>NC_136065.1:314418188-315618188 GCF_964261635.1 Lissotriton helveticus | reverse complement strand
TAGCATCACTCAGGGCCACCACAGCATCACTCAGCACCACCACAGCTTCAGTCAGCACCACCACATCATCACTTAGCACCACCACAGCATCACTCAGGGCCACCACAGCATCCCTCAGCTTCACCACAGCATCACTCAGCACCACCACAGCATCACTCAAGAACACTACAGCATCACTCAATAGCACCACACCATCACTAAATGCTACCCCAGCATCACTATGCAGATCCACAGCATCAATCGGCATCACCACAGCATCAGGAAGCGCCACCACTTCATCACTCAGGACCACCACAGCATCACTCAAGGCCAGCACAGCATCACTCAACGCCAACACAGCATCAGGAAGCACCACCACAGCATCACTCAGGAGCACCACAGCATCACTCAGTACCACCACAGCATCACTATATGCTACCACAGCATCACTCTGCCGTGCCACAGCATCAATCGGCATCAGTCAGCACCACCATAGCATCACACAGGACCACCACAGCATCACTCAAGGCCAGCACAACATCAATGCCACCACAGCATACCTCAGGGCTGGCACAGCAGCACTCAACGACCCAACAGCATCACTCAGTGCTTCTTACACTTTTTAATTACAACTTCTCAGCATGCTGCACAGCAGCCACACTTCTCTACTGCACAGCTTAGAAACATTGGCAAAGTCAATAGCTCTACCTAAACACTTATAAGGCCCCCAAATGCATAGCCGATAGGTCTCGCCTTTAGGACATTATAAGTGTTTAGTTATCCAGCACAATATCCTTGCAACATCAAGTGTTGCATGTGTAAACACTTATAAGGTCTCAAAAGCGAGACCTATTGGCTATGCCAATGCTTGTTTTTATTGCACTTGGCCACTGTAGATGTGTTCCCTGGGGCTTATTAAGGTTCCATCTCCTTTTTAATTGGATTGGCCCCGGGGTTGGGGTCCCCAAGTCCTGGTAAGGCTCTGGGAGGGAGGCCATGCAGCCCCGGTCCCTTTAAAAAATAAAGGCCTCAGGATGGGCTCCCCGGGGCCTAATAAGGTTCATGGAAGGGGACTGCAAGTCCTCCCTCCCCTTAGATGTTGGCCCTGGGGAGAAGGTCTCCTGGATTCAAAAGGCTTGGGATGGAAGCTGCTTGGTCCCCCCCACACCCTGTTTTTATTGCATTTGATCCCGGGGGATGTGGTCCCTGTTCACAATTAAGGCTTTGGGAGAGGCTGCATGCCCTTCTTCCCTGTTTAACTGTATTTGGACTCAGATGATAGGGTACTCATGGCCTTTTAAGGCGTGAGAAGTGGGTTCACTCGGCCCCCCCTCCAATTTTGATTGGAATTGGCCTCAGGAGAGAAGGTCTCTGGGGCTAATTAAGGGTGTGGGAGGGCGCTGCACACCTCCTCCCCTTAATATTTATGTTTTAACCACAGGAACGGTGCTCCATGGGTCCGAAGGACAACCTTAGGCTGCAGGCACCAAAGGCTGTGTGCAGTGTGGGGTTGACAGCCTGATGAAGGGCAAGCACTAAGGGCAAACCCCATCTGGGCACATACAAAGGTTGTGCACAGTATGGGATTGGCTGCCTTCAGGGAGTTGCAAGCAGGGCCCAGCTATAAGACAGGCCCTGCGGCCAACCCCATGCAATGAAAGCCCATGCATAGCATGGGGTTGGCTGCCAAAGCCCGTGGGCGCATGGGGTTGGCATTACATATGGCAATAAAATATTACTTCAAGTTTTAAAAAACTTGAAATTTAACTGAACTGAAAACAACTTGGAAATTCACTGGAAAAAACAAAGGTTAAAGTAAAGTGATAAATAGGTGAATAGGTGAGTGACAACATTAACGTTTTTAACTCAAAGATCCACAGAAAGTCACTGGTTATAGTTAGCAGAGCTGACTATAACTTGCGTCCCTGCCATTCACTGCTTATGATCAACACATATTACATCACTCGTAACATGTTCTATGACTTGTATAATGACATCACAGATGACATCATCCAATTAATTTGTTGTATAGTTTATACAGTAGCGGGTAACTACCATAATATTTTTCTATTTTTCTATCTATTTTTGTTTAGCCAGTGTCCAGCTAATGGGTGTAAGTGTTTACAAAATGCATGTGCTTCTAATGCATCACAGGTGTGTAGAGGTATCAAACATGGGATAAATCTTTGTATTGAAGAGTAACCTTGTGTGCAGTTCCAACAGGGCAAAGATTCTACGCAGTAAATACTAAGACTTGTAAGTAGCCTTAGGTATTAGACTGAATCCTTTCAGCATGACAATTTTCTACATAACATAGAAGACTGTGTACACTATGTACATGGGCTTCTTTTGCTTCCAAAGATGGGAAATCTGTAATTTTGTTTACTAATGTATGAAGGCTGCAGGTAGTACGATCTTTAGCATCGTCAGACCTTGCTTGTATTAAGCGAATAGTGTCTTTTTCGACAAGTGTTGCATAGAATGTGGACTGTTCTTAGTAGATACTTTCTAATACTGTGTAGTGTATTTCTCATGAGAGTTTCACTGTCTGCAAACAGTGTGGTACAGAGTACACTCTCTCCATAGAGTAAATACTGTTTACAGTACCCACTTTTCTGAACACCATGTTCAATGAGAGTTTCCCATATTTACCTGGTTGATCGTTATTGTGAACTTAGGCTACCCGTGAAGTGTATGGTATAGGGTCAATGTTGCACATAACACAGACTTGCTACATCTAAGGAAGGTGTATCAGTGATGGCATTAACAATGCTTTATATTATTCTGAGCTATTTTGTACTTACTTTCAGGCCTTTATATATATATATATATACATATATATAAATATTATATACTTTATTCACGTTAATTACTCCTTTCAGAAGTACTTTGAGGTATACCCCCATATGGAGTACACACATAGACAAATGGCCAACCAAATAACGATGGTTGCAACAAACTAAAGGGTGAGAGCAAGATATAAAGGAAACTGCTATCAATTACTGAAGTTTTAGGTGATTTATAGATCAGACATGTATACTCTATATCCATAATCATGTATTTTTACGAAACTGATTGTTTGTTTGAAAGTATATGCCTATCCAAAATTTTTGATTTACTTCGGTATTTGAACCAATATTATCCAAGTGTTTACAACAAACCCTTATGTATCCAGTCATTTGAAAACATAATACATTTTTATTGTGGTTTTCAAAAAAAGAATAATATGATGTCTTTTGGAACTCGAAGTGGTTTAATACTTCAAAGTATTTCTTCTATCTTCACTGAATCACGTGACGCAATGAGTGGTGCAATAATGTGTTTAAATACTGTGGGAGACGGATGTCTCATCATGTGATCAAGCCGTATAGTAAGGCGAAACGCATCATGCCACCATGCCGAAGCGTCTGATCTTTTGAATAAAAGAAATCAGGCACCTAATTGGAGTCCGTGTCCTATCGTTGTTTCCAGTGTGAAGCAAGCAGTGGGAATTCTGGTGTTTTCATATATATATGGTATTTGTATAGCATGAATCTAGCCAGAAAGACAACGAAGTACTGTACAGGGTCAAAGATAAGCATACAATCAACAAATGATAGGAGAAGAATGTGCTCATTGGACTGTTACTGCATTGTGATGAGGTGTTCTTTAAAAAAGTGTGTCTTCAACTCTTTCCTAAATTAGAGCTGCGTTAGGTTAGATTAAGTCACTGCCTCCTGAATTTTCTAAGGAAGTATATGCAGTACCTGAGAGTGACCATGTTTGGTGCTATACTCACCTCAAAGTTGGGCTGGAGTACATTTAATACTGTTTTGATACCTTTAGGGTTGCAGTAACTTTAGATTCAGTTTGTGAATAACAATGGTCTCACTCTTTTGTGAGTGGTACATTAACATGCCGCTCCCTAACATCTTCCTTCCCCTCCCTAAACCCCACTTAAATTGTCTTAAACTCCTCCTGTTGATGTGCAAATATTCCCCATGTTATAGCTACTCTCCATGGTCCCATTCACATGTTCTACAAAAACATTTCCGTAGGAGTATGGAGAACGCCTCCACTTTGGAAGAGATCTCCTCACAGACACAATAGAAGAGTTGGAGATTTTCACTCAGATACCATGCAGAAAACCTTCTGAGACACAAATATGCTTACTCGGTTGAGGGAATTTTAGTTTCCAAAATGGAATATATTCTTATTTTTTTAAAATACAGCCACTGCTGAGCAGGGCATGATTACAGACAGGAAAGGTTCACATTTTGTGTTTTTGGAGTTGCTTACATAAGAAGCCCATTGGCTCATCCAAGTCTGCATTAAACATTTCTTCCTCTATTCATTGACTTCCTTTATGAAACAGAGGGTATTTGTAGTATAAATCACCAAATATGCTGAAGGAATATTTTCAATTTTACATTGCGTTTGTTGACAATTAAAAATGAGATATAAAAATTGGAGGTGATCATTTGTTTTCATTGAAAGCACTATGGACTTGGTTCCTTTTGCCTGACAGGCTTGCAGTCCATTTCTTGTCCCTCCTCTAAGAGATGTTCTACATTGCTGTTCCTTCTTCTTCTTCTTCCAAATCTACGGAAAAAGGCAGGGATGCTGAGGCAAGATTCAGTTTTCTTCTCTTCTTCTACTGGTTCTTTTGCCATGTCTAGGGCCGGAGTGTCCTAAATGAAAAGCCAAAACAAGAAATAAAACGAACATTGTTATTTATATCAAATAATACTCACTTAAATTGACCTATAGCCCACTCCTCCTCCTTAAAGACACACATGTTCTCTTGACCAACAAAATTAAATAAAGACTCATGTGAACAATATTTAAGCAACTTGATACAATATTCCTTCTGAATATAGCTCACCAGTTCCTTTGTTAGACCAAGTTTTTTAAAGGACTGTACAATCCTCTTCTAACTCTATCACGCATTTGGTCACTGAATCCACAGAAATTCTGTTTAAAAACTGAAATGTCGATGTCTAGTCTAGCACAACCTGAGCTATTATAAAATTGATATGTAAGTTGTGTTGAACTGCCATTGTTGAACCCTCGCACAATTACGTTTTTGCTTTGGGCCTGATCTGAGAGATGTCACAAAGAAGATGACCTCCATCATGGAATCATATCTCTGCAGAAATATGGAGTTTTAAAGGAAAATATTACTCTGTCTTCCTTAAGTGTCTCAAAAAAGAGCAGTGCTGCTTTAAGAACTTTGGGACATCTTTCCTCAAGCCTCCTTCCACATGCATAAGCTCCATAAATGCATCATTCACTGCTTCACCTAATTCCTTTTATTTATGCCAAATAGGCAGGATTGAGGGATTGGCTACTCCCTTGTTTCCCTATTCAGGAAATGGCTCGTCTTCTCCCCCCGCTGCTTACTAGAAAGAACGCATCACGCTACTTTTTTGGGGGCTTATTTGGATATGGAAAATATTGATTCCCAATGCCACTCTCTCTCTTTACAGCATGCTTCAGGCGGTTGCATGGCATGCAACAAACAGTTCTCAGCAGCTGACCTTCACAAGACCAAAGTCGTGTGACGGGTAAACCTTAATCTTGTGAGCTGTCTTTTTTTCTGAATTAAATGTATCCATGTGAAAGCATTTATTCTTGATGACCCTGAAGAGCTCGGTATCAAAGGTGATCATGGGCTTTTAAGGTGGATGGAAAATGTCACACTTATTTAATTAAAGGGTATTTGGGTCTAGGGATTGTATCAGAATTGGCAGCACTTATCGTTACCAGTAATAGGGTAGCTACCTCTGTTCCAGATGCTTCTGCCACCCACTCAGGAGGGGAAAGCTCCTGGTACCCTCCTTTCTGAGTATATGTCGGAACCAAGCTGCAAAGTGTTCATACTTGAGGCACTGAATGACCTGTTCATTCCTGAATAGATTTGTACTCTATCACATAAGGATGCTCCTGCTGTGGAACCCCAAGGAGCATGTGCCTGCTGAATACCCTACTAGGCCTTAGTTAAGTCCCGCTCTTTGGAGGTTGAGCCTGTCTCCCTTTCCCAGGTCCCAGTTCATCAGTACTAGGGTACCTGGACCCAGGGCCTGGTACCAAAGAGCCTGAAAGCCCCCCCCCCCCCATCCTACCCTTCAGTTGTTAAAACACACTCCTTAAATGGGTAGAAAGGAAAGTCTTGAGATCAAACTTGACACCTCCTTTGTTTCTAGAGCATGGGTACTCATAGTACGGCCCGCAGGCCGCCAGCGTACCGGCAAACCTTCCTTGGCGGCCCGCTGATCTTGCAGACATTGTACCTGTGTTTTTAAAGATTTTCAGCAAACACCGCCTCAGCAGCGCGGACTCCGAGACAATCTGCTCTCTGGGGGCCGGGTCCGAGACACTCTGCTCTATGGGGGCTGGGCGATTCACAACAAAGCCTCATTAACAAGCAAATGGTCTTTTAAAGACCTGTGAAGTACTCTGTGTGTGTGCCCGGGACGCTGGGGTGAGGTGACAGAGGGTGACAGACAGAGGGAGATAGAGGGAGGAAGACATAGGGAGGGAGACAGAGGGAGGGAGACAGAGAAAGACAGAGGGAGGGAAACAGAAACAGACAGAGGGAGACAGAGAGAGAGGGTGACAGAGGGAGACAGAGGGAGAGAGAGGGAGCCAGAGGGACGGAGCCAGAGGGACGGAGCCAGAGGGAGACAGAGGGCGACACACAGAGGGACAAAGACAGAGGGAGAGGGCGACAGAGGGAGACAGACAGAGTGAGGGAGACAGATAGAGGGAGACAGGGGGAGGGAGACAGAGGGAGGGACACAGACAGAGGCAGACAGAGGGAGGGAAAGGAAGGGAGACAGAGAGGGAAACAGAGGGAGACAGAGAGAGGGAAATAGAGAGAGGGAGACAGAGAGAGAGAGGGGAAACAGAGAGAGGGAGACAGAGAGAGAGAGGGAGGGAGACAGAGGGAGGCAGGGGGAGACAGAGGGAGGGAGAGGGAGACAGAGGGAGGGAGAGGGAGATAGAGAGAAGGAGACCGCGAGAGGGAGACAGACATAGGGAGACAGATGGAGGGAGACAGAGGGAGGGGGACAAAGAGAGAGGGAGAGAGAGAGAGAGAGACAGAGAGAGAGAGACAGAGAGGGAGGGAGACAGAGGGTGACACACAGAGGGAGGCAGACAGAGGGAGGAGGGCGACAGAGGGAGGGAGACAGATAGGGGGAGACAGACAGAGGGAGAGAGAGGAAGGGAGACAGAGAGATGGAGGTAGAGAGAGAGAGGGAGACAGACAGAGTGAGTGAGACAGAGGGAGACAGAGAGAGAGAGAGGGAGAGAGAGGGAGAGATAGAGAGAGGGAGGGAGACAGAGAAAGAGAGAGAGAGGAGAGGGAGGGAGACAGAAACAGACAGAGATAGAGACAGAGACAGACAGAGACATATAGAGGCAGAGACAGGGACAGGGGCGGACAGAGGCAGAGACAGACAGAGACAGAGAGACGGAGAGGGAGACAGATGGAGGGAGACAGGGACAGACAGAGACAGGAACAGGGACAGACAGATAGAAGCAGAGACTAAGACAGACAGAGACAGAGAGGCAGAGAGACAGAGAGGGAGACGGAGAGGGAGACGGAGGGAAACAGAGACAGAGAGAGAGAGGGGGAAGGAGAGGGAGACAGAGGGTGACAGAGAGAGGGAGACAGAGGGTGACAGAGAGAGGGAGAGGGAGGGAGACAGAGAGAGGGAGACAGAAAGAGACAGAAAGAGGGAGACAGAGAGAGAGGGAGACAGAGGGAGGGAGACAGAGGGAGGCAAAGGGAGCTAGAGGGAGGGAGTCAGGGGGAGACAGAGGGAGGGAGGGGGAGACAGACACAGGGAGACAGACAGAGGGAGGGTGACAGAGGGAGGGAGACAGAGGGAGACAGAGAGAGAGGGAGACAGGGAGAGAGAGGGGGACAGAGGGAGGGAGACAGAGGGTGGGAGTCAGAAGGAGGGAGATAGAGGGAGGGAGACAGAGGGGGAGAGAGAGAGACAGAGAGAGAGGGCGACAGAGAGAGAGAGAAAGATATGTGTATGCCGGGTCTGGTGGCTCAGTGGACGAAGGCGTCCATTGCAGGGGCCTTTGTTCAACCTCATGGTCACAGTTTTTTTTGTTCTAGCCCCGCCCTCCTTCCCCACTGACACCGCCCCCACCAGTGCGGCCCTCAGCCACAAACCACACTGTAAATTTGACCACAGGGAGAAAGTTTGTGAGTACCCATGTTGTAGAGACTGCCTGGGATTTCTTCTGATTTTCTACATTTAAAGAAGTAAGTGAAGTAGAAGGAGAGGGAAGAGGATAGTGAAAGTGAGAAAACATTCAGTAAAGGGATTGAGGCCAATTGCAAATGAAGCAGTTTAGACATCTGAAAACTCAATGCAGGTAAGACGTCAGTGCCAAAAAGTGGTGAGGCAACAAATATCTCCTACAATGAGCAGTATTGGGAGCCCAGATTTTTCACTGTCAGATCACCTCTACAGTAGCTCTCTCCAGATGACAGGGGCTCCCTTCATTTATATCCCACTTTTCCCAAACAAATCATGTCTTCCACTTTTGCCAAATTAAAATCAGGATCCATCTGAAGGTTTTTAACCAACATACAGTAGTGTAGATGTGTAGATGATACTGTACATCAAAACACTATTGATACCCCCTTTTCTTGGTTGCCACGGCTTCTACTGCAAGGGAGTTTGTAGCTTCCCTGTTGTAAATGTCTGAGATATTTTATGGAGCTAAATTAGCCAAATACTTTACAGATGCAGGTATGCAAGCATTTTCTAGACCCAAACATTTTGCTTAATGATAATGTTATGTTATGTTATGTTAAAAGGGTGCTTCTATAGCGCACGGCTACTCCAAGGAGTGTCCCGGCGCTGTTGGAGCCTCACAAGACAGGAGGGGGACAGAGGGAGAGTCAGGCCGAAAAAGTCCTGAGAAACAAAGCAGGGATGGAAGAGACTTATTGCTGAAACAACCAGGTCTTCAAGTCCTTCCTGAATGTCAGGAGATTGGAACAGGACCTGAGCGCGAGAGGAAGATCGTTCCACAGTTGTGGCGCCAGATTTTTAAAGGCGCGGCCGCCGATGCGAGCTCGATGAATCTTAGGGGTGACTGCCCTGGCTTGAGAAGACGAGCGAAGGGATCTTGATGGAAGGTAGAAAGTGATCCACTTTCGGAGGTAGCGGGCGCACTCCGCACTCTTCTCCAAGTTAAAAATAATGATACTGAATCTAAAACTACAAATGCTGATACAGAGCAGAAGCCATTACAAACAACAAAATATGTTCATGTATTTATATCTTCATATTGTTTACCTCTTTTCTAAATGATTTCTGCAGGTCTTTTAGGGTGTTGCCTTAATGGCGCTGCACCCAGAAAATTGAACTGAAACCTATTGTTGATAAAAGTAAAATTGGGTTTTTCTCTCTCTTTGCTAGGAGCAGTTCAAGCTGTGTTGCCTTAATGATTTTGAGGCCCTGGGCAAGGCACATTTTGGCATCCCCTATTTGCGACAACTTCTAATGTTATTTCCTTAAATTGGGGTAATTGAAGCCTTCCTGATTCCAAACAAGCTTTCAGAAATGGGATTCACTCAAAAACAGGGGCTCCAAAAATTCTTAAGATGAAACTGTGCAGGGGCAGGGGTAGAAGTAGGCAGATAGAATGAGAAAGGTTTAGATACAGATATAGAAAGAGGGAGGGAGGGAGGGAGAGAGAGAGGGGGGAGAGAGAGAGAGAGAGAGGGAGGGAGAGAGAGGGAGACAGGGAGAGAGAGGGGGACAGAGGGAGGGAGACAGAGGGTGGGAGTCAGAAGGAGGGAGACAGAGGGAGATAGAGGGAGGGAGACAGAGGGGGAGAGAGAGAGACAGAGACAGAGAGAGAGGGCGACAGAGAGAGAGAGAAAGATATGTGTATGCCGGGTCTGGTGGCTCAGTGGACGAAGGCGTCCATTGCAGGGGCCTTTGTTCAACCTCATGGTCACAGTTTTTTTTGTTCTAGCCCCGCCCTCCTTCCCCACTGACACCGCCCCCACCAGTGCGGCCCTCAGCCACAAACCACACTGTAAATTTGACCCCAGGGAGAAAGTTTGTGAGTACCCATGTTGTAGAGACTGCCTGGGATTTCTTCTGATTTTCTACATTTAAAGAAGTAAGTGAAGTAGAAGGAGAGGGAAGAGGATAGTGAAAGTGAGAAAACATTCAGTAAAGGGATTGAGGCCAATTGCAAATGAAGCAGTTTAGACATCTGAAAACTCAATGCAGGTAAGACGTCAGTGCCAAAAAGTGGTGAGGCAACAAATATCTCCTACAATGAGCAGTATTGGGAGCCCAGATTTTTCACTGTCAGATCACCTCTACAGTAGCTCTCTCCAGATGACAGGGGCTCCCTTCATTTATATCCCACTTTTCCCAAACAAATCATGTCTTCCACTTTTGCCAAATTAAAATCAGGATCCATCTGAAGGTTTTTAACCAACATACAGTAGTGTAGATGTGTAGATGATACTGTACATCAAAACACTATTGATACCCCCTTTTCTTGGTTGCCACTGCTTCTACTGCAAGGGAGTTTGTAGCTTCCCTGTTGTAAATGTCTGAGATATTTTATGGAGCTAAATTAGCCAAATACTTTACAGATGCAGGTATGCAAGCATTTTCTAGACCCAAACATTTTGCTTAATGATAATGTAATGTTATGTTATGTTAAAAGGGTGCTTCTATAGCGCACGGCTACTCCAAGGAGTGTCCCGGCGCTGTTGGAGCCTCACAAGACAGGAGGGGGACAGAGGGAGAGTCAGGCCGAAAAAGTCCTGAGAAACAAAGCAGGGATGGAAGAGACTTATTGCTGAAACAACCAGGTCTTCAAGTCCTTCCTGAATGTCAGGAGATTGGAACAGGACCTGAGCGCGAGAGGAAGATCGTTCCACAGTTGTGGCGCCAGATTTTTAAAGGCGCGGCCGCCGATGCGAGCTCGATGAATCTTAGGGGTGACTGCCCTGGCTTGAGAAGACGAGCGAAGGGATCTTGATGGAAGGTAGAAAGTGATCCACTTTCGGAGGTAGCGGGCGCACTCCGCACTCTTCTCCAAGTTAAAAATAATGATACTGAATCTAAAACTACAAATGCTGATACAGAGCAGAAGCCATTACAAACAACAAAATATGTTCATGTATTTATATCTTCATATTGTTTACCTCTTTTCTAAATGATTTCTGCAGGTCTTTTAGGGTGTTGCCTTAATGGCGCTGCACCCAGAAAATTGAACTGAAACCTATTGTTGATAAAAGTAAAATTGGGTTTTTCTCTCTCTTTGCTAGGAGCAGTTCAAGCTGTGTTGCCTTAATGATTTTGAGGCCCTGGGCAAGGCACATTTTGGCATCCCCTATTTGCGACAACTTCTAATGTTATTTCCTTAAATTGGGGTAATTGAAGCCTTCCTGATTCCAAACAAGCTTTCAGAAATGGGATTCACTCAAAAACAGGGGCTCCAAAAATTCTTAAGATGAAACTGTGCAGGGGCAGGGATAGAAGTAGGCAGATAGAATGAGAAAGGTTTAGATACAGATATAGAAAGAGGGAGGGAGGGAGGGAGAGAGAGAGGGGGGAGAGAGAGAGAGAGAGAGGGAGGGAGAGAGAGAACGAACATGAACATTTACTTTCCCAGGGGGGCCCTTGGAAGGTGGGGCCATGGGTAATTGCCTACTTTGCTAATGCCTTAAAACACAGTTGTATTGAATCTGTTGCTATGTGAGCTAAAGAGTGTATCCTTCCACTCACATAGCAAGGAGGCCTGCATGGTCTTTCCCTGCCCATGGATATGCATGGGTGGAGTGAACAAATCCCTCTGCCAGTGCCTTCCATACTCCCCACCGCCCCAAAACATCTGATGGCTGCTGAAACCCCTCACCAACCTCCTCGTTTAGTTCACATCTCCACAAGCCCCCTCCCCAGTCACTCATTTTGGTCACTCCTCTCTTTCACCTGATTGCACAACTCTCCTCTGCACTCCCGCTGAGCACTCAGGCCTGCTTTATTCCCCTCTGCTCTTCCCCTTGCTTCATTTGTTGTTGGTCTGCAGCGCTACCGGCCTCTGGCCCTGCTAGGCATTCATACCCACTTCACCCTAAATTCCTCACACTCCCAAGCTGCCCAAGTCACTTCCCCTCCTCCCTCTAACCCAGGAAGCGTAAGTGAGCGAGAGGAGAAAAAAAGATAAGCAGTTGGAGCAGGTAAGTCAAAAATGGTGTTGCGCTATGTTTGTGAGTTGAGTGCGTGTGTGTGTGTGGGGGGCATATGTCTGTGTGTCAGAGAGTGTCTGTGTGCGCAGGTATGTCTATCTGTGTGCAGGTGCATGTGTGCATAACTGTGTTTGTAACTGTGTATGTGCGTTAGCGCATGTTTGTGAGGGCGTCTTGCGTGTGCGTGAGGAGCAAGTGTTTGCTTCCACTCGTTAGATGCTGGACTTGACACAATAGTGCTAATTCCTGGCAATCTGCAGGCCCCGGCACACTGAGGTGTTCCCTGGCAACATCCAGGCGATGGCACAGTGGTGGTGATGCCTGGTAAAATGCATGCCCTGACACAATGGTGCTTACACATGGCATCATGCTGGGCCATCATACTGGTAATCAATGCCATTTTATGGGCAGCCAAGGCACAAATAGGATCATTTAGAATACATTAGCATCAGGCAGGCTTGGAGAAGAGAAGAACGAGTACAAGGGATCATAAATTAAGAAGTATATTAGTTTACATACTTAACTAACATCTCCAAAATCCAAGACAAATGGCTTTGCCTGGGTTTTGAGAAGGGAGTTGTAGAAGGTGAAACCTATTACATAATCATAAATATTAGTTTCGACATTGACATCTCATGCCTCTACCCAGCCTCTTCAGAGCATGGAGACTCTGTGTTGTCCAGGTCACATTCTGACACCTCCTCTTCAAAATCCTTGGATGCAAAGTCCACCAAAAGTAAAAAAAGAACTGTTTGTGGTTAAGCGAGTCTTCCTCCTTATTCTGCAACTGTCGCTGCTGCTCTTCAGAAGGGAATGGGTCGAGGCTCATCATTTGAGTCCCCTTTAGACAAACAGGATCAAGATGCAATTGAGTAGTTCCTTATTTAGTTGCAGAAGACAAAGAGACAGCCCTTGAGGCTCCTGTAGGACATCAGTTTGTACGCATGGCCATGCTTGGGTTTATATATCTTCTCCATACCGAAATTTACAGATCTACCATTTGATGGAGGATTTGTGTGCTTCTCATCAATGGGTGAGATGCTGGAGAAATGCAGGACTGGGTGAGACAGGGCCTTAAGTATGAAACACTTTTGTAGGCACACATAACACAATTCGCAAAATCGCACAGTTTATATCCTCCAAAGTGTGTTTATTTTTCAATGTACTAAACACCTTTTGCGATTCAAAAAAGAATTCTGCAAATCATTTTAAAATTGTAATTACTGCCTACAGTCACTAAATTTGCATCAATGCTTCTCTAAGGTGTCACGAGGTCTGACCCAAAAATAGGGCCCGCTACACTAATACCCCGACTTGTGACAGGAGACATAATCTACCCTGGACGTCCTCAGTCCTCCAAATCCAAGTCCAATTCCACAACCACGGACATCTTGTAGACGAAATGGAACCGACCACACGATAGATACCTGTTGTAATGTTAGCAGTCTAGTGGTTGTGGGTGGAGCTAGGGGAGGACAGGAAGAGGAGGAGCCGGAGTGAGAGGAGGGCAGTTAGAGTAGGGACAGGGAAAGTAACAGACGTGCATAATAAAGCTCCAGTAAGACAGTGATCAGAGTCTGTATTTCTTTGTAGCAAGATGCTACAACTGGCGACGAGGGTGGGATACTAAACCCACTACCTGCGACACCCTGAAGAAACACCCTGTCCCAAGCAGCGAACAGAAAACGCTGCCGAGTAGAGCCACGCTGCCGCCAGAAGGACGAGGCCAGCAGCTGTTGAATTTACCCCTCCAGAGGCTGCGAGGGAGCCGAGAGAGACTGCAGAAGCGAGCGCCGAATCGCTTGACAACCAAAAACACTAATCGCGGTAAAACGCGTCTCACGCGGGAAGCGTGTGCCTGGGGTGAGTGGCCCATGTACAAAGATCGGGAACCCACTCCGACCCTGCATTGTGCCCAAAAGTAAAGAAGAAGTGCCCCCAGAGCAGCGGACATCGTCCGTAACGGACTGCCAGCAAGCGCCGCTGAACGCGCCAAAATCAGAGCCCGAGCGCTCGTCGGAGGTTGAAAACCTCACGCCCGATGCGTGAGGTTTGGCGCACTGTCGGCGCAAACGAGCGGGAACCGAGAAAGCGGGCTGGGAGCCCACCCCAACCTCACCTGGTGCCAGCAGTGACCAAGAGAAGGTATCCTGGCCAGCGTTGTGGCCTGAAGCTGTCTGCCGGTGAGTCCAGAGCAAGTGGAAAACGAATGAGCAGAGAGAGAGAGAAAGCCTCGTGTGTGATTGCAGTGACGGCGGCCATCTTGAAGTCAGGTGGTTGTCAGGACAGACCCCTTGATCATCATAGAGCGGCCATTTTGAAGTCAGGCATTAAGCAAGAAACAAGCATTGGCAGCAGAAATAAACAAGCATTGGCGAGGAAACACGCATTGGCGTCAGAAAATAAACAGGCATTGGCAAAGAAACAAGCATTGGCGTCAGAAAATAAACAAGCATTGGCCAAGAAACAAGCACTGGCAACAGAAAATAAACAAGCATTAGCAAAGGAACAAGCATTGGCGTCAGAAAATAAACAAGCATTGACAAAGAAACAAGCAGTGACGTCAGAAAATAAACAAGCATTGGCAACAGAAAGTAAACAAGCACTAGTGAAACCAAGCGAGTGTGACAAAGACACAAACAAGCACTGCAAAGATGTCCAATGATGATGGCAATCAGCAGCCAGTGGGCGATGTTAGGCCTAAGGCTCCAGGTGGGTCGCACCTGCGAGCACCCGAACCTCTCCAAGTGACCACTGGGGGAACCATGGGTCCTAAATGGCAAGAATGGTTAGAAGAATTTGAAGATTACATCGAAGGATCAGAAGTGATCGTGGACAAAAAGAAGTTGATTGCCCTGCGCAACTTGGCGGGGCGGGAGATAGTCAAAATAATCAAAGACCTTCCTGCCACGGAAGCGGACACCTATGACAAAGTGCGAGACGCACTAAATAAAAGATTTCTTCACAAAAAGAACGTCGACTATGAACGACATACATTCCACTCGGCTCGTCAAGGGAAGGAGGAACCAATGAGCACTTTCATGATGCGCCTGAGGAGACTAGCCAAGCACTGTGCCTTTGATAATTTCTCGACAGATGCTGCAATAAAGTCGCAAATAATTGATGGATGTCACTCCGACCAACTGAGGAGACGGTTACTAAGGAAGGAACATAGCCTAGACGATATAGAAGAAATGACACGAGTCTTTGATCAAGCGGAAGAGTATGCAGCCGACATCGAAACAGGGCATAAAGGAAGCCGCGAACAAGTGCGACGTGTACATGCTAAAAGTGACCATCGAAGGAGTTCGAGAGACAGACAATGGAGGTCACGCCGATCATCTCGTCAAGAGCAGTCAAGATACCAGCGGCGGGAACCATGGAAGAAAGAGAGAAGACCCGAGAACGTGAGGAAATGCTTTCGTTGCGGGTATGACTACCCCCATGTAGACAGTTGCCCTGCCATGGGTCAGAGATGTCGGAAGTGCGGTAGAACTAATCATTTTGAAGTAATGTGTGGGGAATACCACAAAGAGAGACGAAGTGGAGCCACTAAGACAGCTCAGCCCGAAACAAGAAGAGGTGCCTCAAGAGTGTCCCGATCCAACACCCGAAGACACCATGCACGAGCGGTCCAAGAACAAATTGAGCAGTCGTCTGGGTCTTCACACTCCAGCCGGGAGTCACGTCGGTCCAGGTGGGAACGGAGGTCACCGTCCAAGGAATCTAGGCCTTCATCCAGAAACTCAACATATACCATTGAATATCTGAACTTAGCCGCAGATCCAGACCAACTTAAGACATATCCTCGGCTAGACATTAAAGTTGGCAATCATGATACAAAGTTTGTACTAGACTCGGGTGCATCCCTGAACTATATTCCAGTCACTGAATATGAAAGAATGAGTCCGCGTCCCCCTCTGTCCTTTGCACCAGTCAGAGTTTTCACATGGATGGTTAAGAAGCCACTTCCCTGCCTTGGGAAGTTCTCGACGACTCTTAAACATGAGGACACAACCATCTCTGCAGTCATCCACATTATCAAAGGCCCAGAAGCGGACTGTCTGCTGAGCCTACCGACAGCTGAACGCCTTCACCTAGTGGAAATCCTCTTCAAGGTCAGCGGAAACCAAGATGTGACCCGTCAGTTCCCCAGACTATTTCAAGGGCTAGGCAAGTTAAAGGACTGTCAAGTGCGGTTGCATATTAATGAACAAGTCAGACCCGTTGCTCAACATCCTCGACGGGTACCGTTCCATCTACAGACCGCCGAGGAAGAAGAACTCCAGGACTTGCTAGCCGCTGACATCATCGAGCGCACCGAGGGCCCAACACCATGGGTGTCCCCAGTAGTTATCGTCCCCAAAAAGGGCACAGCCAACAAAGTCAGACTCTGTGTGGACATGCGCCTGCCCAACACTGCAATCGAAAGAGAACGACATCCGGGACCACACTTGAGCGATATGATCTCAGCTCTCAACGGGGCGAAGTTGTTTTCCAAGTTGGACTTAAATAAAGGATACCACCAACTAGAATTAGAGGCCAAGTCAAGATACATCACCACGTTCGCAACCCATCTGGGGTTGTTCAGATATAAGAGACTCAGTTTTGGAGTCTCCTCAGCAGCTGAAATATTTCAAGAAGCTATTCGACAAGTCATCCAGAACATTCCCAACACGCTCAACTATAGTGATGGCATCCTTGTATATGGTTCTGATCTACGAGAACATGATATTGCACTCAATCGTGTTTGTCACGCACTACTGGAGGCAAACCTGACTCTAAACAGAGAGAAATGTGAATTTCACCAAGACACATTGAAATTCTTTGGTCATATCTTCTCAGGCGCTGGCATGAAACCTGATCCTGACAAAATTGGGACTCTGAACAACACCAAGAGTCCCCAGGACGTCAGTGAGCTCAGGTCATTTCTTGGGATGGCCAGTTATTGTGCTCGGTATATCAGGGACTACGCAACAATCAGCCATCCCCTCCGCCTTTTGACCAAACAAGGCCAACCATTTGAATGGACTCCCCAATGCGAGAAATCATTCAAGGAGATCAAGAAGGCAGTGGCATCTGCGGATCACCTGTCATATTTTAACCCACAAAGAAAGACTGAGATAACTGTGGATGCTAGCCCCGTCGGGCTTGGAGCCATCCTGGCGCAGTATGACAACGACTCAGATCCACGTCGAATCATTGCATATGCGAGTCGTAGTTTGACTGACCCGGAGCGGGCATACTCGCAGCCCGAGAAAGAAAGTCTTGCCGTAGTGTGGGCATGTGAACATTTTCATGTTTTCATATATGGTAAACACTTTACTTTAATCACAGACCACCAAGCTCTCGTCACCATTTATGGAAACCCACGATCCAAGATGCCCCCTAGAATCGAGAGGTGGGGCCTAAGGCTACAGGAATACACATTTACTATCATCCACAAGCCGGGGAAGTCAGAAAACCCGGCTGACTACATGTCCAGGCACCCACTTGCATCGTCAGTCTCTAATTCCTCCAGTGCGGAAGAGTACATACACTTTGTGACTGACCAAGCTCTACCTCCCGCTATCCCAATGGACACCATCCGAGAGAGTACTGCCAAAGATGTTGTCCTGCAAAAGGTCCTGCGCAGGATTCGGCACAATAAGTGGAGACATGATTCTAAGGATGAAGAGACTGATCCTATTATCAAACAAGAAATGCAAGCTTTCCAACACGTGTGCAGCGAATTGTCAGCCACCACTGATGGCATACTGCTACGAGACCAGAGAATTGTGATTCCCACTCAACTACGACAAGGAGTAGTTGCCCTTGCCCATGAAGGACATCGGAGCATTGTGTCAACCAAACGTGCATTAACCCCTTCCGCGCTCATGACGAGCTGAGCTCGTCATGAGTTGCGCCGCTCGTACACTCATGACGAGCTCAGCTCGTCATGTAACGCGGTATTTTAAAAAAGTCAGCGCACAGCGGAAAAACCGCTAGCGCTGATGCGGTTAAGAGAGCGAGTGTGGTTTCCATATCTCGACCAAATGGTGGAAGCCACTTTGAAGGACTGTCACCTCTGTCAACTCACAAGCAAAAGTGATCCTCCAGCACCACTACACATGACCCCTCTACCACCGGGGGTGTGGCAAGAAATTGCTATTGATTTCTATGGACCCCTGTCATCGGGCAAATATGTGCTGGCCCTCATTGATGAGCATTCTCGATATCCCATTGCATACTTTGTACCATCTAGAAACGCCGCGAGTACTCTCAAAGTACTTGATGAAGTTTTTGCGGCCTGGGGTGTTCCCTCAAAAGTGAAGACAGATAACGGACCCCCATTTAATGGACAAGACTTTGCAGCATTTGCAAAACATCTGGACTTCCATCATCGCAAGATCACACCCCTCTGGCCACAGGCCAATGGAACAATTGAAAAATTCATGGCCACGCTTAAAAAGACTTTTCAACATGCGACCGCGGAGGGAAAAGACTTACAAGTGGCACTCAATGAAGTCCTCCGAGCTTACCGGACAACTCCTCATGCGACCACGGGGCAATGCCCGGCGACACTCATGCTGGGACGTCCCATGAGGAACAGTATTCCAACGTGGGAAGGGGCCTTGCGACCATCATTGTCATCCACTCGAGACCATCAAGAAATGATGGAAACCGACACGCGCCGGAAAGACAAAATGAAGTCATATGCAGATCGACGGAGAAGAGCAAGGTCACTCTCGTTACATGAAGGAGACCATGTGCTCGTCTGGCAAGAGCAGCAGAGAAAGACCGACTGCCCATTCAAGGATGAACCGTTAGTGATTACGAAAAGGAAAGGAACTATGTTGACTGCAGAGTCAGAGCAGCGGCGAATCACGAGAAACATCTCGCACTTCAAGAAATTGCCACAAGACACCACTGGAACCCTACTGAGTGAAATGGACACTCCTGGTTCTGAAGAACCACGGTCAGTTGGTTGCGAAAACACTGGTTCAATCGATGAGACACGGAACAATACTAGTCCGAGAGCCAAGTCGCCACGACCTCATCGTGACACACGTCCACCCAAAAGACTTATCGAAGAAATGGACTAAGAAGTCAGTGTGTTTATTTGTTTTGTTACAAAAGGGGGAGATGTTGTAATGTTAGCAGTCTAGTGGTTGTGGGTGGAGCTAGGGGAGGACAGGAAGAGGAGGAGACGGAGTGAGAGGAGGGCAGTTAGAGTAGGGACAGGGAAAGTAACAGACATGCATAATAAAGCTCCAGTAAGACAGTGATCAGAGTCTGTATTTCTTTGTAGCAAGATGCTACAATACCGACTACAATACTTTCTAATTATGGGCTCCCCAGGACCCCCCCGTTCACCCCTCTACAGTTCATTGTTACACATTCACCCTATGACACCACAAGATGGTTTCTATACATTGAGAACCTACACATGGCCATCAACCAAAGCGATAGACAGGGATTGAGTGGGGGACTACATATCAACCCACCCCCGTGCGGGAACCCACGCATACAGGCACAGGCACACAGCACTAATCAACATACCGAAGATTACACCAGACCACTGAAGGTGGGATTCATGTACAATCTTAATGTTTCTAATTGGAACTACGGGATACACGATGAGATGAATGCTCCATAATGTGTGTTTCTTTTGCTGTCTGCATTGCCTGAGTTAACATGATATTAAGTCTGTTATCAATGTAATACAATGATGTACCATGGGAAATAAAAATCCCAAGAATTTTTTTTAAACAAAAACAAATGCTTCTCTAAGGTGCCACACCCTTTTCTGGTGGCATACTTGGATCACATATGTCCTTACCTTTTAATGTGCCACTATAATATTGCAGTGGCCAATGACTCATCCGCTGGACTGTGGTACCGAAATTCCGTTTCTGTCATTACTAATATGACATTGTTAGCCTGATGTAGCTGCATGCTCATGTATTCATAGTTATGTACCATTTAGTGTTAATAACGAAGAGTAGCCTTTGGTTCTTATTATGGTTTAAGTTACACCTCATTTAGAGAAACCACACTAACGCCATTTTGTATTTGTCGACTCTGGCCTGGGTAGTGATCACGTGTTGTTTTTCATGTTACTGAGCGAGTTCCAATTAGTTGAGTTACAGGACAGCTGAATTCACGATGCTTTTCTTTGCTCTAAGACCCAAGGTCACGTCTGGCTTCAGAGGTGATAAGCACATTCTTGCCTGCGCCAGGCCGTTACTTCCATGTACCAAGACGAAATGGAGTTAACCTTTCTGACCTTCCCCATAATAGCCAAAACAGACTTCTGAGCAGGCTTTGTGTGCTATATATGGTTCTTCCTTAAGATCGTGTACCTATTGGGAGGTTGCCAAATATGGTTATTTCATGTAATGTAATGAGGTATAAATGACTTGTCTCATGTGTAAATCGTCAGTCTTCTCGGCGCACTGATTTTGGTGTGGACGACGGGGCTCCTCTCCGCAGAGTTTCTTGATTGCTATTTCTTCACTGCCAACTGACTGGTTATTTGATAATGTTATTGGGCTACCGGTAAGTGTGGCCCTTCTTGATAGTTTTCCAGTACAAAAGGACTCTAGTGGGTTTAGCCAAATCAATATGCTGATACTTGGAGTGCTGCAAAGGATAAGTTGGCCTTATTAGCTAAGGATGTAGTTAGCATATTTAGGGCAGACAAATGACCAGCCTTTCAGCATAAAACCTGGCTGATTCCTAGTTAGCGATGGGTGCATTTTTGCAGTTCTCACACTTATTCCAGCCTTTAACCGGGACATTAAAAAGGGCCATAGTATCCCGGGTATTACGAGGCAGTGCCTCAAAAAATCATGACAGAAGGCTCAGTGATCCCGACGACTTGTAGTGGCCGGCCGCACTGGAAGCTGCACCGATCCCACTGACCACGCACGCAACCTGAGAGTCATCCTGGACTCTGCATTGTCAATGACCCAGCAAGTAAACGATGTATCCTCCTCCTGCTTCAACACCCTCCGAATGCTCCGCAAGCTCTACAGATGGATCCCCACCGTAACCAGAAGGATGGTCACTCAGGCCCTCGTCAGCAGCAGACTGGCCTACGGCAACGCTCTCTATGCAGGAACCTCAGCCAAACACCAGAAACGACTACAATGCATACAGAACGCATCTGCACGCCTCATCCTCGACATCCACAGCCACATCACAGCCCACCTGAAAGACCTGCACTGGCTCCCCGTCAACAAGAGGATCGCCTTCAAGCTCCTCACCCACGCGCATACAGCACTCCACATACCGGACCAGCGTACCTCAACGAACGACTCACCTTCTACACCCCGAACCGCCAGCTTCGCTCCGCTGACCTCGCCCTCGCCATCGTCCCCCACATCGGCCGAGCGACTGCCGACAGCAGATCGTTCTCCCACCTCACCGCAAAAACCTGGAACACCCTCCTCATCCGCCTACGACAGACCCAGGACCTGCTGGCCTTCAGGAGACTCCTCAAGACCTGGCTGTTCGAGCAGTAGCTGCACCCTTGCCCCCCCTCACGGGTAAGCAGTGCGCTCTACAAATGAACAAATGAACTGATTGATTGATGCAACCTTTCTGGCACTAAGGAGCTGAGAGGCCTCCCAACTGGACTTCTGCTGGTGGGTTTGCATTGGCACCAGCTGGACCCTCTGGTTGCGTTTTGGCTCCATAGATGGCAGCCAACCTATAGGACTGTCTGATGCTGAGCCAGCGCCATGCTGACCTCGACTAATGCTACTTTAACTGAGTCAGAGCCATTCAGCCAGCCTCTTGACTCTGACACTGTGCCTTTGCCCTACAGAAGGTTTCATGTAATCCATGAATTATTTGGCACAGATTGATTCCTACAGTGGTGGCTATGATACTGGGAATGAATTTGGCCAAGAACACGAAAAGGGACCTCTGGGATCAGTATTACTGAATGTAAGCAACTTGCTCTTCCTGAACTTGCATTTATCTTGAAAAACCTACTGGAGCCAACCTACAAGTGAAAAGATTAGCAGATATCTTCATAGATGATTACAAAAGTTTTGAGAATCGGTGGGGCCTGCTGGTTTCCTTTCTTTCGAGTGGCCTCCCATCAGTGGTAGGCCCTTCTTTGATAAGAGCACTTCACCTTTTCCAGCTTTAGGATGGTTTCTCACCCTTGCCCGAACACTTTCAGATATACGTCTAATCCCTCTTGGCCCTGCAAGACTAACTTAGATGCAGGACCGACTACTCCTTGCCACTCAGAAAGATTATTCACCACCCCCAGGGAAAGAGGGGCGGGGTAGTGGGAGGGGTCTTGTTTACAACAACGTTGGGCTGGTTTTCTTTCTTTTTGTTTAGGGTTGCTTTGGTAAAAGGGTCATGACTCAAAGACAGCGAGTGAGATGGAAGGGCATCACATAGAGAGAAAATGAACACTGGTTAGATGTATTTGAATGAACGATGTCCTATATTTGCTTCATGCTCTCATCACAATGTAATTTGTTGCTTTCAAGTCATGCTGAATAAATAAAGCTTTGAAAATAAAGTTCTTTTGTACATTTGCTCCACCCTTACCTTGATGTTTTTAGGAAACAGGCCGCTTGGAGAGGAAGTTCGTGTTTCCACATCGCCCGATTGTTTCTTGTCTTTAGAGGAATCTCTGTTTCTGCTCATTTCATTACATGTGTAATTCTGGTTCTCTTGTTCTTTGGGTGGCTACAGATTGGATAGAAGTGAGACAGTGATGTTTGGGTTGGTATCATTTGAAGTGCTGGATAGTTGGCACTGCTTTCATCGGAGTATGGCGCCTTGTATTAAAAGTATTCAAACTTTGCAGGTTATTATGGTATCAACGTGTGGTTTGCCAAATATTTAAATGTGTCATTGAGCCAACAAACATCTCCCAAAGGGTCTGATTTAGAGGATAGTGGATGTCTGTCTACTGCCCTCATCATTCTGCTGCTCTGCTTAGGTAGTGGCTGAAGGCAGCGCTTCCTATGATGAACTGCCACCGGCCTTACCAGTGAGAACAGCAATGAAATAACTCCAAACCACTGGAAATAATGGTGGACTGCCACCCAGTTTAGGGTGGTAGATTCACTGTATCTTTCTTGAGTGCCTCTTGTGTGAACCTTAGCAGTCTCAGAGAGAAACCACCACAAAATGTGCATGTAGAGTCTCTGAACTTATTATGAATACCCTCATTACAAGTGCCCTGGGAAGTGGGTTTGCATTTAGCCCTCAGGATAGCAAGGCAGAGCAGTCCAAGGCTTACTCAGGGAGGTGGTGTGGGAAGAACATCATGATCAGACAATCAGTGTTGTGCACTTCACAATAAATTGTCTTTAATGGATGTACAAGGTATGCACTCTTCTGGATTGTAACAAAGCTGCCTCTGTATCTGGTACTGGATACAGTACTGGATTCACTGTCACACTGTACCTTTAAGAAGTTAATCGTGGGTTCATGTTCAGTTCTGTCAGCAAGAAGCTGGTGGTGACTGGCTCTTGCAGCTGTGCACCTGCACAAGGGTCGTTCTGATATTTACCAGGCCCAGCTGATCCCATATGTCTCTCTATTCCCCACTGATGTGCCTAGGCACTAGCCTTTAAGTCAGTAGAGGAGGTGTTGAGAGGGCACAGGCAGGCAGAGGCCTCATTCACTTGCACCAGGGGGATGGAGAATCCATCTTGGTGAAAGGGCCTAAAAGCTCAACCCACCACTCAAACAAATGACAGTTTGTAAGGCCATTGCTATGCAACAACCTCCTACGGTACCTATTAGAGGTGTATATCTCTAGAAGGTAAAGAACTTCTACGATTCTCAGTTCTCCAGTTCATATCCAGTGCTTTTCTAAATTTAGGAATCAAACCCAATCTTTTCTGGAGGTACCAAGTCCTTATGGAACTCTCCTCCTAAATTTCGAATGTAACCTGAATAGCTTTGCCTTTGAAATGCAGTAGTTAAAAGCTGATGGGTCTGTCTGTATTTATGATGGACTCTACCTTCACGTTGGTCAAGCTGGTGGGATTTGCTTCATTCCAGTCGTCCTTCTTTGAGCGTTTAATGGTAAGGCCGGATCGTAATTGCTTCCATATAGATCCATGCCGGCTGCTCGTTGCACCTGAAGCACATGCACTGTCTGCTTCCTTATTCAATGACTGCAGAATAAAAGCAAGTAAAATACACGTATTTGCAAGACTGTACTTTTTTAACAGACATGCTTAATGGCTTCAATTCGGCAATAAACTGCTAGGCATATAAATATCTATTGTGTCGCTTGATTACTGGTTGGAAATAGCTACATTACAGCACAGGATTAGCAGAGTAGCAAGGCTAAGTCGGTCATTTAATTATTTTAATTAGTATGATAAAGCTATCGTAGCGTTAACGTCTAATTTAATGTTTTGTTTTATGCATGAATTTAACATTAGTGCTTGTGTGTTTTGAGTGCCTTAAGCAAGCATACTAACACACAGCTAAATTGTTCAGTGTTATAAAGCATGTCTATTCTGCTCTGTGTGTTCTTTTATCTAGAAGGGTTTGGGTGTAGTATGAGGTCACTGAAGTTGAGAGGCTGGTACTCCAGTCAATGTTTGGGTTTTCAGAATCCATGTGAGAGAAGTTCACAAGATTCTGAATGTGTTCCAATTGATTACGTCATTCAGGTGCAAAGGAGTAATTGCCGTATAGTCTACCAGAACAGGCAAGTTATCCAAAGTTTAAGGATCATGACGTGATCTATGACATCCTGATGACAATACTGCTACATCAGAAATTACATCATTGATTACACGGCTGTGCATGGTCGGGCCTACTTTACACATTTCTTGAGATTATGATACAGATGTAGAAACTTTGATGAGCGGTATTCAGGTTTCAAGACCTAAATGAACTCAACAGAACTGTGATACTGTGTATTACTGTTTGTGCTACAATTGACTAGGTGCATTCTCTGGAACCAGTCTACATGCAGTGCAAGGGAGAGGATGTGGCCTAACGGCTAGATGGGTCGACCTCGAAGCTGGGTAACTGGGTTTGAGTTTCGGTAGGGACGATCAACTACCTGTGATTCTGGGCAAATCACAATCTCCCTGTGACTAACAATCTTCTCCTTCTCACATCATGGCGGTAGTGATGACAGCTACATTCAGAAAGGTGGTTCTAGGCCATTAACAGTTCAGAAGAAACAAGGCGTAATAGAGGGCATCAGGTGTTGGGTAGAGGGCTCATGGGCCCAACATAGAGATTGCTGCCCCAACAGTCATTTCAGCAGTCCTCAGCAATTGAACTCACAGGCCATTAGAAAATCTACTGCCGGTGTGCACATACATTAAAGGGATGCCATAAGGCTTTGGCAAAACAGGGAGGGGTGATAGACGGCAGCCAGTATACACATCACAAAACAATCTGTACCAGTGACACTCTCTCTGCCTCGCTGCAGTGTTTGGGCTACGCAAAAGTCTTGGCAGCCCTTTGTCAAAGAAAACATCTACAAGGCAGCACATGGAAAGACTGGGACTCTGAGCTGAATCAAGTCAGTTTATCTACAAGCCAGGCATCCTAAGCCATTTCTGCACTCAGACGTAGCATTAGTAAGTTGTTGCCTCAACCTGAAGTATATTCCTCGCTTGATGCAGAAACGCACTGCACAGTTGTACAGAGCTTCAGGTGAAAGGGTGAACGCTGAGCTGACCTGCTGGACCATCTTATATCCAGAAACAATGGCAGTTCAAAGTTGTGCCCAACATTTTGGTGGGAAGCAATCATTACAAAGTGCATCTTTGTTGTTGACAAGTTTATTACAACACTTTTGGCCATTGTTTTTTCTTGCATAGACAAGCAGAACATATAGTTATAGAACATCTTAAAATTGCATTTTATATTTGCAAACACACATCATGATGAATTAAAATTGTGGCCTCTTCACATTCAGTAAATGGCCTCATAAGAGATACGCTCTGAAACTCTCAGGGATGAGAATGTAATAAAGACAGTATTGTTTGACTTCTGTGGGACATTGAGCCTAAGGGGCCGATTAGGATGGCGGAATGACCACCACTGCAGGGCCGGCGGTGGAGGTCCTTCTGCCATCTGACAGCAGTTTTCCCCTGCCAGATTATGATGCCATGGGGAAACCTCAGGGCAGCATGGGGTTCTGCAAGGCGGTCCATTTCTGCCCGCCTTGCAGAACCAAAAGATAGGGCAGCATTCCGGTGGTGCCTTGCAGGCACCGCCGTAGAGATTACAATATACCTTTCCGCCTGTCTTTTTGCAGTGAACATCCCACAGCAAAAAGACAGGTGGAAAGGGATTTGGGGCCCGTAGCGGGCCCCCCTTGTTGTGGGAGGCAGTGTTGCTGCACTGGGGGGGGGGTACCCACGGTACCCCCCTACATTTCCATGCAATGCGTGGCAGGCACCGCATGGTGCTTGCCACGTAGTGCAGGGAAATGCAATGCATGCCATTTTAACAATGCATATGGTAATGCAGCCAGCAGCGCTGTCCGCAATGTTAAAGGCCCTAAATGCGCCCGCCAATGTGGCCGGTGCATCCTAATTACAGTGGTGGGACTGCTGCATGTTTGACGGTCGGTCCCAAACACCGCAACAATGGTGGGCGGACTCAGGTCTGCCCACCATCGTAATGAGCCCTTACTGTCTGGACTTCGTTTACTTCCTATGGACCTGATAATGCATGGGTACCAGGGGTGCCCAAGGCTTTGGATAACATTTTTCTAGTTTGAGGCCAGCTGAAGATACTCCGTTAAATCAGGCCATCCTGGAATAGCAGATCACCTTCACCTAAATGAAACAATTAGAGTAGAAATGTAAAGGTTGGAATTGAAGGTCTACTGCGGTGATTATTGTTGGAAAAGGGACACTAGTGCAGAGGGGATGTATGATGTTACAACACAGGCTATTACAACGCCTGCCTTTACAACGGGGTTTTTACATCGCAATCCATTACAACGCATAGTGCTTTTGGGTGTTGTATAGTGAATAGTTTAATTCACTATTCCAACTCCAGTCCCCGTGGACACTAGGGAAGGTTATTGGATAGTAAATTAACCTATTCCCTATCCTAGAGCCTCCCCCAGCGCAATGCGTTGTAATGGTTTGCGTTGTAATGACCGCGTTGTAATGGTAGTGCGTTGTAAAAGTTTTGTTGTAAAGGTTGTTTACCGTGCAGAGGTTAGGAGAAAGATGTTGAAGCCAACATTGGGAAAAAAGACATTAGGTCGGGATTTTATTTGGGACCCTACGGCCAAAACAGTGATTTGGGACCTGAGCCACACATTTTTAATAGAGCACAGAGGCACGAGCTGAAAGTACTGTGGCCAAGATTAAGAATGAAATGCTAAAACCTGACTAGAGAGGTGGGCGCTTTGACCCCAACTTTGTACACAAGGCCCAAGGTCAGGTTCGGAAATAGAGGTTCTTTTGGACTGGTGATGTGGCATAACACAAATCAAGGAAGCAGATTTAGTGCAGCATTATTTCTTTTTGGATTTTCAATATATCAGCTACTGACTGTTTGCCAATACAGAGTGAGGCATCGACTGGGGGTGAGATTTAGTTGAATAAGTGCAGATTGAGATCTAAGTGTGCCCTGCAACTATTCTTATTCTATTCAACTTCCATTACTAGTGCCCCATGAGAGGCCAGCGGACTCTCTGTTAATGTCAGGCAGTTTGTGGCTAAGAGAGCCATTATGGGATCTACAAGAATGCTAAACTATTTCCAGAGGGAATATTGATTGGTTGGATAGAAGGGGCACAGGTGTGGGGTAAAGGGTTATCTAAGTTCAAATACTTGCAGATGCAAAGCTGGGCAAATAAGTCGGATATCGGTCTCCAGAATGACTTTGAAGACAAAATATTTTCTTCACAATTATTCAAGAAGGAAGTTGCGATGTGGTACTGGGAAATGGTGGAGATGGAAGATGGCCCGTTCACATTGCCGGAACTGTTATGGAGAGATTGCTTGCCGGACATCGCTACAGAAAATCAATGGCAAGTAATGATGACTATTCTTTATAAAACAGTAAAATCTGCAAATTTAAGGCGAAATGTTCTGTTTACTATCCATAGAGCCTATTGGACTCCCCGCAGATTATCGAAGTTTAAAGCTGGAGGACGGGTTGAGTGCCCAAAATGCGGAAATATAAATGTGGACGACCTGCACATGTTTGTGGAATGCTTAAACATCAGGGAATTTTGGGAGGCGGTAAGCAATTGTCTATCACAATCAATCGGCCGCACGATAGAGGTAAGCCCTGAACTAATTATTACCGGGAGATACGATTTACATGATAATAGAATGAATGATAAAGTAAAGTTAGTTTTTTATGGGGTTCTGCTAGCTCGTAGGGAAATCTGTAAAGTATGGGTAGAAGCTATGACACCGACACTCATGGACTGGTTAAAAAGCATGAGATACTTTGCGACATTAGATTCCAAAGATCGGATGAATAGGAAACACAGATTTTGGTTACTTTTTTTGCAACATTTTGGGTAATAAGCGGGCCTCCGCCTTGGTATATTGTAAGAGATTAGGACATAAATGAAAAATTCCTATGATTAAGGCCTTGGCCTATCTCGCAGGCATGTGGAGTAGGTTCCTCCTTCGTGAAGGCGGAGTTGGAGACCGGGCTGCGGCCTCCAGCGTGGCTGTGCCATCATCTACACAGGGCGGTACAGAGGATGGTGGCCCAGTCCGGGCTGGAGAGCCGCATATACCTGAGTCCATAGCCAGCATATGAGATAAAAGCCCAGGGCGGAAACTATCGAACATGGGTGGCGTAAAGGCCAATGAGGATTAAAAAGAAAAAGAAAAAAAAGAATGCTAAACGCTGACACAGCTCTACTGGGAAAAGATCCAAAGGTACTAATAGTAGCAGATTAAACAGCCCCTCAAAGACTGTCCTCTTGATCTATTTCACTTGCCCACTGAAATATTAATAAATGCCATGCATAAAGGTCTCCCACCTCTCACTCAGCATATTCGCTGTACTTGTTTTTGGTGTCTGGAGCTGCGGTATGCCCTAGATCTTCCATTGATGGGATCCTTCATACATTCACACTTCTTTTTGTCACTATCATCAGTTGCATAACTGCACAGTAAAGTAGTCACTTCCTCATCCTCTAGTCACATCCTGTAATCACACTAGTCGCTACAGCGTAGCTGGGAATGTAATCCTTTGGGGTGTGATGGCTTAAGGAGTGCTATTCTGCTGTGCTCCTGATGGATGTACGCATCATATTAGCATGAATTGTTAGTCCAAGAACCTTCAGCTTCCTGGCTCTAGGAAGTTTGTTTTCGTTGAATTCTGTCTTTCTCTTTCTGTTTACTTTCTTGTTCCTTGACTTCGTGCTCATTTGTCTCTCCCTGTCCTATCGCCTGAGTTTCTTTGTTCCAAACTCTCTTGTCCCACTTATACCTCTCACATTCTAAGCACTAGTGCAGTACTGTCTGAATGCAGAGCTACCTACGGTTTTTGGGTGAGGCTTACATCTTCAGATAACACATAGATACAACTATTTAATATCCTATCATTTGGATCACTTTTTTAATTGTATGATGGAACAAATACTCCTTTTCCAGACTTCTTTTAAAAAAATGATAATTCTGTAATAAAATGTTGGTGCATTAAATCTTTGACATACTTTACATTTCTTGCAATGCTTATTCAAGGACACATCTCTTAACATCTATGAAAGAACTGTACCATAGTTTTGAGAATGGGGATGCCACCAAGATGGTGTGCGTTTTGAAGTTCATTAAAGGTGCGTCTGGCCTGTGGCTGTTCTCTAGTCTCAGTCGACTTCAATTTTCGGATCCTTTTTCTTACGACTTGTAACGGCTACAGAATACAAACAAATATATAACTGTTGTTTGTTGTAATAATATTTAAATCATGCTAGAGCTTCTAAAGGTTTCCCATGGTAAGGCTGCTTGATCAAAGTGCACAATAAAGCCTAGAAAATGCCTACCAATCTATGTTCCTTTTTCACACTTTCCTTTCTAATCGTAGCATTTGTTAATTAAGCAACATTAGGCCAATCTAAAACTGTCTTGTTTACTGAAGCTTAGGCCAACCTGAAACTGGGTTGGTTACTGGAGCTGGCATCCAAATATTTTAGCCTGGCTCTGGTGTGTCTAGGGCACAGCTACCAGAACAGCCTATGTTAAGGGACCTTGTATCAACACATTCTAGAAACCATAGTGACCCCTCTTGTTTTGTGTATGAACCCTCACTTTGAAAAATGTAAGCTTGGTGGAACAAAGGTACTTAGCCCACCCACAGGATAAAGATAATAACCATTCTTTATTTACAAAATATCCAAAATGGGACTGATTGAAAATGTGATTAAATCTATATATTTCTTTTGTTTATATGCACAAAAATATGTTCTTCTTAATACTTTATTCAAATGTAAATATTTGATAAATTGACACATATTGAGAAGTACCAAATATTGTCTTACTACATTATTTTCAAAAAAGGCAGAAATACTAAACAGCTATTGTCTAAGGACATTAACTAAAATGTTAATGCATTAAAAATTAGAAAGAAAATTGTGTTGTGTTCCTTAGCCACTCAACAACAATATAATCCTTTAAAAAATATTTTGCATGTATATCTGCCTACACACATATAATGCATGTACATCGGCATAACTTAATTTGAATACAAACCTACAGGGAGTCCTAAAACTTAAAAACAAGATCAAATTGTTGTTTGTAAGTTTATATGATGTATCAGCTATCCCACAAATTATTGCAGCCTTCTTCAGAACAATTCGAAATCAGTGAATGGCTGAATTATTTCCACTTCATAGCAGCGTTGTGTACATTTCTTCAGTGTATTTATATACCAAAGTCAACTTAACTTGTTTAAAAAGAATATTTAGTTAATTCAATTCAGAAAGCCCCCTAGTTGAAAACAACACCAGTTAGTCGACCCCACAATTGCCATCGTACAGTTCTATTTCTACATTTCAAAAGACATTTGCTTTGCACTGTCTGAATTTTTCAGAATGCCCTCAGGAAAACATTTTCAGGCCACACCAACTAAAGTATTTCAAAGACGCTATCCCTTCCGTGGAAGTGCCTACCTTCGGAGGGGTAGGCTTAGTAGAGAAGAAGTGTCCGGCCGGATCTAAGCTTGAATGCAAAATTACTGGGTTAGGTCCTGAAAAAAGTGGGCCATTGAATTCCCATCACTGTATAAAGTCACCAAATCTCTTCAAAACTCACCTTGGTAACAAAAAAAACGGTGAACCCAGAGGTATATCAAATCTGAAGTAAAAAGCACCAATTCAAAATGTAATTCCACATTTTCCAGAGGAAATCTGTGAATAAGTATGTACTGCATCAATTACATACAGCACCTGAGAGGACAGATATTTTCTGGGTGCGGTAAATAGCTCACCTTATTCTGGGCTGCTAGTAATAAAGGTTTAGTAGCATAAGAAAGGTGTGTGTGAGGGGTAGTAGGTTGAGGTAAAATAGAGGGAGTGTGACGGAGTAGAAAATGAGTTGAACTGCGTGGGACGAATAGAAGATTAATGAAATAATTTGTAGGCCAGGTTAAAGCAGTGCATGAAATAAGGGGAATATCCAGCCCAACCCCTTATCTGGCAGCTATTATTGATACAGATCAGTATTCCGGGCTGGGACCAGTGAAATATGCCAACTTTCTCCCGGTGTAACTTGCTGACACCCGGACCCATTCAGAAGTGCCTGCGCTTTCCATTTGGAGTAACAATCGCTAGGTGGGGAAGAGGCTTTCTTATTTTCACTTCCTGCTGGGCCCAAATCAATGGCCATAAGCCATTCTTTCGTTCTAGTCATTTGAACCCTAACCAATGCCGATGCCAAAGTGTCCTCCTCAAAATGGACAATATTTCAGCGGTCCGCTATATCATTCACCTCGGCAGCACAAGGTCGAAGGCCCTCTCGGATCTGGCAGCAAATTGTTGGCAGTATTGCCTAGGCCACCAGATCTCTGTCACAGCGGAATACCTTCCCGGACAGGACAATCAGGTGGCGGATTTCCACTAACGCCATTTCCACAACTAGAGTCTCTGGAAGCTACACCCGGAAGTGTTTGCGAATCTCCAGCGAGTATGGGGTCCCTTTCCAGTGGATCTCTTTGCTCCCCAGCTAAACCACCAGCTTCCCCGGTTCTTCAGCTGGAGACCGAATCACTTGGTGGAGAAAACGGACGTGTTCCTACAGGACTGGCGAGAGGAAGCGGGTTCCGCTTTTCCCTCGTTCGCAATGATAACAACGGTATTGGCCCAAGTTCGACGCCAGGGGGCGAGTGTGGTGATGAAATCCCAATTTGGAGTTCGCAAGTTTGGTTTCCGGTTCTACTGGAACTTTCTTGGGATTCTCCAATCCCTCCAACCTGCTTTCCAGCACTTCTTCTCAACGCAGACAAGGATCCCCATTTCGGGAGCAGCTGAGAAGTTCATGTCAAAGGCCTGGGCTGACAGTACCGTTAAACATTACCGCTCTACCTGGAGAAGGTGGTGCAGTTGGTATGTGCGATGGGGTATCAACCCCATGTCAGCAGATGTCACCTCTGTTCTGAATTTTTTGGCTAGCCTGGAGGAGGAAGGCCTGGCTTACAGAACGATTAATACCTTCCATTCTGCTATTTCAGCAGGTCACATCTTGGTGGATGGCTCCCCGGCGGGGAAAAATCCTTTGGTCTGTTGCCTACTCCGAGGTATCCGCCTATCCTTACCTCCGCAGCCCAGATATTCCGTCCTTTGGGACGTCAATTAGGTCCTGAGCCTGTTCCTTTCCTGGCAACCGAATAGATTCCTTTCACGGAAGGAGCTTTCGCCAAAACTAGCCATGCTCCTTTACCTAGTCTTGTGTAGACGGGTTTCGGAGGTCTGGGCTCTGGACTTGTTAGGTAGAATTTTCTCCCTTTCAGGGGTTACGTTTACAATCCATAGGCGGACAAAGACGGTAACTAAGTCCATTTCCTATCCTGCCTTCCCGGACTCCCCGAAGCTGTGCGTGGTGTCCTGTCTCAAACTATATGAGGAGATGTTGGAGGACTTTCGCCCCCCCGGTGAGCGTCAACTGCTCATCACCATTAAAAAGCTGTATAAAGCTTTCTCCTCCCCCACTGTAGCCTGATGGGTGCGTTGGGTGATGACGGAAGCTGGCATTGATCTCCGGGCCTTCGGTGCCCGTTCCACCAGAGGGGCGATGGTCTCTAAAGCATTTACACTCGGAGCTCGTCTGGAAGACATTCTGAACGCAGCATATTGGTCTTCAGACTCTACCTTCAAGCGGTTTTACTTCAAATCGGTGATTGACATGGTTCACTTGGTGGTGAGCAAACTTTAAAATGAGCATAATCCTCGCCTCCGGTCCTGACATAGAATGAAAAATTTCCTAGCTAGCGTAACAGAAAGTTTCAATTCTATAAAGGACTCGGAGACAAGGATTATTCCACCCAAGGTACAACTTCTTGTAACTTACATTATTTAGTTTACTCAGGTTTACCTTGACCGTTCATGCTCTCATTTGTAGTTTTCTGTTACTTTCCCCCGACAGGGCTAATCCTTAGCCATGGCTGTTGCCTAATTGTGTTGTTGTGTTGTTTGCTTCTGGCAGGAGATTCCAACAAACAGGAGCCATGAAGCGTCCAAGCTGGCTGACCTTGAGCGACGAAAGAGGGGGAGTGGAGACAAACAGAGGACTATGAAGTGTTGGGAGCCCTGTGATTGGTGGACTCACCTTAACACTCTGTGCATGGAATCTCTATTGTTAAAACTTTGTGGCATTCCCTATGTTTCATGGGAATGGTAGTTTTTTTAATGATCACTTTGAATGGCTGCTATTCAATAAAGTAGAGAAAGTGGAGAAAGAATAGCATAATCCTCGTCTCCGAGTCCTTAATAGAAATTAAACTTTCCATTACGCTAGCTAAGACATTTTTCATTCTCCCTTTATAAACCTCTACATAAAGCTAATTTGTCAAAGCCCTCAGTGCCCTCAGTGCCCCACATAGGGTTAGTACGTGTTATGTAAATGTTGTAATACAATACAACACAATTTGTATGCAACTTTATAAAAGGGAGTCAGAACATATGCAATATTTGTTTTTTTAGGTGGGACCTACGGCAGGATTCCCCACATATGTGTGAACAATATAGATTCTAAGCATAAAATGTTTTTAGGTGTTGTGTTTTTGTTGTTTTGCTAATAGAGTCAGTTTTGATGTAAGTTTCATGGAGCCACGGCAGGGGTTGACACTTAAGTATGAGAAAAATGTGTCTTATGTAACAGAAACAACTGGTTCAGGGGTCTCCAACCTTTTCTGTGATTAGAGCTACTTATGTTGGATGAAAATCATACCGAACTACTAATATTATTAGAGTTGTAATAAGGACCACATCAGGCACATTAGTGGCCACCATATGCAATATACAAGCAGTAATCACTTCAGTTCATCAGGGATAGTTGTCAACAGTAACATAGCAAGCACTGGCAAAGCAAATAGATTTTTTTCGCCTGCGAAAGCTATTGGATTTGTCAATGTAGGGAGTGGATGTGGCGTAACAACAAGAGCTCCTGTCTTTGGAGCTGGGATCCAGGTGTGATCCTTGGTGTCAACTCAACATCCCGTGATTGTGGGCAAATCATCTGGGGCCATATGTATGAAGGTACTGATTTGCGATTCTGAAATAGCGATTTTTAAGAAATCGCTATTTCAGAATCGCAAATTGGTATGTACAAATTCGCTTTTTTTTTAGCGAATTGTTAGTATTCCTTAATTGTGATTAGCAAATTGCGAATCGCAATGAAGGAATACTTTCCCATTCATTTCTATGGACCAGGAGGCCCATAGGAATGAATTGGAAGGTATTCTCAATTTTGCGATTCGCAATTTGAAAATCGCAAATTGAGAATAATTTCCAAAGGACACCCTGTTGCACCCCTGGAATATACATGGGTGCACATGTGGCGCACATACATGCCCTAAGGGCATGTATGTGCGTCAGATGGCACTTTGAAAAATGCTGAAATGTGCATTTTTCAAGGAAATCGCAACTTACCACCAACTAGAAGTTGGTGGTAATTTGCGATTCCTTAAAGGCATTTTGCTAATTTTTTTGGCTTCATACATTGCATTTAAGGAATCGCAAAAATTGCGATTCCTTAAATGCATTTGCAAAATAAGGAATTGCAAATTTTGCGATTCCTTATTTTTTCACTAGATTTTACTTCATACATATCATTTTGCTAATTCGCATTCGCAAAGGCCGAAATTCTGTGAATTTCGGCCTTTGCGAATGCGAATTTGCTTCATACATATGGCCCTTAATCTCCCTGCATGTGACTATCTTGATGTAGCATAACTGAAAGAGTTGCAGACTTAGGGAACCAGGTTAGAGTATCGGCGTCAGCTTAACATCCTATGATCCTGGAATAGGAAGTCTTCAAGGGGAGAGGAAATAGCGAGACTAGTGAGTGAAAGTAGTGAAATGAAGAAATGTGTAAGGGAGGACAAAGAAAAGTTCATGAGGAGGAATAAGATGTCAACGTGAGTGATAGCTGGTAGAGCCAAGTCCTGAGCAGAACACTGAGATGGTACCTTGCCTCTGGGGAGTGGAGAGATGGTGGGCAGAGTTGGGTTCTGAGTGGAGCACTAGAATGGCAGATAGTCGCCGGGGAGCGAGGAGATAGTGGGCAGAGTCGAGTCTCGAGCTCTGTGTGTGCAGGCAGGGGTGTCAGTAGGCGGCGTTGAGAGCGTCCGAGGCTCTGGCTGTTCTCGGGCTGCTCTGGGCACAGTGGCTCTCAGCTCAGCAGAATTTTCCTGTGCGGGAGTCAGCGTACCTCTTTGCTGTGGTCCTAGGCTCGGGTCTCTGTCTGGTGGGAAGCTGTGGGGACCGAGGCGCAGGATGGCCTGCGCGGTGAGCAGCAAGAATAAAGCTGCAGCCGAGCTGTCCAAGGGGATAAGAGGTCAGGGAGGACGGGACAAGCAGGGGTGCTGCTAGTTATGGAATTGGGGGCTAAACTGTCACATGACTGCAGACAGATGGAGAGGATTCCAGACACGCACTCTGTAAGAGTGCATGTGTTAAATTTAAAAAAGAGTACCTGCGAATAGTGAAAGGACACAGGAAGCAGTACTTGGTACAAGCTCCACAACTTGGACTAGAACTCTGAGGCCTAGGAGGAAGTTGAATGGCAGGAGGTTCGGCTGACCAATAAGAAGACAGGAACCGTAAGAGACGCAGAAGCCAGCCAATAGTAAATAAAGGTAATTAAAGGACGGGCTCTATGCCTCTTTTAAGTTTTTTTTTCATTACAAGAGATTTTGCAAGCACAATGCAAGCACTGTGCAGGCAAAATGTAAAAAAGGCTTTGCTAATATAGAATATTTGTATATGGGTAATACATAACAGCCATAGTGGCAATGCTCTTGGCATCAATGTCATAATAATAATATTAAATCTCCCCAACACCGCATGATTTAGCAGTCAAATAATAGCTTTAAAAAGTTGAATATGCTGTAAGGAGGACATGTATTATAATGGACATGCAATGCTATCAGAAATTGGTCCTGCTCAATACCAAACGTTGCGATACAAAAGGGGATGATGGACGGAGCGTTTGAGCGAATCAAACACTCACCCCCCTCAGGTGGTCCGGGATGGTTTCAAATACTTGGGGGTTTTCGTTACCTTGGATCCGTCCCTTCGTTTTGATCGTAATCTCCTTCCCCCGTTGCTTAGGCTCCGTTTGGACGTTGCCCGCTGGCGCAAACTTCCCCTGTCTCCACTGGGTCGGGCGGCCCTGTTTAAGATGATGTCACTACCGCGGTTTCTCTACGCTCTCCAGAATTATTATGATCCTATCCCCAAGACCTATTTTCGGGAGATTGAGAGCCTTCAGAGGCAACTTATTTGGGATGGGCGACCGCGCATTGCTCTCGCGAAACTTTCTATCCCGTGGTACGATGGGGGCATGGCGCTCCCCGATATTAAGAGATACTACTGGGCTTCCCATCTGTCCGCTATTAATCACGCTATGTTCTCTCCGGGTCGTAATCCGGCGTTTGAGATGGATAAACTTCAGCTTCCGGGAGGTGACTTTAATAGAGTACTCTATTCTCGCTCCGCTGGGCGCCATCTTGTGGGACCTACTTTGACTGCTTTGACAGTGTGGCGTGCTGCGAATGTGAGCCTGGGCTGGGAGGATCGCTTGACGTTGGCGACGCCTCTTTATGCTTCGGAACGTCTGGGCGGTCTTTGGTCTTCCAAGGGTTTTGACCGTTGGGACTTGATTGGGATCTCTAAAGTGGGGGATGTATATTCTAAGGGTTCTGTGCGCCCGTTTCAGGCCCTCCAGGCTGACTATGGCCTGAGTAGTCGGGAATTCTTTCGTTATTTACAGATCAGGCACGCTTTGGTTTCGGTGTTTGCTCCTGGTGAGATTCCGCCTGACTCTTCCCCACTTGAAGACCGTATCCTTGACGGACATCTTCCTGATAGCACTATCTCCCTGATCTATAAAAAGTTGATCAACAATCGGACTGACTTATTGGCCCGACTTCGGGAACAGTGGATGGGAGATGGGTTGGAACTTGATGATGAGGATTGGCAATCGGCCCTCTCCTCTCCGAAGGAGGTGGCTATACCGGCTCGACTCCGTCTGGTCCAATTGAAGATCCTTCATCGGGTGTACGTGACGGGACCGCGACTGATGGTGATGGGCTTTTCCTCTGATGGACTGTGTAAGCGTGGATGTGGTTTGCGTGCTACTTTCCTGCATATTCTTTGGGAGTGCCCGATGGTGGCTGCTTATTGGGTGGCCGTGCTTGATCTGATGACTGTGGTGACGGGGATATCCTTGCGACCGGAACCTCGTCGCTGTCTTTTGAATGTTTGGGAGCCCACGGACTATTCGGTGGCACAGACTAGATGGGCCACCCTGGGCTATATGATTGCGAAGCGAGATATTGCGCAACTCTGGGGGGCCTCCAGGCCCCCTGCCCTCGCGCAATGGGAGGATAATATGGACTGGTCCATGTTCCGTGAGAAAACTGTTTATGTGGCCAGGGGTAGACCCAGGGCATGGGTGAAGGTGTGGGGTCAATGGAACGAATACCGTGGCGACATTTGTACTCCTCCCCTTGTGGACACTATCGAGATTACCCTATCTCCCTAGGCTAGCGTTCCCGGAATCTTCATATAGGGACTGAGCTGGTGTCACCGGCTCTTCCCCCCCTTCTTCTTCCTGATATCTGCCCCCCCCCCCCCCCCCCGCTCCATACTCCTTAGTGCTTAGGATATTATTACTGCACCTCCGCTGCTGTCCCCCCCTTGCGTCCCTTGGGCTGACCTTCAGTGATACACTCTCGCCTTTTTGTATGTTTGTTCTTTCATATATATAAAACCTGTTTTGGTCCTGTATTTAATGTGGAGTATTGCATTGTTGATTGACGGTTACCTCTGCGGGCTTATGTGATATGTGTCTACTCCTTTTTAGCGGCTGGCCCGTGTGGTTGTAGGCCCATCCTTGTACGTTTCTGCTTGCTCAAATAAAGGTTTTTAAAAAAAAAAAAAAAAAAAAAAAAAAAAAACACTCACCCCCAGTCAACTGATCTGGGTTCAATACCAAACGTTGAGCATGCCTCCCTCTACCATAACTACACACACACACTAGCATCAACCATCACCTTAAACGTTCTCAGAGTGCATACATTTTCATCTTGAATGTATGCTTTTCAATTTTGGTATACATACATTCATTAAACCAAACTAAAGCCTCTAATTTAGTAAGCTGAGCTGCAGAGAGGAGTAGCTCATGAGTTACTTGAGAATCCTGAATTGGCTGGTGCATGCATGCCAACACGCTGGATTCAGCCAGGAGACTCCAAATTTTATTTATCCTGGCCTTATTTTAGCGGACTCCCCCTAATATTGCCTCCAATTCAATGCAAGTCAGTAAAATACATTATCCAGATTTTTCTTTTTCTATGTTTTCCTCTTGTGTTTCTAAATATTGCCATCTACCTTATTGGTGCCTGGCTGGAGGCATTAATTTGATTAAACATGCAATCTTTTTAAAGTAGTAAATTTGTTTTTGTGAAAAGTGTTAATGGCCTCGGAGGGCAGAAAAGCATTCTACCAGCTTTCAAAAATCTGTTTTGCGTCTAAGACTTACTATTTTCGGTCTGACAACTTCACTTTTTTGTGTACTGGTGGAAGGAGTCTAAAAGTAAAACAGAAAAGAAGTCTTTAAGCAGTGGAAAGATGTTACTTTACAACCTATACATATACACTCTTAGATTTATAAATCCACAGCGATACACAGGAGGCCAGATTCACAAAGCAACCCTTGTGCATTTACTCCTAAGCATGTGCACAGAATTAAGAATTGTTGTCTCTTCTGAATCCCTACCAGTGGTATGTTTGGAAAGCTGAGCCATTCTCAGTTTTCCAGATGGCCCTTGAGAAAGTCTTGAAACTTTTTGTGGTTAGGTACTCCCCACAGATTGGAATTGTGCACATCCCTATCCCTATAGACCTCGAGGTTTGGGTGAGGTCTCTTCCTCTTCACATCATGGAAAGAGATAGAGTCCAGCCTTTGCGGGTGTAAATCTCCACCTCTATTTAGATGGTGGAAGGGTCAGACATGAGTTTGTGAATGTTATGAGAAAGTAGGGTGATATTATGTAGGAGTAAATGGATCTGAGTCTGTATGGTCACCTTTTGTGAGTCTATTGTAAGCACTAACACTAATCCAGCCAATTTTGATCGCGAAAGTGTTTTTATGAACGAAAATGGTTTTGTGAATGAGTTCTAACATGTCCAGCATGACCACAGAGCACCAAAAATTGCTCATGCCTACATCGTGGATGTACTAGACCTACATATAACAATGGAAAAACATTGAACTCAAGGCAAAGATACAGGAATACAGAGGCACAATGGTAAGAAATGAAACAAGGATGCATTGAGCATGGGAAAAGATGAGGCTGGAGAAATGTCGACATAAGACTAATGAATGGACTAGTTGAACGGGTAAAAAGTAGTGCTAAGGGCTGTGCACAGCGCAGAACAAGGGCCGGGTTTAGCGCCGGTGGCGTCTGGTGCAACAATCCTTTTTGGTGCCCCTCCTCAAGATTCACAAACATTGTATTTGTTAAAAGCGCGTGTAAAAGCTGGCCTTTCTAATCCACTCAGCAATCCACATAAAATACAGATCTGTTCTGTGCAGCAGGCATTTTAACCCTGTGCGCTACTTTATGGTGAGTCTAAACTTCTACTAGACAAAACTCCCAACTCTCTCTCTCTCGCAGGGATATTAATCGCAACAATTATCTTGCCATTTTTATTGTTGCCTGAAACCTGGGACCACAAGCTACTCTACAGTATGTGCCTTTAAATGATAAACATATTGCTAAACACAGGGCTCCCTTGAGGTCAGTGCCCCCTCTCCAGTTCAGCTCCAGTGCGGCCGCACTGGCCGCATCGCCCTAAAGCCGGCACTGCTTCGAGTGGACAACTAATGAGTTTCAAATTTGAGTCTGATAGAGCAGGACATCAGCAATCCTATTCCAAGTGCAGAAGTAATGCTGATTCAGCTGGTAGTGCCGCCTTAATTGTGAAAAGTAACGCAAGAACACCGCACTTCACATTTTTCCCATATGTACATTTCACCAGAAAAAATATGGCAAAATGTGTAAAATAAATACAACGTGTAGAAATCGATGTGGAAACAGTGATTCAGGAATGAATAAACAGATTTACAAGGCAGCAATTACGTAGGCTTCAAACCTGATTTGGACCCATATGGATAATGGAGGTCGAAAGGCATTCCAGAGGTGCTCAGAATACTTGAGACAAACTTGCTCCCCATCCTATGCCAGATTGAGATGTGATGCGGTGCAGAACCGGAAACCCTAAAGCTTTCAGCAAATGTATATAAACTGCTGAATATAATGACTTTCTCAAGTGGTACATCCTCGGGTATCTAATCCTACTTCTGGGCAGTAACACTTTCAGAAGTTAGATGGAGAAAACTCAAAAGAATTCTCCCTTCAGAGATTATTGTGTTTGCATGGACTTTGACCGATGTGTCACAGATGCTATTTGTAGCAAACAATAATTAGTGAAATAAATAGAGCAATATAAAAAAAACTCACAAACAACTGCTTCAGCTGGTGTGGACCACTTTCTGAGCGTAAAGTCTAGCCGCGGTATAAGACATACAAATTGGTGCATGTCGAAGATGGTTCTTGAAAACCTGAAGAAAGTTTACATACCTGCATAGTCTGCAGAGTCTGTATTGGAGTGATAATGCAGAAGGCAAATTGGGTGAAAGATGAGAATATAGAGAAGAAACATGGACTGGACTGAAAGACAGGGCTTATAAAGCATAAATAAATGTTGAACAAATCATGGAACTAAGGGTTGAATAAATAACATGAAGAGAAAAGCCTGGCACTGTTTTCACTAAAAAATAGAATTGTTGCACAAGCAATAAAGTTTTATCTGCTTTGTAATTTGTGGATCAGCAAAGTCAAGGAGGTACAGAGGCTGGAGAGTATAAAAAGGTATACTACATTACATTACATTACTCTGTGGTAGATGATGGACAAAGCATGCCTCTGGATCTCTCATTGTATATAAGCATCACATACTCAGTGCTAAACATGCTACCCTTTATTTTTCACACATGTATATCAACAGACTAAATATATTAACTTCTTTAAGTGATATTTCTTTAGTTGTCAAATCCAGCTTCTGGTTTACAACACCAGAAAAAGGTGGCTGGAAGAAACCAAAAAACAGCTAACATTTACAACAAGAAAAACCTATATCTGCTTCTAACTTTACACTATGTTTTTGCAAATCCATAAAGCTCTATCTCTTGTACTTCCGAATGTATCCAGTAGTTGATTGCAAATGTGGGAGGCGCTCTGGCTGGCAGCTTAAAGAGAAGTTTGAGAAAAGGACTAAATGCTCCCTCAACAAATTGATTTGTCTGATGGGAAATTGGTCGCTTTACAAGCATTCAAAGAATTATCTGGGCATATATTTACTCATTGAAAATAGCAGATTCTGGAAAATCTGGAGAAAGTCTACGATTACTTACTACATTCCAGACAGGCTCTTCACTTTCAACAGTACTGGGAAGGGGCTTCTTCCAGTGCCTCTGTATTTCCCCCTCCCACCACCCGATGGTCCAGCCGTCACCTCCACAGCCCAGTAAGTGCTTTTAGAATATTTGGGTGTATGTATGAATGTATGATTATTTGTGCCTGTGTGTAAAGGGTAAGCCAAAGTTAGTGCGGATACGTGCTTGAGAATGGTGGGTGTGAGCATGTGTGCTTGTCAATGGATGGGTATGGGTGTGTGAGCATGTGTGTGCTCTTGGGAGTGGATGGGTGAAAGTGATAATGCACATGTATTCCCACCCCATTAGTTGTAAAAATCACAAGCCGCCTGTGGTTCTTGTTAAGGAGCAGAATCATTGCACACAAAATGAATGTATATGTGTTTTCAAATGTGTTCATCAGCAAAGCCATGAAGGTGAAGAGGGTGGAGAGTCAATCCAGAGAACCAGGTCCTACTCTGTTGTAGATGATGGAAACGTATGCCTCTAATTCTTTCATTGTGTGTAAGCATCATTGATTCTGTGCCGAACAGGACACCCTCAGGTTTTTCACAACTGAATACCAAGGAAATGAATATACTAACCTCTTTGAGTGATGTTTCGTCGCTTCTCTTATCCAGTTTCTGACCGGCAACATCAGAAGTAGATGGCTAAAAAAACAACAAAAAACACCAGATCCCCGAGTTTTATAAAATTATGTCTTGGTGGGAGGATGTGGAGCAAGACAACATTTTCTAAAAAGGAGTAAAGGACACAGTCTCTTATTAAACACCAACATACAAAGGTATAGCGAAGCCTGAAACACTTTAAAAGCAGCGGCGGCTCCCCGTGGGAGTGCTGCGGGGTGGTGGGGCGAGCGGGGGAAGGGCCGAGTTAGCGATGCAGCGTGCACAAGGTAAATTGTTTTATTTATTTAATTACTTATCTTACTCCTGTCCATCATATGTCGAACTGCATTACCCCCCCACCCAACCCTTCCCCCATCCGGTCCACCACCCCGCAGCACTCCCACGGTCAGCTGCCACTGTTCAAAAGAGCAGGAGTGGAAGATAAACAATAGGAACATCCAGTTTCCCCTCTTTTGTTGATGTCCTTGGTATGGTTGAAAATGTGCAATAATGGGGTGCACCTGGGTAAATTGTCTTCCCCACACCCTCATATTGTTCCCACATGTTTCAGTCTCTACATCAAAGTTTCCTGGGCTTTTGTCCTGACAGCAGGGTAATGCAGCAAGTAGGCCATTCAGCTGAACGCCAGTATTGTTGCATGCTTAAATAACAATGACACTCTCTTGTTTTTTTTAGGCCATTCAGCTATAGGATACCGGTGTATGTTGGTAGAAAGAAACCAAAACACAACTAACATTTTAAAATTCATTTTTACAAATCCATAATGCTTTAATTGATGTGATTCCTGAGTTTCTAAGGTCCTTCATCATGTTGCCATTGCGAGAGGAGCCATGGGTGGCAGACAAGAACATTTCGAAAAATAGAGTGATGTTAACCCTCCCACAAGAAATTGCTCTAGCTGATAGTAAATGGACAGCTGTATGAGCATTTAAATAATTATCTAGTTATGTAATTATTTGTTAAAAATAGCAGTGTTCACAAAGTCCAGTAAAATCTGGAAAAAGTTTACAATACTTATTTATACAGACTGTGGATGAAGTGTTTAAGTGGAGATGCATGAGTGGAAAGGGGGAGAGAGGAGAACATAAGGCTCAAGGAGTGAGTCTTCAAGGGTTGCAGGTGGAAGACAATAAGCACAAATGACATTGATCAGTTTCTTGAATTGAGATAGGGTACAAAATGAACAGTTATAGAATTGTGTTCTGCTTTGAGTACATTCTCAACAGTGTGCCAAGCCCACACTGAGTAGGGAAGGGCTTTTTGTATTTTATCATCCAAAAACATAACTACTTACTTTGTCCTGGATGGTGTCATCGCTTTCCACAGCACTAGGATGGGGGCGCTGATGATAAAAAAAAAAGTCGGAAAGAATCTAATTTATGTTGTACAAATGTCACATCAGTTACAGAGGAAAAACATGGCTTGTATGCACAAACCCCCTCACAGCAAGTTCAGCACTATTCTAGGATAGATCGGACCTTATCCAAATGAGGTTGAGGAGAAAGTTGGGCGAGTCGGAGATGTTTAGATTTTACATGGGGAAACTATATCTGTGGGTGAGACCTAAAAACCCAGCAAGTATGTGGTAAAGACCTTACAACACGTTCATTATTGTTCTTGGATATATCAGATATTATCTTTATAAGAAAGACAACACAGTTGTGCGGGTCGTGGAGGCTAAGAACTCACGATTATGTATAATATTTTCTCATAAAGGAAAATATTGCATTTGTGAAGTTGTAATGCAACACTACCAGGGAAACTAATTCTGTCAGCACCGACAAACGGTTGGTGCCAACTTCATATTAGTATAAGCCAGAAATTGAGTTCATAGAAAAGAAAATATATTTAAAGAAATCATGCTTCAACGGTTGCTAGGTCATATATGGAACAAAATAAACGTGTATAACTTTGAAATTCCACATGCTGGAAAACATTAAAAATGACACCTGGCAGATGTACCTCCAAATCAACTGGGTGAATGGTACTCGAGGGGCAAGAGTCTTACCAAAACGACAAATGCTGAAAAATCAGAACTGTTTGAAGGATGAATAGATAACTGAAGTGGAAAGCCTGGAACACTTTTTGCTAAGAAGCTGAATCATTGCTCAAGAAATAAGCCTGTATGTGCTTTGAAAAGTGTGCATCAGCAAATCCAAGAAAGTCTGGTTAGTCACAGGTATATATCGACAGAGTGAATATACTGACCTCATCGGGTGACGTTTCCTTAGCTGTCTGAACCAGCTTTTGGTAGGCCTCATCAAAGATAACATTTAGAAGGAGGTAAAACTATGCGTGTTCCTCATTTTACAATTTATTTTCTCAAATCCATTGAATTTTATCCGATGTGACTACTGGTTCCCAATGTCCTTGCCCTCCTCGCCCTTGATAGTGCAGTCTCGAGTCAAGTAGCCAAAAGAGAACGTGGAGAAATGGAAGGATGTAAATAGTAAAAAAATTGATTTGACTGAAATGGTCAACTGTGTGTGCATTAAAAGGGTCGTCTTCAGCCGCGGCCGCTGCAGGTAAGAGAGGTGGGACTAGGTGAGGGGGAGGAATTTGAGAGACGACCACGGGGGGAAAACATTTATTTATTTAATTTTCCCTCATGGTCATCTCTCAAAAGCCCCCTCACCTGGCCCCATCGCCCCACCGCTCTTGCCTGCAGCGGCCACGGCTGGCCATCTCTGGGAACCAATTGGAGCATAGATAATGTTGGACCAATCGGAGACTTGATCTGACTGAGGGTGAGTGGGGTACCTATATACCCCCATTCCACCCATCCAACCCCCTTGTTGACAGTGAGAAGCTGTTCAAAAATGGAACCTTTTCTTACGGAAGACAGCACGAATCATTGAAACAAGAAAGCCTTGAACAGACCTCAGGTCTGCTCATCAAAAGCGCCAAAACGCATGTTGGCTGTGAAGATCTTCAAGATGATTTTATATACAAATAGATGATTAATATAATTCATTGAAAAATTTAGAATGCTTACCTAATGAATTAACTAATCTCAAGACATGTAATATAGGATGTTTAGCATTTGTTATCAAAAAGTATTTATGTTATCATGAGTCGGTAGGCTTACTCACCTCCCAAATGGGAATCAGTGAAAAACTACTATACAATAGTGTAGTGGTACTGTAGGGCCCTCATACATTAGATCAAAGGAGTGGAGCCTGCTATATCTTTCTCGTGAGTATGTGAGGGAAGATGAAATGCTGGGTGATTCCAGTGAAAGAAATATTTGGATTGGGAGACGAGGTAATAATACTCTAAATTGTGGGTGGCCATTCCACCCCTGGAGTAAGGTTGTATCAGCATGGCTCAACGTATTCTAGCCTGTTTGTTGGCCCATGCAAAAGTAATACAAATGGAGCAGATTGTGCTGAAAAAGGTGTTTGTAAGGGGCAGTGGAGCAATTACAAATAGGTAAAGCAGTCTGGGGAGGAAACGTCTGCTATGCCAGAGAAGGAATGGGAGGAGCCTTGTATTGTGTCTGCTGTTTGATTTTGTGGACTGTTGGGTCATATTTAGCATGTATAACTAGTGCAGCGTCTCGGTATATATGTATTCCGAGATAAAGTGTTGGATTGTGACACCAAAATATGGGGACGTTTATAACTTCCTGGGATACAGTGCACGTCCGTGGACCAACATGGACTTAACCCAGTTAATTTGAAGCCCAAAGAATTGTCCAGATTTAATTATCCACAGGATATACCTTTTACAGTATTATGTCGCTGGCATATAAGGATGTAAGGAAGGCCTGCTGTGACTTTTGAACAGCAATTGACAGCTGAAAAAGAGCATGCCGGACCCTAGAATTTAGCACATGTGCTATGATAGGACATAGATAATAGGTTGCCTGTGCCAAACAAGAATGAGGAGCATCTTTCCTACGAACAGTTCCATTAGTCCAACAGTCATGGAATCCAGGACCCCCAGAATGTGCAACTCATTGTGGAGCGAACAAGGCTCGAGATCTTTATGTTTGGTGCGTGTTAGGTTTAATGATCAGTACTCCCATCAAGACGTTTTTCAGGGTATTGGTGCATTTTGGAGTATGCAGAAGGGCCATCCCTCAATTCAGATATGTCAAGTTCTGTGCCATTTATATGTTCACTAACTCGGTCCATGTGGTGCTGCATGAAGACAGCTCCCGACATAAGTGTATACATTTTTGTATCTGTTGCCTGCAGGCTATTTTGCATATTTAGGAGCAATGTACAGATATCTTGGGAGTCTAAGTTGGTGCCCCCTAACCCTTAGGGAGAGTGGCGCCATCCTTTTTGCTGCTGTTTATTTTTCTCTTCAAAAGCTGGTCATGGACTGCTGATGATCAGTTGTATTCAATTAGTATGCTGCTGGCTGGTAAGAAAATGGATATGCGCATGTGCCAGAAGTCAGAGTGCAGGAGCAAGTCCTGCGGTCCAAGATTTGCCAGGAGAATAATGGGGGGAGCAAACCCACATCTCAAGGGGTATACTGCATTAAATCACAGTTGAACATGAGATGGATAATCCAAACAATCTAGAGTGATATTAGGGTATAAACTCTAGGCCACAAAACATTCCAAAGTGCTAGTGTTAGTATAGTGGCGCAGGGATGACTCACCTATAAGCACGGGTACAGCCCGCAGTGCCATGGGACAGTTGACTCGATCCAAGTCCCCTCTGTTGAGGTAGGTGTCTGTCCCTAATCACACAGTGGTCCACACACCTTGCAGCGAGTCAGCATGCCCCAGCAGCCCCTGTGCAGCCCAGCTGCGGCCACAAGACTGCAGGAGCCACAGCAGCACCCAAACCAGGATGGGCAGCCTCTCACCTTGCTGTGCCACTCCACCCCCCATGACAGACGCCCAAGATCTCACTGCTGCTAGGCCTAATCAGGTCCAAGGAAGTAGGCTTGAAATCCGCAGGAGCTCCGGTGCCCCAAATGGTTGTTATGGGCCTGCCCCAGCCACACTCCACAGCGCAGCCCCTAGTTTCCAGCTGTCCAGGCATGCCTACACACCACCTTCCAGCACTCTGCTGAGGGTGGTATTCAGTCCCCGTCACCTAGGGTCAGGTAGGTGATTGAGGCAGGTCAGCGGACGACCTCCCCAGTGGAACACACCCGACTAGGCTCCAGTTTCGCAGGACAATGACTGAGTTCTGCTAGGAGGAAATATCCTCACCAAAATGAGTTCTGTGGTACCACACTGTACACAGGAATAAGAAGAGCGAGTGCTCTTTAGTGGATGTGACTTTCAGGGTGAGCCCGAAATTAAACACTTTAAAATGTCGAAAAACTTACAGAAACACAATCTCTCCATGGAACTCCCCATTCAAAGCTATGAATACGTTAATACATTGGATACCTTGGGTGGGTATTCTGTTACTAATTTGTGGTTGTGTAGGTCATTTTTCATGAATCTCTAAGTGAATTTGGGGAGGCAACTGAACACCTCGATTAACTCATTACCCATAATGTGCAATCGTAAACATACTATGGCAAAATATTTTAAACTGGATTCATGCAACAGCAAATACATATTCAAGAATCACAGATCAATGGCATGGATGATTTATATATAGGAAGAAGTGAATGTGTTCAAAAGGCTGCTTCATGGAAAAGAAGAAAAAGGACCTTGGAGAGACGGTACTTCATGTCTGAGGAGTGGACTTGACTAAAGGCGCAAGAGTCATAAAGACTTAATAAGGGCTGCCTAAATCAGAGAACACAGGGGTGAACATGTGAAGGGAATAGCCGGGAACAGATCATACTAAGTACCCAAGTCTGTGCACAAGACTTTAGCCTTAAATAACACTGAAATGTGTGCCTCAGGAAAACAAAGATGGTCGTGAGTGTGGAGAATCTAACCTTGGAACCAGGCCCTCGTCTCTCATTGATAGTGGACAAAGGGTATCTCTAGTTCCACCCTCTTAGCATGTTAAGCATGAGCAAATCGGTGCCAAACAGAATATTCTTCAGCTTTTCACAAACATATATCAACAGACTGATTATACTAACCTCTTCAAGTGATTTTTCCTTAATTGTCTGATCCAGATTCTGGTCAGCAACATTTGATGTAGGTAACTGGAAGGAAAAAAAAAGAACTGACGTTTACAACAAAATTAAATTGTGTGTGGCGTAATTTTGCATTTGGATTTCACAAATCATTGAAGTTTATCTGATGTGGTCACTGGGGGACATATTATCAAGGCAGGGCGATAAACTTATCTCCGCTTTAGGATCCGTTTTCAGGCGTCAAGCCGCGATAACTTTATTGCTTAATCAACAAGTTCATGCTAGACCAGCACGCCTAACTTTGCATTGTTAATGAGATGCAAAGTAGGCGACCCTTGACCCTAGCAGGTAGTTTGCGCCCCCTCCGCACAGCACCGCCTGTGTGTCCCTGCCCCAGCTGCCGCTGCTGAGGAAGTTCGAGGCCCTCCTCCACCCGCAGGCTACTACCTGTGCCTCATCCCTGGTGGCCAGTTGTAGGCCGTAGGTAGGTTTGTTCATCCACCGCTTTATTGCTTTTATTGTATTGCCTGTATTTTCATTGTTGTGTCTGTGACTGCTGTTGTCTGTCTTCCCCTAATGCCTGTACGTGGTCCGTGCCCCTTTTTCTTCCCTCTGTTCCCCTTGCTGTCCCCGTGCTCTCTGTGCCCGGTCTTTCCTTCTGTACCCCTCACTGTCCCGTGTCCCCGCCCAGTTTTCTCTTCTGTTCCCCTCGCTGCCCCATGCCTCTCTGCCCATTCTGCCTTCTGTTCTTAGCTGCCCCTGTATTTCTGTATTCTGTATTTTACCTCTGTGCCACTTGTTTTACCGGTATTTCTGTGCCCTTTTTCCCTTCTGTGCCACTCGTTTCTCCCTTGATTTTGTGCCTCTTTTGCCTTCTGTTCAACTCGTTTTTTGTGCCCTTCTGCCCTCTGTACCACTCGTTTTTTTGTGTCCTTCTGCCCTCTGTGCCACTCGTTTTTCCCTTGTTTTTGTGCCCTTTTGCCTTCTGCTCCATTCATTGTTTGTGCCCTTCTGCCCTCTGTGCCACTTGTTTTTCCCTCGTTTTTTGTGCACTTCTGCCTTCTGTTCCACTCGTTTTTGTGCCCTTCTGCCCTCTGTCCCACGTGTTTTTTTGTGCCCTTCTGCCCTCTGTGCCACTCGTTTTTTCCTTGTTTTTGTGCCCTTCTGCCCTGCCCTCTGTTCCATTCGTTTTTTTGTGCCCTTCTGTTCTCTGTGCCACTCGTTTTTCCCTCGTTTCTGTGCCCCTTTTTCGTTCTGTTACCTTTGTTGTCCCTCACCGCCCTTGCCGCTGTGTCCCCTGCGACCCCGCCCCCCCTGACTGCCCACTGCCCATTCGATGCCCGGGCCTCCTGCCTCCCAGCTGCTCCTCCCTCCCCATATATGCCAGAGGCCGCGCGCAGAGGGCGACCGCTGGGGCACCGAAGGCACGCCTAAGGCAAGCCCACCTGCGCCTGTCCGCAACTGGACCGCGCCCAGCACCAGAACCCCTGGCCCCCGCACCCGCCACAACGACCGCCGCCACTACGACATCAGCACTCTGCACGCTCTAAACTCCGGACGGAGCCACACCTGCTTCAAGGCCCCTCCCACAACGCACACACGGCCCCTTCACCTGCCGGAACTGCAGCTACACCAGCCTCAGAGCCTACGAACCGCCCGCCAAGAAAGACCCCAACCACCTCCAATGCATACTACTGAACACCCGCTCCGCACGCAAGCATGTCGTCGAGCTCTGGGACCTGCTCGACGCAACAACCCCGGACATCGCCTCCCTGACAGAGACCTGGTTTAACGACTACTCTGCACCCGACATCGCCATAGCCATCCCAGACGGCTACAAGATCACCCACAGAGACCGCACCAACGGAGTCGGAGGAGGAATCACCATCGTCCACAAGAACAGCATCAGGGTCTCGACTAGCACAGACGACACACTCAGCACCTCTGAACACATGTATTTTCAGATCCACACAGACCCTAACCTAACTCCACCCTCAGAGGCACCCTCGTCTACTGACCCCCCGGACCCCACCTCCAGTTCAGCGACTCCATCGCCGACTTGATCAGCACGCATGCCCTGACCTCCACCGACTACATCCTCCTTAGAGACCTCAACTTTCACCTTGAGAACACTACGACAATAACTCCACAACCCTGATCGATAACCTCTCCAACCTCGAATTGAAGCAACTCGTCACAACGCCCACCCACTCCGCCGGCCACACGCTCGACCCCGTCTTCTCCTCAAGCCTGTACGTCTCCGTCAGCCACACCACCGAACTCCTCTGGATCGACCTCCACTGCATCCACTTCGCCTTCAAGAAACCCACCACACACCACTGCATCCAACAGATCCCCTGCCACTGCTGGAGCAAAATCACCGAAGACCAACTACACACAAACCTCGCTCTCAGCCCACCCACCGTACCCTCCAACACCGATGACGCTGCCCACAGCCTCAGACGCTGGATCGAGGACTGCGCCAACATCCTTGCCCCACTGAAGAAACCCCCCCACAGAGACACCAGCAAGAGGGCCAGCTAGTTCACCCCAGCACTCCTAGCCTCCAAGCAAGCCTGCCGGAAACTAGAGAAGAAATGGCACAGTGAACATACTCCAGACAGCCACGCAGCACACAAGGACGCCATCCGCAACCACCATCACCTCATGAGGGCGGCCAAGAGGACCTCCTTCAAAGACCGCCTCGACAACAATGCACACAATAGCAAGGAGCTCTTCAACATCGTGAAGGAACTCTCCAACTCCAGCTCCAACACCAATGGTATCCCGCCATCGCAAGCCCTGTCCGACTCCCTCGCCACCTTCTTCCACCGCGAGATAACAGACATCCACAACAGCTTCAACACCCAGGCAGCCCCAACAGACTGCAACACAACAGACCCTCTGCACCACCATCCACCACGTCCCCCTGCTAGCCTGGGCCAGCCTGAGCATCGATGACACCATCAAGACCATGCGCACAATCCACTCCAGCTCTCCATAAGACGCATTCCCGCACCACGTCATCAACAGAGCAAGCAGCTCCATCACCCCCCACCTGCACAACGTCATCAATCTCTCCCTCGAGACCGCGACCTTCCCAGAGATCTGGAAACACGCCAGGATCAACGCCCTACTCAAAAACCTAAGGCAGACCCAAGGGACTTCAAGAACCTCCGGCCCATCTCTCTGCTCCCCTTCCCGGCCAAGGTCATAGAGAAAACCGTCAACAGACAGCTAACCCGATACCTCAAAGAAAACAGAATCCTGGACCCTTCCCAGTCAGGGTTCCGCAGCAACCACAGCACCAAGACTTTTCTCATCGCCACCACCGATGACATCAGGCCCTGCTGGACAACGGCGAGACCGCAGCACTCATCCTCCTAGACCTCTCTGCCACCTTCAACACCGTCTGCCAACGCACACTATGCGCACGCCTCCACGCCGCACGGATCCGAGACAAGGATCTGAATTGGACCACCTCCTTCCTTCCGGCAGAACCCAGAGCATCGCCCCCCCATCTATTCCGTTCCAAAGCCTCCGAGATCATCTGCGTTGTACCCCAGGGATCCTCTCACAGCCCGACGCTGTTCAACATTTTCATGGCCCCGCTCGCACACGTAGCCCGACAGTACGACCTCAACATAATCTCCTATGTCGACGATACTCAGCTGATCCTCTCCCTCACCAAGGACCCCATCACCGCCAAAGCCAACCTCCACGAAGGAATGAAGGCCGTCGCCGACTGGATGAAGACCAGCTGTCTGAAGCTGAACTCAGACAAGAGAGAGGTTCTCATCCTTGGCTCCAACCCTTCAGCCTAGGTTGACTCCTGGTGGCCGACGGCACTGGGGGCAGGCCCGACACGCACCAACCACGCTCGCAACCTGGGAATCATCCTCGACTCAACGCTCTCAATGACCAAGCAAGTCAACGCCGTCTCCTCCTCCTGCTTCAACACCCTCCGCATGCTGCGCAAGATCTACAGATGGATCCCGATAGATACACGAAAGACAGTCACCCAGGCCCTCGTCAGCAGCAGACTCGACTACGGAAACGCCCTCTACGCGGGAGCCCCGACCAAGCTCATCAAGCGACTACAACGCATCCATAACGCCTCGCCACGACTGATCCTCGACGTACCACGCCACGGCCACATCATCCCCCACCTGAGAAACCTGCACTGGCTCCCCGTTAACAAGAGGATATCCTTCAAGCTCCTCACCCATGCACACAAGGCACTCCACAAGACCGGCCCAGCCTACCTCAACAGACGGCTCTCCTTCTACATACTCAACTGCCAGCTCCGCTCCGCCGACCTTTCACTCACCACCGTCCCGCGCATCGGAAGAACAACCACCGGTGGGAGATCCTTCTCCCACCTCGCCGCCAAGACATGTAACACCCTCCCACTGAGCCAACGACAGACTCAAGACCTGCTGACCTTAAGGAGGATACTCAAGACCGTGCTGTTTGATCAGTAGCACCCCCCCCCCCCCAGCACCTTGAGACCCTCGCGGGTATGTAGTGCGCTTTACAAATGATTGATTGATTGATTAATTGATTGATTGATTGTGAAACTAAATAGTGAAAATATCACAAAGGCAGTTTCGCGTTAATATCAAGGAAGGGTTGCGATATTTAAAATTGCGTTAAGTATGCCTTATCGCAGGAATTTAACGTCTGTTAAATTCATGACTAAGTCATACCTAACATGGGGGGTGGATTGTGTGGCTTAGACCACAGGCCCTATCATCAAGAATATCTCAGTTTTCCATGGAACATCGCTGGAAAACCAGTGATGTTCCATGGAAAACATCGCTATTGCTAGTATAATTATCGCCATTGCGCTAAGCATTGTTAGTACAGTGCTAGCATGGCGATAGTTATCTGCGATAGCCGGCGTTAAACATTTTAACGCTAAGTGCGGCCAGCGATAATTATCGCTGGCCCTTGATAATATGCCCTTGGGTTTCCAATGCCCCTTACCTCCTTACATTGGGGATGGAGTCATAAGTGCAAGTCAGAAAATAATTTTAAGAAATAGAGCTATGGGAATACCTCCACAAGAAATACATTTGGGTGATGGGAAATGGACAGGTGTATGAGTAGTCTAAAATGTGTAACAGTATATACATAACATAAAATATGATGGAAGGAATGATTGCAATTATTCTAAGCACTGGCAGTTGCTTGGTGTAGCATTCCAACCCAACCCATCATTCTTGTGTCCACCATGCTAATTCAGATTAAACACAGTGATATGCAAAATAACGATTGGCTGAGATTCAGCCCAGAGTAATTAACAATAGCTGAAATTAGTTCAAGCGTTCTATCCATCATTTTTTTGTATACTACAGTATATAAATTGTTGTTGAAAATAACAAATTTCTAGAAAAGGATGCGGTGATAAAATAGACAAGTGCAGAGGTAGAGATTGAGAGATTTGGAATTAAGAGCTAAAGCAGTCAGCTTCTTTTAGGATGCGAAGAGGAAGAAAATGAGCACGAATTGCATTGAATCACGTTTTAACTGGAGATACTTAACAATATGAACAATTCTATATATTAATTCTACTTTTAGGAAGTCTAAGCTGATGCAATTTAGTTTCAAAGAACTGGGAAATTTTTTAGACTGTTATCATAAGAGCAGTATATATTCAAGAATAAAACTACTTACTGTTTCCTTTGTGCCCTCTTCACCATCCACTGCACTAGGAGGCAGACTCTAAAGGCAAAAGAAAAAGTCAGAAATAATTGTTATGAATGACAAACTATGAAAATGAATGTACAGTTTTCACAAGTGCAATCATAGTCTCTATAAAACACATGACTGCAGTGGCACCTTTATTTAGATGAGGCCAGATCCACGTAAAAGTAGTGTTAAGTGTGATAAAAGGGGCTAAGACTGCATTTATGACAAAGTAATATAGCATTGCGACATGTAAAATCGAATTCTTTTATAAGCAACATATGCTTGAGCTAATTCCACATTTTTTTTAATGGATTTGTATTATAATTTTTTTGTCCAAACAGTAATCATTACACACTTTGATCATTCATTTAGTCACCCTAAAATGTTCCAGTAGAATACACTCATGTCTTGTACATTTTTACTTTGAAACACTACTCATGCAAATGTCATAAAAAACCTGGCGAAACACTATTTCTGTTTTGTGCACCCCAGTCTAAGCTACAAATTGTGTTAATACCTTAAATACAATGTGTGGGAATCCCATTGCTAATTCAGGGTACTGTTACTTATTTTTGTGACTCTCCAAATGGGTGTGAAGGTGTAAGTATGAGCACTGAACACCAATATTAACTCATTCCACATAATGAGGGCCCGTGAATATGGAAGTCTCCGTTTTTTTAGTCACAAAATACCCTGAAACTGGGTTTATGGAACAGCAAATTCATATCCACAAATCATAGACAGCAGCTCAGAGGATGACAATGTATTTGAAAGGCCACATGTAGAAAAAGATGAAAAATTACATTTGACAGATAGAACCTTATATCTCAGGGTTGGACTGCACTGTGGGAGCAGTAGTGAAACAGTGGATAAAGCCTGGCCACACCACAACATTGAGATGTAAATAGATAAATAAGACAAAGGGAATAGTCTGGGACAGTTTTTATTGTGTACCACAGCCAATACACAAGGCAAAGGGCTCTATGTGCTCTGAAGTGTGTGCATCAGCAAAGCCTAGAAGGTCCATACAATGAAGAATTTAACAAAGGAACCAAGGGAACCAGTTCCTTGTTTGTGGTAGATGATGGTCAAAATGTGTCTCTACCTCTCCCTTTGTGTGATAAGCTTTAGTGCCTCAGTGCCGAACATGATGTCTTTAAGATTTGCACAAATGCATTTCAACAGGCTGAATACGCTAACCTGTTTATTTGATGCTTCCTCAGTTTCTTGATCTGGCCTCTGGATGGCAATATCAGAAGGAGGTGGCTGGAGGAAACAAAAACGAAACATCCCTAACATTTACAACCCGACTCAATTAGGTGTGCTCCTTATATCCACTTTACTTTCCCAAATCCATCAAATTTGATCTGTGGTGGATACTGGTTGTCTGAGGGCCTTAACCTCTTTTTCATTGGTGACAGAGACATGAGTGAAGGCCAAACAATAATTTTAAGAAATGGAGGTATGTCAATACCATTGCAAAGATTTAATTCCACTGATGGGAAATGGATAACTGTATGAGAACTCAAAGACTTGTCTTGGTACACAGTAGTTTTTGAAAATAGCAGATGTCATGGAAAGCTCAGGAAAATCTGGAAAAAGTTTACAATACTATTATATACCAACAGGGGATAAAGCGCAAAGGAGGTGAATCAGGTGTTACATGAAGGGGGAGAAGTATGGTATGTAGAGGTAAAGGAGTTAAGAGTCAAGGTGAGTTAGGGTGAAGAAAATATGCATGATTGACAGCGAATGACCTTTGACCCTGGCAGGTCGCTCCCCACGCCACCACACAGCCGCCAGCTGCCTCGTTGCTCCTGCCGCCACCGTCTCTCGCTCCCTCGTTCCTGCTGCTGCGTCACTGTGACCCCGCCCCCTGACACCCATTGCCCACCCCGCTCCCGCCTCCCAGCTGCTCCTCGCTCCCTACCCACCTCTTATGGAGACCGCGCAGTGGCCGCGCAATGGCTGAGCAGCGCCCGCACGCAGCGGGCGTGCCAAAGGCCAGCCCGTCTGCGCCCGTCCGCGCCTGGACCGCACCCAGCGCCAGAACCCCTGGACCCCGTGAACGCCACAACACCAGACTCCGCTACGACACCAGCACCCTCCACACACTCAATGCCGGCCGAAACCACACCTGCTTCCAAACCACACCCAAACGGACTCAGGGACCTTTCACCTGCCACACCTGCAGCTTCACCTGCGACAGAACTACCAAACCTTCAAGGACCGGACCCAAACACATTACCTGCATACTCCTCAGCACCCGCTCCGCACGCAAACATGCCGTCGAGCATTGGGATCTGCTCGACACCTCCGCCCCAGACGTGGCCTTCCTGACCAAGACCTGGTGGAACGACTCCTCGGCGCCCGACATCGCGATAGCCACCCCGGACGGCTACAAGATCACCTGCAGGGATCGTGGCAATGGAATCGGAGGAGGAATAGCCATCGTCCACAAGTCCACCCTCAAGGTTGCCACCCACGCAGACGACACCCTTAACACCGCCGAACACCTGCACTTCCGGATACACACCGACCCCACCACCACCCTCAGAGGAACACTCATCTACAGACCACCCGGACCCCGAGCACAATTCAGCGACTCCATCGCCGACCTCGCCATCACCCAGGCCTTCGCCTCCACAGACTACATCGTCATCGGGGACCTGAATTTCCACCTCGAGAACAACAACAACGCCAACTCCGCCACCCTGATCGACAACCTCGGCCTCAGACAACTCGTCACCGCACCCACCCACGCTGCTGGCCACACACTAGACCCCATCTTCTCCACAGGCACCCACGTCGCCTTCGACCGCACCACCGAACTCCACTGGACCGACCACCGCTACATCTATTTCACCTTCAACAAACCAACCACGCACCACCGCACTCAACAGCTGCCTCGCCGCTACTGGAGCAAAGTCACCGAAGACCAGCTGATCACCACCCTCGCCCAGAACACACCCACCGACCCCACCAACCCAGATGCCGCAGCCCGCAACCTCAGACAGTGGATATACGACTGCGCCAACACCCTCGCCCCAATCAAGAAACCCTCCAACAACCACACCAGCAAGAGAGCCACCTGGTTCTCCGACGAGCTGCAGACCTCCAAACGCGCCTGCCGGAAACTGGAGAAGATATGGCTCCACGATCGCACTCCGGACAACCACGCAGTCCACAAGGACGCCACCCGCAGACATCACCACCTCATCAGATTAGCCAAGACATCCTCTTTCAAAGACCGCCTGGATAACAACGCACAGGACAGCAAAGAGCTCTTCAGCATCGTAAAGGAACTCTCCAACCCCAGCGCCAACGCCAACGACATACCGCCCTCACAAGAACTGTGCAACTTGCTGGCCATCTTCTTCCACCGCAAGATCGCTGACATCCATGACAGCTTCAACACCATGACTACCCCGACTACGCCAGACCCCACCTCCCCTGTGAAAACCATCATCGGGAACCGCCTGACTTCCTGGTCCAACGTCAACGACGAGACACACAAGGTCATGAACTCCATCCACTCAGGATCTCCTTCAGACCCGTGCCCACACCACATTTTCAACAAAGCATATGCTGCTATCGTATCCCAACTACGGAAGATCATCAACATCTCCTTTGAAACAGCGACATTCCGGGAAAGTTGGAGACATGCCGAAATCAGCGCCCTCCTCAAGAAGCCCAAGGCGGACCCCAAGGACCTCAGGAACTTCCGGCCCATCTCACTGCTCCCGTTCCCGGCGAAGGTCATCGAGAAAATCGTCAACATGCAACTGGCCCGCCACCTGGAAGACAACAACATCTTGGACCCGTCCCAGTCCGGGTTCAGATGAAACCACAGCACCGAGACAGCCCTCATCGCCACCACAGACGACATCAGGCACCAACTAGACAACGGCAAAACATCAGCCCTCATCCTCCTGGACCTGTCAGCCGCCTTCGACGCGGTCTGCCAACGCACTTTAAAGACACGCCTCCTAGAAGCCGGAATTCAAGAGAAGTCCCTTGACTGGACCACGTCCTTCCTCTCCGGCAGAACCCAGAGCGTCCGACTCCCGCTATTCTGATCCAAGGCCACCGACATCATCTGCGGCGTCCCCAGGGCTCATCCCTCAGCCGGACGCTGTTCAACTTCTACATGGCCCCCCTCGCACAAGTGGCCCACCGACACGACCTCAACATCATCTCCTAAGCGGACGACACCCAGCTCATCTTCTCCCTCACCAAGGACCCGCACACCGCCAAAACCAACCTCCACAAGGGAATGAAGGCTGTCGCTGACTGGATGCAGAACAGCCGCCTGAAGCTAAACTCGGACAAGACGGAGGTACTCATCCTCGGACCCACCCCCTCAGCCTGGGACGACTCCTGGTGGCTGACCACACTGGGAGCAGCACCGACACCCACCGACCATGCACGCAACCTAGGATTCATCCTCGACTCCTCCCTCTCCATGTCTAAACAGGTCAACTCCGTCTCCTCCTCCTGCTACAATACCCTCCGCATGCTCAGCAGGATCTACAAGTGGATCCCGACCGAAACAAGAAGAACGGTGACACAGGCCTTCGTCAGCAGCAAACTGGACTACAGCAATGCACTCTACGCAGAAATCCCAGCCAAACACCTATGACGACTACAACGCATCCAAAACGCATCCGCCCGACTGATCGTCAACGTCCCCCGCCGCAGCCACATCACCCCCACCTGCGATACCTACGCTGGCTCCCCATCGACATGAGGATCACCTTCAAGCTCCTCACCCACGCACACAAAGCACTCCACAATGCTGGACCAGCCTACCTGAACAGCAGACTCAACTTCTACACCCCGACCCGCCAGCTCCGCTCCACCAGGCTCGCCCTCCCCGAAGTCCATCGCATCCAACGAACAACCTCCGACCGCAGATCCTTCACCTACCTCGCCGCCAAGACCTGGAACACCCTCCCTACCCACCTACGGAAGACCCAAGACCTACTCGCCTTCAGAAGACTCCTCAAGACCTAGCTCTTCGAGCAGAAGCGGCACCCCCTCCCCTCAGCGCCTTGAGACCCTCACGGGTAAGTAGCGCGCTTTACAAGTACTCTGATTGATTGATTGATTGTAGAGTGGCAATATGTAACAAGGTGAACAGTCATGCAATTGTACTCAGTTTTTAAGAAATCCTCTCTGAGCCACTTAATCTACACTGAACTGGGAACATTGTTAGATTTTATTATAAAAACAGTATAAATATTAGAGAAGTAACTTCTTACTATGCCCCTCATGGCCTTTTCCCTATCCACTACAGTTGCAGGCCAACTCTAATGGTAAAAGAGATAGTCAGAAAGAGTTCTCCATGAAAGACAAACTATGGTAATTATTGAAAGTTTTCTCAGGTGCAATTTTAGTCTCTATGACCAAATCAAGTGCAGTGGTGTCCTTATGTCCACAAGGTCAGACACATATAAAAGCAGTGTTGGACATGCTGTTAGGGTATTATACTGCATTTGTGAACCAATAATACAGCATTACATAATATGGAGATAATCATTTTATCACCAACTACAGTTAATGCTAATTCCACATTGTTTCTGAAAATTCATTTTTATTACCTTGTTTAGGTCAAGCAGAAATCATAGTATAGTTCTGCCGCTCATGTAGACACCCTTACCAAAGCCATCAAGAGCAAAGAAAAAAAGTTCTATTTGCACCCTTCTTCATCTCAAACAGTCATCATCAGTTGGCATTGTAGAATGTTGGATGATAAGGTTTTTTCAATATATTATGACGTAATTCACCGGGTGGCCCATTTAGGATACTCAAACTGAAATCAGTCATGTTTTGTATATTTTTACATGGAAAGTTTGGACTTTCAAATGTCAGCAAAACTTGTGGGAATTCTCTTTCTGCATGGAACTCCCCATTCTGAGCTATGACTATGTTATAAACTGGAATTTGTGGTACTGTCACTCATTTTATATGAATCCCCAAACAAATGTGAAAATTCATGGTATGAATAGTTAACACCACTATTAACTCATTCCCTATAATGAGTACTCGTAAATATGCCAGGCTCAGGTTTCACTATGGCAAAATAGCTTGAAAGTGGATTTATGGAACAACAAATATGTATCCAACAATATTTGATCAATGACAGATCCGAAATATATATAAAGAAGTACATGTGTTTATAAGATCACATAAAGGAAATTGAAAAATAACTTTGACAGATAATACTTTGTGTCTGAGGGGTGGCTGGACTGAAAGACCAGGAGTTATAAAGAATAGATAAGGGCTGCCTAAATCAAAGGGCAGAGAGGTGACTAGTATGAAGGGAATGGCTCAGATAGTTCATACTATGTGCCCAGTCAATGCACAAGACTTTAGCCTGAATAAGCTCTGAAATGTGTGCATCAACAAAACCAAGATGGTGCAGAAGATTAAGAATCTAACAATGGACCCAGGCCTGGTCTTTCATAGATAATGAACAAAGTGTGTCTGTAGTTCTCTCTTAGCAAGATAACCATGGGTAACGCAGTGCCAATTAGTGTTTCACAAATATATATCAACGCACTGAATATACTAACCTCTTCACTTGATTTTTCATCAATTGTCTGATCCAGCTTCTGGTCAGGAACATTAGGTATTGGTGACTGGAAGAAACCAAAAAAACAAAAATTTTAAAGAAAAAAATATTATGTGTGCTTGTGATTGTGCATTACCTTTTTACAAATCCTTGAATTTTCGCAATGTGATCACTAGGTTTGGGATGGAATCATAAGTATTAGTTAACAAATAATGTTAAAAAATTGAGGTATGTGATTATCTCCTCAAGAAAATAATGTGACTGATGGGAAATCGAAAGGTATATGAGCATTCTAAAATTGTTTCAGTATATAGATGCTAATTAAAAACAACAGATTTCTAGAAAAGTTCATGAAACTCTGGAAAACCTTTACAATACTTCCATTTACAGATTGGGGATAAAGTGCTGAAGCAATAATAAAATTGATGAGTGAAGAGGAAGAAATTTGGAATAAAGAGCTTAAGCAGTGAGCGACCTCGATTGTTCTAAGAGGGAAATAGGTACAAATTACATTAAACTGATTCTCGAGTGGAGATACGCAACAACATGAACAATTTTATAAATATATTCTGCTTTTAGGAAGACCATGCTTCAATGAACTGTGAAATCTGGCTTTTCTCATATAAGCAGCATATATATTAGAGAACAAAACTACTTTCTGTTTCCCTCTGGGCCTCTTCGCTGGCCAATGCTGTGGGAGGAAGACTCTAATAGTAAAAGAGAAAGTTAGAAAGAGACTACCATGAAAGATAAACCTTCATAATTGATGACAGCTTTCTCCCCAATAAAGTGTAGTGGTACCTCCATTTCGGCAAGATCACATCCATATTCAGTGTTGAACATGTTGTACGGTTATTAAACTGCATTTGTGACGCAATAATACACCATTACTTAATAGGAACCTAATACTTTTATTACCAGCTCAAATCTAGTGCTAATTCCTCACTATTTGAAGGTGCACTTTTATTATCATTTTCCGATCAATTAGGAATCCTTCAATAGTTTTCTTGGTCATGTCGACACCCTTAAAGAAGCCATCCAGGGTAAAGAAGGAAATATATTTTGCCCACTTGTGCATCTATAACAATCAGCAACAGTAGGCATTCTAACCTCTTTGCTGATGACATCAGCAGTTTTTTTTAGATGTATTGTAACATCGTTCAGCAGATGTCACTCTTAAGCTGTTCATTTGAGATCCACTGATGTCTGTCACTTTTTACATTGAGATTCCGTACATGAATGTAAAAAAACTTGTGGAAACACTTCATCTGCATGGAACCCAGCATTTTAAGCTATCGTTGTGTTAATACCTTGAATATCTTGTGTGGGAATTCACATAATAATGTGTGGTACCGTCACAAATCTTTACAAATCTCTAAATAAGTCTGAGGGTGCATAATATGAATACTAAAGACAACTATTAATTCATAATAATTAATTAATGCGATCTTGGATAGATGGTGTACATCATGTCTGATGAGTGGACTGGACTAAAGGAGCAGGAGTAATAAAGAATGGATAAGGGCCAGTGCCTAAAACTACTCAGAAGCTGGCAGCCGGTTAAATTAAAGGTTGGCATGGAAAATATCAAGGCTGCACAGTCCTAAATCCACTTCATCCCTTTTAATTCACAACGGGCACTCCCTGTCCCTTTCTTACACTTGCTGGTTTATGCTTTCTCTCTTAGTGATGGTTTTTCCATTTTTCCCTTCCTCTGAGTTTCTGCCTTTTGTTTTATCCTTTCTTTTTCTCAGTGAATTCTGATGAAGAAAAATAAGTGCTGGTCCCCAAAAATTAGTGTCAGTGGCCCCCGCTAACTCAAATGAAGCACTATTAATCAGAGAACAAATGTGTGAATAGCGTGAAGAGAATAGCCTGGAACAGTTTCTGCTATGTCAATGCCCAAGACTACAGCCTCAATAGGTTCTGATATATGTACATCAGTAAAACCAAGGTGTTCCAGAGAGTGGAGAACCTAAGCTCAGGAGCAGGTCCTGATCTTTTCTGTAAAACAGTCAAATTGTGTCTCTAGTGTTCTCTCTTAGCTTGATAAGTATTACCAACTCAGTGCCAAAAAGGATATTCTTCAGCGTTTCACAAACGTATATTAACAGACTAAATACACTAACCTCTTCATCGGATTTATTCTCAATTGTCTGATCCAGCTTCTTGACTGCATCACTGGGTGCAGGTAGCTGGAAGAAACCAAAAACCAGAGCTAACATTTACAACAACAAAAAATGATGTGTGCTCATCATTTTCCATTTCGTATACAGACATCACAGAATTGTATCTGATGTGATCACTGGGTTTCTTTCTAACCCTGACCTCTTTACCAGTGATGGAGACATAAGTGTAAATCAAAAAGAATGTGCCAAATGGAGGTTTGTGAATTCCTCTCCAAAAAGTGAATTTGGCGAATGGGAAATGAGCAGGTGCATGAAAATCTTAAAAAATGTCACGGTATATAATTAGAAGTTGAAAAGAAAAGATTTCCAGGAATGTTCACTAGAATATGGAAAATGTTTTCAATACTTTTATATAAAGAGTGCTGAAGTGGCGATAAAGGATATGAGTGTCTGAGGAGTGGACTGGACTAAAGGAGCAGGAGTAATAAAGAATGGATAAGGGCCGGTGCCTAAAGCTGCTCAGAAGCTGGCTGCCGGTAAATTAAAGGTTGACATGAAGAATATCGAGGCTACACAGTTTTAAATCCACTTCTTGCCTTTTATTTCACTACCGGGCTCTCTCCGTCAGTTTCTTACACTTGCTGGTTCCTGCTTTTTCTCTAAGTGATGGTTTTTCTGTTTTTCACTTCCTCTGAGTTTCTGCTTTTGTTTTTTCCTTCTTTTTACTCAGTAAATGTCTGATGAAGAAAAATAAGTGCTGGTCCCCAAAAATGAGCGTCAGTGGCCCCCACCAACTCAAATGAAGCACTAAAAATCAGAGAACGGATGTGTGAAGAGAATAGCCTGGAACAGTTTCTGCTATGTCAATGCCCAAGACTTCAGCCTCAATAGGTTCTGAAATGTGTGCATCAGCAAAACCAAGATGTTCCAGAGGGTGGAGAACCAAAGCTCGGGAGCAGGTCCTGATCTTTTTTGTATCAAAGTCAAAGTATGATGCTAGTGTTCTCTCTCAGCATGACAAGCATTACCAACTCAGTGCCAAACAGGATATTCTTCAGAGTTTCACAAATGTATATTAACAGACTTAATACACTAACCTCTTCTTCAGATTTTTTCTCAATTGTCTGCTCCAACTTCTTGACTGCAACACTGGTTGCAGGTGACTGGAAGAAACCAAAAAGCAACAACAAAAAATGATGTGTGCTCTTCATTTTGCATTTTGTTTACAGACATCACAGAATTGCATCTGATGTGAGCACTGGGTTTGTTTCTAACCCTGACCATTTTACCAGTGATGGAGCCATAAGTGTAAATCAGAAATAATGTGACAAATGGAGGTATGCGATTAAATCTCCCAAAAATGAATTTTGCTTATGGGAAATGAGCAGGTGCATGAAAATCCCCAAAAAATTTCACGTATATAAATAGTAGTTGAAAAGAACAGATTTCCAGAAAAGTTCACGAGAATATGGAAAATGTTTTCAATACAATTATATAAAGAGTGCGGAAGTGGTGATAAAAGAGGTGAGAGTCTGAAGAGTGGACTGGACCAAAGGAGCATGAGTAATAAACAAGCATTAGCAATGCAATAGGTCTCGCATTAGTGGAAGTTCGAGCTATTGGTGTTGCAAATGCCAATGTTTGTCTGTTATGTTTTTTTTTATTTGCAGTGGAGTGATCATTTGATCTATTTAAAGAGATAAAAACGAAAGGGGATGGAGAGCAAACAGTGGAAAGCAGGGGGGGGTACGAATAGTGGTTATACTGCTGCCATATCGCCGCATTAAACGTGGATCTGCCTCAACACTAACCATGGGTAAACAACATATAAAAAAAGGATAGAAATAAAGTTTCCTTTAAGCAGCAAAAAGGTGTCAACAAGTAATATAACGTTATTACACAAAAAGTAGAGCATAAGTAATCCCATGCCACATAATGAGGCGTGCGCCGCGCTGATCTTAACCAACGCGAATGGAGTTGATAAAAACAAATTACCAGCTTCCTCGTCACATCTAAAGTGCCAATGTGGAGGGTCGAGGGGGTAGGGAGGAGGAGACAGCTGCAGGCCAGGAGAGGGAGCGAAGAGCAGCTGCTTGGAACAGGAAGCAATTAACAAAGGAAGAGTCGTACTGCGCTGTGCAAAAGTAAAGGCGTGTGTGTTAAAGGGCGGTGCTCAGCTCTGCAAAGGGCGTAGATTATGAAAAAATAAAGGCAAGTTTACAGTGAAAGCTGCCCCTATAATAAAGACTTGATGTTTTGAAAAGTGGATACAGCGAACCTCGCATAAAAAAAGCGCTCAGCCGCAATTAATTGAGTGAAAGCGCGGCATGTTGCGCTCTGAAAAATAAAGACATTGTGGTTTAAAATGGTAAAATAAAACAAGACGGAGGGCATTGCTGTGGGGAGGGGGGAGGAGAAATGCGACACGGCGGGCAGGGGAGGGGGCGGAGCGGGGAGAGTGGCATGAGGGTGTGAAGCAGCAGGGGCCTTTGAAGTGAAGCTAAGCTTCATTTCAATGCTGTGGGAGGAGTGCGGCTCAGGCAGAGCGCACGCTGGGGGAAGCTTGTGGGGCGGAGTGGGAAGAGCTGCTGGGGAACAGATGGCTGGCGATTTGATGCTGTGCACGCGCATTTTAGGTCAATGCGCTTGCGCATTGACCTTAAAGCGCACGGGCACAGCATCAAATCGCCAGTTAGTTAAAGTCTGTTTAAGCCCCTATAGTCCCGCTCCGCTCAATGTGCATGCGCATTGACAGGTCGCGAGACCTAAAAATTAATAAGGGCCAGTGCCTAAAACTGCTCAGAAGCTGGCTGCCGGTAAATTAAAGGTGATACCAAAGGGGATGATGGACGGAGAGCTTGAGCAATCAAACACTCACCCCGTCCACTGATCTGAGTTTAATCTATCATCATTCTTTAGCTCACTCAAGCACCCCAGTACAGACATGGCCATATGCAAATCAGTCTGACCCTGTGCCTCATGGGAACAGTCCAGCCCGAACTGCCAAGCCATGTCTTCCCTGGACCAGAAACAAGCATCCTGGGACGGTTTCGGGTTCATAACACTCATTAGCCAGGCTATCTTCAACCCAATGGCAAAGTGAGCAAGGGACCCACATCTGGGCAAACCCTGCCAACTTAGGCCGAACAAAGCGATACTAAAAGGGATGCTGGACGGTGCGCTTGAGCAAATCAAATACACATCCCCAGTCAACAGATCTGGGTTTAATTCATCATCATTCTTTAGCTCACCCCAACACCCCAGTTCAGACATGGCCATATGCAAATCAGTCTGACCCTGTGCCTCATGGGAACAGTCCAGCCCGTACTGCCAAACCGTGACTTCCCTGGACCGGAAACAAGCACCCTGGGACCGGTTTCGGGTACATAACCCTCATCAGCCAGGCGATCTTGAATCCAGTGGCAAAGTGAGCAAGGGACCCCCATCTGGGCATACCCTACAAACTTAGGGCGTACAAAGCGATACCAAAGGGAATGATGGACAGAGCGCTTGAGCAAATCAAACACTCACCCCCGTCAACTGATCTGGGTTTAATCCATCATCATTCTTTAGCTCACTCCACCACCCTAGTTCAGACATGGCCATATGCAAATCAATCATGACCCTGAGCCTCATGTGAACAGTCCAGCCCGAACTGCCAAGCCATGTCTTCCCTAGACCGGAAACAAGCATCCTGGGACCAGTTTCAGGTTCATAACCCTCATCAGCCAGGTTATCTTGAATCCAGTGGCAAAGTGAGCGAGGGACAGCGTCAAGACTGATTTGCATATGGCTGGGTTTAAACTGGAATGGCATGGTGAGCAAAAAAATGATGGACTTAGGCCCAGCTTTCTGTATTGGGGTATATGTATGACATTGTTCTGCATTCTGTCCATCAACTGTTGTTTTTGCATTTGTCACCCCGAGTGGGACGGGTATGCTCAGACATGAGTCCCGTGCTCTCGCTGCCACTGGAATCAAGCTATCCTGGCTGATGAGGGCTGAAATCCTGAAACTTGTCAAAGGAAGCTTGTTTCTAGTCGAGTCAGGACCTGGCTTGGCAGTTCAGGCTGGACTGTCCCCATGGGGCACAGGGTTTTGACTGATTTCCATACAGCTAGGTTCAAACTGGAATGGCATGGTGAGCAACAAAACGATGGATTTAGGTCCAGATCTCTGTACTGGGGTGAATGTATGACATTGTTCTGCATTCTGTCCATCAACTGTTGTTTTTGCAAATTAAAGGTTGCCATGAAGAATATCAAGGCTGCACAGTTCTGAAACCACGTCATGCCTTTTAATTCACTAGCGGGTACTCCCTGAACCTTTCTTACACTTGCTGGTACCTGCTCTCTCTCTTAGTGATGTTTTTCCATTATTCTCTTCCTCAGAGTTTCTGCTGTTAGTTTTTTCCTTTCTTTTTCTTAGTGAATGTCTGATAAAGAAAAATAAGTGCTGGTCCCCAAAAATGAGTGTCAGTGGACCCCACCAACTCAAATGAAGCACTAATAATCAGACAACAGATGTGTGATTAGCATGAAGAGAATAGCCTGGAACAGTTTCTGCTATGTCAATGCCCAAGACTACAGCCTCAATAGGTTCTGAAATATGTACATCAGTAAAACCAAGGTGTTCCAGAGAGTGGAGAACCTAAACTCAGGAGCGGGTCCTGATCTTTTCTGTATAACAGTCAAATTGTGTCTCTAGTGTTCTCTCTTAGCTTGATAAGTATTACCAACTCAGTGCCAAAAAGGATATTCTTCAGGGTTTCACAAATGTATATGAACAGACTAAATACACTAACCTCTTCATCGGATTTATTCTCAATTGTCTGATCCAGCTTCTTGACTGCATCACTGGGTGCAGGTAGCTGGAAGAAACCAAAAACCAGAGCTAACATTTACAACAACAAAAAAGTGATGTGTGCTCATCATTTTCCATTTCGTTTACAGACATCACAGAATTGTATCTGATGTGATCACTGGGTTTCTTTCTAACCCTGACCTCTTTACCAGTGATGGAGACATAAGTGTAAATCAAAAAGAATGTGCCAAATGGAGGTTTGTGATTTCCTCTCCAAAAAGTGAATTTGGCGAATGGGAAATGAGCAGGTGCATGAAAATCTTAAAAAATGTCACGGTATATAATTAGAAGTTGAAAAGAAAAGATTTCCAGGAATGTTCACGAGAATATGGAAAATGTTTTCAATACTTTTATATAAAGAGTGCTGAAGTGGCGATCAAGGATATGAGTGTCTGAGGAGTGGACTGGACTAAAGGAGCAGGAGTAATAAAGAATGGATAAGGGCCGGTGCCTAAAGCTGCTCAGAAGCTGGCTGCCGGTAAATTAAAGGTTGACATGAAGAATATCGAGGCTACACAGTCTTAAATCCACTTCTTGCCTTTTATTTCACTACCGGGCTCTCCCTGTCAGTTTCTTATACTTGCTGGTTCCTGCTTTTTCTCTAAGTGATGGTTTTTCTGTTTTTCACTTCCTCTGAGTTTCTGCTTTTGTTTTTTCCTTCTTTTTACTCAGTAAATGTCTGATGAAGAAAAATAAGTGCTGGTCCCCAAAAATGAGCGTCAGTGGCCCCCACCAACTCAAATGAAGCGCTAAAAATCAGAGAACGGATGTGTGAAGAGAATAGCCTGGAACAGTTTCTGCTATGTCAATGCCCAAGACTTCAGCCTCAATAGGTTCTGAAATGTGTGCATCAGCAAAACCAAGATGTTCCAAAGGGTGGAGAACCAAAGTTAGGGGGCAGGTCCTGATCTTTTTTGTATCAAAGTCAAAGTATGATGCTAGTGTTCTCTCTCAGCATGACAAGCATTACCAACTCAGTGCCAAACAGGATATTCTTCAGAGTTTCACAAATGTATATTAACAGACTTAATACACTAACCTCTTCATCAGATTTTTTCTCAATTGTCTGCTCCAGCTTCTTGACTGCAACACTGGTTGCAGGTGACTGGAAGAAACCAAAAAGCAACAACAAAAAATGATGTGTGCTCTTCATTTTGCATTTTGTTTACAGACATCACAAAATTGCATCTGATGTGAGCACTGGGTTTGTTTCTAACCCTGACCACTTTACCAGTGATGGAGCCATAAGTGTAAATCAGAAATAATGTGACAAATGGAGGTATGCGATTAAATCTCCCAAAAATGAATTTTGCTTATGGAAAATGAGCAGGTGCATGAAAATCCCATAAAAATGTCACGTATATAAATAGAAGTTGAAAAGAACAGATTTCCAGAAAAGTTCACGAGAATATGGAAAATGTTTTCAATACAATTATATAAAGAGTGCGGAAGTGGTGATAAAAGAGGTGAGAGTCTGAAGAGTGGACTGGACCAAAGGAGCATGAGTAATAAACAAGCATTAGCAATGAAATAGGTCTCGCATTAGTGGAAGTTCGAGCTATTGGTGTTGCAAATGCCAATGTTTGTCTGTTATGTTTTTTTTTATTTGCAGTGGAGTGATCATTTGATCTATTTAAAGAGATAAAAAGGAAAGGGGATGGAGAGCAAACAGTGGAAAGCAGGGGGGGGGTACGAATAGTGGTTACACTGCTGCCATATCGCCGCATTAAGGGCCTCATTAGGATGGCGGTGAATCCGCATCCTCCGGGCCGGCGGAAGCCACCGCCGGCCCGGAGGATGTGGATTCACCGCCGCTGCCACATCAAACACCCACTGCCAGATTAGGGTGGCGGTGGGAATGTGGTGAGACCAGCGGCGGATGGCAGGTCCGTCCGCGGGTTTTGCCGGGCCATTTGGTGGCGGTGTCTGCAAGACACCGTCAGCCAAATTAGGAAGCATGAGTAAACATGCTTTTCCGCGGCGGTTTTTCCGCCGTGGAAAAGCATGTGGACCTTTGCTTCTGGGGGGCCCTTGCGGGCCCCCAGGGTAAAGGGGGGGTGGGGGTGCACATGGGGGTACCTATGGTACCCCCCTGCATTTGCATGCACAAAGCGGCAGGCACCGCACGGTGCCTGCCGCTTTGTGCATGTAAATGTGAAACATGCTTTTTTAACCTTGCGGCGGGTGCTGCTTCAAGCAGCACCCGCCGCAAGGTTAAAGATCCAGGATGTGACCGCCAGGGTGGCGGTCACATCCTAATTTGCATGGAGGGACCGCCGCTGCCCATGCGGACGGTCCCTCTTCCTCGGGGGTGGCGGACGGACGCAGGTCCGTCCGCCATCCTAATGAGGCCCTAAACGTGGATCTGCCTCAACACTAACCATGGGTAAACAACATATAAAAAACAAGGATAGAAATAAAGTTTCCTTTAAGCAGCAAAAAGGTGTCAACAAGTAATATAACGTTATTACACAAAAAGTAGAGCATAAGTAATCCCATGCCACATAATTAGGCGTGCGCCGCGCTGATCTTAACCAACGCGAATGGAGTTGATAAAAACAAATTACCAGCTTCCTCGTCACATCTAAAGTGCCAATGTGGAGGGTCGAGAGGGTAGGGAGGAGGAGACAGCTGCAGGCCAGGAGAGGGAGCGAAGAGCAGCTGCTTGGAACAGGAAGCAATTAACAAAGGAAGAGTCGTACTGCGCTGTGCAAAAGTAAAGGCGTGTGTGTTAAAGGGCGGTGCTCAGCTCTGCAAAGGGCGTAGATTATGAAAAAATAAAGGCAAGTTTACAGTGAAAGCTGCACCTATAATAAAGACTTGATGTTTTGAAAAGTGGATACAGCGAACCTCGCATAAAAAAAGCTCTCAGCCGCTATTAATTGAGTGAAAGCGCGGCATGTTGCGCTCTGAAAAATAAAGACATTGTGCTTTAAAATGGTAAAATAAAACAAGACGGAGGGCATTGCTGTGGGGAGGGGGGAGGAGAAATGCGACACGGCGGGCAGGGGAGGGGGCGGAGCGGGGAGAGCGGCATGAGGGTGTGAAGCAGCAGGGGCTTCACTTCAGAGCTGTGGGAGGAGTGCGGCTCAGGCAGAGCGCACGCTGGGGGAAGCTTGTGGGGCGGAGCGGGAACAGCTGCTGGGGAACAGATGGCTGGCGATTTGATGCTGTGCACGCGCATTTTAGGTCAATGCGCTTGCGCATTGACCTAAAAGTGCACGGGCACAGCATCAAACCGCCAGTTAGTTAAAGTCTGTTTAAGCCCCTATAGTCTCGCTTCGCTCAATGCGCATGCGCATTGACAGGTCGCGAGACCTAAAAATGGATAAGGGCCAGAGCCTAAAACTGCTCAGATAATTTCAAAAAGGGGGTAGTGATGGACAGAGTATCTGAGTTAATCAGAACACTCCTACCCAGTCAAGAGATCAGGGCTTGATCCATCACCGTTTTTTAGCTCACTGCACCATCCCAGTTCAGAACCTGGCTACATGCAAATTAGTCTGTCCCTGGCCCAGTGCATCATGGGAACAGGGCAGACCAAACTACCAAGCCAATTCTTTACTGGACAGGAAACAAGCTTCCGGGAACGGTTTCTGGCATTACAGCCGTCTTCGGCCCGGCTTGCTTGAATCCTGATGGTGCAGTGAGCAAGGGACTCATGTCTGAGCATACCCTTCCACACCAGAAACCGGTCCCCGGAAGCTTGTTTCCTTCCCAGTGTAAGAATTGGCTTGGTAGTTTGGTTTGCCCTGTTCCCATCATGCACTGGGACAGGAACAGACTAATTTGCATATAGCCAGGTTCTGAACTGGGATGGTGCACTGAGCTAAAAAACGGTGTTGGATCTAGCCCTGATCTCTTGACTGGGTGAGAGTATTCTGCTTAATTCAGAAACTCTGTCCATCACCACCCCTTGCTGTTAAATATTTTGTCCACCCTAAGCGTGGAAGGGTATACTCAGATGTGAGTCCCTTGCTCATTGCACCATCAGGATTCAAGCAAGCCGGGCCGACGACGGCTGAAATGCCAGAAACCGGTCCCCGGAAGCTTGTATCCTTCCCAGTGTAAGAATTGGCTTGGTAGTTTGGTTTGCCCTGTTCCCATCATGCACTGGGACAGGAACAGACTAATTTGCATATAGCCAGGTTCTGAACTGGGATGGTGCAGTGAGCTAAAAAACGGTGTTGGATCTAGCCCTGATCTCTTGACTGGGTGAGAGTATTCTGCTTAATTCAGAAACTCTGTCCATCACCACCCCTTGCTGTTAAATAAAACTGCTCAGAAGCTGGCTGCCGGTAAAGTAAAGGTGATACCAAAGGGGATGATGGACGGAGAGCTTGAGCAATCAAACACTCACCCCGTCCACTGATCTGAGTTTAATTTATCATCATTCTTTAGCTCACTCCACCACCCCAGTACAGACATGGCCATATGGAAATCAGTCTGACCCTGTGCCTCATGGGAACAGTCCAGCCCGAACTGCCAAGCCATGTCTTGACTGGACCAGAAACAAGCATCCTGGGACCGGTTTCGGGTTCATAACACTCATTAGCCAGGCTATCTTCAACCCAATGGCAAAGTGAGCAAGGGACCCACATCTGGGCATACCCTACAAACTTAGGGAGTACAAAGCGATACCAAAGGGAATGATGGACAGAGCGCTTGAGCAAATCAAACACTCACCCCCAGTCAACTGATCTGGGTTTAATCCATCATCATTCTTTAGCTCACTCCACCACCCTAGTTCAGACATGGCCATATGCAAATCAATCATGACCCTGAGCCTCATGTGAACAGTCCAGCCCGAACTGCCAAGCCATGTCTTCCCTAGACCGGAAACAAGCATCCTGGGACCAGTTTCGGGTTCATAACCCTCATCAGCCAGGCGATCTTGAATCCAGTGGCAAAATGAGCAAGGGACCCACATCTGGGCATACCCTACAAACTTAGGGAGTACAAAGCGATACCAAAGGGAATGATGGACAGAGCGCTTGAGCAAATCAAACACTCACCCCCAGTCAACTGATCTGGGTTTAATCCATCATCATTCTTTAGCTCACTCCACCACCCTAGTTCAGACATGGCCATATGCAAATCAATCATGACCCTGAGCCTCATGTGAACAGTCCAGCCCGAACTGCCAAGCCATGTCTTCCCTAGACCGGAAACAAGCATCCTGGGACCAGTTTCGGGTTCATAACCCTCATCAGCCAGGTTATCTTGAATCCAGTGGCAAAGTGAGCAAGGGACAGGGTCAAGACTGTTTTGCATATGGCTGGGTTCAAACTGGAATGGCATGGTGAGCAAAAAAATGATGGACTTAGGCCCAGCTTTCTGTATTGGGGTATATGTATGACATTGTTCTGCATTCTGTCCATCAACTGTTGTTTTTGCATTTGTCACCCCGAGTGGGACGGGTATGCTCAGACGTGAGTCCCGTGCTCTCGCTGCCACTGGAATCAAGCTATCCTGGCTGATGAGGGCTGAAATCCTGAAACTCGTCAAAGGAAGCTTGTTTCTAGTCGAGTCAGGACCTGGCTTGGCAGTTCAGGCTGGACTGTCCCCATGGGGCACAGGGGTTTGACTGATTTGCATATGGCTGGGTTCAAACCGGAATGGCATGGTGAGCAACAAAACAATGGATTTAGGCCCAGATCTCTGTACTGGGGTGAATGTATGACATTGTTCTGCATTCTGTCCATCAACTGTTGTTTTTGCGAATTAAAGGTTGCCATGAAGAATATCAAGGCTGCACAGTTCTGAATCCACTTCATGCCTTTTAATTCACTACCGGGTACTCCCTGAACCTTTCTTACACTTGCTGGTACCTGCTCTCTCTCTTAGTGATGTTTTTTCCATTATTCTCTTCCTCTGAGTTTCTGCTGTTAGTTTTGTCCTTTCTTTTTCTTAGTGAATGTCTGATAAAGAAAAATAAGCGCTGGTCCCCAAAAATGAGTGTCAGCGGACCCCACCAACTCAAATCAAGCACTAATAATCAGACAACAGATGTGTGATTAGTATGAAGAGAATTGCCTGGAACAGTTTCTGCTATGTCAATGCCCAAGACTACAGCCTCAATAGGTTCTGAAATATGTACATCAGTAAAACCAAGGTGTTCCAGAGAGTGGAGAACCTAAACTCAGGAGCAGGTCCTGATCTTTTCTGTATAACAGTCAAATTGTGTCTCTAGTGTTCTCTCTTAGCTTGATAAGTATTACCAACTCAGTGCCAAAAAGGATATTCTTCAGGGTTTCACAAATGTATATGAACAGACTAAATACACTAACCTCTTCATCGGATTTATTCTCAATTGTCTGATCCAGCTTCTTGACTGCATCACTGGGTGCAGGTAGCTGGAAGAAACCAAAAACCAGAGCTAACATTTACAACAACAAAAAATTATGTGTGCTCATCATTTTCCATTTCGTTTACAGACATCACAGAATTGTATCTGATGTGATCACTGGGATTCTTTCTAGCCCTGACCTCTTTACCAGTGATGGAGACATAAGTGTAAATCAAAAAGAATGTACCAAATGGAGGTTTGTGATTACCTCTCCAAAAAGTGAATTTGGCGAATGGGAAATGCGCAGGTGCATGAAAATCTTTAAAAATGTCACGGTATATAATTAGAAGTTGAAAAGAAAAGATTTCCAGGAATGTTCACGAGAATATGGAAAATGTTTTCAATACTTTTATATAAAGAGTGCTCAAGTGGCGATAAAGGATATGAGTGTCTGAGGAGTGGACTGGACTAAAGGAGCAGGAGTAATAAAGAATGGATAAGGGCCGGTGCCTAAAGCTGCTCAGAAGCTGGCTGCCGGTAAATTAAAGGTTGACATGAAGAATATCGAGGCTACACAGTCTTAAATCCACTTCTTGCCTTTTAATTCACTACCGGGCCCTCCCTGTCAGTTTCTTACACTTGCTGGTTCCTGCTTTTTCTCTAAGTGATGGTTTTTCTGTTTTTCACTTCCTCTGAGTTTCTGCTTTTGTTTTTTCCTTCTTTTTACTCAGTAAATGTCTGATGAAGAAAAATAAGTGCTGGTCCCTAAAAATGAGCGTCAGTGGCCCCCACCAACTCAAATGAAGCACTAAAAATCAGAGAACGGATGTGTGAAGAGAATAGCCTGGAACAGTTTCTGCTATGTCAATGCCCAAGACTTCAGCCTCAATAGGTTCTGAAATGTGTGCATCAGCAAAACCAAGATGTTCCAGAGGGTGGAGAACCAAAGCTCGGGAGCAGGTCCTGATCTTTTTTGTATCAAAGTCAAAGTATGATGCTAGTGTTCTCTCTAAGCATGACAAGCATTACCAACTCAGTGCCAAACAGGATGTTCTTCAGAGTTTCACAAATGTATATTAACAGACTTAATACACTAACCTCTTCATCAGATTTTTTCTCAATTGTCTGCTCCAGCTTCTTGACTGCAACAATGGTTGCAGGTGACTGGAAGAAACCAAAAAGCAACAACAACAAATGATGTGTGCTCTTCATTTTGCATTTTGTTTACAGACATCACAGAATTGCATTTGATGTGAGCACTGGGTTTGTTTCTAACCCTGACCACTTTACCAGTGATGGAGCCATAAGTGTAAATCAGAAATAATGTGACAAATGGAGGTATGCGATTAAATCTCCAAAAAATGAATTTTGCTTATGGGAAATGAGCAGGTGCATGAAAATCCCCAAAAAATGTCACATATATAAATAGTAGTTGAAAAGAACAGATTTCCAGAAAAGTTCACGAGAATATGAAAAATGTTTTCAATACAATTATATAAAGAGTGCGGAAGTGGTGATAAAAGAGGTGAGAGTCTGAAGAGTGGACCGGACCAAAGGAGCATGAGTAATAAACAAGCATTAGCAATGCAATAGGTCTCGCATTAGTGGAAGTTCGAGCTATTGGTGTTGCAAATGCCAATGTTTGTCTGTTATGTTTTTTTTTATTTGCAGTGGAGTGATCATTTGATCTATTTAAAGAGATAACATGGAAAGGGGATGGAGAGCAAACTGTGTAAAGCAGGGGGGGGGGGGTACGAATAGTGGTTACACTGCTGCCATATCGCCGCATTAAACGTGGATCTGCCTCAACACTAACCATGGGTAAACAACATATAAAAAAAAGGATAGAAATAAAGTTTCCTTTAAGCAGCAAAAAGGTGTCAACAAGTAATATAACGTTATTACACAAAAAGTAGAGCATAAGTAATCCCATGCCACATAATGAGGCGTGTGCCGCGCTGATCTTAACCAACGCGAATGGAGTTGATAAAAACAAATTACCAGCTTCCTCATCACTTCTAAAGTGCCAATGTGGAGGGTCAAGAGGGTAGGGAGGAGGAGACAGCTGCAGGCCAGGAGAGGGAGCGAAGAGCAGCTGCTTGGAACAGGAAGCAATTAACAAAGGAAGAGTCAAACTGCGCTGTGCAAAAGTAAAGGCGTGTGTGTTAAAGGGCGGTGCTCAGCTCGGCAAAGGGGGTAGATTATGAAAAAATAAAGGCAAGTTTAAAGTGAAAGCTGCACCTATAATAAAGACTTGATGTTTTGAAAAGTGGATACAGCGAACCTCGCATAAAAAAGCGCTCAGCCGCTATTAATTGAGTGAAAGCGCGGCATGTTTCGCTCTGAAAAATAAAGACATTGTGGTTTAAAATGCTAAAATAAAACAAGACGTAGGGCATTGCTGTGGGGAGGGGGGAGGAGAAATGCGACACGGCGGGCAGGGGAGGGGGCGGAGCGGGGAGAGCGGCATGAGGGTGTGAAGCAGCAGGGGCCTTTGAAGTGAAGCTAAGCTTCACTTCAAAGCTGTGGGAGGAGTGCGGCTCAGGCAGAGCGCACGCTGGGGGAAGCTTGTGGGGCGGAGCGGGAAGAGCTGCTGGGGAACAGATGGCTGGCGATTTGATGCTGTGCACGCGCATTTTAGGTCAATGCGCTTGCGCATTGACCTTAAAGCCCACGGGCACAGCATCAAATCGCCAGTTAGTTAAAGTCTGTTTAAGCCCCTATAGTCTTGCTCCGCTCAATGCGCATGCGCATTGACAGGTCGCGAGACCTAAAAATGGCAAGGGCCAGTGCCTAAAACTGCTCAGAAGCTGGCTGCCGGTAAATTAAAGGTGATACCAAAGGGGATGATGGACGGAGAGCTTGAGCAATCAAACACTCACCCCGTCCACTGATCTGAGTTTAATTTATCATCATTCTTTGGCTCACTCCACCACCCCAGTACAGACATGGCCATATGCAAACCAGTCTGACCCTGTGCCTCATGGGAACAGTCCAGCCCGAACTGCCAAGCCATGTCTTCCCTGGACCAGAAACAAGCATCCTGGGACCGGTTTCGGGTACATAGCCCTCATCAGCCAGGCGATCTTGAATCCAGTGGCAAAGTGAGCAAGGGACCCACATCTGGGCATACCCTACAAACTTAGGGCGTACAAAGCGATACCAAAGGGAATGATGGACAGAGCGCTTGAGCAAATCAAAACACTCACCCCCAGTCAACTGATCTGGGTTTAATCCATCATCATTCTTTAGCTCACTCCACCACCCTAGTTCAGACATGGCCATATGCAAATCAATCATGACCCTGAGCCTCATGTGAACAGTCCAGCCCGAACTGCCATGCCATGTCTTCCCTAGACCGGAAACAAGCATCCTGGGACCAGTTTCGGGTTCATAACCCTCATCAGCCAGGTTATCTTGAATCCAGTGGCAAAGTGAGCAAGGGACAGGGTCAAGACTGTTTTGCATGTGGCTGGGTTTAAACTGGAATGGCATGGTGAGCAAAAAAATGATGGACTTTGGCCCAGCTTTCTGTATTGGGGTATATGTATGACATTGTTCTGCATTCTGTCCATCAACTGTTGTTTTTGCATTTGTCACACTGAGTGGGACGGGTATGCTCAGACGTGAGTCCCGTGCTCTCGCTGCCACTGGAATCAAGCTATCCTGGCTGATGAGGGCTGAAATCCTGAAACTCGTCAAAGGAAGCTTGTTTCTAGTCGAGTCAGGACCTGGCTTGGCAGTTCAGGCTGGACTGTCCCCATGGGGCACAGGGGTTTGACTGATTTGCATATGGCTGGGTTCAAACTGGAATGGCATGGTGAGCAACAAAACGATGGATTTAGGCCCAGATCTCTGTACTGGGGTGAATGTATGACATGTTCTGCATTCTGTCCATCAACTGTTGTTTTTGCGAATTAAAGGTTGCCATGAAGAATATCAAGGCTGCACAGTTCTGAATCCACTTCATGCCTTTTAATTCACTACCGGGTACTCCCTGAACCTTTCTTACACTTGCTGGTACCTGCTCTCTCTCTTAGTGATGTTTTTTCCATTATTCTCTTCCTCTGAGTTTCTGCTGTTAGTTTTTTCCTTTCTTTTTCTTAGTGAATGTCTGATAAAGAAAAATAAGTGCTGGTCCCCAAAAATGAGTGTCAGTGGACCCCACCAACTCAAATGAAGCACTAATAATCAGACAACAGATGTGTGATTAGCATGAAGAGAATTGCCTGGAACAGTTTCTGCTATGTCAATGCCCAAGACTACAGCCTCAATAGGTTCTGAAATATGTACATCAGTAAAACCAAGGTGTTCCAGAGAGTGGAGAACCTAAACTCAGGAGCAGGTCCTGATCTTTTCTGTATAACAGTCAAATTGTGTCTCTAGTGTTCTCTCTTAGCTTGATAAGTATTACCAACTCAGTGCCAAAAAGGATATTCTTCAGCTTTTCACAAATGTATATGAACAGACTAAATACACTAACCTCTTCATCGGATTTATTCTCAATTGTCTGATCCAGCTTCTTGACTGCATCACTGGCTGCAGGTAGCTGGAAGAAACCAAAAACCAGAGCTAACATTTACAACAACAAAAAATGATGTGTGCTCATCATTTTCCATTTCGTTTACAGACATCACAGAATTGTATCTGATGTGATCACTGGGTTTCTTTCTAACCCTGACCTCTTTACCAGTGATGGAGACATAAGTGTAAATCAAAAAGAATGTGCCAAATGGAGGTTTGCGATTTCCTCTCCAAAAAGTGAATTTGGCGAATGGGAAATGAGCAGGTGCATGAAAATCTTAAAAAATGTCACGGTATATAATTAGAAGTTGAAAAGAAAAGATTTCCAGGAATGTTCACGAGAATATGGAAAATGTTTTAAATACTTTTATATAAAGAGTGCTCAAGTGGCGATAAAGGATATGAGTGTCTGAGGAGTGGACTGGACTAAAGGAGCAGGAGTAATAAAGAATGGATAAGGGCCGGTGCCTAAAGCTGCTCAGAAGCTGGCTGCCGGTAAATTAAAGGTTGACATGAAGAATATCGAGGCTACACAGTCTTAAATCCACTTCTTGCCTTTTAATTCACTACCCTGTCAGTTTCTTACACTTGCTGGTTCCTGCTTTTTCTCTAAGTGATGGTTTTTCTGTTTTTCACTTCCTCTGAGTTTCTGCTTTTGTTTTTTCCTTCTTTTTACTCAGTAAATGTCTGATGAAGAAAAATAAGTGCTGGTCCCCAAAAATGAGCGTCAGTGGCCCCCACCAACTCAAATGAAGCACTAAAAATCAGAGAACGGATGTGTGAAGAGAATAGCCTGGAACAGTTTCTGCTATGTCAATGCCCAAGACTTCAGCCTCAATAGGTTCTGAAATGTGTGCATCAGCAAAACCAAGATGTTCCAGAGGGTGGAGAACCAAAGCTCGGGAGCAGGTCCTGATCTTTTTTGTATCAAAGTCAAAGTATGATGCTGGTGTTCTCTCTCAGCATGACAAGCATTACCAACTCAGTGCCAAACAGGATATTCTTCAGAGTTTCACAAATGTATATTAAGTTAACAGACTTAATACACTAACCTCTTCATCAGATTTTTTCTCAATTGTCTGCTCCAGCTTCTTGACTGCAACACTGGTTGCAGGTGACTGGAAGAAACCAAAAAGCAACAACAAAAAATGATGTGTGCTCTTCATTTTGCATTTTGTTTACAGACATCACAGAATTGCATCTGATGTGAGCACTGGGTTTGTTTCTGACCCTGACCGCTTTACCAGTAATGGAGCAAAAAGTGTATATCAGAAATAATGTGACAAATGGAGGTATGCGATTAAATCTCCAAAAAATGAATTTTGCTTATGGGAAATGAGCAGGTGCATGAAAATCCCAAAAAAATGTCACGTATATAAATAGTAGTTGAAAAGAACAGATTTCCAGAAAAGTTCACGAGAATATGGAAAATGTTTTCAATACAATTATATAAAGAGTGCGGAAGTGGTGATAAAAGAGGTGAGAGTCTGAAGAGTGGACAGGACCAAAGGAGCATGAGTGATAAACAAGCATTAGCAATGCAATAGGTCTCGCATTAGTGGAAGTTCGAGCTATTGGTGTTGCAAATGCCAATGTTTGTCTGTTATGTTTTTTTTTATTTGCAGTGGAGTGATCATTTGATCTATTTAAAGAGATAAAAAGGAAAGGGGATGGAGAGCAAACAGTGGAAAGCAGGGGGGGGTACGAATAGTGGTTACACTGCTGCCATATCGCCGCATTAAACGTCGATCTGCCTCAACACTAACCATGGGTAAACAACATATAAAAAAAAAAGGATAGAAATAAAGTTTCCTTTAAGCAGCAAAAAGGTGTCAACAAGTAATATAACGTTATTACACAAAAAGTAGAGCATAAGTAATCCCATGCCACATAATGAGGCGTGCGCCGCGCTGATCTTAACCAACACGAATGGAGTTGATAAAAACAAATTACCAGCTTCCTCGTCACATCTAAAGTGCCAATGTGGAGGGTCGAGAGGGTAGGGAGGAGGAGACAGCTGCAGGCCAGGAGAGGGAGCGAAGAGCAGCTGCTTGGAACAGGAAGCAATTAACAAAGGAAGAGTCGTACTGCGCTGTGCAAAAGTAAAGGCGTGTGTGTTAAAGGGCGGTGCTCAGCTCTGCAAAGGGCGTAGATTATGAAAAAATAAAGGCAAGTTTAAAGTGAAAGCTGCACGTATAATAAAGACTTGATGTTTTGAAAAGTGGATACAGCGAACCTCGCATAAAAAAAGCGCTCAGCCGCTATTAATTGAGTGAAAGCGCGGCATGTTGCGCTCTGAAAAATAAAGACATTGTGGTTTAAAATGGTAAAATAAAACAAGACGGAGGGCATTGCTGTGGGGAGGGGGGAGGAGAAATGCGACACAGCGGGCAGGGGAGGGGGCGGAGGGGGGAGAGCGGCATGAGGGTGTGAAGCAGCAGGGGCCTTTGAAGTGAAGCTAAGCTTCACTTCAAAGCTGTGGGAGGAGTGCGGCTCAGGCAGAGGCACGCTGGGGGAAGCTTGTGGGGCGGAGCGGGAAGAGCTGCTGGGGAACAGATGGCTGGCGATTTGATGCTGTGCACGCGCATTTTAGATCAATGCGCTTGCGCATTGACCTTAAAGTGCACGGGCACAGCATCAAATCGCCAGTTAGTTAAAGTCTGTTTAAGCCCCTATAGCATGCGCATTGACAGGTCGCGAGACCTAAAAATGGATAAGGGCCAGTGCCTAAAACTGCTCAGAAGCTGGCTGCCGGAAATTAAAGGTGATACCAAAGGGGATGATGGACGGAGAGCTTGAGCAATCAAACACTCACCCCGTCCACTGATCTGAGTAAAATCTATCATCATTCTTTAACTCACTCCACCACCCCAGTACAGACATGGTCATATGCAAATCAGTCTGACCCTGTGCCTCATGGAAACAGTCCAGCCCGAACTGCCAAGCCATGTCTTCCCTGGACCGGAAACCAGCATCCTGGAACCGGTTTCGGGTTCATAAAACTCATCAGCCAGGCTATCTTCAACCCAATGGCAAAGTGAGCAAGGGACCCACATCTGTGCAAACCCTGCCAACTTAGGGCAAACAAAACGATACTAAAGGGGATGCTGGACGGTGCGCTTGAGCAAATCAAATACACATCCCCAGTCAACTGATCTGGGTTTAATTCATCATCATTCTTTAGCTCACCCCAACACCCCAGTTCAGACATGGCCATATGCAAATCAGTCTGACCCTGTGCCTCATGGGAACAGTCCAGCCCGTACTGCCAAGCCATGTCTTCCCTGGACCGGAAACAAGCATCCTGGGACCGGTTTCGGGTACAGAACCCTCATCAGCCAGGCTATCTTGAATATAGTGGCAAAGTGAGCAAGGGACCCACATCTGGGCATACCCTGCCAACTTAGGGCGTACAAAGCGATACCAAAGGGAATGATGGACAGAGCGCTTGAGCAAATCAAACTTCACCCCCAGGCAACTGATCTGGGTTTAATCCATCATCATTCTTTAGCTCACTCCACCACCCTAGTTCAGACATGGCCATATGCAAATCAATCATGACCCTGAGCCTCATGTGAACAGTCCAGCCCGAACTGCCAAGCCATGTCTTCCCTAGACCAGAAACAAGCATCCTGAGACCAGTTTCGGGTTCATAACCCTCATCAGCCAGGTTATCTTGAATCCAGTGGCAAAGTGAGCAAGGGACAGGGTCAAGACTGATTTGCATATGGCTGGGTTCAAACTGGAATGGCATGCTGAGCAAAAAAATGATGGACTTAGGCCCAGCTCTCTGTATTGGGGTATATGTATGACATTGTTCTGCATTTTCTGTCCATCAACTGTTGTTTTTCATTTGTCACCCCGAGTGGGACGTGTATGCTCAGACGTGAGTCCAGTGCTCTCCATGCCACTGGAATCAAGCTATCCTGGCTGATGAAGGCTGAAAGCCCGAAACCGGTCCTAGGGTACTTGTTTCCTGGCGTGGCAATTCCGGCTGGTCTGTTCCTATGGGGCGCATGGTCAAGACTGATTTGCATTTGGATGGGTTCAAACTGGAGTGGCAGTTTCTGCTATGTCAATGCCCAAGATTACAGCCTCAATAGGTTCTGAAATATGAACATCAGGAAAACCAAGGTGTTCCAGAGAGTGGAGAACTTAAGCTCAGGAGCAGGTTCTGATCTTTTCTGTATAAAAGTCAAATTGTGTCTCTAGTGTTCTCTCTTAGCTTGATAAGTATTACCAACTCAGTGCCAAAAAGGATATTCTTCAGCGTTTCACAAATGTATATTAACAGACTAAATACACTAACCTCTTCATCGGATTTATTCTCAATTGTCTGATCCAGCTTCTTGACTGCATCACTGGGTGCAGGTAGCTGGAAGAAACCAAAAACCAGAGCTAACATTTACAACAACAAAAAATGATGTGTGCTCTTCATTTTGCATTTCGTTTACAGACATCACAGAATTGCATCTGATGTGCGCACTGGGTTTGTTTCTAACCCTGACCTCCTTACCAGTGATGGAGACATAAGTGTAAATCAAAAAGAATGTGCCAAATGGAGGTATGTGATTACCTCTCCAAAAAGTGAATTTGGCGGATGGGAAATGAGCAGGTGCATGAAAATCTTAAAAAATGTCACGGTATATAATTAGAAGTTGAAAAGAAAAGATTTCCAGGAATGTTCACGAGAATATGGAAAATGTTTTCAATACTTTTATACAAAGAGTGCTGAAGTGGCGATAAAGGATATGAGTGTCTTAGGAGTGGACTGGACTAAAGGAGCAGGAGTAATAAAGAATGGATAAGGGCCGGTGCCTAAAGCTGCTCAGAAGCTGGCTGCCGGTAAATTAAAGGTTGACATGAAGAATATCGAGGCTGCACAGTCTTAAATCCACTTCTTGCCTTTTAATTCACTACCGGGCCCTCCCTGTCAGTTTCTTACACTTGCTGGTTCCTGCTTTTTCTCTTAGTGATGTTTTTTCTGTTTTTCGCTTCCTCTGAGGTTCTGCTTTTGATTTTTCCTTCTTTTTACTCAGTGGATGTCTGATGAAGAAAAATAAGTGCTGGTCCCCAAAAATGTGCGTCAGTGGCCCCCACCAACTCAAATGAAGTTCTAATAATCAGAGAACGGATGTGTGAAGAGAATAGCCTGGAACAGTTTCTGCGATGTCAATGCCCAAGACTTCAGCCTCAATAAGTTCTGAAATGTGTGCATCAGCAAAACCAAGATGTTCCAAAGGGTGGAGAACCAAAGTTAGGGGGCAGGTCCTGATCTTTTTTGTATCAAAGTCAAAGTATGATGCTAGTGTTCTCTCTCAGCATGACAAGCATAACCAACTCAGTGCCAAACAGGATATTCTTCAGAGTTTCACAAATGTATATAAACAGACTTAATACACTAACCTCTTCATCAGATTTGTTCTCAATTGTCTGCTCCAGCTTCTTGACTGCAACACTGGTTGCAGGTGACTGGAAGAAACCAAAAAGCAGAGCTAACATTTACAACAACAAAAAATTATGTGTGCTCTTCATTTTGCATTTAGTTTACAGACATCACAGAATTGCATCTGATGTGAGCACTGGGTTTGTTTCTAACCCTGACCACTTTACCAGTGATGGAGCCATAAGTGTATATCAGAAATAATGTAAGAAATGGAGGTATGCGATTACATCTCCAAAAAATGAATTTTGCTGATGGGAAATGAGCAGGTGCATGAAAATCCCCCAAAAATGTCACATATATAAATAGTAGTTGAAAAGAACAGATTTCCAGAAAAGTTCACGAGAATATGGAAAATGCTTTCAATACTATTATATAAAGAGTGTGGAAGTGGTGATAAAAGAGGTGAGAGTCTGAAGAGTGGACTGGACTAAAGGAGCATGAGAAATAAAAAAAGGATTAGGGCCAGTGCCTAAAACTGCTCAGAAGCTGGCTGCCGGTAAATTAAAGGTGATACCAAAGGGGATGATGGACGGAGAGCTTGAGAAAATCAAACACTCACCCTGTCCACTGATCTGAGTAAAATCTATCATCATTCTTTAACTCACTCCACCACCCCAGTACAGACATGCCCATATGCAAAGCAGTCTGACCCTGTGCCTCATGGAAACAGTCCAGCCCGAACTGCCAAGCCATGTCTTCCCTGGACAGGAAACAAGCATCCTGGGACCGGTTTCTGGTTCATAAAACTCATCAGCCAGGCTATCTTCAACCCAGTGGCAAAGTGAGCAGGGGACCCACATCTGGGCAAACCCTGCCAACTTAGGGCGAACAAAGCGATACCAAAGGGGATGCTGGACGGGGCGCTTGAGCAAATCAAATACACATCCCCAGTCAACTGATCTGGGTTTAATTCATCATCATTCTTTAGCTCACCCCAACACCCCAGTTCCGACATGGCCATATGCAAATCAGTCTGACCCTGTGCCTCATGGGAACAGTCCAGCCCGTACTGCCAAGCCATGTCTTCCCTGGACCGGAAACAAGCATCCTGGGACCGGTTTCGGGTACATAACCCTTATCAGCCAGGCTATCTTGAATCCAGTGGCAAAGTGAGCAAGGGACCCACATCTGGGCATACCCTGCCAAATTAGGGCGTACAAAGCGATACCAAAGGGAATGATGGACAGAGCGCTTGAGCAAATCAAACTTCACCCCCAGGCAACTGATCTGGGTTTAATACATCATCATTCTTTAGCTCACTCCACCACCCTAGTTCTGACATGGCCATATGCAAATCAATCATGACCCTGAGCCTCATGTGAACAGTCAAGCCCGAACTGCCAAGCCATGTCTTCCCTAGACCTGAAACAAGCATGCTGAGACCAGTTTCGGGTTCATAACCCTCATCAGTCAGGTTATCTTGAATCCAGTGGCAAAGTGAGCAAGGGACAGGGTCAAGACTGATTTGCATATGGCTGGGTTCAAAGTGGAATGGCATGGTGAGCAAAAAAATGATGGACTTAGGCCCAGCTCTCTGTATTGGGGTATATGTATGACATTGTTCTGCATTTTCTGTCCATCAACTGTTGTTTTTCATTTGTCACCCCGAGTGGGACGTGTATGCTCAGACGTGAGTCCAGTGCTCTCCATGCCACTGGAATCAAGCTATCATGGCTGATGAAGGCTGAAAGCCCGAAACCGGTCCTAGGGTACTTGTTTCCTAGCGTGGCAATTCCGGCTGGTCTGTTCCTATGGGGCGCATGGTCAAGACTGATTTGCATTTGGATGGGTTCAAACTGGAGTGGCATGGTGAGCAAAAAACAATGGATTTAGGCCCATATCTCTGTATTGGGGTGAATGCATGACATTGTTCTGCATTCTGTCCATCAACTATTGTTTTTGCATTTGCCACCCCAAGTGGGACGTGTATGCTCAGACGTGAGTCCAGTGCTGTCCATGCCACTGGAGTCAAGCTATCCTGGCTGATGAGAGCTGAAAGCCTGAAACCGGTTCTAGGAATCTTGTTTCCAGTCCAGGCAGGTCCTGGCTTGGAAGTTCGGGCTGGACTCTTCCCATGGGGCACAGGGTCAAGACTGATTTGCATAAGGCTGGGTTCAAACTGGAACGGCATGGTGAGCAAAACAAACGATGGATTTAGGCCCAGATCCCTGTACTGGGGTGAATGCATGACATTGTTCTGCATTCTGTCCATCAACTATTGTTTTTACATTTGCCACCCCGAGTGGGACGATATGCTCAGACGTGAGTCCCGTGCTCTCGCTGCCACTGGAATCAAGCTATCCTGGCTGATGAGGGCTGAAATCCTGAAACTGGTCAAAGGAAGCTTGTTTCCAGTAGAAGCAGGGCCTGGCTTGGCAGTTCAGGCTGGACTGTCCCCATGGGGCCCAGGGTCTCGACTGATTTGCATATGGCTGGGTTCAAACTGGAATGGCATGGTGAGCAACAAAACGATGGATTTAGGCCCAGATCTCTGTACTGGGGTGAATGTATGACATTGTTCTGCATTCTGTCCATCAACTGTTGTTTTTGCTAATTAAAGGTTGCCATGAAGAATATCAAGGCTGCACAGTTCTGAATCCACTTCATGCCTTTTAATTCACTACCGGGTACTCCCTGAACCTTTCTTACACTTGCTGGTTCCTGCTCTCTCTCTTAGTGATGTTTTTTCCATTATTCTCTTCCTCTGAGTTTCTGCTGTTAGTTTTTTCCTTTCTTTTTCTTAGTGAATGTCTGATAAAGAAAAATAAGTGCTGGTCTCCAAAAATGAGTGTCAGTGGCCCCCACCAACTCGAATGAAGCACTAATAATCAGAGAACAGATGTGTGAATAGCATGAAGAGAATAGCCTGGAAGGAACAGATTCTGCTATGTCAATGCCCAAGACTACAGCCTCAATAGGTTCTGAAATATGTACATCAGTAAAACCAAGGTGTTCCAGAGAGTGGAGAACCTAAGCTCAGGAGCAGGTCCTGATCTTTTCTGTATAACAGTCAAATTGTGTCTCTAGTGTTCTCTCTTAGCTTGATAAGTATTACCAACTCAGTGCCAAAAAGGATATTCTTCAGCGTTTCACAAATGTATATTAACAGACTAAATACACTAACCTCTTCATCGGATTTATTCTCAATTGTCTGATCCAGCTTCTTGACTGCATCACTGGGTGCCGGTAGCTGGAAGAAACCAAAAACCAGAGCTAACATTTACAACAACAAAAAATGATGTGTGCTCTTCATTTTGCATTTCGTTTACAGACATCACAGAATTGCATCTGATGTGAGCACTGGGTTTGTTTCTAACCCTGACCTCTTTACCAGTGATGGAGACATAAGTGTAAATCAAAAAGAATGTGCCAAATGGAGGTATGTGATTACCTCTCCAAAAAGTGAATTTGGCGGATGGGAAATGAGCAGGTGCATGAAAATCTTAAAAAATGTCACAGTATATAATTAGAAGTTGAAAAGAAAAGATTTCCAGGAATGTTCACGAGAATATGGAAAATGTTTTCAATACTTTTATATAAAGAGTGCTGAAGTGGCGATAAAGGATATGAGTGTCTTAGGAGTGGACTGGACTAAAGGAGCAGGAGTAATAAAGAATGGATAAGGGCCGGTGCCTAAAGCTGCTCAGAAGCTGGCTGCTGGTAAATTAAAGGTTGACATGAAGAATATCGAGGCTGCACAGTCTTAAATCCACTTCTTGCCTTTTAATTCACTACCGGGCCCTCCCTGTCAGTTTCTTACACTTGCTGGTTCCTGCTTTTTCTCTTAGTGATGGTTTTTCTGTTTTTCACTTCCTCTGAGTTTCTGCTTTTGATTTTTCCTTCTTTTTACTCAGTGAATGTCTGATGAAGAAAAATAAGTGCTGGTGCCCAAAAATGTGCGTCAGTGGCCCCCACCAACTCAAATGAAGCACTAATATTCAGAGAATGGATGTGGGAAGAGAATAGCCTGGAACTGTTTCTGCTATGTCAATGCCCAAGACTTCAGCCTCAATAGGTTCTGAATTGTGTGCATCAGCAAAACCAAGATGTTCCAAAGGGTGGAGAACCAAAGTTAGGGGGCAGGTCCTGATCTTTTTTGAATCAAAGTCAAAGTATGATGCTAGTGTTCTCTCTCAGCATGACAAGCATTACCAACTCAGTGCCAAACAGGATATTCTTAAGAGTTTCACAAATGTATATTAACAGCCTAAATACACTAACCTCTTCATCGGATTTGTTCTCAATTGTCTGCTCCAGCTTCTTGACTGCAATACTGGTTGCAGGTGACTGGAAGAAACCAAAAAGCAGAGCTAACATTTACAACAACAAAAAATTATGTGTGCTCTTCATTTTGCATTTTGTTTACAGACCTCACAGAATTGCATCTGATGTGAGCACTGGGTTTGTGTCTAACCCTGACCACTTTACCAGTGATGGAGCCATAAGTGTAAATCAGAAATAATGTAACAAATGGAGGTATGCGATTACATCTCCAAAAAATGAATTTTGCTGATGGGAAATGAGCAGGTGCATGAAAATCCCCAAAAAATGTCACGTATATACATAGTAGTTGAAAAGAACAGATTTCCAGAAAAGTTCATGAGAATATGGAAAATGCTTTCAATACTATTATATAAAGAGTGCGGAAGTGGTGATAAAAGAGGTGAGAGTCTGAAGAGTGGACTGGAATAAAGAAGCATGAGAAATAAAAAAAGGATTAGGGCCAGTGCCTAAAACTGCTCAGAAGCTGGCTGCCGGTAAATTAAAGGTGATACCAAAGGGGATGATGGACGGAGAGCTTGAGCAAATCAAACACTCACCCCGTCCACTGATCTGAGTAAAATCTATCATCATTCTTTAACTCACTCCACCACCCCAGTACAGACATGCCCATATGCAAAGCAGTCTGACCCTGTGCCTCATGGAAACAGTCCAGCCCGAACTGCCAAGCCATGTCTTCCCTGGACAGGAAACAAGCATCCTGGGACCGGTTTCTGGTTCATAAAACTCATCAGCCAGGCTATCTTCAACCCAGTGGCAAAGTGAGCAGGGGACCCACATCTGGGCAAACCCTGCCAACTTAGGGCGAACTAAGCGATACCAAAGGGGATGCTGGACGGGGCGCTTGAGCAAATCAAATACACATCCCCAGTCAACTGATCTGGGTTTAATTCATCATCATTCTTTAGCTCACCCCAACACCCCAGTTCCGACATGGCCATATGCAAATCAGTCTGACCCTGTGCCTCATGGGAACAGTCCAGCCCGTACTGCCAAGCCATGTCTTCCCTGGACCGGAAACAAGCATCCTGGGACCGGTTTCGGGTACATAACCCTCATCAGCCAGGCTATCTTGAATCCAGTGGCAAAGTGAGCAAGGGACCCACATCTGGGCATACCCTGCCAAATTAGGGCGTACAAAGCGATACCAAAGGGAATGATGGACAGAGCGCTTGAGCAAATCAAACTTCACCCCCAGGCAACTGATCTGGGTTTAATACATCATCATTCTTTAGCTCACTCCACCACCCTAGTTCTGACATGGCCATATGCAAATCAATCATGACCCTGAGCCTCATGTGAACAGTCAAGCCCGAACTGCCAAGCCATGTCTTCCCTAGACCTGAAACAAGCATGCTGAGACCAGTTTCGGGTTCATAACCCTCATCAGTCAGGTTATCTTGAATCCAGTGGCAAAGTGAGCAAGGGACAGGGTCAAGACTGATTTGCATATGGCTGGGTTCAAAGTGGAATGGCATGGTGAGCAAAAAAATGATGGACTTAGGCCCAGCTCTCTGTATTGGGGTATATGTATGACATTGTTCTGCATTTTCTGTCCATCAACTGTTGTTTTTCATTTGTCACCCCGAGTGGGACGTGTATGCTCAGACGTGAGTCCAGTGCTCTCCATGCCACTGAAATCAAGCTATCATGGCTGATGAAGGCTGAAAGCCCGAAACCGGTCCTAGGGTACTTGTTTCCTAGCGTGGCAATTCCGGCTGGTCTGTTCCTATGGGGCGCATGGTCAAGACTGATTTGCATTTGGATGGGTTCAAACTGGAGTGGCATGGTGAGCAAAAAACAATGGATTTAGGCCCATATCTCTGTATTGGGGTGAATGCATGACATTGTTCTGCATTCTGTCCATCAACTATTGTTTTTGCATTTGCCACCCCAAGTGGGACGTGTATGCTCAGACGTGAGTCCAGTGCTGTCCATGCCACTGGAGTCAAGCTATCCTGGCTGATGAGAGCTGAAAGCCTGAAACCGGTTCTAGGAATCTTGTTTCCAGTCCAGGCAGGTCCTGGCTTGGAAGTTCGGGCTGGACTCTTCCCATGGGGCACAGGGTCAAGACTGATTTGCATAAGGCTGGGTTCAAACTGGAACGGCATGGTGAGCAAAACAAACGATGGATTTAGGCCCAGATCCCTGTACTGGGGTGAATGCATGACATTGTTCTGCATTCTGTCCATCAACTATTGTTTTTACATTTGCCACCCCGAGTGGGACGATATGCTCAGACGTGAGTCCAGTGCTCTCGCTGCCACTGGAATCAAGCTATCCTGGCTGATGAGGGCTGAAATCCTGAAACTGGTCAAAGGAAGCTTGTTTCCAGTAGAAGCAGGGCCTGGCTTGGCAGTTCAGGCTGGACTGTCCCCATGGGGCCCAGGGTCTCGACTGATTTGCATATGGCTGGGTTCAAACTGGAATGGCATGGTGAGCAACAAAACGATGGATTTAGGCCCAGATCTCTGTACTGGGGTGAATGTATGACATTGTTCTGCATTCTGTCCATCAACTGTTGTTTTTGCTAATTGAAGGTTGCCATGAAGAATATCAAGGCTGCACAGTTCTGAATCCACTTCATGCCTTTTAATTCACTACCGGGTACTCCCTGAACCTTTCTTACACTTGCTGGTTCCTGCTCTCTCTCTTAGTGATGTTTTTTCCATTATTCTCTTCCTCTGAGTTTCTGCTGTTAGTTTTTTCCTTTCTTTTTCTTAGTGAATGTCTGATAAAGAAAAATAAGTGCTGGTCTCCAAAAATGAGTGTCAGTGGCCCCCACCAACTCGAATGAAGCACTAATAATCAGAGAACAGATGTGTGAATAGCATGAAGAGAATAGCCTGGAACAGATTCTGCTATGTCAATGCCCAAGACTACAGCCTCAATAGGTTCTGAAATATGTACATCAGTAAAACCAAGGTGTTCCAGAGAGTGGAGAACCTAAGCTCAGGAGCAGGTCCTGATCTTTTCTGTATAACAGTCAAATTGTGTCTCTAGTGTTCTCTCTTAGCTTGATAAGTATTACCAACTCAGTGCCAAAAAGGATATTCTTCAGCGTTTCACAAATGTATATTAACAGACTAAATACACTAACCTCTTCATCGGATTTATTCTCAATTGTCTGATCCAGCTTCTTGACTGCATCACTGGGTGCCGGTAGCTGGAAGAAACCAAAAACCAGAGCTAACATTTACAACAACAAAAAATGATGTGTGCTCTTCATTTTGCATTTCGTTTACAGACATCACAGAATTGCATCTGATGTGAGCACTGGGTTTGTTTCTAACCCTGACCTCTTTACCAGTGATGGAGACATAAGTGTAAATCAAAAAGAATGTGCCAAATGGAGGTATGTGATTACCTCTCCAAAAAGTGAATTTGGCGGATGGGAAATGAGCAGGTGCATGAAAATCTTAAAAAATGTCACAGTATATAATTAGAAGTTGAAAAGAAAAGATTTCCAGGAATGTTCACGAGAATATGGAAAATGTTTTCAATACTTTTATATAAAGAGTGCTGAAGTGGCGATAAAGGATATGAGTGTCTTAGGAGTGGACTGGACTAAAGGAGCAGGAGTAATAAAGAATGGATAAGGGCCGGTGCCTAAAGCTGCTCAGAAGCTGGCTGCTGGTAAATTAAAGGTTGACATGAAGAATATCGAGGCTGCACAGTCTTAAATCCACTTCTTGCCTTTTAATTCACTACCGGGCCCTCCCTGTCAGTTTCTTACACTTGCTGGTTCCTGCTTTTTCTCTTAGTGATGGTTTTTCTGTTTTTCACTTCCTCTGAGTTTCTGCTTTTGATTTTTCCTTCTTTTTACTCAGTGAATGTCTGATGAAGAAAAATAAGTGCTGGTGCCCAAAAATGTGCGTCAGTGGCCCCCACCAACTCAAATGAAGCACTAATATTCAGAGAATGGATGTGGGAAGAGAATAGCCTGGAACTGTTTCTGCTATGTCAATGCTCAAGACTTCAGCCTCAATAGGTTCTGAATTGTGTGCATCAGCAAAACCAAGATGTTCCAAAGGGTGGAGAACCAAAGTTAGGGGGCAGGTCCTGATCTTTTTTGAATCAAAGTCAAAGTATGATGCTAGTGTTCTCTCTCAGCATGACAAGCATTACCAACTCAGTGCCAAACAGGATATCCTTAAGAGTTTCACAAATGTATATTAACAGACTTAATACACTAACCTCTTCATCGGATTTGTTCTCAATTGTCTGCTCCAGCTTCTTGACTGCAACACTGGTTGCAGGTGACTGGAAGAAACCAAAAAGCAGAGCTAACATTTACAACAACAAAAAATTATGTGTGCTCTTCATTTTGCATTTTGTTTACAGACATCACAGAATTGCATCTGATGTGAGCACTGGGTTTGTTTCTAACCCTGACCACTTTACCAGTGATGGAGCCATAAGTGTAAATCAGAAATAATGTAACAAATGGAGGTATGCGATTACATCTCCAAAAAATGAATTTTGCTGATGGGAAATGAGCAGGTGCATGAAAATCCCCAAAAAATGTCACGTATATACATAGTAGTTGAAAAGAACAGATTTCCAGAAAAGTTCATGAGAATATGGAAAATGCTTTCAATACTATTATATAAAGAGTGCGGAAGTGGTGATAAAAGAGGTGAGAGTCTGAAGAGTGGACTGGAATAAAGGAGCATGAGTAATAAAAAAAGGATAAGGGCCAGTGCCTAAAACTGCTCAGAAGCTGGCTGCCGGTAAATTAAAGGTGATACCAAAGGGGATGATGGACGGAGAGCTTGGGCAAATCAAACACTCACCCCGTCCACTGATCTGAGTAAAATCTATCATCATTCTTTAACTCACTCCACCACCCCAGTACAGACATGGCCATATGCAAATCAGTCTGACCCTGTGCCTCATGGAAACAGTCCAGCCCGAACTGCCAAGCCTTGTCTTCCCTGGACCGGAAACAAGCATCCTGGGACCGGTTTCAGGTTCATAACACTCATCAGCCAGGCTATCTTCATCCCAGTGGCAAAGTGAGCAGGGGACCCACATCTGGGCAAACCCTGCCAACTTAGGGTGAACAAAGCGATACCAAAGGGGATGCTGGACGGGGCGCTTGAGCAAATCAAATACACATCCCCAGTCAACTGATCTGGGTTTAATTCATCATCATTCTTTAGCTCACCCCAACACCCCAGTTCAGACATAGCCATATGCAAATCAGTCTGACCCTGTGCCTCATCGGAACAGTCCAGCCCGTACTGCCAAGCCATGTCTTCCCTGGACCGGAAACAAGCATCCTGGGACCGGTTTCGGGTACATAACCCTCATCAGCCAGGCTATCTTGAATCCAGTGGCAAAGTGAGCAAGGGACCCACATCTGGGCATACCCTGCCAACTTAGGGCGTACAAAGCGATACCAAAGGGAATGATGGACAGAGCGCTTGAGCAAATGAAACTTCACCCCCAGGCAACTGATCTGGGTTTAATCCCTCATCATTCTTTAGCTCACTCCACCACCCTAGTTCAGACATGGCCATATGCAAATCAATCATGACCCTGAGCCTTATGTGAACAGTCCAGCCCAAACTGCCAAGCCATGTCTTCCCTAGACCGGAAACAAGCATCCTGAGACCAGTTTCGGGTTCATAACCCTCATCAGCCAGGTTATCTTGAATCCAGTGGCAAAGTGAGCAAGGGACAGGGTCAAGACTGATTTGCATATGGCTGGGTTCAAACTGGAATGGCATGGTGAGCAAAAAAATGATGGACTTAGGCCCAGCTCTCTGTATTGGGGTATATGTATGACATTGTTCTGCATTTTCTGTCCATCAACTGTTCTTTTTCATTTGACACCCTGAGTGGGACGTGTATGCTCAGACGTGAGTCCAGTGCTCTCCATGCCACTGGAATCAAGCTATCCTGGCTGATGAAGGCTGAAAGCCCGAAACCGGTCCTAGGGTACTTGTTTCCTGGCGTGGCAATTCCGGCTGGTCTGTTCCTATGGGGCGCATGGTCAAGACTGATTTGCATTTGGCTGGGTTCAAACTGGAGTGGCATGGTGAGCAAAAAACAATGGATTTAGGCCCAGATCTCTGTACTAGGGTGAATGCATGACATTGTTCTGCATTCTGTCTATCAACTATTGTTTTTACATTTGCCACCCCGAGTGGGACGGGTATGCTCAGACGTGAGTCCAGTGCTGTCCAAGCCACTGGAATCAAGCTATCCTGGCTGATGAGGGCTGAAAGCCTGAAACCGGTTCTAGGAATCTTGTTTCCAGTCCAGGCAGGTCCTGGCTTGGAAGTTCGGGCTGGACTCTTCCCATGGGGCACAGGGTCAAGACTGATTTGCATAAGGCTGGGTTCAAACTGGAACGGCATGGTGAGCAAAACAAACGATGGATTTAGGCCCAGATCCCTGTACTGGGGTGAATGCATGAGATCGTTCTGCATTCTGTCCATCAACTTTTGTTTTTGCATTTGCCACCCCGAGTGGGACGAGTATGCTCAGACGTGAGTCCCGTGCTCTCGCTGCCACTGGAATCAAGCTATCCTGGCTGATGAGGGCTGAAATCCTGAAACTGGTCAAAGGAAGCTTGTTTCCAGTCGAAGCAGGGTCTGGCTTGGCAGTTCAGGCTGGACTGTCCCCATGGGGCACAGGGTCTCGACTGATTTGCATATGGCTGGGTTCAAACTGGAATGGCATGGTGAGCAACAAAACGATGGATTTAGGCCCAGATCTCTGTACTCGGGTGAATGTATGACATTGTTCTCCATCAACTGTTATTTTTGCGAATTAAAGGTTGCCATGAAGAATATCAAGGCTGCACAGTTCTAAATCCACTTCATGCCTTTTAATTCACTACCGGGTACTCCCTGAACCTTTCTGCACTTGCTGGTTCCTGCTCTCTCTCTTAGTGATGTTTTTTCCATTATTCTCTTCCTCTGAGTTTCTGCTGTTAGTTTTTTCCTTTCTTTTTCTTAGTGAATGTCTGATAAAGAAAAATAGGTGCTGGTCTCCAAAAATTAGTGTCAGTGGACCTCACCAACTCGAAAGAAGCACTAATAATCAGAGAACAGATGTGTGAATAGCATGAAGAGAATAGCCTGGAACAGTTTCTACTATGTCAATGCCTAAGACTACAGCCTCAATAGGTTCTGAAATATGTACATCAGTAAAACCAAGGTGTTCCAGAGAGTGGAGCACCTAAGCCCAGGAGCAGGTCCTGATCTTTTCTGTATAACAGTCAAATTGTGTCTCTAGTGTTCTCTCTTAGCATGATAAGTATTACCAACTCAGTGCCAAAAAGGATATTCTTCAGCGTTTCACAAATGTATATTAACAGACTAAATACACTAACCTCTTCATCGGATGTATTCTCAATTGTCTGATCCAGCTTCTTGACTGCATCACTGGGTGCAGGTAGCTGGAAGAAACCAAAAACCAGAGCTAACATTTACAACAACAAAAAATGATGTGTGCTCTTCATTTTGCATTTCGTTTACAGACATCACAGAATTGCATCTGATGTGAGCACTGGGTTTGTTTCTAACCCTGACCTCTTTACCAGTGATGGAGACATAAGTGTAAATCAAAAAGAATGTGCCAAATGGAGGTATGTGATTATGTCTCCAAAAAGTGAATTTGGCGGATGGGAAATGAGCAGGTGCATGAAAATCTTAAAAAACGTCACGGTATATAATTAGAAGTTGAAAAGAAAAGATTTCCAGGAATGTTCACGAGAATATGGAAAATGTTTTCAATACTTTTATACAAAGAGTGCTGAAGTGGCGATAAAGGATATGAGTGTCTTAGGAGTGGACTGGACTAAAGGAGCAGGAGTAATAAAGAATGGATAAGGGCCGGTGCCTAAAGCTGCTCAGAAGCTGGCTGCTGGTACATTAAAGGTTGACATGAAGAATATCGAGGCGGCACAGTCTTAAATCCACTTCTTGCCTTTTAATTCACTACCGGGCCCTCCCTGTCAGTTTCTTACACTTGCTGGTTCCTGCTTTTTCTCTTAGTGATGGTTTTTCTGTTTTTCACTTCCTCTGAGTTTCTGCTTTTGATTTTTCCTTCTTTTTACTCAGTGAATGTCTGATGATGAAAAATAAGTGCTGGTCCCCAAAAATGTGCGTCAGTGGCCCCCACCAACTCAAATGAAGCACTAATGATCAGAGAACGGATGTGTGAAGAAAATAGCCTGGAACAGTTTCTGCTATGTCAATGCCCAAGACTTCAGCCTCAATAGGTTCTGAAATGTGTGCATCAGCAAAACCAAGATGTTCCAGAGGGTGGAGAACCAAAAATAGGGAGCAGGTCCTGATCTTTTTTGTATCAAAGTCAAAGTATGATGCTAGTGTTCTCTCTCAGCATGACAAGCATAACCAACTCAGTGCCAAACAGGATATTCTTCAGAGTTTCACAAATGTATATGAACAGACTTAATACACTAACCTCTTCATCGGATTTGTTCTCAATTGTCTGCTCCAGCTTCTTGACTGCAACACTGGTTGCAGGTGACTGGAAGAAACCAAAAAGCAGAGCTAACATTTACAACAACAAAAAATGATGTGTCCTCTTCATTTTGCATTAAGTTTGCAGACATCACAGAATTCCATTTGATGTGAGCACTGGGTTTGTTTCTAACCCTGACCACTTTACCCGTGATGGAGCCATGAGTGTAAATCAGATATAATGTAACAAATGGAGGTATGCGATTATATCTCCCAAAAATTAATTTTGCTGATGGGAAATGAGCAGGTGCATGACAATCCCCAAAAAATGTCACATATATAAATAGTAGTTGAAAAGAACAGATTTCCAGAAAAGTTCACGAGAATATGGAAAATGCGTTCAATACTATTATATAAAGAGTGCGGAAGTGGTGATAAAAGAGGTGAGAGTCTGAAGAGTGGACTGGACTAAAGGAGCGTGAGTAATAAAAAAAGGATAAGGGCCAGTGCCTAAAACTGCTCAGAAGCTGGCTGCCGGTAAATTAAAGTTGATACCAAAGGGGATGATGGACGGAGAGCTTGAGCAAATCAAACACTCACCCCGTCCACTGATCTGAGTAAAATCTATCGTCATTCTTTAACTCACTCCACCACCCCAGTACAGACATGGCCATATGCAAATCAGTCTGACCCTATGCCTCATGGAAACAGTCCAGCCCGAACTGCCAAGCCATGTCTTCCCTGGACCGGAAACAAGCATCCTGGGACCGGTTTCTGGTTCATAAAACTCATCAGCCAGGCTATCTTCAACCCAGTGGCAAAGTGAGCAGGGGACCCACATCTGGGCAAACCCTGCCAACTTAGGGCGAACAAAGCGATACCAAAGGGGATGCTGGACGGGGCGCTTGAGCAAATCAAATACACATCCCCAGTCAACTGATCTGGGTTTAATTCATCATCATTCTTTAGCTCACCCCAACACCCCAGTTCCGACATGGCCATATGCAAATCAGTCTGACCCTGTGCCTCATGGGAACAGTCCAGCCCGTACTGCCAAGCCATGTCTTCCCTGGACCGGAAACAAGCATCCTGGGACCGGTTTCGGGTACATAACCCTCATCAGCCAGGCTATCTTGAATCCAGTGGCAAAGTGAGCAAGGGACCCACATCTGGGCATACCCTGCCAAATTAGGGCGTACAAAGCGATACCAAAGGGAATGATGGACAGAGCGCTTGAGCAAATCAAACTTCACCCCCAGGCAACTGATCTGGGTTTAATACATCATCATTCTTTAGCTCACTCCACCACCCTAGTTCTGACATGGCCATATGCAAATCAATCATGAACCTGAGCCTCATGTGAACAGTCCAGCCCGAACTGCCAAGCCATGTCTTCCCTAGACCGGAAACAAGCCTCCTGAGACCAGTTTCGGGTTCATAACCCTCATCAGCCAGGTTATCTTGAATCCAGTGGCAAAGTGAGCAAGGGACAGGGTCAAGACTGATTTGCAAATGGCTGGGTTCAAACTGGAATGGCATGGTAAGCAAAAAAATGATGGACTTAGGCCCAGCGCTCTGTATTGGGGTATATGTATGACATTGTTCTGCATTTTAAGTCCATCAACTGTTGTTTTTCATTTGTCACCCCGAGTGGGACGTGTATGCTCAGACGTGAGTCCAGTGCTCTCCATGCCACTGGAATCAAGCTATCCTGGCTGATGAAGGCTGAAAGCCTGAAACCGGTCCTAGGGTACTTGTTTCCTGGCGTGGCAATTCCGGCTGGTCTGTTCCTAGGGGGCGCATGGTCAAGACTGATTTGCATTTGGATGGGTTCAAACTGGAGTGGCATGGTGAGCAAAAAACAATGGTTTTAGGCCCAGATCTCTGTACTGGGGTGAATGCATGACATTGTTCTGCATTTTAAGTCCATCAACTGTTGTTTTTGCATTTGCCACCCCAAGTGGGACGTGTATGCTCAGACGTGAGTCCAGTGCTGTCCATGCCACTGGAATCAAGCTATCCTGGCTGATGAGGGTTGAAAGCCTGAAACCGGTTCTAGGAATCTTGTTTCCAGTCCAGGCAGGTCCTGGCTTGGAAGTTCGGGCTGGACTCTTCCCATGGGGCACAGGGTCAAGACTGATTTGCATAAGGCTGGGTTCAAACTGGAACGGCATGGTCAGCAAAACAAACGATGGATTTAGGCCCACATCCCTGTACTGGGGAGAATGCATGACATTGTTCTGCATTCAGTCCATCAACTATTGTTTTTGCATTTGCCACCCCGAGTGGGACGGGTATGCTCAGACGTGAGTCCCGTGCTCTCACTGCCACTGGAATCAAGCTATCCTGGCTGATGAGGGCTGAAATCCTGAAACTGGTCAAAGGAAGCTTGTTTCCAGTAGAAGCAGGGCATGGCTTGGCAGTTCAGGCTGGACTGTCCCCATGGGGCACAGGGTCTCGACTGATTTGCATATGGCTGGGTTCAAACTGGAATGGCATGGTGAGCAACAAAACGAAGGATTTAGGCCCAGATCTCTGTACTGGGGTAAATCTATGACATTGTTCTGCATTCTGTCCATCAACTGTTGTTTTTGCGTATTAAAGGTTGCCATGAAGAATATCAAGGCTGCACAGTTCTGAATCCACTTCATGCCTTTTATTTCACTACCGGGTACTCCCTGAACCTTTCTTACACTTGCTGGTTCCTGCTCTCTCTCTTAGTGATGTTTTTCCATTATTCTCTTCCTCTGAGTTTCTGCTGTTAGTTTTTTCCTTTCTTTTTCTTAGTGAATGTCTGATAAAGAAAAATAAGTGCTGGTCTCCAAAAATGAGTGTCAGTGGCCCCACCAACTTGAATGAAGCACTACTAATCAGAGAACAGATGTGTGAATAGCATGAAGAGAATAGCCTGGAACAGTTTCTGCTATGTCAATGCCCAAGACTACAGCCTCAATAGGTTCTGAAATATGTACATCAGTAAAACCAAGGTGTTCCAGAGAGTGGAGAACTTAAGCTCAGGAGCAGGTCCTGATCTTTTCTGTATAACAGTCAAATTGTGTCTCTAGTGTTCTCTCTTAGCTTGATAAGTATTACCAACTCAGTGCCAAAAAAGATATTCTTCAGCGTTTCACAAATGTATATTAACAGACTAAATACACCAACCTCTTCATCGGATTTATTCTCAATTGTCTGATCCAGCTTCTTGACTGCATCACTGGCTGCAGGGAGCTGGAAGACACCAAAAACCAGAGCTAACATTTACAACAACAAAAAATGATGTGTGCTCTTCATTTTGCATTTCGTTTACAGACATCACAGAATTGCATCTGATGTGAGCACTGGGTTTGTTTCTAACCCTGACTTCTTTACCAGTGATGGAGACATAAGTGTAAATCAAAAAGAATGTGCCAAATGGAGGTATGTGATTACCTCTCCAAAAAGTGAATTTGGCGGATGGGAAATGAGCAGGTGCATGAAAATCTTAAAAAATGTCATGGTATATAATTAGAAGTTGAAAAGAAAAGATTTCCAGGAATGTTCACGAGAATATGGAAAATGTTTTCAATACTTTTAAATAAAGAGTGCTGAAGTGGCGATAAAGGATATGAGTGTATTAGGAGTGGACTGGACTAAAGGAGCAGGAGTAATAAAGAATGGATAAGGGCCGGTGCCTAAAGCTGCTCAGAAGCTGGCTGCTGGTAAATTAAAGGTTGACATGAAGAATATCGAGGCTGCACAGTCTTAAATCCACTTCTTGCCTTTTAATTCACTACCGGGCCCTCCCTGTCAGTTTCTTACACTTGCTGGTACCTGCTTTTTCTCTTAGTGATGGTTTTTCAGTTTTTCACTTCCTCTGAGGTTCTGCTTTTGATTTTTCCTTCTTTTTACTCAGTGGATGTCTGATGAAGAAAAATAAGTGCTGGTCCCCAAAAATGTGCGTCAGTGGCCCCCACCAACTCAAATGAAGTACTAATAATCAGAGAACGGATGTGTGAAGAGAATAGCCTAGAACAGTTTCTGCTATGTCAATGCCCAAGACTTCAGCCTCAATAGGTTCTGAAATGTGTGCATCAGCAAAACCAAGATGTTCCAAAGGGTGGAGAACCAAAGCTCGGGAGCATGTCCTGATCTTTTTTGTATTAAAGTCAAAGTATGATGCTAGTGTTCTCTCTCAGCATGACAAGCATAACCAACTCAGTGCCAAACACGATATTCTTCAGAGTTTCACAAATGTATATTAACAGACTTAATACACTAACCTCTTCATCGGATTTGTTCTCAATTGTCTGCTCCAGCTTCTTGACTGCAACACTGGTTGCAGGTGACTGGAAGAAACCAAAAAGCAGAGCTAACATTTACAACAACAAAAAATGATGTGTCCTCTTCATTTTGCATTTAGTTTATAGACATCACAGAATTGTATCTGATGTGAGCACTGGGTTTGTTTCTAACCCTGACCACTTTACCAGTGATGGAGCCATGAGTGTAAATCAGATATAATGTAACAAATGGAGGTATGCGATTACATCTCCAAAAAATGAATTTTGCTGATGGGAAATGAGCAGGTGCATGAAAATCCCCCAAAAATGTCGCATATATAAATAGTAGTTGAAAAGAACAGATTTCCAGAAAAGTTCACGAGAATATAGGAAAATGCTTTCAATACTATTATATAAAGAGTGCGGAAGTGGTGATAAAAGAGGTAAGAGTCTGAAGAGTGGACTGGACTAAAGGAGCATGAGTAATAAAAAAAGGATAAGGGCCAGTGCCTAAAACTGCTCAGTAGCTGGCTGCCGGTAAATTAAAGGTGATACCAAAGGGGATGATGGACGGAGAGCTTGAGCAAATCAAACACTCACCCCGTCCACTGATCTGAGTAAAATCTATCATCATTCTTTAACTCACTCCTCCACCCCAGTACAGACATGGCCATATGCAAATCAGTCTGACCCTGTGCCTCATGGAAACAGTCCAGCCCGAACTGCCAAGCCATGTCTTCCCTGGACCGGAAACAATCATCCTGGGACCGGTTTCGGTTTCATAACACTCATCAGCCAGGCTATCTTCAACCCAGTGGCAAAGTGAGCAGGGGACCCACATCTGGGCAAACCCTGCCATCTTAGGGCGAACAAAGCGATACCAAAGGGGATGCTGGACGGGGCGCTTGAGCAAATCAAATACACATTCCCAGTCAACTGATCTGGGTTTAATTCATCATCATTCTTTAGCTCACCCCAACACCCCAGTTCAGACATGGCCATATGCAAATCAGTCTGACCCTGTGCCTCATGGGGCCTCATGGTAACAGTCCAGCCCGTACTGCCAAGCCATGTCTTCCCTGGACCGGAAACAAGCATCCTGGGACCGGTTTCGGGCACCTAACCCTCATCAGCCAGGCTATCTTGAATCCAGTGGCAAAGTGAGCAAGGGACCCACATCTGGGCATACCCTGCCAACTTAGGGCGTACAAAGCGATACCAAAGGGAATGATGGACAGAGCGCTTGAGCAAATCAAACTTCAACCTCAGTCAACTGATCTGGGTTTAATCCATCATCATTCTTTAGCTCACTCCACCACCCTAGTTCTGACATGGCCATATGCAAATCAATCATGACCCTGAGCCTCATGTGAACAGTCCAGCCCGAACTGCCAAGCCATGTCTTCCCTAGACCGGAAACAAGCCTCCTGAGACCAGTTTCGGGTTCATAACCCTCATCAGCCAGGTTATCTTGAATCCAGTGGCAAAGTGAGCAAGGGACAGGGTCAAGACTGATTTGCAAATGGCTGGGTTCAAACTGGAATGGCATGGTAAGCAAAAAAATGATGGACTTAGGCCCAGCGCTCTGTATTGGGGTATATGTATGACATTGTTCTGCATTTTAAGTCCATCAACTGTTGTTTTTCATTTGTCACCCCGAGTGGGACGTGTATGCTCAGACGTGAGTCCAGTGCTCTCCATGCCACTGGAATCAAGCTATCCTGGCTGATGAAGGCTGAAAGCCTGAAACCGGTCCTAGGGTACTTGTTTCCTGGCGTGGCAATTCCGGCTGGTCTGTTCCTAGGGGGCGCATGGTCAAGACTGATTTGCATTTGGATGGGTTCAAACTGGAGTGGCATGGTGAGCAAAAAACAATGGTTTTAGGCCCAGATCTCTGTACTGGGGTGAATGCATGACATTGTTCTGCATTTTAAGTCCATCAACTGTTGTTTTTGCATTTGCCACCCCAAGTGGGACGTGTATGCTCAGACGTGAGTCCAGTGCTGTCCATGCCACTGGAATCAAGCTATCCTGGCTGATGAGGGTTGAAAGCCTGAAACCGGTTCTAGGAATCTTGTTTCCAGTCCAGGCAGGTCCTGGCTTGGAAGTTCGGGCTGGACTCTTCCCATGGGGCACAGGGTCAAGACTGATTTGCATAAGGCTGGGTTCAAACTGGAACGGCATGGTCAGCAAAACAAACGATGGATTTAGGCCCACATCCCTGTACTGGGGAGAATGCATGACATTGTTCTGCATTCAGTCCATCAACTATTGTTTTTGCATTTGCCACCCCGAGTGGGACGGGTATGCTCAGACGTGAGTCCCGTGCTCTCGCTGCCACTGGAATCAAGCTATCCTGGCTGATGAGGGCTGAAATCCTGAAACTGGTCAAAGGAAGCTTGTTTCCAGTAGAAGCAGGGCATGGCTTGGCAGTTCAGGCTGGACTGTCCCCATGGGGCACAGGGTCTCGACTGATTTGCATATGGCTGGGTTCAAACTGGAATGGCATGGTGAGCAACAAAACGAAGGATTTAGGCCCAGATCTCTGTACTGGGGTAAATGTATGACATTGTTCTGCATTCTGTCCATCAACTGTTGTTTTTGCGAATTAAAGGTTGCCATGAAGAATATCAAGGCTGCACAGTTCTGAATCCACTTCATGCCTTTTATTTCACTACCGGGTACTCCCTGAACCTTTCTTACACTTGCTGGTTCCTGCTCTCTCTCTTAGTGATGTTTTTCCATTATTCTCTTCCTCTGAGTTTCTGCTGTTAGTTTTTTCCTTTCTTTTTCTTAGTGAATGTCTGATAAAGAAAAATAAGTGCTGGTCTCCAAAAATGAGTGTCAGTGGCCCCACCAACTTGAATGAAGCACTACTAATCAGAGAACAGATGTGTGAATAGCATGAAGAGAATAGCCTGGAACAGTTTCTGCTATGTCAATGCCCAAGACTACAGCCTCAATAGGTTCTGAAATATGTACATCAGTAAAACCAAGGTGTTCCAGAGAGTGGAGAACTTAAGCTCAGGAGCAGGTCCTGATCTTTTCTGTATAACAGTCAAATTGTGTCTCTAGTGTTCTCTCTTAGCTTGATAAGTATTACCAACTCAGTGCCAAAAAAGATATTCTTCAGCGTTTCACAAATGTATATTAACAGACTAAATACACCAACCTCTTCATCGGATTTATTCTCAATTGTCTGATCCAGCTTCTTGACTGCATCACTGGCTGCAGGGAGCTGGAAGACACCAAAAACCAGAGCTAACATTTACAACAACAAAAAATGATGTGTGCTCTTCATTTTGCATTTCGTTTACAGACATCACAGAATTGCATCTGATGTGAGCACTGGGTTTGTTTCTAACCCTGACTTCTTTACCAGTGATGGAGACATAAGTGTAAATCAAAAAGAATGTGCCAAATGGAGGTATGTGATTACCTCTCCAAAAAGTGAATTTGGCGGATGGGAAATGAGCAGGTGCATGAAAATCTTAAAAAATGTCATGGTATATAATTAGAAGTTGAAAAGAAAAGATTTCCAGGAATGTTCACGAGAATATGGAAAATGTTTTCAATACTTTTAAATAAAGAGTGCTGAAGTGGCGATAAAGGATATGAGTGTATTAGGAGTGGACTGGACTAAAGGAGCAGGAGTAATAAAGAATGGATAAGGGCCGGTGCCTAAAGCTGCTCAGAAGCTGGCTGCTGGTAAATTAAAGGTTGACATGAAGAATATCGAGGCTGCACAGTCTTAAATCCACTTCTTGCCTTTTAATTCACTACCGGGCCCTCCCTGTCAGTTTCTTACACTTGCTGGTACCTGCTTTTTCTCTTAGTGATGGTTTTTCAGTTTTTCACTTCCTCTGAGGTTCTGCTTTTGATTTTTCCTTCTTTTTACTCAGTGGATGTCTGATGAAGAAAAATAAGTGCTGGTCCCCAAAAATGTGCGTCAGTGGCCCCCACCAACTCAAATGAAGTACTAATAATCAGAGAACGGATGTGTGAAGAGAATAGCCTAGAACAGTTTCTGCTATGTCAATGCCCAAGACTTCAGCCTCAATAGGTTCTGAAATGTGTGCATCAGCAAAACCAAGATGTTCCAAAGGGTGGAGAACCAAAGCTCGGGAGCATGTCCTGATCTTTTTTGTATTAAAGTCAAAGTATGATGCTAGTGTTCTCTCTCAGCATGACAAGCATAACCAACTCAGTGCCAAACACGATATTCTTCAGAGTTTCACAAATGTATATTAACAGACTTAATACACTAACCTCTTCATCGGATTTGTTCTCAATTGTCTGCTCCAGCTTCTTGACTGCAACACTGGTTGCAGGTGACTGGAAGAAACCAAAAAGCAGAGCTAACATTTACAAGAACAAAAAATGATGTGTCCTCTTCATTTTGCATTTAGTTTACAGACATCACAGAATTGTATCTGATGTGAGCACTGGGTTTGTTTCTAACCCTGACCACTTTACCAGTGATCGAGCCATGAGTGTAAATCAGATATAATGTAACAAATGGAGGTATGCGATTACATCTCCAAAAAATGAATTTTGCTGATGGGAAATGAGCAGGTGCATGAAAATCCCCCAAAAATGTCGCATATATAAATAGTAGTTGAAAAGAACAGATTTCCAGAAAAGTTCACGAGAATATAGGAAAATGCTTTCAATACTATTATATAAAGAGTGCGGAAGTGGTGATAAAAGAGGTAAGAGTCTGAAGAGTGGACTGGACTAAAGGAGCATGAGTAATAAAAAAAGGATAAGGGCCAGTGCCTAAAACTGCTCAGTAGCTGGCTGCCGGTAAATTAAAGGTGATACCAAAGGGGATGATGGACGGAGAGCTTGAGCAAATCAAACACTCACCCCGTCCACTGATCTGAGTAAAATCTATCATCATTCTTTAACTCACTCCTCCACCCCAGTACAGACATGGCCATATGCAAATCAGTCTGACCCTGTGCCTCATGGAAACAGTCCAGCCCGAACTGCCAAGCCATGTCTTCCCTGGACCGGAAACAATCATCCTGGGACCGGTTTCGGTTTCATAACACTCATCAGCCAGGCTATCTTCAACCCAGTGGCAAAGTGAGCAGGGGACCCACATCTGGGCAAACCCTGCCATCTTAGGGCGAACAAAGCGATACCAAAGGGGATGCTGGACGGGGCGCTTGAGCAAATCAAATACACATTCCCAGTCAACTGATCTGGGTTTAATTCATCATCATTCTTTAGCTCACCCCAACACCCCAGTTCAGACATGGCCATATGCAAATCAGTCTGACCCTGTGCCTCATGGGGCCTCATGGTAACAGTCCAGCCCGTACTGCCAAGCCATGTCTTCCCTGGACCGGAAACAAGCATCCTGGGACCGGTTTCGGGCACCTAACCCTCATCAGCCAGGCTATCTTGAATCCAGTGGCAAAGTGAGCAAGGGACCCACATCTGGGCATACCCTGCCAACTTAGGGCGTACAAAGCGATACCAAAGGGAATGATGGACAGAGCGCTTGAGCAAATCAAACTTCAACCTCAGTCAACTGATCTGGGTTTAATCCATCATCATTCTTTAGCTCACTCCACCACCCTAGTTCAGACATGGCCATATGCAAATCAATCATGACCCTGAGCCTCATGTGAACAGTCCAGCCCGAACTGCCAAGCCATGTCTTCCCTAGACAGGAAACAAGCATCCTGAGACCAGTTTCGGGTTCATAACCCTCATCAGCCAGGTTATCTAGAATCCAGTGGCAAAGTGTGCAAGGGACAGGGTCAAGACTGATTTGCATATGGCTGGGTTCAAACTGGAATGGCATGATGACCAAAAAAATTATGGACTTAGGCCCAGCTCTCTGAATTGGGGTATATGTATGACATTGTTCTGCATTTTCTGACCATCAACTGTTGTTTTTAATTTGTCACCCCGAGTGGGACGTGTATGCTCAGACGTGAGTCCAGTGCTCTCCATGCCACTGGAATCAAGCTCTCCTGGCTGATGAAGGCTGAAAGCCGGAAACCGGTCCTAGAGTACTTGTTTCCTGGCGTGGCAATTCCGGCTGGTCTGTTTCTATGGGGCGCATGGTCAAGACTGATTTGCATTTGGCTGGGTTCAAACTGGAGTGGCATGGTGAGCAAAAACCAATGGATTTAGGCCCAGATCTCTGTACTGGGGTGAATGCATGACATTGTTCTGCATTCTGTCCATCAACTATTGTTTTTGCATTTGCCACCCCGAGTGGGACGTGTATGCTCAGACGTGAGTCCAGTGCTGTCCATGCCACTGGAATCAAGCTATCCTGGCTGATGAGGGTTGAAAGCCTGAAACCGGTTCTAGGAATATTGTTTCCAGTCCAGGCAGGTCCTGGCTTGGAAGTTCGGGCTGGACTCATCCCATGGGGCACAGGGTCAAGACTGATTTGCATAAGGCTGGGTTCAAACTGGAACGGCATAGTGAGCAAAACAAACGATGGATTTAGGCCCAGATCCCTGTACTGGGGTGAATGCATGACATTATTCTGCATTCTGTCCATCAACTATTGTTTTTGCATTTGCCACCCCGAGTGGGACGGGCATGCTCAGACGTGAGTCCCGCGCTCTCGCTGCCACTGGAATCAAGCTATCCTGGCTGATGAGGGCTGAAATCCTGAAACTGGTCAAAGGAAGCTTGTTTCCAGTCGAAGCAGGGCCTGGCTTGGCAGTTCAGGCTGGACTGTCCCCATGGGGCACAGGGTCTCGACTGATTTGCATATGGCTGGGTTCAAACTGGAAAGGCATGGTGAGCAACAAAACGATGGATTTAGGCCCAGATCTCTGTACTGGGGTGAATGTATGACATTGTTCTGCATTCTGTCCATCAACTGTTGTTTTTGCGAATTAAAGGTTGCCATGAAGAATATCAAGGCTGCACAGTTCTGAATCCACTTCATGCCTTTTAATTCACTACCGGGTACTCCCTGAACCTTTCTTACACTTGCTGGTTCCTGCTCTCTCTCTTAGTGATGTTTTTTCCATTATTCTCTTCCTCTGAGTTTCTGCTGTTTGTTTTTTCCTTTCTTTTTCTTAGTGAATGTCTGATAAAGAAAAATAAGTGCTGGTCTCCAAAAATGAGTGTCAGTGGACCCCACAAACTCGAATGAAACACTAATAATCAGACAACAGATGTGTGAATAGCATGAAGAGAATAGCCTGGAACAGTTTCTGCTATGTCAATGCCCAAGACTACAGCCTCAAAAGGTTCTGAAATATGTACATCAGTAAAACCAAGGTGTTCCAGAGAGTGGAGAACCTAAGCTCAGGAGCAGGTCCTGATCTTTTCTGTATAACAGTCAAATTGTGTCTCTAGTGTTCTCTCTTAGCTTGATAAGTATTACCAACTCAGTGCCAAAAAGGATATTGTTCAGCGTTTCACAAATGTATATTAACAGACTAAATACACTAACCTCTTCATCGGATTTATTCTCAATTGTCTGATCCAGCTTCTTGACTGCATCACTGGGTGCAGGTAGCTGGAAGAAACCAAAAACCAGAGCTAACATTTACAACAACAAAAAATGATGTGTGCTCTTCATTTTCCATTTCGTTTACAGACATCACAGAATTGTATCTGATGTGAGAACTGGGTTTGTTTCTAACCCTGACCTCTTTACCAGTGATGGAGACATAAGTGTAAATCAAAAAGAATGTGCCAAATGGAGGTATGTGATTACCTCTCCAAAAAGTGAATTTGGCGGATGGGAAATGAGCAGGTGCATGAAAATCTTAAAAAATGTCATGGTATATAATTAGAAGTTGAAAAGAAAAGATTTCCAGGAATGTTCACGAGAATAGGGAAAATTCAATACTTTTATATAAAGAGTGCTGAAGTGGCGATAAAGGATATGAGTGTCTTAGGAGTGGACTGGACTAAAGGAGCAGGAGTAATAAAGAATGGATAAGGGCCGGTGCCTAAAGCTGCTCAGAAGCTGGCTGCCGGTAAATTAAAGGTTGACATGAAGAATATCTTGGCTGCACAGTCTTAAATCCACTTCTTGCCTTTTAATTCACTACCGGGCCCTCCCTGTCCGTTTCTTACACTTGCTGGTTCCTGCTTTTTCTCTTAGGGATGGTTTTTCGGTTTTTCACTTCCTCTGAGTTTCGTCTTTTGTTTTTTCCTTCATTTTACTCAGTGAATGTCTGATTAAGAAAAATAAGTGTTGGTCCCCAAAAATGAGCGACAGTGGCCCCCACCAACTCAAATGAAGCACTAATAATAAGAGAACGTATGTTTGAAGAGAAGGTGGAGAACCTAAGCTCGGGAGCAGGTCCTGATCTTTTTTGTATCAAAGTCAAAGTATGATGCTAGTGTTCTCTCTCAGCATGACAAGCATTACCAACTCAGTGCCAAACAGGATATTCTTCAGAGTTTCACAGATGTATATTAACAGACTTAATACACTAACCTCTTCATCGGATTTTTTCTCAATTGTCTGTTCTAGCTTCTTGACTGCAACACTGGTTGCAGGTGATTGGAAGAAACCAAAAAGCAGAGCTAACATTTACAACAACAAAAAATTATGTGTGCTCTTCATTTTGCATTTTGTTTACAGACATCACAGAAATGCATCTGATGTGAGCACTGGGTTTGTTTCTAACCCTGACCACTTTACCAGTGATGGAGCCATACGTGTGAATCAGAAATAATGTGACAAATGGAGGTATGCGATTACATCTCCAAAAAATGAATTTTGCTGATGGGAAATGAGCAGGTGCATGAAAATCCTAAAAAAATGTCACGTATATAAATAGTAGTTGAAAAGAACAGATTTACAGAAAAGTTCACGAGAATATGGAAAATGTTTTCAATACTATTACATAAAGAGTGCGGAAGTGGTGATAAAAGAGGTGAGAGTCTGAACAGTGGACTGGACTAAAGGAGCATGAGTAATAAAAAATGGATAAGGGCCAGTGCCTAAAACTGCTCAGAAGCTGTCTGCCGGTAAATTAAAGCTGCTACCAAAGGGGATGATAGACGGAGCGCTTGAGCAAATCAAACAATCACCCCGTCCACTGATCTGAATTTAATCTATCGTCATTCTTTAGCCCACTCCACCACCCCTGTACAGACATGGCGATATGCAAATCAGTCTGACCCTGTGCCTCATGGGAACAGTCAAGCCCGAACTGCCAAGCCATGTCTTCCCTAGACCGGAAACAAGCATCCTGGGACCGGTTTTGGGTTCATAACACTCATCAGAGAGGCTATCTTCAACCCAGTGGCAAAGTGAGCATGGGACCCACATCTGGGCAAACCCTGCCAACTTAGGGGGAACAAAGCGATACCAAAGGGGATGCTGGAAGGAGCGCTTGAGCAAATCAAATACACCCCCCCCAGTCAACTGATCTGGGTTTAATTCATCATCATTCTTTAGCTCACCCCAACACCCCAGTTCAGACATGGCCATATGCAATTCAGTCAGACCCTGTGCCTCATGGGAACAAACAGTCCAGCCCATACTGCCAAGCCATGTCTTCCCTGGACCGGAAACGAGCATCCTGGGACCGGTTTTGGGTTCATAACCCTCATCAGCCAGGCTATCTTGAATCCAGTGGCAAAGTGAACAAGGGACCCACATCTGGGCATACCCTGCCAATTTAGGGCGAACAAAGCGATACCAAATGGAATGATGGACGGAGCGCTTGAGCAAATCAAACACTCACCCCCAGTCAACTGATCTGGGTTTAATCCATCATCATTCTTTAGCTCACTCCACCACCCTAGTTCAGACATGGCCATATGCAAATCAATCATGACCTTGAGCCTCATGTGAACAGTCCAGCCCGAACTGCCAAGCCATGTCTTCCCTAGACCGGAAACAAGCATCCTGGGACCAGTTTCGGGTTCATAACCCTCATTAGCCAGGCTATCTTGAATCAAGTGGCAAAGTGAGCAAGGGACATGGTCAAGACTGATTTGCATATGGCTGGGTTCAAACTGGAATGGCATGGTGAGCAAACAAACGATGGTTTTAGGCCCAGATCTCTGTACTGGGGTGAATGTATGACATTGTTCCGCATACTGTCCTTCAACTGTTGTTTTTGCATTTGTCACCCCGAGTGGGACGTGTATGCTCAGACGTGAGTCCAGCGCTGAAAGCCTGAAACCAGTTCTAGGAATCTTGTTTCCAGTCCAGGCCGGTCCTGGCTTGGAAGTTCGGGCTGGACTCTTCCCATGGGGCACAGGGTCAAGACTGATTTGCATATGGCTGGGTTCAAACTGGAATGGCATGGTGAGCAAAAAGAACGATGGATTTGGGCCCAGATCCTTGTACTAGGGTGAATGCATGACATTGTTCTGCATTCTGTCCATCAACTGTTGTTTTTGCAAATTAAAGGTTGCCATGAAGAATATTAAAGCTGCACAGTTCTGAATCCACTTCATGCCTTTTAATTCACTACTGGGTACTCCCTGAACCTTTCTTACACTTGCTGGTTCCTCCTCTCTCTCTTAGTGATGTTTTTTCCATTATTCTCTTCCTCTGAGTTTCTGCTGTTAGTTTTTTCCTTTCTTTTTCTTAGTGAATGTCTGATAAAGAAAAATAAGTGCTGGTCCCCAAAAATGAGGGTCAGTGGACCCCACCAACTCAAATGAAGCACTAATAATCATCAAACAGATGTGTGAATAGCATGAAGAGAATAGCCTGGAACAGTTTCTGCTATGTCAATGCCCAAGACTACAGCCTCGATAGGTTCTGAAATATGTACATCAGTAAAACCAAGGTGTTCCAGAGAGTGGAGAACCTAAGCTCAGGAGCAGGTCCTGATCTTTTCTGTATAACAGTCAAATTGTGTCTCTAGTGTTCTCTCTTAGCATGATAAGTATTACCAACTCAGTGCCAAAAAGGATATTCTTCAGCGTTTCACAAATGTATATTAACAGACTAAATACACTAACCTCTTCATCGGATTTATTCTCAATTGTCTGATGCAGCTTCTTGACTGCATCACTGGGTGCAGGTGACTGGAAGAAACCAAACACCAGAGCTAACATTTACAACAACAAAAAATGATGTGTGCTCATCATTTTCCATTTTGTTTACAGACATCACAGAATTGCATCTGATGTGATCACTGGGTTTCTTTCTAACCATGACCTCTTTACCAGTGATGGAGACATAAGTGTAAATCAAAAAAGAATGTGACAAATGGAGGTATGTGATTACCTCTCCAAAAAGTGAATTTGGCGGATGGCTAATGAGCAGGTGCATGAAAATAGTAAAAAATGTCACAGTATATAATTAGAAGTTGAAAAGAAAAGATTTCCAGGAATGTTCACGAGAATATGGAAAATGTTTTCAATACTTTTATATAAAGAGTGCTGAAGTGGCGATAAAGGATATGAGTGTCTTAGGAGTGGACTGGACTAAAGGAGCAGGAGTAATAAAGAATGGATAAGGGCCAATGCCTAAAGCTGCTCAGAAGCTGGCTGCCGGTAAATTAAAGGTTGACATGAAGAATATCGAGGCTGCACAGTCTTAAATCCACTTCTTGCCTTTTAATTCACTTCCGGGCCCTCCCTGTTCGTTTCTTACACTTGCTGGTTCCTGCTATTTTTCTTAGTGATGGTTTTTCAGTTTTTCACTTCCTCTGAGTTTCTGCTTTTGTTTTTTCCTTCTTTTTACTCAGTGAATGTCTGATGAAGAAAAATAAGTGCTGGTCCCCAAAAATGAGCGTCAGTGGCCCCCACCATCTCAAATGAAGCACTAATAATCAGAGTACGGATGTGTGAAGAGAATAGCCTGGAACAGTTTCTGCTATGTCAATGCCCAAGACTTCAGCCTTAATAGGTTCTGAAATGTGTGCATCAGCAAAACCAAGATGTTCCAGAGGGTGGAGAACCTAAGCTCGGGAGCAGGTCCTGATCTTTTTTGTATCAAAGTCAAAGTATGATGCTAGTGTTCTCTCTCAGCATGACAAGCATTACCAACTCAGTGCCAAACAGGATATTCTTCAGAGTTTCACAAATGGATATTAACAGACTTAATACTAAGTATGGGCGAAATCTGTGAAATCGCGGTCCGCGAAATCGTGCGAAAGCGAATTCACGATCCGCATAATTTGCGAATTCGTTCGAAATTGCGAATTTTTGCGAGTTTGCGGGGGATTTTGCGTGTTCGCGGGGCTTTTTGCGTGTTCGCGGGCCGCTTGCATGGCGAAGTTACCCATGCGGTCGTGTATGGGCACACAGCACCCTCTGGTTCATCACTGCCACCCTCTGGTTCATCACTGCCACCCTCTGGTTCATCACAACACCCTCTGGTTCACCACTGACACCCTCTGGCTCACCACTACCACCCTCTGGTTCACCACTACCACCCTCTTGTTCACCACTGCCAACCTCTGGTTCATCACTGCCACCCTCTGGATCATTACTGCCACCCTCTTGTTCACCACTGCCACCCTCTGGTTCATCACAGCACCCTCTTGTTCACCCCTGCTGCCACCCTCTGGTTCAGCACTCACCACTGCCACCCTTTGGTTTATCACAGCACCCTCAGGTTCACCACTGCCACCCTCTGGTTCATCAATGCCACCCTGTAGTTCATCACTGCCACCCTCTGGTTCACCACTGTCACCCTCTGGATCATCACTGCCACCCTCTGGTTCATCACTGCCACCCTCTGGTTCATTACTGCCACCCTCTTGTTCACCACTGCCACACTCTGGTTCATCACAGCACCCTCTGGTTCACAACTGTCACCCTCTGGTTCACACTACCACCCTCTTATTACCACTCCCACCCTCTGGTTCATCACTGCCATCCTCTGGTTCATTACTGCCACCCTCTGGTTCACCACTGCCACCCTTTGGTTCATCACAGCACCCTCTGGTTCACCACTGCCAGCCTCTGGTTCATCACTGCCACCCTCTGGTTCACCACTGCCACCCTCTGGTTCATCACAGTACCCTCTGGTTAACCACTGCCACCCTCTGGTTCACCCCTGCCACCATCTGGTTCATCACTGACACCCTCTAGTTCATCACTGCCACCCTCTGGTTCACCACTGCCACCCTCTGGATCATCACTGCCACCCTCTGGTTCATTACTGCCACCCTCTGGTTCATTACTGCCACCCTCTTGTTCACCACTGCCACCCTCTGGTTCATCACAGCACCCTCTGGTTCACCACTGTCACCCTCTGGTTCACCACTACCACCCTCTTGTTCACCACTCCCACCCTCTGGTTCCTCCAACTCTAGGTCTTTGTGAGTAGAACCCAGTTTAAAGACAAACTCATGTATTACCTCCCACTGCTCAGACAGACGCTCAAGCACGTAAAAGGTTGAGTTCCAATGTGTTGCCACCTCCTGGATTAGTCCTTTGACTGGCAGTTTACGTTCATATTGAAGGCTCCTCAGCTGCTTCCGGACCTTAAAAGAATGGCTGAAATGTGTGCAGATTCTTCGGCAGATGGTCAGTAATTTGACGACTGGCGCTTCTGTTTTCAAGAAGGCTTGCACCGCGATGTTAATATTGTGCGCCAAACACGGCACTCTGAAATAGCCACCGTTATCCATGGCCTTAACTATATTACTGCCATTATCCGTGGAAACATAACCAACTGTGCGGTTTCTTGGACGCAGCCATTCATTGATCTTCCTGTTAAACTCCTCCAAAAGGTTAGGTGCAGTGTGAGATTTCTCCATGGCAAACATGCCTACTGTTGCATGTTTGCGAGTAGCTTGAAAAACTTCCTCCGTGTCAACATCTTTGTGTTTTAACTGTTTTTCGACCCCTGCAAAAGAGACCCAGTGTGCAGTGATGCACATGTAATCAAGGGCTTGGCAACTGGTCCAAATGTCTGTTGTCATGTGGATAGTGTAAACAGCACTCTTCAGAATAGCTGCGCCAATCACCTCCAGCACATCTTGATGTAGTGCTGGAACAGCAACCCTTGCAAAATAAGACCGGCTAGGAACCTTCCATTTAGGGCAGACTGTTGCCACCAATTCACGAAAACCCACCTCTTCCACGAAAGAGAAAGGGAGAAGGTCCAGAGCTAGCATTTTAGCCAGCTTTGCGTTATACAGACGCACCGTTGGGCTGTTGCGTTCAAATGGCGCATCCGACCAAAACATGTTGCTTATGGTGCGCTGTACCGTTTTACGTGATGATGATGATGATGCAGACTTCAAACCAGTTAGGCTCATTGATTTAGTTTTTTGCATTGGTGTCTGTCCCAGACTCTTAGTGTGCCTCATACATGTTGCAGGGGTAGAAGGTGTGGGCGCTACCACTGCAGTGCTGATGCCAGGGGTACTGGGTGTTCCAGAAAAAATGTCTGTTGCTTCTTCACTTCCCCCCTGCACGATCAGCCTCTCATCATCATCAGATGAAATATCAAGGGATACATTTGGATTTGTTTTTGTTTTGGCTTCCTCGATCTTCCTCATGTGTGCTTCCCAAATGATAGTGTGGTGTTGCTTGAGATGACCTCTCTGGCCTCCGGTACCATAGTTGGTACCAAGCTTACCCCGACTAACGCATGCTTTACAAATCGAACAAACGACCATGTTTTCCGCATTTTGCTAACAGTAAAGAAGTCCCAAACTGGGGACTGGAGATGTCTGCTAGTGGTGGAGGTGCTACTTTGACTTTCAATGCCAGATGAAGTGGAGGTTGGGCGTGGCTGAATTAGTTTCTGTTGTTCACTTACAGCACCACTACTTGAGGTAATGGAGGTCCAGCTGAATGGAGGTCCCTGCCGGCCCTTCGGACGAGAAAATATGGAAGCTGTAGGTCGTGTTGGTGTTGTAGTTAACTGCGTTGGTAGTGGTACCAGTGCCACGCTGCCCACATCCCGCTCAGCAGCCATTCGGGCTAGGGTTAAAATGTTAGTCTGCTGCATGCCCGCTGTGGCTGGAGTGACGTCTGTGATGACTAGGTCATCGTCAGACTCTTCATCAGCAGCAGAAGGCACCACTTCTTGTTCATCGTCACCAACCATAAATCGAAGCCTTGCGGGAACCTTCCTTTTAGGCTTAGCTACCTTTATCGGCTCATGGCGTGCCTCACTGTCAGACTGCATTGGTGGGTTCCAATCAAGATCAAGGTCATCAGAATGAAGGGGGCTTGAAGAAGAACTTGTAGTAGTAGCAGCCCTCCTTAACCTTTTTCTTGCTGGGGATCTGGAAGACAATGTATCACTCTCAGGAGGAGTGGCTTCCTCGGATGATTCTTCCACTTGAATATCAATTTCCTGATGTGCCCCTACTTCTGGGGGAACAAGCGTTGTAGGCAGTTGTGCTGCTCCATGAACCTCTAGTGGCACCTCTCCATGCACCTCTACTTGCGCCTCTCCGTGTGCATGTACTTGCGCCTCTCCTTGCCCATGTACTTGCGCCTCTCCTTGCCCATGTACTTGCGCCTCTCCTTGCCCATGTACTTGCGCCTCTCCTTGCCCATGTACTTGCGCCTCTCCTTGCCCATGTAATTGCGCCTCTCCTTGCCCATGTACTTGCGCTTGTACTAGTTGCACTTGTGGTTGTCTTTGCGGCTGTGATTGTTGAACACTCGCCAGCTGAGTTACACCCGGCGTTGATTGGACGGTACTTTCTTGTGATGAGCCAACATCACTGGTCGATAGTGATTGAGAAAGTAAAGTGGCTGCCTCAGCAGCACTCATGGTCTTGGACCTAACTTGGCGTGGTGGCACTGACCCCAATGAGGCGGAGGTGCTGTTTCCAGCTTGGTCCCCGGCGGACACCGCTGCTGCTGCAGGCGTAGTTTTTTTCCCAAAAAAGGTGTTGGTGGTAACACCCGTCTCCTTGGTAGGTGGTGCCACTTGCTTCTTCTGCTCCTTCTTACTGGCAGTGGCACTGGCAACTTTCTTCGCTGAGGCGCTACGGCCACCTTTCTTTGGGCCCATCTTCTTCAGATGTCAGAACAGCAGGCTGCAGTTGCACGAGTTGCAGAGTTGTCTTGTCTGTGGCCACACGTGACGTCACGTGATGTTGTGCTGCACACACCGCTGCAGGACTTCTTCCTGGCACTGGTGGTTCTCTTGTGCACCTAAAAGCAATGGAAGACAGAGGAACATCAGTTATACACCCCAAAAAGTCGAAAAACACATATAAATCACCACAATCCCATGCCATCCATGCCCTCAATGATGTTTAAATTCAAGACACCCCACAGAAAGACTAGGCCCATGCACCACTGAGTACCCCTGGGCATAATGGTTGAAAGCAAGGCAAACTGGGTGCAGACCTGAGCACACTGCCTGCCTTCAAAATGGCCCCTTGCCCCCCAGCACATGGCCAGGCCCTGCCTGTACCAGCACTCAAAATGGTCCCACCCACATGGCCAGTCCCCAACAACACCCCAAAAAATCGAAAAACACATAAAAATCACCACAATCCCATGCTATCCATGCCCTCAATGATGTTTAAATTCAAGACACCCACAGAAAGACTAGGCCCATGCACCACTGAGTTCCCCTGGGCATAATGGATGAAAGCTAGGCAAAACGGGTGCAGGCCTGAGCACACTGCCTGCCTTCAAAATGGCCCCTTGCCCCCCAGCACATGGCCAGGCCCTGCCTGTACCAGCACTCAAAATGGCCCCCACCCACATGGCCAGTCCCCAACAACACCCCAGAAAATCGAAAAACACATAGAAATCACCACATTCCCATGCCATCCATGCCCTCAATGATGTTTAAATTCAAGACACCCCACAGAAAGACTAGGCCCATGCACCACTGAGTACCCCTGGGCATAATAGATGAAAGCTAGGCAAAATGGGTGCAGGCCTGAGCACACTGCCTGCCTTCAAAATGGCCCCTTGCCCCCCAGCACATGGCCAGGCCCTGCCTGTTCCAGCACTCAAAATGGCCCCCACCCACATGGCCAGTCCCCAACAACACCCCAAAAAATCGAAAAACACAAAAATCACCACAATCCCATGCCATCCATCCTCTCAATGATGTTTAAATTCAAGACACCCCACAGAAAGACTAGGCCCATGCACCACTGAGTATCCCTGGGCATAATAGATGAAAGCTAGGCAAAATGGGTGCAGGCCTGAGCACACTGCTTGCCTTCAAAATGGCCCCTTGCCCCCAGCACATGGCCAGGCCCTGCCTGTACCAGCACTCAAAATGGCCCCCACCCACATGGCCAGTCCCCAACAACACCCCAAAAAATCGAAAAACACATAAAAATCACCACAATCCCATGCCATCCATACCCTCAATGATGTTTAAACTCAAGACACCCCACAGAAAGACTTAGTCCATTCACCACTCACTACCCCTGGGCCTACTGGCTAGTGAGGCCTTACAGGCACCCCAAAATTTAAAAAAACAACAACATATAACAGTGAGCTAAAATTCCATGACATAAATGAGAATTAAGTTAAAAAAAATCAGAGAAACAGCTGTATCATGCACCCATGACTAACCCTGGGCCTACTGGATACTGTGGCTAGCTACCCACCACAATATATATTTTGTTAAAGTTGTGAAAAAAGTTTTAGAACTGGAGTTGCCTCAACTGCAATGCCCCAAACAAACAACACCAACTTACTTGTAAAATCTCAAGTCCAAAAGTGATCCAAACTCCAAAGTCCAAAAAGTCCTCAAATACAAAAATCCACCAGCAGCAAGAAAAAGTAATCCTTCCAGCTCCACAGCCAAATGAAAAGTGACCAGGACATGCACAAAGCACTGGGAGGAGCCTGCTGGACAGGAACAGGAAGTTGGAGACTCTGGGGCACTTCCTTCCTCCCACCCCACCCCAAAAAATGGACTCCTGCACCAAAAAGTGCAGCCAAATGTCAATCTGAGGAGTTATTCTGATCAAAATCATCATTTTCACAAGGTTTATGCTTCCTGCGGTGGATTTCTTGTGCAGAATTGCAATTTTTTCAATTTCGGGAACGCGAGCTGTTCAAACCTCCTGCCGGAAGTCAGCTGCGCGCCGTTGCGGGCATTTATGACGTACTCACGTTGTTAAACTCGCCGTGCAAGATGGCAAGCCACGATGACGTAATTGCATTCGAAAAACTCTTGCGCGATCACGCAGCAAGATCGAAAATGGCGCAGCTCACGCAAAACCGGGAGAAAAACAACTCGGCAGGCTCAGAGTCAACGCCGCGTGCGCGATATTATATTTTTCAAGCGCGACCAAGCAAAATGCGATTTATTGGGTAAATTCGTGCGATTCGTGGATCGCGAAATGGTCAAAAATTCGCAAATTCGCCCGCGAAGCGGATTTTACGCCCACGCTTACTTCATACACTAACCTCTTCATCTGATTTTTTCTCAATTGTCTGCTCCAGCTTCTTGACTGCAACACTGTTGCAGGTGACTGGAAGAAACCAAAAAGCAGAGCTAACATTTACAACAACAAAAAATGATGTGTGCTCTTCATTTTGCATTTTGTTTCCAGACACCACAGAATTGCATCTGATGTGAGTACTGGGTTTGTTTCTAACCCTGACCACTTTACCAGTGATGAAGACATAAGTGTAAATCAGAAATAATGTGACAAATGGAGGTATGCGATTACATCTCCAAAAAATGAATTTTGCTGATGGGAATTGAGCAGGTGCATGAAAATCTTAAAAAAATTTCACGTATGTAAATAGTAGTTGAAAAGAACAGAATTCCAGAAAAGTTCACGAGAATATGGAAAATGTTTTCAATACTTTTATATAAAGAGTGCTGAAGTGGTGATAAAAAAGATGAGTGTCTGAGGAGTGGACTGAACTGAAGGAGTAGGAGTAATAAATAATGGATAAGGTCCAGTGCCCAAAACTGCTCGGAAGCTGCCGGCTGATAAATTAAAGGTTGGCATGAAGAATATCAAGGCAGCACAGTCCTGAATCCACTTCATGCCTTTTAATTCACTACCAGGCACTTCCTGTCCGTTTCTTACATTTGCTGGTTCCTGCTTTTTAGGTTTCGGCTACCGTCCCACTGCGTAAGCAGTGGGCGGGCGGAGCCAAAATCTTTTGTTAGTAGTATGGGGGCCTGAACACGCCCCTCTTCTCCATTGGCTGGCCTCGTAAATGCTGGCCAGCCATTGGAGGAGAGGCGCGTCACTGAGTTCAGGGCCCGCCTTGACGAGATTCGGGGGCGTTTCCGTGTGGTTTTTTTAAGTCACGCCCTCTCCTCTTCCCATTGGCTGGAATTTTACCTTCCAGCCAATGGGAAGGGGAGAGCACGAAAAACACGCCCTTGCCTTACGGACTCCTGTCCATGCGAACATGTAACTGTGCAGTTGTACCCCGCTACGGTAACAGAGGCAACCTTGAATTTATCTGCAGTGGTATGACCCATTCAACACTAACTTCGCACTCGTAAAACCGGTCACGTAATTCATTTTACTAATCTCAACTATCTATTCATCCTTACTAACACAAAATAGAGCCCGATTGAGAGACCCGTTTCGAGCTCCCCTTTAAAATAAAACTGCCGGTGTTCAGTATTCGCCATGATTGTATAAACTGTGCTGTGCAAGAAGGAGGCCTCTGTACGTGTAGGTGTGGTGACGTGACTCGGTAGAACCATCGGCCTCCATGAACAAAAACCGTAGGTCTGCAGAAAGTTGGAGTGCGGTGGGGGCCAGACGGATAAGCAGGAGTGGAGCGTTCCGCTTGGGTTAGTTCAGGGGGCGGAACATGGTATGTGGAAAGGGGGGGTGTGCAAAGTAGCCGACGCAAACCTGGGTTTTACAAACCGCTCGTGGTCTCACGCACGGTGCGTGTCCTCCCCGTGTGAACGCACCTGGCGGGGCCATGCTCGGAGCTGCCGCGCGCTGAGGGGCTGCGCGCGAGAGTCCCCGGGCCTCAGCATCAGCACCGGAGCCCCGCGAGGAGACTGCAGCCCGGCTGGGCAGAGGGGGTCATGCTGCAGGGTCCGGAGGATCCCACTGCAGGAAGCGGGGGTGCGGCTCGCTGTGATGCAAGAGCCTGGCGGGGACCACCGGCAGTGAATGCACTCTCGGAAGGCCGGGTGTCGCACCGCAGGTGGCCAGGTGGATGCACCTCGGGATGTCGATGTGATCTCCCATATTCAGGTTAGGGGGAACTGCGCTGCAGGGAGTGACGTGACCGTGCAGACACCGGCTCACACCGAGGTGCTTCTGCTCCTGGAGGAACACAGCGATGGAGGCCGGAGGATGCACCGGAAGGAGGCTGGGCTGATGAACTGCACGAGGCTGGGCTGGTGAACTGCACCAGGCTGGGCTGGTGAACTGCACGAGGCTGGACTGGTGAACTGCGCAAGGCTGGGCTGGTGAACTGCACGAGGCTGGGCTGGTGAACTGCACGAGGCTGACATATTGGTGCTGCAGAAGGCCGGGTGATCTCACTGCTGGAAGTTGTGTGTGAGGCAGGAACTGACCAGCCGCAGGAGGTTGGGGTAACTGCACTGGGGTGTCTGGGGCTAAGGCACTGGCGGAGGTTGAAGGGACTGCACTGCAAGTGATAGTGACTGCGTACACTAGGGGAGGTCCGGGTGACTGCTCTGGAGAAGCCTGGGGTGACTGCTCTGGAGAAGGCTGGGGTGACTGCTCTGGAGAAGGCTGGGGTGACTGTGCTGGTGGAGGCTTGAGTGACTGCACTGGTGGGGCTGGGGGACTGCACTAGAGAAGACTGGGGTGCATGCACTGGTGGAGGCTGGGGTGACAGCACTGGTGGAGGCTTGAGTAACTGCACTGGTGGGGGCTGGGGTGACTGAACTGGAGGAGACTGGGGTGACTGCACTGGAGGAGACTGGGGTGACTGCACTGGTGGAGGCTGGGGTGAGGAGGAGACTGGGGTGACTGCACTGGTGGAGGCTGGGGTGACTGCACTAGAGGAGACTGGTGTGACTGCACTGGTGGAGGCCGGGATGACTGCACTAGTAGAGGCTGGGGTGACTGCACTGGTGGAGGGTGAGGTGACTGCGCTGGAGGGTGTAATAGGTGACTGCACAGGTGGAGGGTAGGGTGACTGCTCTGCTGGAGGCCGGAGTGACCGCTGTGGTGGAGGTTAGGGTGACTGCTCTGCTGGAGGGTGTAATAGGTGACTGCACTGGTGGAGGTTAGGGTGACTGCTCTGCTGGAGGGTGTAATAGGTGACTGCACTGGTGGAGGTTAAGGTGACTGCTCTGCTGGCGGCCGGGGTGACTGCACTAGAAGAGGGGGAGGTGTCTGCACTGGCGGGTGTAATAGGTGACTGCTCTCCTGGAGATCGGGGTGACCGCTGGGGTGGCGGTTAGGGGTGCCAGCACCTCGGCAGATTGGGCGGTTGCTTTGCGGGAGGACGGACGTGGCTCCATCGGAGGAGGAGAGCTGCACTGCAGTAGCACAGCGCCAGCACTGCACGGCCGCGGCCTGGGCCCATGCCATCCATGCCCTCAATGATGTTTAAATTCAAGACACCCCACAGAAAGACTAGGCCCATGCACCACTGAGTACCCCTGGGCTTAATAGATGAAAGCTAGGCAAAATGGGTGCAGGCCTGAGCACACTGCCTGCCTTCAAAATGGCCCCTTGCCCCCCAGCACATGGCCAGGCCCTGCCTGTACCAGCACTCAAAATGGCCCCCACCCACATGGCCAGTCCCCAACAACACCCCAAAAAATCAAAAAACACAAAGAAATCACCACATTCCCATGCCATCCATGCCCTCAATGATGTTTAAATTCAAGACACCCCACAGAAAGACTAGGCCCATGCACCACTGAGTACCCCTGGGCATAATAGATGAAAGCTAGGCAAAATGGGTGCAGGCCTGAGCACACTGCCTGGCTTCAAAATGGCCCCTTGCCCCCCAGCACATGGCCAGGCCCTGCCTGTACCAGCACTCAAAATGGCCCCCACCCACATGGCCAGTCCCCAACAACACCCCAAAAAATCGAAAAACACATAAAAATCACCACAATCCCATGCCATCCATCCTCTCAATGATGTTTAAATTCAAGACACCCCACAGAAAGACTAGGCCCATGCACCACTGAGTACCCCTGGGCATAATAGATGAAAGCTAGGCAAAATGGGTGCAGGCCTGAGCACACTGCTTGCCTTCAAAATGGCCCCTTGCCCCCAGCACATGGCCAGGCCCTGCCTGTACCAGCACTCAAAATGGCCCCCACCCACATGGCCAGTCCCCAACAACACCCCAAAAAATCGAAAAACACATAAAAATCACCACAATCCCATGCCATCCATGCCCTCAATGATGTTTAAATTCAAGACACCCCACAGAAAGACTTAGTCCATTCACCACTCACTACCCCTGGGCCTACTGGCTAGTGAGGCTTTACAGGCACTCCAAAATTAAAAAAACAACAACATATAACAGTGAGCTAAAATTCCATGACATAAATGAGAATTAAATAAAAAAAATCAGAGAAACAGCTGTATCATGCACCCATGACTAACCCTGGGCCTACTGGATACTGTGGCTAGCTACCCACCACAATATATATTTTGTTAAAGTTGTGAAAAAAGTTTTAGAACTGGAGTTGCCTCAACTGCAATGCCCCAAACAAACAACACCAACTTACTTGTAAAATCTCAAGTCCAAAAGTGATCCAAACTCCAAAGTCCAAAAAGTCCTCAAATACAAAAATCCACCAGCAGCAAGAAAAAGTAATCCTTCCAGCTCCACAGCCAAATGAAAAGTGACCAGGACATGCACAAAGCACTGGGAGGAGCCTGCTGGACAGGAACAGGAAGTTGGAGACTCTGGGGCACTTCCTTTCTCCCACCCCACCCCAAAAAATGGACTCCTGCACCAAAAAGTGCAGCCAAATGTCAATCTGATGAGTTATTCTGATCAAAATCATCATTTTCACAAGGTTTATGCTTCCTGCGGTGGATTTCTTGTGCAGAATTGCAATTTTTGCAATTTCGGGAACGCAAGCTGTTCAAACCTCCTGCCGGAAGTCAGCTGCGCGCCGTCGCGGGCATTTATGACGTACTCGCTTTGCTAAACTCGCCGTGCAAGATGGCAAGCCACGATGACGTAATTGCGTTCGAAAAACTCTTGCGCGATCACGCAGCAAGATCGAAAATGGCACAGCTCACGCAAAACCGGGAGAAAAACAACTCGGCAGGCTCAGAGTCAACGCCGCGCGCACGATATTATATTTTTCAAGCGCGACCAAGCAAAATGCGATTTATTGGGTAAATTTGTGCGATTCGTGGATCGCGAAATGGTCAAAAATTCGCAAATTCGCCCGCGAAGCGGATTTTACGCCCACGCTTACTTCATACACTAACCTCTTCATCTGATTTTTTCTCAATTGTCTGCTCCAGCTTCTTCACTGCAACACTGTTGCAGGTGACTGGAAGAAACCAAAAAGCAGAGCTAACATTTACAACAACAAAAAATGATGTGTGCTCTTCATTTTGCATTTTGTTTACAGACACCACAGAATTGCATCTGATGTGAGTACTGGGTTTGTTTCTAACCCTGACCACTTTACCAGTGATGAAGCCATAAGTGTAAATCAGAAATAATGTGACAAATGGAGGTATGCGATTACATCTCCAAAAAATGAATTTTGCTGATGGGAATTGAGCAGGTGCATGAAAATCCTAAAAAAATGTCACGTATGTAAATAGTAGTTGAAAAGAACAGAATTCCAGAAAAGTTCATGAGAATATGGAAAATGTTTTCAATACTTTTATATAAAGAGTGCTGAAGTGGTGATAAAAAAGATGAGTGTCTGAGGAGTGGACTGAACTGAAGGAGTAGGAGTAATAAAGAATGGATAAGGTCCAGTGCCCAAAACTGCTCGGAAGCTGCCGGCTGAAAAATTAAAGGTTGGCATGAAAAATATCAAGGCAGCACAGTCCTGAATCCACTTCATGCCTTTTAATTCACTACCAGGCACTCCCTGTCCGCTTCTTACATTTGCTGGTTCCTGCTTTTTAGGTTTCGGCTACCGTCCCACTGCGTAAGCAGTGGGTGGGCGGAGCCGAAATCTTTTGTTAGTACTATGGGGGCCTGAACACGCCCCTCTTCTCCATTGGCTGGCCTCGTAAATGCTGGCCAGCCATTGGAGGAGAGGAGCGTCACTGAGTTCAGGGCCCACCTTGACGCGATTCGGGGGCGTTGCCGTGTGTTTTTTTAAGTCACGCCCTCTCCTCTTCCCATTGGCTGGAATTTTACCTTCCAGCCAATGGGAAGGGGAGAGCACGAAAAACACGCCCTTGCCTTACGGACTCCTGTCCATGCGAACATGTAACTGCGCAGTTGTACCCCGCTACGGTAACAGAGGCAACCTTGAATTTATCTGCAGAGGTATGACCCATTCAACACTAACTTCGCACTCGTAAAACCGGTCACGTAATTCATTTTACTAATCTCAACTATCTATTCATTCTTACTAACACAAAATAGAGCCCGATAGAGAGACCCGTTTTGAGCTCCCCTTTAAAATAAAACTGCCGGTTTCCAGTATTCGCCATGATTGTATAAACTGTGCTGTGCAAGAAGGAGGCCTCTGTACGTGTAGGTGTGGTCACGTGACTCGGTAGAACCATCGGCCTCCATGAACAAAAACCGTAGGTCTGCGGAAAGTTGGAGTGCGGTGGGGGCCAGACGGATAAGCAGGAGTGGAGCGTTCCGCTTGGGTTAGTTCAGTGGGCGGAACATGGTAGGTGGAAAGGGGGGGTGTGCAAAGTAGGCGACGCAAACCTGGGTTTTACAAACCGCTCGTGGTCTCACGCACGGTGCGTGTCCTCCCCGTGTGAACGCACCTGGCGGGGCCATGCTCGGAGCTGCCGCGCGCTGAGGGGCTGCGCGCGAGAGTCCCCGGGCCTCAGCATTAGCACCGGAGCCCCGCGAGGAGACTGCAGCCCGGCTGGGCAGAGGGGGTCACGCTGCAGGGTCCGGGGGATCCCACTGCAGGAAGCGGGGGTGCGGCTCGCTGTGATGCAAGAGCCTGGCGGGGACCACCGGCAGTGAATGCACTCTCGGAAGGCCGGGGGTCGCACCGCAGGTGGCCAGGTGGATGCACCTCGGGATGTCGATGTGATCTCCCATATTCAGGTTAGGGGGAACTGCGCTGCAGGGAGTGACGTGACCTTGCAGACACCGGCTCACACCGAGGTTGCTTCTGCTCCTGGAGGAACACAGCGATGGAGGCCGGAGGATGCACCGGAAGGAGGCTGGGCTGATGAACTGCACGAGGCTGGGCTGGTGAACTGCACCAGGCTGGGCTGGTGAACTGCGCGAGGCTGGACTGGTGAACTGCGCAAGGCTGGGCTGGGGAAACTGCACGAGGCTGGGCTGGTGAACTGCACGAGGCTGACATATTGGTGCTGCAGAAGGCCGGGTGATCTCACTGCTGGAAGTTGTGTGTGAGGCAGGAACTGACCAGCCGCAGGAGGTTGGGGCAACTGCACTGGGGTGTCTGGGGCTAAGGCACTGGCGGAGGTTGAAGGGACTGCACTGCAAGTGATAGTGACTGCGTACACTAGGGGAGGTTCGGGTGACTGCTCTGGAGAAGCCTGAGGTGACTGCTCTGGAGAAGGCTGGGGTGACTGCTCTGGAGAAGGCTGGGGTGACTGTGCTGGTGGAGTCTTGAGTGACTGCACTGGTGGGGCTGGGGGACTGCACTAGAGAAGACTGGGGTGCATGCACTGGTTGAGGCTGGGGTGACAGCACTGGTGGAGGCTTGAGTAACTGCACGGGTGGGGGCTGGGGTGACTGAACTGGAGGAGACTGGGGTGACTGGACTGGAGGAGACTGGGGTGACTGCACTGGTGGAGGCTGGGGTGAGGAGGAGACTGGGGTGACTGCACTGGTAGAGGCTGGGGTGACTGCACTAGAGGAGACTGGTGTGACTGCACTGGTGGAGGCCGGGATGACTGCACTAGTAGAGGCTGGGGTGACTGCACTGGTGGAGGGTGAGGTGACTGCGCTGGAGGGTGTAATAGGTGACTGCACAGGTGGAGGGTAGGGTGACTGCTCTGCTGGAGGCCGGAGTGACCGCTGTGGTGGAGGTTAGGGTGATTGCTCTGCTGGGGGGTGTAATAGGTGACTGCACTGGTGGAAGTTAGGGTGACTGCTCTGCTGGAGGGTGTAATAGGTCACTGCACTGGTGGAGGTTAAGGTGACTGCTCTGCTGGAGGCCGGGGTGACTGCACTAGAAGAGGGGGAGGTGTCTGCGCTGGCGGGTGTAATAGGTGACTGCTCTCCTGGAGATCGGGGTGACCGCTGGGTGGCGGTTAGGGGTGCCAGCACCTCGGCCGGTTGGGCGGTTGCTTTGCGGGAGGACGGACGTGGCTCCATCGGAGGAGGAGAGCTGCACTGCAGCAGCACAGAGCCAGCACTGCACGGCCGCGGCCTGGGCTACCTGCAGCGTGGGGAGAAGGATGCCCGGTCCCCCGGATACACCCGGCCCTCGCCCGGCTCTACTCTGCAAGAGGCTCCGGGGCTCAGCACCCGCCGCCTGAAGAGCGCCCAGGAGTAGGACCATGCCCGGCCTGCCAGGCTGCCTACACCACAAGTAAGTGGCACACCGCCCACCTCTCCAGCACACACAACCACACGGAAACGCACACTGCACAGCAGCAGACACACAAACCCATCACTGCGGTAGTAGGCCACACACACACAAGCACACACATGCCGTACGGACACTCCAAAGCAGAAGACACACATGCATACACATGAACATACACACGCACTTCAAAGCAGAAGACACACACAATACATCAATGCGGTAGAAGGCCACACACGTGCACACAGACATACACACGTGCACACATGCGCACACACACACGCACAGTACATCGCTCTTCCGGGGCATGCACGCACACATCACTGCGAGAAACATTCACAGGCTGTTCTGATGTGCTTCCACTCACCAACGCATAGAGTTAGTCCACCCTTCCCTCCATGTGCTTCCTCTACCGCCGAGCCTGGCCCGCCTTCCTTGCACGTCCTGGCGTGTGTTGTTGGGTTCACAACGGCGGTGATGTGTGTAGCTGGGCTGATCCTGTGTTCCATTACGCATTTATTGTGCATGTTTAGTTTTCCTGGCGGGGCTCACGTTTCTGTATGTGTGTGTATGCGTAGGCTGGTAACGTTATGTGTGCTGGATAAATGTTATTTTATTTTCACTGGGAATATCAGTTTGCGTCCATTTGAGTTTCTGTGTTTGTGCACTGGGACTTTCGATGGCCTGAGTGTGTTCTTGCAGCTGTGCTCAAGTCTTTGTCCATCTTTGTGTATTTGCTTCTGTATGTGTATCTGTGGCAGTGTCAGTGTGCCTGTTCTTTTATTTGTATGACAGTCGGTATGTGTCTCCATGTGCCAGGTCTCGCATTTGCGAGAGATTAAGCTATTGCCATTGTAAATGACAATGCCATTTATTTATCGGTTTTCAAAACCAACACATAAATAAAAAGTTTGTCATTTACAATGCCAATAGCTCAAACCTTTGCAAAGGCGAAACCGTTGCATTGTAAATGCTTGTTCTCTTACTGATGGTTTTTCAGTTTTTCACTTCCTTGGAGTTTCTGCTTTTGTTTTTTCCTTCTTTTTACTCAGTGAATGTCTGATGAAGAAAAATAAGTGCTGGACCCTAAAAATGAGTGTCAGTGGCCCCCACCAACTCAAATGAAGCACTAATAATCAGAGATCGGATGTGTGAATAGCGTGAAGAGAAAAGCGTGGAACAGTTTCTGCTATGTCAATGGCCAAGACTTCAGCCTCAATAGGTTCTGAAATGTGTGCATCAGCAAAAACCATATGTTCCAGAGGGTGGAGAACCAAAGCTCGGGAGCAGGTCCTTATCTTTTCTGTATAAAAGTCAAAGTATGTCGCTAGTGTTCTCTCTTAGCATGATAAGCATTACCAACTCAGTGCCAAAAAGGATATTCTTCAGAGTTTCACAAATGTATATTAACAGACTTAATACACTAACATTTTCATTGGATTTTTTCTCAATTGTCTGATCCAGCTTCTTGACTGCTACACTGGGTGCAGGTGACTGGATGAAACCAAAAACCAGAGCTAACATTCACAACAACAAAAAATGATGTGTGCTCTTCACTTAGCATTTCGTTTACAGACATCACAGAATTGCATCTGATGTGATCACTGTTTTTTTTTCTAACCCTGACCACTTTACCAGTGATGGAGCCATAAGTGTAAATAAAAAATAATGTGACAAATGGAGGAACATGATTACCTCTCCAAAAAATGAATTTGGCTGATGGGAAATGGGCAGGTGTATGAAAATCCTAAAATAAGTTACAGTATATCAATAGTAGTTGAAAAGAACAGATTTCAAGAAAAGTTCACGAGAATATGGAAAATGTTTTCAATACTTTTATATAAAGAGTGCTGAAGTGGTTATAAAAGAGATGGAACGATTTGGAGTGAAGAGCTAAAGCAGTGAGAGTCTTAGAGAATTCTAAGAGGAAGAAACTAAGGTCAAATCACATTAAATGATTTGTCAAGTATGGATATTTAACAACATCAACAATTGTATAAATGTATTCAGCTTTTAAGACGTCCAAGCTAATGCACCTGCGCTGGGCTTTTAGCATAAAACAGTATATATATATATATATTAGATAACAAACAACTTACTGTGTCCTTCGTGACCTTTTTACTATCTACTGCACTAGACTGAATTTAGTGGTAAAAAAAAATCAGCAAGCGTTCTCGATGAATGACAAACTATGAGAATTGATGTAGAGTTTTCAGAGGTGCTTTTTTCAGTACTCTCCTTCTCAACATAAAAAATGTGCCTGTATTCTGTACCGGACAATATTGACCCATTTAAAGTACTGGTTATATGTCTCTAAAACCCACACAACAGCAGAGGTACCCTAGTTAAGATAATACCAGACCCAGCTAAAACCAGTGTTGAATGTAATGTAAATATATTATATTGCATTTGTGACACAGTTGTACAGCATTACAAAAGGGAAAAGCTAATCATATTATCACCAACAAAAACCTTGAGGTAATTCCACATTGAAAAAAATGGATTTCTGGTAACTTTTTGGTCAAACAGTAATTATTAAATACTTATATTGGTTATGTAGACACCATTAAATAGTTCCAACACAATACACTCATGCCTTGTCCATTTTTACGTTGCAACACTAATCTTTTAAATATCAGAAACACTTGTAGAAACACTGTTTGTGTTTGGTACACCCTGTTCTTAGCTAAAATTGGGTTAATACCTTGAATTCCATGTGTGGGATTCCTATCACCAATTCATGGTGCTGTTACTTATTTTTCATGACTCTCTAAATGGGTCTGAAGGTTTTAATGTGAGTAATGAACTCAGATATGAACTCGTTCTGTATAATCACGCTCGGGAATATGCAAGGTTCTGGTTTCTCTGTGGAGAAATACCCTGAAACCGAAGTATAAATACAGACAAAGGAAATAGTCTGGAATTATTCTTTCTATGTACCAGAGTCACTTCACAAGACGTAAGTCTCTGTGTGCTCTGAAATGTGTGCATTGGCAAACATAGAAGGTACAGACGATGAAGAATCTAACATGGGGACCATGTCTTTCTCTGATAGTCAGTGTGTCTCTGGCTTTCTCTTTGTGTGTTAAGCATGAGTGGCTCACTTCCGAAATATGATACATTTACGTTTTTCACAGATATATATCAACAGGCGGAATATACTAACCTGTTCAATTGATGTTTCCTCAGCCGATTTATATTGCTTCTGCACAAGGACATCAGAAATAGGTCGCTGGAGTAAATTAAGAAAAATCCCGTAACATTTACAAAAAGACACAATAATGCATACACCTCATATTACCCATTGTTTTCATAAATCGATCAGTTTTTATCTGTGTTGATTACAGGGTGTTTGAGGCACTTGACCCCTTTTCTCATTGTTTTTTTTACTTGGTTTTTATTAAAACTTCGAGGACAAATGACATACATGTACATTTTCAGGATGTTATAGGCAGTATACAGCCAGCGGTGTTAACAAGTCATATCATGTTTACGTACAAGCTCTCTATTGGTGAGCGGCATTACACATCCATTATAAAAGTGCAACTTTCTGTTTATATTTTTAAACTATTTTTCATTGGTGATAGAGGCATGAGTGAAGGCCAAGCAATACATTTAAGAGCTTGGGTATGTCAATACCACCACGAGGAATTAATCTCACTGATGGGAAATTGATAAATGTATGAGCACTTAAAGATTTGTCTTGGCATAAAATTGTATTTAAAAATAGCACATGTCAGAAACATTCTGGGAAAAGTTTACATTACTATTATATACAAACTGGCAATAAAGTATGGTATATTGGGCAAAAGGAATTAGAGTCTTTGAACATTGTAGCGGGCAAAAATAAACACGGACGACATTGATTTGAGTTTCTGGTGGCAATATGTAAGAAGATGAGCAATCATATTTTTGAACTCAGGTTTTAGAAAATCCTCGCTGGTCCACTTAACCAGCAGCAGCCGGCACAAGTAAATGCGGTGGGTTGGGGCAGGGTGGTTGGGGGAAAGTCGATGCATTTTGTATAATTAAATAAATAAATAATACCCATTCTGTCGTCTGTCGACTTCCCCCTGCCGCGCCCTGCCCCGATCTGCCACGCACTGCCCCGATTCACTGCGCTTACCTGTGCCGGCCGCCACTGCACTTAATTTTCACTGAACTGGGAAACATTGTTTGATTTATTTTGTATAAAAGCAGTATATCAGAGGAGGAACTGCTTATTATGCATCTCATCGCCTTTTCACTATCCACTGCAGTTGGAGGCAAATTCTAATGGTAAAAAAAAAGTCAGAAAGAGTTCTCAGTGAATGACAAACGATGCTAACTAATAAAAGTTTTTCACGTGGAATTTTGGGGCTAGATGTAGGTAAATCAGAATTACCAATTCATAAATACCGAATTTTACCGATTCGGTATTCATGAATCGGTAAATCTGATGTAGGTAATTGTTCGGTAACAAATACCGCATCGGTAGGATTCGGTATTTACCGATTCGGTAATTACCGAATCGGTATTTGCCATTGATTCCTATGGGGCTTGAAGCCCATAGGAACCAATGCAAATACCGATTCGGTAATTACCGAATCGGTCAAAATACCGAATTGCCAAGGGGACAGGGTGTCACTTTGACACCCTGTTGCACCCCTGTTTCTGGCTTGTGTGCCATGTGACACACAGACATGCCCTTAGGGCATGTCTGTGTGCCACATGGCACAGGTGTACTACAAAGGAATTCGTTATTTACCATGCAATAGCATTACATGGTAAATAACGAATTCTTAGGGGCCTGTGGCACTGTTTACTGTGCCACCTACATATTGATTTACAGATTCGGTAAATTTACCGATTCGGTATTTTACTGATTCTGTAAATTTACCGAATCGGTAAATTTAACCGATTCTGTAAATCAACGGCCCCCTACATTACAAAACCCAAATACCGGTCGGTAACGGCCGAAATCGGCCGTTACCGACCGGTATTTGGTCTCCTACATCTGGCCCTTAGTCTCTGTGACCTAATCAAGTGTGGTGGTGCTCTCATTTCTGCAAAGTCAGGTTCACATTAAATCATTGCTGAACATGTTGTAAGGCATTCTACTGCATTTGTGGAACAATAATACAGCATTGAATAATATGGAAACTTATCCTTTTATTACCAATAAAAGTGAATGCTAATTCCACACTTGTTTTGAAAATAATTTGTTTTCTCATTTTTAGGTCAAAAGGGAGTTCTATATCATGTTGAAAACATTAAAGAGACCACCTAATGCAAAAAAGCTATTTTTGTCAACTATTTCTTCTCTAACAATCAGCAACAGTAGACCTGTCCCATCAACACTGATTGGTTGTTGTTACAGACAGAGGTACCCCGAGTTAAGGTAGTACACAGTGGCAGTAGCCATTCTGTAGTCATAGCTAGGGTGACTGGATATTGAAATTTCTGTCCCTTAATCTCTTTGCATCTGTTTGACGAACATCCATGAAACTTTGCAGACCTACTGCCCCATGTTATTCTGGTAGTCCTGAAGGTTTCATTGTGTTTCATCAAGGGGGTGCAAAGAAAAAAGGGGGATTCCAAAATGGGTGTAAAATCCAATGCATTTTACATAGACTTTTGTATTTCGCGTCGCAGGAAATCTGTCAGTCTGATTTTCCCAGCATTTGGATGGATTATATGTTATGGTATGCAGATGATATTGTGAGTACTGGAGGTAAGAAGGGTTAGTATTTGTTAAGTTTTAAGTGTTTTAAATTTAGCTATATCTATGGCCACAGTAGTACCGCAGTACTCTTCAGGTATATAGTGATGGCAAGTCATTAGCTGATTGGCTAATGACTGCCTTTACAAAAGTTGAAGGCAGCCATGTTGTTTTCAGTTCAAGTTTCCCTGTGTTTTGCATTACACCATTCAATGTAGGTAAGTATTAGGTTTGGTATTTTTTCCTACCTATTACCGCTTTAGGAAAGGGGTAATAGGCAGAGAAAAATATTTATAAGTTTAAATATATATATTTTCTTTATTTTGAAGTACTTAAGTACCGTAAAAAAATTATTTAAAAAAAATTGCAAATAATAAGACTGTACTGTAAATATAATGTGTTAAAGTGTATTTAATTTTTTTTTTTGCATATTTAAATATATACAAAAAAGTGTAAAATTGTGTATGGAGTAGCGCGTAAATTAGTAAAAAGTACCCTGCTACTTTACAAAAAACACAGCGTAGAGTACACTGCTTTATAGAAATAAAAAAGACAAATTTTAACCTTACAAAATGTTTTTAGGGTACCACGGTACTACCGTGCTCTCTGTTTTTTTTAAAAATATATAGAAACGTTTAAGTATTTTACGCTAAAGTGGTAATAGTTAGGGCAAAAATACCACCCCACGAATACTTACCTACATCTGAAGGCGTAACAAAGAAAATGGGCAAAGTGTACCCAAAAACATAGCTGCGTTTAACTTTTCTAAGGCCAAAGATAACACAATCAGCTAATGACTTGTAATTACTATGAACTGTGGTACTATCTCGCAATACCTCCATATTTAGCAAAAAAAACACAACAACAGATATGACTAACTTTAAATACACTAAAACGTATAAATTAGTTACACTACTTACCGAACCTACAGAACAAGTTACTTACCTTCGGTAACGCTTTTTCTGGTGGATACAGTATCTGCCTGTGGATTCCTCACCTTGTGAATATCCCCCTGCGTCAGCAACGTTCGGAAAATTCTTTTGTAGCACGCCGGCGTGGACGACGTCACAGGAGCACGGCATCGCGCGCGACTCCGACTGACGTCACTGACTCCTTATTAGGCCCACATCGGCGTGATAACATCAGTTCCGTCCTTTTTTCCATGCCTTCGAGGCACCCGGACGGACCAATGATGGTAGACATGTACATATACAATGTACCCAGTACATAATATCCAAAAATACACACATAGTGTGAAGATAATGCATGGAAAACACCATATATAACATATATATATATATATATATATATATATATATATATATATATATATATATATATATATATACATATAAACACATTAATGTATTTAAACATTGTCATGAACTCAGATATAGAAGAGTGGACAACGGGGAGGCGGGTGGGCATGTGTGGAATCCACAGGCAGATACTGTATCCACCAGAAAAAGCATTACCAAAGGTAAGTAACTTGTTCTTCTGATGGATACATCTGCCAGTGGATTCCTCACCTTGTGAATAGATTCCCATAGCAGTCCCCACTCCCGGAGGAGGGTGTCCACTCTTCTATACCAGGAAATCTTGAAGGACAGAGCGCGCAAAATGGCCATCCCTCCTCATCTCACTATCTAAGCAGTAATGCTTTGCAAAAGTGTGGAGGGAGGCCCATGTTGCCGCTCTACAAATGTCCTCTACAGGTACACCTCTAGACAAAGCAGATGTTGACGACTTTGCTCTAGTAGAATGAGCACTTATTCCCTCTGGAGGTTCCTTACCAGCCAGGGCGTAGCAGATTTTTATGCATAGTATGATCCATCTTGAGAGTGTGCGCTTGTGCACAGCTCTTCCTTTTTTGCAGCCAGCAAATCAAATAAAGAGCTAATCATCCACTCGATAGTCTTTCGTCCTATCAAGATAAAAGCTCACCGCCCTTTTGGGGTCCAGACGGTAAAGTCGCTCCTCCTCCTTAGAAGGGTGAGGGGGAGGATAGAAGGTAGGAAGGATAATAGACTGCCCTAGATGGCAGGGAGTTACCTCCTTAGGCAGAAAAGCAGCCCTGGTCCTAAGAAACATTCGTTCAGCATGGATGGTCAAGAACGGGGGCTTTGAACTAAGAGCTTGAAGCTCACTTACCCTCCTTGCTGAGGTAATTGCGACAAGAAAAACAGTCTTAAAAGACAAAAGTCTCAAATGACACCTGTGTAGAGGCTCAAATGGAGAACCCATTAAATATGTAAGAACCAGGTTCAAGTCCCACTGAGGCACAATAGAGTGAGTAGGAGGAAACTTATTTGTTAAACCCTTTAAAAATCTCAATACAACAGGAGATTTAAACAAAGATGGTTCATCCGGTAAACAGATAAAAGCTGATAAAGCTGATAGATATCCCTTTACCGTAGCTACAGCAAAACCTTGCTGCGTCAATGAAAGAGCAAATTGAAGTATTTCTGACAAGCACGCTCTTAAAGGATCAACAGAATTCTCCCCACACCAGTATATAAATTTAGACCACCTATAAGAATAGATGGACTTGGTGGAGTCACGCCTGGCCGATAGAATGAAATCCACCACACCAGGTGTGAGAGAAAAGGAATTCAGGTTGCCCCGTTCAATCTCCAGGCATGAAAGTGTAAGGTCTGGAGGTGGGGGTGTAGAACCTACCCCTGCGACTGCGAGAGGAGGTCTGCCCTGAGAGGGAGACGGAGCGGAGGGCACGAGGAAAGGTGGAGAAGATCTGTGTACCACACCCTTCTTGGCCAATCCGGGGCGATCAATATTACTTGGGCCCGGTCTTGACATATCTTCCTCAGAACCCGAAGAATCAAGGGTATGGGAGGAAATGCGTAAAGGAGTCGCGAGCCCCAACTCAACTGAAACGCATCCCCCAACGCTCCTTGCATCGGATACTGGAGACTGCAGAATGATGGGCAGTGAGCGTTCTCGTGAGTGGCAAACAGGTCCACCTGAGGAGAACCCCATGTCCGAAAGACATGACAAACTACCTCTGGATGAAGCCTCCACTCGTGATCTGCTGAGAACTGCCGAATGAGACTGTCTGCACGAACGTTCAGTACTCCGGCCAGATGATTTGCCACTGGACAAATCTGATGTTCCTGAACCCAGGACCAGAGACGCAGAGCCTCTCTGCAGAGACACTGCGACCCCACTCCTCTCTGTTTGTTGATATACCACATCTCGGTGTTGTTGTCCGTCAGGACTTGAACCGACCGACCGCGAAGGGAAGGGAGGAAGGCCTTGAGTGCCAGACGTATTGCCCGCAATTCCAAAAGGATGATGTGAAGAAACCTTTCTTCTGGAGACCAAAGACCCTTGACATCCAGTTCCCCCAGATGAGCACCCTACCCTAGAGTGGATGCATCCGTTATCAATGTGGCCACCGACGGAGGAGTTTGAAAAGGCTTTCCTTGAGACAGATTCGACTCCCCACCAAGACAGATCCACCACAGCTTCTCTGGAGATCCTTACTGACTCCCTGAGATCCCCTTGGTGTTGATACCACTGCCTGCGGAGGCACCACTGGAGTGCCCTCATGTGCCAGCATGCATGGTTGACTAACAGAATGCAAGAAGCCATCAGACCGAGCAGACGAAGGACCTTCAGGACTGGAACAACCTCTCCATTGTAAAAAAAAGGAATCATTTCCTGTATGTCGTGAATCCTTTGAGGTGGAGGGAATGCACGACATACAGTTGTGTCCAGTACCACACCTATGAACAGGTTGCCCTGGGAGGGCACCAGGTGAGATTTGAGTACATTTATCGAAAAACCCAACCTGTACAACAACTGAGTTGTCTCTTGCAGATGATGGAGCACTATCTCTGGAGATTCTGTTTTGATCAGCCAGTCGTCCAGATAAGCGAATACTGGAATCCCTGACCTTCTGAGATGTGCATCCACCACAGCCATCACCTTCGTGAAGACTCGAGGCGCAGTAGTAAGACCAAACGGTAGAACCGCAAACTGGTAGTGTTGCGATCCCACCGTGAAGCAGAGATACTTTCTGTGTGACTTCAGAATGGGTATATGGAAATAAGCATCCTGCAAGTCATTGACACCATCCAGTCTTCTTCCATCAGCGCCTGAAGAACCTGCGCAAGAGTGAGCATCTTGAACTTCTCCTGCTTTAGGTAAAAGTTCAAGATCCTGAGATCCAGGATTGGACGAAGTCTGCCATCCTTCTTGGGAATCAGGAAATACCGGGAGTAGCATCCCTGACCCCTTTCCTACTCCGGAACCACCTCTATCGCACCCTTTTTGAACAATGCTTGTACTTCTTCCTGAAGGAGCAACAGGTGGTCCTCCGAGCAAAAACTTTGGCAAGGAGGGTAATTTGGGGGAAATTCCCGAAAGGGAAGAGCATACCCATTCTCTACAAGATTGAGAACCCAAAGATCTGATGTAACCGATTCCCAATCCTGTAGAAAATAAGTAAGCCGACCCCCACAGGACCCGCATGATCCGAAATGGTGGATCTAGGGCTGCTTTGCTGTTGTAGGCGGGGAGTGGGTAGCAGAGGAGGAAGTGGAGGAGGAGGAGGCTTGACGTCCACAAGAACGACCCCTTTGTCTGCCTCTGTAGGACCTGTACAAAGGATTTTTCTGCTGCTGTTGCTGCTGGGTCTGCTTATAGGTACGAAAAGTAGACCTTCCAAAACCTTTGTATCTTTTGGCGACAGAGCCTCTAGTTTGCAACCCCAAGATCTTGCCGTTACTCTGCTATCCTTAAACCTTTCCAAAGCAGCATCAGCTTTCTTTCCGAAAAAGCCTGTGCCATCAAAAGGCAAATCCATCAGAGCAGCCTGAACATCCGCTGAAAACTCAGAAGTCTTTAGCCAAGCAGCTCTTCTGGTGGCGATCGAAGACCCCATGATCCTAGCCACAGAATCTGCTGTGTTCATACCACTTTGTATGACCGGCCGAGCTGCAGCCTGCGCGTCAGATACCACTTCATTAAAGTTCTTTCTATCCTCCTCAGGAAGCTTAGGAGATAGCTGTTTCACTGTATCCATCAAAGCATGGATATATCTGCCTAGCAAAAAAGGAGCATATGTCGATTTTAGGGCCATACTGCCTGACGAAAACAATTTTTTTGCATTCTGATCTAGCTTCTTAGAGTCTTATTCCAGGAACCTAGGGAAAAGCACCTGCAAATCTTTTCGAACAAGCAGCTTGAACCACCAAACTCTCTGGCAAAGGATGTGTGGCTAAGAATTCAGGATCTCCAGGCGCCACTCTGTAGCGCCTTGCCACTGTCTTTGAAACTGCAGGAGCAGTAAAAGGTTTACTCCATATCTCCAATATAGGATCAGTAAGAGCCTCAGTAAATGGAAGAGTTGGCTCAACCACAGAGGATGGAGAATGGAGAACTTCAGTAAGAATGTTCGACTTGTACTCCACAGATGGCAGTCAAATTTAAGAGTTCTGCAGCCTTCTTAATTACCACATGGTAAGGTGCCACATCCTTAGAGGGAGCATCAGACACCGTGGGCAACCCCCATTCTGGTGAAAATTCCAGACCACTTGCATCATGCAACTCTTCAAAATAATCCTCCTGATCCTGAAGCTCGCCTTCTTCAATTTCAGCCTCTCCATAATTTCTTTCCTCCAAAAGGTGCTGCGCTCTACGCCTCGACCACTCCATTCACACTGATGTCGTCGGATCCGGTAACGACTCCGATGGAGTCGGAGCTGGCGCCGAATGTGGAGCTGGAGCCGGAGCCGCCTTCGAATGTGAAGCTGGTACCGGCGTCGAACTTCGATTTGGATCTCGAGGTCGCTCCGGAGCCAGTGAAGCCGTGCACGGAGTCGATGACCTCGGAGGCGCAGAGAGAAGCCATGGTGGAGTCGGGGTCGGCATAAACGGCAGGAAAGGAGCCGGAGCATAAGCCTGCGGCACACCCAGATTATAAGCCAATGGATCCATGGGACCAGCCGGCACACCAGAGGGGTACATTGCTCTTACATATACACCATACATGGTGTTTAGAAAATGCGAAGGGTCCTGACCAGGACCAGGAAATTGAGGGTACGAACCCACCGGCTGCTCCTGAGGAGGCTGCACCCGATTCGACTCCTCCTGTTCCTTTTGTTCCTCGGGATGATGTACCGGAGTCGTCGAGCCAGAGGAACTTCTTCTTCTTCATGCACCGAAGACTGATACAGATCCGGAGACAGATTCAATTCCGGAGCCGGTGTAGGCTCCCGAGATTGTAAAGGCGTAGCCTCACCTTCAGGATTATGAGCTGGAGAGGGACATATCATGCCCTTACGATGTTTTCGTGAAGGTGACTTCTTTTTGGAGTCCGACTCCCTGCCAGAATGGTGTCTCGAACTGTGCTTCTTTCTCTTATGCTTCCTTTTTGATGAACCAGAAGCATAACACGAAGCCGACTTCGAAGCCGACCTCGACCGGGACCTTGACCTCGACTTCGACTTTGACTTCGACCTCGAGCCTCTCGATCTTGACCTCGAAGCTCTCTCAGTATCCTTACCCTTCAATTTGGCAACAAGATGTTTTGCCTCTCATTCCCGAAGAGCCTTTGGGTTCATTTTAAAACAGGATCGACAACCCTTGACGTCGTGATCCAAACCCAGACACCATAGACAGTCACCATGAGGATCGGTAATGGACATAATTCTCCCACATGAGTCGCATGGTTTAAATCCCGTCTTCCTCGATGACATCTCGACAGAAGACAGCAACCCCAAACAGATACAGAAACCAGAAATCCACAAAAGTAACAAAGTTACTATCCGTACAACAGAAGATCCCAAGAAACCGTCAGCGTCGACGACGCGGAAAAAAGGGAACTGATGTCATCACGCCGACGTCGACCTAATAAGGAGTCAGTGACGTCAGTCGGAGTCGCGCGCGACGCCGGCGTGCTACAAAATAATTTTCCGAATGTTGCTGAACCAGAGGGATATTCACAAGGTGAGGAATCCACTGGCAGGTGTATCCATCAGAACAAAATATTCATGTGGGCACTATAATATGTAATCCAGCCACATTCTAACAAAGTGTGACTGGCATTTTCCACGGAACGGAAAATACAAAAGAGTACATGAAATATATTGTAATTACACACGTTTTAAGACCCTCTTTTTATTGCATCCCCTTGACCAAGCCATACAAAACTTTTACTCCTTCCACAATAAAACGGGTGGAACAAGTATGTAAAATTTCACTGCGATTCGGCAAACGGCCCAACATTACTAAAGGAAAAAATAATTTAAAATTCATAGGTTGATAATATCTACACATCTGTAAACAAAAAAGGTAACCTATTACCACTGACAGGGTGGTAATAGGTAGTTAATAACAATAAAACATAATAATTAATTGTATGTAACACCCTAACCCATAAGTTAGCAAAACGCTAACTGTACAATAATGGAAAATTGTGATTAAAACTATATGGTTGGGGGCGTGGCCAAGATGGCGAGCGGGTAAGACGTGTTCCACAGTGGCTCCCTGCTCCCGGGCACCTGACTTGGCCAGCAGCAGCGTTGCCTCCAGCCAACAGCTTGGTATTGAGGGAGAGCCCGCTCCTGGACTCTGAGTGCCGCCGATACTGCTCCGGTGGAGCCGAGTGACCGGTGGGAGGGCGAGAGAGGAATCCATGTGGCCGGAGGCAGCAGCGGCGAAAATGGCAGCCTGGCCTGGACTGTGTTGGTGAGGCCAGCAGAATCCTGTGTCCCCGACAGCGAGGTGATGGCGGCTTTTGGGGCTGGCGGCGACTTCTCCGGTGCCTGGCAGTGAAGGTGAGAGGTGCTGCTAGTGAGTTGGTGCAGAGTGCGCCACAGAAGCAGCGGAGGCGAGCAGCCGGATCCCTGCGAGGTGGCGGGACCTGGCGAGCCACATGTAGCTGGGTCTCTGGTGGGCGCAGGGCGGCCCTGAGGTGGGTGCACAGCGGGGTCTCCGACCGGCAGAGCTTCGCCCAGTGGGGTCAGCTGGCGCTCGTGATCGGAGCAGGAGCACAGGAGGATTCTGGGCCAGAGTGCGGTGGCGTCCGGGCAGGAGCTGCGGACGGAGGAGGCCTGGATCTGGCCTAGAGCTAGCACACCACCAGAAGCTGCATAAGGGGCCTGGGGGCAGTCACAGCTCCCTGAAGGGGACACCCTCTTTATCAGTGAAGAGCTTTAGGGACTCCGTGTGCTGGCGGTGAGAGGCCCGTGACTGAGCAAGCGCTGCTTGGCTGGTTTGTGCGAGACTCCCCCATCTGCAGGCCTTAACAGGGAGACTGGGGGAGTGTACGCCTACACTTGTGGCCTTGAGTAGTGATGGGCCTACTGCGGCCTTGAAGCCTGAGAGATGGAGGGACTGGAGTCCGGTTATACCCCCGTTTGGACATTCGCCATTTTACGTACTTTACCGTAAGCCCACTGTGCAGTACTAAAATGTACGCCACTCCACCTTATGGTACTCCACTGTACTCCACTCCACTGTACGCTATTCTACTTTACCCCACTTCATTGTACCTGAGTCTACTGTATGCCACTCAACTGTATGCTATTTCAATATACGATTTTCGAATACATGCTCCTAGACTGTACAACACTCCAGTCTATAGCACTCCACTGTACACCAGTACAGTGGATGCAAATATACTCTACAGTAGTGTCAGAATGGAGGGGGTGAAGGGCTGAACAATGAGGACTTACCGGATGACGTGTCTTGGCCCGTGCCCGGCCCTTCCCCTGAAAAACCAAATCACAAACACTTTTACTTTTTCAGGCCTTCGAGGATATCACAGAAATAAAGGAAGGACAAAGTCAGGCATCATTTGAAGGGACAACAGGAAATCCTATCCTGATTGCTACAACAAGACGGGAAGTGGATAAGTCTTTCCTCGATACTGCTCACCCAAGGCCCTTTAAATCGAGTACCTAGAGAGCAAAAGGGTGTGGATGCTGAAGACTACACTACAACACTACAGTGGGAGAACACCTGAGACTGGACAAGCTGTATGGGCCCAGGGGAAGGACGACGCTGATGGGAGGATATCTCAATGGCAGGTCCGGACTGGCCGTTGCGGGCACCGGGAAATCCCCCGGTGTGCCGCAAGGGTGGGGGCCAGTGTTGGGCCCCTGGCGGCCTTTTTTGTTACAGGACTGTTTTTGCAGAATCGGCCCTGTAACAAAATTTGCCAAAAACTGGCCCCGGTAAAGAGCTCATGCACCCCCAACACCCCCCCCCCCCGGGGGGCTGACGAGCACTTTGCCAGGGCCGGTTTTTGTTCTCAGTCCGGCCCTGTTCAATGGCAGGAGGGACACGGGCAGGATGCTTCACCCAGCCATGCCCAGGAGGAGCGTGGCTCGCCCAGGAACGTGACCAGTTTCTATTCCAGCACTGGTGGATGGAGGGGCCACACAAGGGTCTAATTGGAGCCTAAGATAAGGCCAACATGGGAACTTCAGTATTAACGTAGGAGGGAGGTGGAGTGTCATAAATTACGGGTGGGTTTTCGTTTAATCTTTTATCAGGATTCGCATGCTACATGAAACTCCTTCACTTGTCCTGAAACTGCTAAGCCACGGTTAAGATCGGAAATCTCTTCTGAGACTTAAAGGAGCTAGTGATTTATCCTGGTCTGGAGCACCACCTTTAACTACCCCTCTTACTCACTCAACCTGGTTGGAAATTGAGCTAGACCATCAAAGACTAAAAGGACCACGCAGCTTGTAAGAAAGACCAGGTGCATGTTAAAAGAAGAGGATTCCTTCTATTCCAATTTTGTTTCTCTTTTCTTACTCTCATTTGGGCACTATCTTTTATCTGGCTTCCACAACTATAGAGAAATTGAACCCCTCACACCTCACTAACCCCACAAGAGACGGTATACCAAGATAAGGATAAGGGCACCTGTATTAGCCTTAGTCTGGGAAAAAGTATAAGAGACTTACCTGTGGCTTGTTTCCTTGTTTCGAGGGGGCCGGTGGACCAGACTTCCGGCCATTCTAGAAGGAAGGAAAAGAGAAAACAGAAGACTTGAGAATTTCATCAAGGTAAAAATAACTGTCCAAATAAATACCTACTTCCAAAACCCAATTATCTTGTGTTGTCAATCGCATGCCAAGCAACCCATGGTTGAGAAAGCAGGCAGCCTTCCATTGTTACATAATTGATACCGTGGTACAGCATATAGAATGGGTATTAGAGAGGCAAATGTCCTCGACCAAAGCGGGCGAGAGATATTCTGCAATGCTGTCTAGTCACAGTTGGACCATTTGAATACAGATCAGTTTCAGTTGATTTATGGTTTGGTTCTACTTCCACATTATAGTTACAAAAGCATATTGTGGGCGATGACCCTGATGCTTTATTGTTATACTTCAAAAGAGCTGCTAGGACATATCTTTGCCCTAGAGAAAAGTGTTCTTTTTTTCTCCTCCGTCTTCTGACTAGAGAAGCCCAGGCAGCATACCAAATAATGAACGCCCAGGGAGATGCCCCATACAAGGAAATACATTCATATGGGACCATCTAGGGATTGATGAAGAGACTTACAGGATAAGATCTAGAAAACGAAAGAGGCCTACATGGAGATACGCCGAAGACTCTTTTTAGGTCGAGCATTCAAGACCTGTTGTAATTTTTCATGTTGGCTTAAAGCCATCCCCCTGCTTTTGATTTGTTTAAGTGTCATTTAAAAATCCTTGCTTGCTAGTGGTCAGTACTGCCTCTTTGTCCCTCCTTATTCTCTTCAGTTCCTCCTAAGCAGCAGGGACTAACTAATGTCTTTATGTGTTCTGAGGGGGACTCTTTCATTTCTTGGTTTTAGAAAACGAGGTCTAAGTTTCCTATCCTTTACGTATATCCCCTAAGAAAGAGCAGCATTATCATGTCAATCTATTGAAGAAACAGTTGGGACCACTTACCCGAAAAGTACAAGCCGCGACTGCAGTGGAGAGCCCCCCTAGGACTCTGGGGCAGCTTCCCTATAATGAGTTCTTGAAGGAATAACTGCAGAGTGGGCTGTTAAAAACACTACAGCTTTTTTCCCCAAGCCATCCCCACACAAGTGTTTTTTTTCATAAAACATAAAAACCGTATCAGATACCTGCTGCTAGAAGACAGGCAATCCAGAAAGAAGTTGAACAAATGTTGCAGATGGCGGTAATAGAACCATCAAAAAGTAATTGGTCGTCCCCTATAGTATTGGTCCCTAAGCCAGATGGCACTATACATTTTTGCATTGACTTCAGAGCGCTCAACAGAGGTATCCACATTTGATGGGTCTTCCCTCCCCAGGACTGATGAGCTGATAAGAGAAACTAGAAAAGCATGTTATATTACTATCATTGGCCTTACCAAGGGATACTGTCAAGTACCCCTTAAAAAGGAGGACCAAGAAAAGACAGCCTTTTCTATACTATACAGCTTATTTCGATTTACTGTCTTGCCCTTTGGCCTTCACTGAACCCCCTACATTTTATTAGTTAATAAAAAATGAATTAAAGAACCATCAAGCTTACTTCTCCGCTTTTCTGCATGACATCGTCATCTTCAGCAATACTTTGAAAGACCATCTTAACAACCTTCACGCAGTCCTTCAAGAACTGGGAAAAGCTAACTTGCATATCAACACAAAAAAATCGAGAGCAGGATATAAGAAAGTGAGGTATTTGGAATAATATCTTGCACAGGGAGGATCAGCTGGTTTGGAGGGCAAAGCTTTACATTTGAGAAGAGGGGGAAGGGGGGGCTAAGGCGGGGGCAGCAGAAAGGTTGGTAGGGGGGGTTCAGGGGACAGGTCTTGACCAGGACCGGCCAGGGTTAGATATGGCTGGACTGGAATGGAGTGAGGGGAGGAAGAGGGATTGAGTGACAGGGAAGTAGGTGATTGGTTTAAGGTAGGGCGGAAGACAGGGGATGAGTATCAAAGGCCCGGCACACCAGAACAATCATTTATATAGCAGGGCGAAGACTCACTTCCGGTGGTGGACTTGGCAGAGCTGGGTGTGGCTTACTGGCGCCTAGGAGAAGGGAGGGTGGAGCCTTGTGCGGCGTACCTGTTACCATCGGGGGATTCCGGCGTGGCCAGCACATGTAGGCCAAGAGCGGTCTCGCTGGCCCCAACACCTGACGGACTTCAGCGGTCTGCAGGATGGAAAACTAGCAGGAGAACGTAGTCATAGGACTCAGGGGTATATCAGATGGTGTGGTTGGTTCCCCGGAGGCGCAGAGTTATGGGCCCATGAGGGGTCGCACGAAGGCACGGAGTTAGATTTCGATGAGTAGAGCCTTGAGGAAGGCGAGCTTAGAGATGATTTAGATGGGGTGGGGGATAAGAGTAATGTCTCTCAGAGTGTTTTCCAGGTGTCCAGAAGAGAGTCAAAGCCTACGGCAAGGCCAACCAAGTTGGGATGAACTACGGGGCTACTGGCAAGGCTGACTGCAGCAATACGGGCACCCTCCTTAGAGCCAGGTAAAACATATGGAAAGAGGGAGGGGCTGGTATTGGTCTCTGTGGGGACAGAGGAGAGGGGGCAAGGGTTCCTCTGACCATAGAGAATTGGACAGCAGCTTTCTTGATTTATGTTAGTGTTTACTGGGAGAAATTCCCAGAACGCTGCGTAGCACTATTCAAGTATGTGGAGGTCAATCACAGGTTGGGGGGTTATGCATGGGCACAATACAATGAGGAATTCAGGGCCGGTATGGCCTGGGATACTGAGGCATTCATGGGCACAATACAATGAGGAATTCAGGGCCGGTATGGCCTGGGATACTGAGGCAAAAATGGGTGGAACATGACACGGATTATGGCAGCACACAATTGGGCTTCCAGGAGCATGGGGGCCTGCTGGGATTTCAATAAAGGTCTGTGCACATGCAAATATTGCAGATTTCGCCATGAGTGCTCAAAATCCCTTGATCAACTGTTTTGGGGTAGGAGGGGTTTTCAGCAACGGGGGCAACACGGGGGACAGCAGTAGAAGCATTTTTCGGGGTCAAGAGGAGCTACGGGTTTTCTGGGACAAAAGGCTCATACGCCAGTTAAGGCAGACAAATTGGAGGCAGTCTTACAGAGTTAGGACAGCCAGAAGGCTGCAGAAGTACTAAGGGAAGGGTTCAAGTGGGGTTTTCATTTGGGGTAGGCAGCACCTAGACACAGGCTTTGATCAGAAAATTTGAAGTCAGCAAAGAACATTCACAGGTTGGGCAAGAGAAATTAGGCAAAGAGGTGAGGAGATGGAGAATGGTGGGCCCTTTCCCAGTTTAGCCTCTGGACAACTTGATTGTGTCACCAGTTGTGGTGGTGTCCAATAAAGAACCCCGACAATTCAGGCTTATTCAGCATTTATCATGGCCAGAATGGTGCTCGGTGAATGATTTTATCGATGAAAAGGAAGCTACTGTTTTTTACTCGTCAGTTGACGTGACCATGTCACTGGTAGTGACGGCGGGCGCAATGGCGGAAATGGCAAAATGCGATATAAAATTGGTTTTCCATTTGCTTCCAGTCCATCCAGATGATTGGGATCTTCTGTATATCAATTTCAATTGTAAATGGTACGTGGATAAGGCATTACCTTGTCTGCAGTGGTTGTTTTAGAAAAGGACGGGGCACATGTTAGTGACCCATTACTTGGATGTATTTTTTCTTTGTTGGAACCTCTTGCTCCACGGAGTGCCAGGAGGCCCTGCTAAACTTCAAAGAGCTGACGTAGGATTTGGGAGTGCCATTGGCACTCAAAAAGACAATGGGCACCAGCATTGCACTGTCTTTTCTTAGATTTCTGATTGACTCCAGAAGAATGCAAGCCCGGTTGCCGGATGATGAAAGTGATAAAATGCTGGAATTGCTTAACGCAAAGGACAGGGCACATGTTAGTGACCAATTACTTGGATGATTTTCTTTGTTAGAGCCTCTTGCTCCACGGAGTGCCAGGAGGTCCTGGAAAACTTCAAAGAGCTGACGGAGAAGTTGGGAGTGCCATTGGCACACGAAAAGACGATGACCCCAGCACGGCACTGTCTTTTTTTGGGAATTGGATTGATTCCAAAGAAATGCAAGCCCCGTTGCCAGATAATAAATGGGATAAAATGCTGGAATTGCTTAACGCCGTGCTGGCACAGCAAAAAGTAATGGTCAAAGAGATACAGGCCTTGCTAGGGCATCTCATTTTTGCATGTAGGGTAGTGAGAGTAGGGAGAACCTTTTGCAGGAGGCTAGTGAGGGCATTGGGGGGAACAGATTGCCTCATCGTCATGGGCCTTTCCTTGCAGGCGTAAAAGAAGATTTGAGAATGTGACATGTTTTTCTGCAAACTTTCAATGGCATTAGACTGGCAAGGGAGGGGAGATCTCATTTGGGATATGCAGATATTTTCAGATACAGCAGGTAGCAAAGGTTTTGGCCTCTACTTGCAGGGGAAGTGGTGTGCCGAGCAGTGGCAGGCAGAATAGATTTCTGGAGTTCTTCTCCTTAGTTGTGGCAGTTACACTATAGGGTAGTCAGCTTGCGCATAGGAAAGTGGCTTTTCGAGTTGATAATAGGGCAGTTGTAGAGATTGTGAACCGTCAGTCAGCAAGGGATGAACAAGTGTTGCTGAGGGTTTTGTCCTAGGTTGTTTGTGTTAATATATAGCATTTGGAGCACTGCATGTACCAGGTGTGGACAATGACATAGCGAATGTCTCGTTCACTGTGGGGTAGATTCTGTGGGTTGGCCAAGGACGCCAACAGGATCCCGACACCCATGCCGCAGCAGTTGTGGTACGTAGGCAACACAAGATGCTACAACTGGTGGTAGGATCACTGGATAAGTCCACTAGGATAGCCTATAATCTAGCATGGAAAGAGTTTTGCTGTCAGTTGCCCAGCGGCGCTCGACTAAGTTACAGCGAAGGGACAATGTGATTCAGTTTATACCGGATATGATTGGAAAAGGTTTACCCAGGGTAACAATTGCAGGAAAATTAGCGGGAATTGCATTCATGTGTAAATTGCTCTGGGGTTACATGGCTTCAGCGGGTGAATTGGGCTCAAGGATGCTAGAAGGGTGGGCCAGGGAGCATGGCCAGCTGAATATGGTCAGGAGATCCTTGTCATGGCAGTTGCTGAGCAGCGTAATACAGATTTTGCCTAGGATTTGCACGGACGCCTTTGAGTCGTGCCTGATTTCCACACTGATGGTGGATGTTCTTTTGTGCATTTAGTATCTGAGTCGTTAGGGGCCAGAAGGGGTGGGGGGATCTGATGGAAAGATGTGGTCTTGCGCGATGCAGGTGTACATATATGGATAAAAAAGTGCAAATCAGTCTGACCCTGTGCCTCATGGAAACAGTCCAGCCCGAACTGCCAAGCCATGTCTTCCCTGGACCGGAAACAAGCATCCTGGGACCGGTTTCGGTTTCATAACACTCATCAGCCAGGCTATCTTCAACCCAGTGGCAAAGTGAGCAGGGGACCCACATCTGGGCAAACCCTGCCATCTTAGGGCGAACAAAGCGATACCAAAGGGGATGCTGGACGGGGCGCTTGAGCAAATCAAATACACATTCCCAGTCAACTGATCTGGGTTTAATTCATCATCATTCTTTAGCTCACCCCAACACCCCAGTTCAGACATGGCCATATGCAAATCAGTCTGACCCTGTGCCTCATGGGGCCTCATGGGAACAGTCCAGCCCGTACTGCCAAGCCATGTCTTCCCTGGACCGGAAACAAGCATCCTGGGACCGGTTTCGGGCACCTAACCCTCATCAGCCAGGCTATCTTGAATCCAGTGGCAAAGTGAGCAAGGGACCCACATCTGGGCATACCCTGCCAACTTAGGGCGTACAAAGCGATACCAAAGGGAATGATGGACAGAGCGCTTGAGCAAATCAAACTTCAACCTCAGTCAACTGATCTGGGTTTAATCCATCATCATTCTTTAGCTCACTCCACCACCCTAGTTCAGACATGGCCATATGCAAATCAATCATGACCCTGAGCCTCATGTGAACAGTCCAGCCCGAACTGCCAAGCCATGTCTTCCCTAGACAGGAAACAAGCATCCTGAGACCAGTTTCGGGTTCATAACCCTCATCAGCCAGGTTATCTAGAATCCAGTGGCAAAGTGTGCAAGGGACAGGGTCAAGACTGATTTGCATATGGCTGGGTTCAAACTGGAATGGCATGATGACCAAAAAAATGATGGACTTAGGCCCAGCTCTCTGAATTGGGGTATATGTATGACATTGTTCTGCATTTTATGACCATCAACTGTTGTTTTTAATTTGTCACCCCGAGTGGGACGTGTATGCTCAGACGTGAGTCCAGTGCTCTCCATGCCACTGGAATCAAGCTCTCCTGGCTGATGAAGGCTGAAAGCCGGAAACCGGTCCTATGGTACTTGTTTCCTGGCGTGGCAATTCCGGCTGGTCTGTTTCTATGGGGCGCATGGTCAAGACTGATTTGCATTTGGCTGGGTTCAAACTGGAGTGGCATGGTGAGCAAAAACCAATGGATTTAGGCCCAGATCTCTGTACTGGGGTGAATGCATGACATTGTTCTGCATTCTGTCCATCAACTATTGTTTTTGCATTTGCCACCCCGAGTGGGACGTGTATGCTCAGACGTGAGTCCAGTGCTGTCCATGCCACTGGAATCAAGCTATCCTGGCTGATGAGGGTTGAAAGCCTGAAACCGGTTCCAGGAATATTGTTTCCAGTCCAGGCAGGTCCTGGCTTGGAAGTTCGGGCTGGACTCTTCCCATGGGGCACAGGGTCAAGACTGATTTGCATAAGGCTGGGTTCAAACTGGAACGGCATAGTGAGCAAAACAAACGATGGATTTAGGCCCAGATCCCTGTACTGGGGTGAATGCATGACATTGTTCTGCATTCTGTCCATCAACTATTGTTTTTGCATTTGCCACCCCGAGTGGGACGGGCATACTCAGACGTGAGTCCCGCGCTCTTGCTGCCACTGGAATCAAGCTATCCTGGCTGATGAGGGCTGAAATCCTGAAACTGGTCAAAGGAAGCTTGTTTCCAGTCGAAGCAGGGCCTGGCTTGGCAGTCCAGGCTGGACTGTCCCCATGGGGCACAGTGTCTCGACTGATTTGCATATGGCTGGGTTCAAACTGGAAAGGCATGGTGAGCAACAAAACGATGGATTTAGGCCCAGATCTCTGTACTGGGGTGAATGTATGACATTGTTCTGCATTCTGTCCATCAACTGTTGTTTTTGCGAATTAAAGGTTGCCATGAAGAATATCAAGGCTGCACAGTTCTGAATCCACTTCATGCCTTTTAATTCACTACCGGGTACTCCCTGAACCTTTCTTACACTTGCTGGTTCCTGCTCTCTCTCTTAGTGATGTTTTTTCCATTATTCTCTTCCTCTGAGTTTCTGCTGTTTGTTTTTTCCTTTCTTTTTCTTAGTGAATGTCTGATAAAGAAAAATAAGTGCTGGTCTCCAAAAATGAGTGTCAGTGGCCCCCACCAACTCGAATGAAGCACTAATAATCAGAGAACAGATGTGTGAATAGCATGAAGAGAATAGCCTGGAACAGTTTCTGCTATGTCAATGCCCAAGACTACAGCCTCAAAAGGTTCTGAAATATGTACATCAGTAAAACCAAGGTGTTCCAGAGAGTGGAGAACCTAAGCTCAGGAGCAGGTCCTGATCTTTTCTGTATAACAGTCAAATTGTGTCTCTAGTGTTCTCTCTTAGCTTGATAAGTATTACCAACTCAGTGCCAAAAAGGATATTGTTCAGCGTTTCACAAATGTATATTAACAGACTAAATACACTAACCTCTTCATCGGATTTATTCTCAATTGTCTGATCCAGCTTCTTGACTGCATCACTGGGTGCAGGTAGCTGGAAGAAACCAAAAACCAGAGCTAACATTTACAACAACAAAAAATGATGTGTGCTCTTCATTTTCCATTTCGTTTACAGACATCACAGAATTGTATCTGATGTGAGAACTGGGTTTGTTTCTAACCCTGACCTCTTTACCAGTGATGGAGACATAAGTGTAAATCAAAAAGAATGTGCCAAATGGAGGTATGTGATTACCTCTCCAAAAAGTGAATTTGGCGGATGGGAAATGAGCAGGTGCATGAAAATCTTAAAAAATGTCACGGTATATAATTAGAAGTTGAAAAGAAAAGATTTCCAGGAATGTTCACGAGAATATGGAAAATTCAATACTTTTATATAAAGAGTGCTGAAGTGGCGATAAAGGATATGAGTGTCTTAGGAGTGGACTGGACTAAAGGAGCAGGAGTAATAAAGAATGGATAAGGGCCGGTGCCTAAAGCTGCTCAGAAGCTGGCTGCCGGTAAATTAAAGGTTGACATGAAGAATATCTTGGCTGCACAGTCTTAAATCCACTTCTTGCCTTTTAATTCACTACCGGGCCCTCCCTGTCCGTTTCTTACACTTGCTGGTTCCTGCTTTTTCTCTTAGGGATGGTTTTTCGGTTTTTCACTTCCTCTGAGTTTCGTCTTTTGTTTTTTCCTTCATTTTACTCAGTGAATGTCTGATTAAGAAAAATAAGTGTTGGTCCCCAAAAATGAGCGACAGTGGCCCCCACCAACTCAAATGAAGCACTAATAATAAGAGAACGTATGTTTGAAGAGAATAGCCTGGAACAGTTTCTGCTATGTCAATGCCCAAGACTTCAGCCTCAATAGGCTCTGAAATGTGTGCATCAGCAAAACCAAGATGTTCCAGAGGGTGGAGAACCTAAGCTCGGGAGCAGGTCCTGATCTTTTTTGTATCAAAGTCAAAGTATGATGCTAGTGTTCTCTCTCAGCATGACAAGCATTACCAACTCAGTGCCAAACAGGATATTCTTCAGAGTTTCACAAATGTATATTAACAGACTTAATACACTAACCTCTTCATCGGATTTTTTCTCAATTGTCTGTTCTAGCTTCTTGACTGCAACACTGGTTGCAGGTGACTGGAAGAAACCAAAAAGCAGAGCTAACATTTACAACAACAAAAAATTATGTGTGCTCTTCATTTTGCATTTTGTTTACAGACATCACAGAAATGCATCTGATGTGAGCACTGGGTTTGTTTCTAACCCTGACCACTTTACCAGTGATGGAGCCATACGTGTGAATCAGAAATAATGTGACAAATGGAGGTATGCGATTACATCTCCAAAAAATGAATTTTGCTGATGGGAAATGAGCAGGTGCATGAAAATCCTAAAAAAATGTCACGTATATAAATAGTAGTTGAAAAGAACAGATTTACAGAAAAGTTCACGAGAATATGGAAAATGTTTTCAATACTATTACATAAAGAGTGCGGAAGTGGTGATAAAAGAGGTGAGAGTCTGAACAGTGGACTGGACTAAAGGAGCATGAGTAATAAAAAATGGATAAGGGCCAGTGCCTAAAACTGCTCAGAAGCTGTCTGCCGGTAAATTAAAGGTGCTACCAAAGGGGATGATAGACGGAGCGCTTGAGCAAATCAAACAATCACCCCGTCCACTGATCTGAATTTAATCTATCGTCATTCTTTAGCCCACTCCACCACCCCTGTACAGACATGGCGATATGCAAATCAGTCTGACCCTGTGCCTCATGGGAACAGTCCAGCCGGAACTGCCAAGCCATGTCTTCCCTAGACCGGAAACAAGCATCCTGGGACCGGTTTGGGTTCATAACACTCATCAGAGAGGCTATCTTCAACCCAGTGGCAAAGTGAGCATGGGACCCACATCTGGGCAAACCCTGCCAACTTAGGGGGAACAAAGCGATACCAAAGGGGATGCTGGAAGGAGCGCTTGAGCAAATCAAATACACCCCCCCCAGTCAACTGATCTGGGTTTAATTCATCATCATTCTTTAGCTCACCCCAACACCCCAGTTCAGACATGGCCATATGCAATTCAGTCAGACCCTGTGCCTCATGGGAACAGTCCAGCCCATACTGCCAAGCCATGTCTTCCCTGGACCGGAAACGAGCATCCTGGGACCGGTTTTGGGTTTATAACCCTCATCAGCCAGGCTATCTTGAATCCAGTGGCAAAGTGAACAAGGGACCCACATCTGGGCATACCCTGCCAATTTAGGGCGAACAAAGCGATACCAAATGGAATGATGGACGGAGCGCTTGAGCAAATCAAACACTCACCCCCAGTCAACTGATCTGGGTTTAATCCATCATCATTCTTTAGCTCACTCCACCACCCTAGTTCAGACATGGCCATATGCAAATCAATCATGACCTTGAGCCTCATGTGAACAGTCCAGCCCGAACTGCCAAGCCATGTCTTCCCTAGACCGGAAACAAGCATCCTGGGACCAGTTTCGGGTTCATAACCCTCATTAGCCAGGCTATCTTGAATCAAGTGGCAAAGTGAGCAAGGGACATGGTCAAGACTGATTTGCATATGGCTGGGTTCAAACTGGAATGGCATGGTGAGCAAACAAACAATGGATTTAGGCCCAGATCTCTGTACTGGGGTGAATGTATGACATTGTTCCGCATACTGTCCTTCAACTGTTGTTTTTGCATTTGTCACCCCGAGTGGGACGTGTATGCTCAGACGTGAGTCCAGCGCTGAAAGCCTGAAACCAGTTCTAGGAATCTTGTTTCCAGTCCAGGCCGGTCCTGGCTTGGAAGTTCGGGCTGGACTCTTCCCATGGGGCACAGGGTCAAGACTGATTTGCATATGGCTGGGTTCAAACTGGAATGGCATGGTGAGCAAAAAGAACGATGGATTTAGGCCCAGATCCTTGTACTAGGGTGAATGCATGACATTGTTCTGCATTCTGTCCATCAACTGTTGTTTTTGCAAATTAAAGGTTGCCATGAAGAATATTAAGGCTGCACAGTTCTGAATCCACTTCATGCCTTTTAATTCACTACCGGGTACTCCCTGAACCTTTCTTACACTTGCTGGTTCCTCCTCTCTCTCTTAGTGATGTTTTTTCCATTATTCTCTTCCTCTGAGTTTCTGCTGTTAGTTTTTTCCTTTCTTTTTCTTAGTGAATGTCTGATAAAGAAAAATAAGTGCTGGTCCCCAAAAATGAGGGTCAGTGGACCCCACCAACTCAAATGAAGCACTAATAATCATCAAACAGATGTGTGAATAGCATGAAGAGAATAGCCTGGAACAGTTTCTGCTATGTCAATGCCCAAGACTACAGCCTCGATAGGTTCTGAAATATGTACATCAGTAAAACCAAGGTGTTCCAGAGAGTGGAGAACCTAAGCTCAGGAGCAGGTCCTGATCTTTTCTGTATAACAGTCAAATTGTGTCTCTAGTGTTCTCTCTTAGCATGATAAGTATTACCAACTCAGTGCCAAAAAGGATATTCTTCAGCGTTTTACAAATGTATATTAACAGACTAAATACACTAACCTCTTCATCGGATTTATTATCAATTGTCTGATGCAGCTTCTTGACTGCATCACTGGGTGCAGGTGACTGGAAGAAACCAAACACCAGAGATAACATTTACAACAACAAAAAATGATGTGTGCTCATCATTTTCCATTTTGTTTACAGACATCACAGAATTGCATCTGATGTGATCACTGGGTTTCTTTCTAACCATGACCTCTTTAACAGTGATGGAGACATAAGTGTAAATCAAAAAAGAATGTGACAAATGGAGGTATGTGATTACCTCTCCAAAAAGTGAATTTGGCGGATGGCTAATGAGCAGGTGCATGAAAATAGTAAAAAATGTCACAGTATATAATTAGAAGTTGAAAAGAAAAGATTTCCAGGAATGTTCACGAGAATATGGAAAATGTTTTCAATACTTTTATATAAAGAGTGCTGAAGTGGCGATAAAGGATATGAGTGTCTTAGGAGTGGACTGGACTAAAGGAGCAGGAGTAATAAAGAATGGATAAGGGCCAATGCCTAAAGCTGCTCAGAAGCTGGCTGCCGGTAAATTAAAGGTTGACATGAAGAATATCGAGGCTGCACAGTCTTAAATCCACTTCTTGCCTTTTAATTCACTTCCAGGCCCTCCCTGTTCGTTTCTTACACTTGCTGGTTCCTGCTATTTTTCTTAGTGATGGTTTTTCAGTTTTTCACTTCCTCTGAGTTTCTGCTTTTGTTTTTTCCTTCTTTTTACTCAGTGAATGTCTGATGAAGAAAAATAAGTGCTGGTCCCCAAAAATGAGCGTCAGTGGCCCCCACCATCTCAAATGAAGCACTAATAATCAGAGTACGGATGTGTGAAGAGAATAGCCTGGAACAGTTTCTGCTATGTCAATGCCCAAGACTTCAGCCTTAATAGGTTCTGAAATGTGTGCATCAGCAAAACCAAGATGTTCCAGAGGGTGGAGAACCTAAGCTCGGGAGCAGGTCCTGTTTTTTTTTGTATCAAAGTCAAAGTATGATGCTAGTGTTCTCTCTCAGCATGACAAGCATTACCAACTCAGTGCCAAACAGGATATTCTTCAGAGTTTCACAAATGGATATTAACAGACTTAATACTAAGTATGGGCGAAATCTGTGAAATCGCGGTCCCCGAAATCGTGCGAAAGCGAATTCACGATCCGCATAATTTGCGAATTCGTTCGAAATTGCGAATTTTTGCGAGTTTGCGGGGGTTTTTGCGTGTTCGCGGGGCTTTTTGCGTGTTCGCGGGCCGCTTGCATGGCGAAGTTACCCATGCGGTCGTGTATGGGCACACAGCACCCTCTGGTTCATCACTGCCACCCTCTGGTTCATCACTGCCACCCTCTGGTTCATCACAGCACCCTCTGGTTCACCACTGACACCCTCTGGTTCACCACTACCACCCTCTGGTTCACCACTACCACCCTCTTGTTCACCACTGCCAACCTCTGGTTCATTACTGCCACCCTCTGGATCATTACTGCCACCCTCTTGTTCACCACTGCCACCCTCTGGTTCATCACAGCACCCTCTTGTTCACCCCTGCTGCCACCCTCTGGTTCAGCACTCACCACTGCCACCCTTTGGTTTATCACAGCACCCTCAGGTTCACCACTGCCACCCTCTGGTTCATCAATGCCACCCTGTAGTTCATCACTGCCACCCTCTGGTTCACCACTGTCACCCTCTGGATCATCACTGCCACCCTCTGGTTCATCACTGCCACCCTCTGGTTCATTACTGCCACCCTCTTGTTCACCACTGCCACACTCTGGTTCATCACAGCACTCTCTGGTTCACAACTGTCACCCTCTGGTTCACACTACCACCCTCTTATTACCACTCCCACCCTCTGGTTCATCACTGCCATCCTCTGGTTCATTACTGCCACCCTCTGGTTCACCACTGCCACCCTTTGGTTCATCACAGCACCCTCTGGTTCACCACTGCCAGCCTCTGGTTCATCACTGCCACCCTCTGGTTCACCACTGCCACCCTCTGGTTCATCACAGTACCCTCTGGTTAACCACTGCCACCCTCTGGTTTACCCCTGCCACCATATGGTTCATCACTGACACCCTCTAGTTCATCACTGCCACCCTCTGGTTCACCACTGCCACCCTCTGGATCATCACTGCCACCCTCTGGTTCATTACTGCCACCCTCTGGTTCATTACTGCCACCCTCTTGTTCACCACTGCCACCCTCTGGTTCATCACAGCACCCTCTGGTTCACCACTGTCACCCTCTGGTTCACCACTACCACCCTCTTGTTCACCACTCCCACCCTCTGGTTCCTCCAACTCTAGGTCTTTGTGAGTAGAACCCAGTTTAAAGACAAACTCATGTATTACCTCCCACTGCTCAGACAGACGCTCAAGCACGTAAAAGGTTGAGTTCCAATGTGTTGCCACCTCCTGGATTAGTCCTTTGACTGGCAGTTTACGTTCATATTGAAGGCTCCTCAGCTGCTTCCGGACCTTAAAAGAATGGCTGAAATGTGTGCAGATTCTTCGGCAGATGGTCAGTAATTTGACGACTGGCGCTTCTGTTTTCAAGAAGGCTTGCACCGCGATGTTAATACTGTGCGCCAAACACGGCACTCTGAAATAGCCACCGTTATCCATGGCCTTAACTATATTACTGCCATTATCCGTGGAAACATAACCAACTGTGCGGTTTCTTGGATGCAGCCATTCATTGATCTTCCTGTTAAACTCCTCCAAAAGGTTAGGTGCAGTGTGAGATTTCTCCATGGCAAACATGCCTACTGTTGCATGTTTGCGAGTAGCTTGAAAAACTTCCTCCGTGTCAACATCTTTGTGTTTTAACTGTTTTTCGACCCCTGCAAAAGAGACCCAGTGTGCAGTGATGCACATGTAATCAAGGGCTTGGCAACTGGTCCAAATGTCTGTTGTCATGTGGATAGTGTAAACAGCACTCTTCAGAATAGCTGCGCCAATCACCTCCAGCACATCTTGATGTAGTGCTGGAACAGCAACCCTTGCAAAATAAGACCGGCTAGGAACCTTCCATTTAGGGCAGACTGTTGCCACCAATTCACGAAAACCCACCTCTTCCACGAAAGAGAAAGGGAGAAGGTCCAGAGCTAGCATTTTAGCCAGCTTTGCGTTATACAGACGCACCGTTGGGCTGTTGCGTTCAAATGGCGCATCCGACCAAAACATGTTGCTTATGGTGCGCTGTACCGTTTTACGTGATGATGATGATGATGCAGACTTCAAACCAGTTAGGCTCATTGATTTAGTTTTTTGCATTGGTGTCTGTCCCAGACTCTTAGTGTGCCTCATACATGTTGCAGGGGTAGAAGGTGTGGGCGCTACCACTGCAGTGCTGATGCCAGGGGTACTGGGTGTTCCAGAAAAAATGTCTGTTGCTTCTTCACTTCCCCCCTGCACGATCAGCCTCTCATCATCATCAGATGAAATATCAAGGGATACATTTGGATTTGTTTTTGTTTTGGCTTCCTCGATCTTCCTCATGTGTGCTTCCCAAATGATAGTGTGGTGTTGCTTGAGATGACCTCTCTGGCCTCCGGTACCATAGTTGGTACCAAGCTTACCCCGACTAACGCATGCTTTACAAATCGAACAAACGACCATGTTTTCCGCGTTTTGCTAACAGTAAAGAAGTCCCAAACTGGGGACTGGAGATGTCTGCTAGTGGTGGAGGTGCTACTTTGACTTTCAATGCCAGATGAAGTGGAGGTTGGGCGTGGCTGAATTAGTTTCTGTTGTTCACTTACAGCACCACTACTTGAGGTAATGGAGGTCCAGCTGAATGGAGGTCCCTGCCGGCCCTTCGGACGAGAAAATATGGAAGCTGTAGGTCGTGTTGGTGTTGTAGTTAACTGCGTTGGTAGTGGTACCAGTGCCACGCTGCCCACATCCCGCTCAGCAGCCATTCGGGCTAGGGTTAAAATGTTAGTCTGCTGCATGCCCGCTGTGGCTGGAGTGACGTCTGTGATGACTAGGTCATCGTCAGACTCTTCATCAGCAGCAGAAGGCACCACTTCTTGTTCATCGTCACCAACCAAAAGTCGAAGCCTTGCGGGAACCTTCCTTTTAGGCTTAGCTACCTTTATCGGCTCATGGCGTGCCTCACTGTCAGACTGCATTGGTGGGTTCCAATCAAGATCAAGGTCATCAGAATGAAGGGGGCTTGAAGAAGAACTTGTAGTAGTAGTAGCCCTCCTTAACCTTTTTCTTGCTGGGGATCTGGAAGACAATGTATCACTCTCAGGAGGAGTGGCTTCCTCGGATGATTCTTCCACTTGAATATCAATTTCCTGATGTGCCCCTACTTCTGGAGGAACAAGCGTTGTAGGCAGTTGTGCTGCTCCATGAACCTCTAGTGGCACCTCTCCATGCACCTCTACTTGCGCCTCTCCGTGTGCATGTACTTGCGCCTCTCCTTGCCCATGTACTTGCGCCTCTCCTTGCCCATGTACTTGCGCCTCTCCTTGCCCATGTACTTGCGCCTCTCCTTGCCCATGTACTTGCGCCTCTCCTTGCCCATGTAATTGCGCCTCTCCTTGCCCATGTACTTGCGCTTGTACTAGTTGCACTTGTGGTTGTCTTTGCGGCTGTGATTGTTGAACACGCGCCAGCTGAGTTACACCCGGCGTTGATTGGACGGTACTTTCTTGTGATGAGCCAACATCACTGGTCGATAGTGATTGAGAAAGTAAAGTGGCTGCCTCAGCAGCACTCATGGTCTTGGACCTAACTTGGCGTGGTGGCACTGACCCCAATGAGGCGGAGGTGCTGTTTCCAGCTTGGTCCCCGGCGGACACCGCTGCTGCTGCAGGCGTAGTTTTTTTCCCCAAAAAAGGTGTTGGTGGTAACACCCGTCTCCTTGGTAGGTGGTGCCACTTGCTTCTTCTGCTCCTTCTTACTGGCAGTGGCACTGGCAACTTTCTTCGCTGAGGCGCTACGGCCACCTTTCTTTGGGCCCATCTTTTTCAGATGTCAGAACAGCAGTCTGCAGTTGCACGAGTTGCAGAGTTGTCTTGTCTGTGGCCACACGTGACGTCACGTGATGTTGTGCTGCACACACCGCTGCAGGACTTCTTCCTGGCACTGGTGGTTCTCTTGTGCACCTAAAAGCAATGGAAGACAGAGGAACATCAGTTATACACCCCAAAAAGTCGAAAAACACATATAAATCACCACAATCCCATGCCATCCATGCCCTCAATGATGTTTAAATTCAAGACACCCCACAGAAAGACTAGGCCCATGCACCACTGAGTACCCCTGGGCATAATGGTTGAAAGCAAGGCAAACTGGGTGCAGACCTGAGCACACTACCTGCCTTCAAAATGGCCCCTTGCCCCCCAGCACATGGCCAGGCCCTGCCTGTACCAGCACTCAAAATGGTCCCACCCACATGGCCAGTCCCCAACAACACCCCAAAAAATCGAAAAACACATAAAAATCACCACAATCCCATGCTATCCATGCCCTCAATGATGGTTAAATTCAAGACACCCACAGAAAGACTAGGCCCATGCACCACTGAGTACCCCTGGGCATAATGGATGAAAGCTAGGCAAAACGGGTGCAGGCCTGAGCACACTGCCTGCCTTCAAAATGGCCCCTTGCCCCCCAGCACATGGCCAGGCCCTGCCTGTACCAGCACTCAAAATGGCCCCCACCCACATGGCCAGTCCCCAACAACACCCCAGAAAATCGAAAAACACATAGAAATCACCACATTCCCATGCCATCCATGCCCTCAATGATGTTTAAATTCAAGACACCCCACAGAAAGACTAGGCCCATGCACCACTGAGTACCCCTGGGCATAATAGATGAAAGCTAGGCAAAATGGGTGCAGGCCTGAGCACACTGCCTGCCTTCAAAATGGCCCCTTGCCCCCCAGCACATGGCCAGGCCCTGCCTGTACCAGCACTCAAAATGCCCCCCACCCACATGGCCAGTCCCCAACAACACCCCCAAAAATCGAAAAACACATAAAAATCACCACAATCCCATGCCATCCATCCTCTCAATGATGTTTAAATTCAAGACACCCCACAGAAAGACTAGGCCCATGCACCACTGAGTACCCCTGGGCATAATAGATGAAAGCTAGGCAAAATGGGTGCAGGCCTGAGCACACTGCTTGCCTTCAAAATGGCCCCTTGCCCCCAGCACATGGCCAGGCCCTGCCTGTACCAGCACTCAAAATGGCCCCCACCCACATGGCCAGTCCCCAACAACACCCCAAAAAATCGAAAAACACATAAAAATCACCACAATCCCATGCCATCCATGCCCTCAATGATGTTTAAATTCAAGACACCCCACAGAAAGACTTAGTCCATTCACCACTCACTACCCCTGGGCCTACTGGCTAGTGAGGCCTTACAGGCACCCCAAAATTTAAAAAAACAACAACATATAACAGTGAGCTAAAATTCCATGACATAAATGAGAATTAAGTTAAAAAAAATCAGAGAAACAGCTGTATCATGCACCCATGACTAACCCTGGGCCTACTGGATACTGTGGCTAGCTACCCACCACAATATATATTTTGTTAAAGTTGTGAAAAAAGTTTTAGAACTGGAGTTGCCTCAACTGCAATGCCCCAAACAAACAACACCAACTTACTTGTAAAATCTCAAGTCCAAAAGTGATCCAAACTCCAAAGTCCAAAAAGTCCTCAAATACAAAAATCCACCAGCAGCAAGAAAAAGTAATCCTTCCAGCTCCACAGCCAAATGAAAAGTGACCAGGACATGCACAAAGCACTGGGAGGAGCCTGCTGGACAGGAACAGGAAGTTGGAGACTCTGGGGCACTTCCTTCCTCCCACCCCACCCCAAAAAATGGACTCCTGCACCAAAAAGTGCAGCCAAATGTCAATCTGAGGAGTTATTCTGATCAAAATCATCATTTTCACAAGGTTTATGCTTCCTGCGGTGGATTTCTTGTGCAGAATTGCAATTTTTGCAATTTCGGGAACGCGAGCTGTTCAAACCTCCTGCCGGAAGTCAGCTGCGCGCCGTTGCGGGCATTTATGACGTACTCACGTTGTTAAACGCGCCGTGCAAGATGGCAAGCCACGATGACGTAATTGCGTTCGAAAAACTTTTGCGCGATCACGCAGCAAGATCGAAAATGGCGCAGCTCACGCAAAACCGGGAGAAAAACAACTCGGCAGGCTCAGAGTCAACGCCGCGTGCGCGATATTATATTTTTCAAGCCCGACCAAGCAAAATGCGATTTATTGGGTAAATTCGTGCGATTCGTGGATCGCGAAATGGTCAAAAATTCGCAAATTCGCCCGCGAAGCGGATTTTACGCCCACGCTTACTTCATACACTAACCTCTTCATCTGATTTTTTCTCAATTGTCTGCTCCAGCTTCTTGACTGCAACACTGTTGCAGGTGACTGGAGGAAACAAAAAGCAGGTGTTAACATTTACAACAACAAAAAATGATGTGTGCTCTTCATTTTGCATTTTGTTTCCAGACACCACAGAATTGCATCTGATGTGAGTACTGGGTTTGTTTCTAACCCTGACCACTTTACCAGTGATGAAGACATAAGTGTAAATCAGAAATAATGTGACAAATGGAGGTATGCGATTACATCTCCAAAAAATGAATTTTGCTGATGGGAATTGAGCAGGTGCATGAAAATCCTAAAAAAATGTCACGTATGTAAATAGTAGTTGAAAAGAACAGAATTCCAGAAAAGTTCACGAGAATATGGAAAATGTTTTCAATACTTTTATATAAAGAGTGCTGAAGTGGTGATAAAAAAGATAAGTGTCTGAGGAGTGGACTGAACTGAAGGAGTAGGAGTAATAAATAATGGATAAGGTCCAGTGCCCAAAACTGCTCGGAAGCTGCCGGCTGATAAATTAAAGGTTGGCATGAAGAATATCAAGGCAGCACAGTCCTGAATCCACTTCATGCCTTTTAATTCACTACCAGGCACTCCCTGTCCGTTTCTTACATTTGCTGGTTCCTGCTTTTTAGGTTTCGGCTACCGTCCCACTGCGTAAGCAGTGGGTGGGCGGAGCCAAAATCTTTTGTTAGTAGTATGGGGGCCTGAACACGCCCCTCTTCTCCATTGGCTGGCCTCGTAAATGCTGGCCAGCCATTGGAGGAGAGGAGCGTCACTGAGTTCAGGGCCCGCCTTGACGAGATTCGGGCGCGTTTCCGTGTGTTTTTTTAAGTCACGCCCTCTCCTCTTCCCATTGGCTGGAATTTTACCTTCCAGCCAATGGGAAGGGGAGAGCACGAAAAACACGCCCTTGCCTTACGGACTCCTGTCCATGCGAACATGTAACTGTGCAGTTGTACCCCGCTACGGTAACAGAGGCAACCTTGAATTTATCTGCAGAGGTATGACCCATTCAACACTAACTTCGCACTCGTAAAACCGGTCACGTAATTCATTTTACTAATCTCAACTATCTATTCATCCTTACTAACACAAAATAGAGCCCGATAGAGAGACCCGTTTCGAGCTCCCCTTTAAAATAAAACTGCCGGTGTTCAGTATTCGCCATGATTGTATAAACTGTGCTGTGCAAGAAGGAGGCCTCTGTACGTGTAGGTGTGGTGACGTGACTCGGTAGAACCATCGGCCTCCATGAACAAAAACCGTAGGTCTGCAGAAAGTTGGAGTGCGGTGGGGGCCAGACGGATAAGCAGGAGTGGAGCGTTCCGCTTGGGTTAGTTCAGGGGGCGGAACATGGTATGTGGAAAGGGGGGGTGTGCAAAGTAGCCGACGCAAACCTGGGTTTTACAAACCGCTCGTGGTCTCACGCACGGTGCGTGTCCTCCCCGTGTGAACGCACCTGGCGGGGCCATGCTCGGAGCTGCCGCGCGCTGAGGGGCTGCGCGCGAGAGTCCCCGGGCCTCAGCATCAGCACCGGAGCCCCGCGAGGAGACTGCAGCCCGGCTGGGCAGAGGGGGTCACGCTGCAGGGTCCGGGGGATCCCACTGCAGGAAGCGGAGGTGCGGCTCGCTGTGATGCAAGAGCCTGGCGGGGACCACCGGCAGTGAATGCACTCTCGGAAGGCCGGGGGTCGCACCGCAGGTGGCCAGGTGGATGCACCTCGGGATGTCGATGTGATCTCCCATATTCAGGTTAGGGGGAACTGCGCTGCAGGGAGTGACGTGACCGTGCAGACACCGGCTCACACCGAGGTGCTTCTGCTCCTGGAGGAACACAGCGATGGAGGCCGGAGGATGCACCGGAAGGAGGCTGGGCTGATGAACTGCACGAGGCTGGGCTGGTGAACTGCACCAGGCTGGGCTGGTGAACTGCACGAGGCTGGACTGGTGAACTGCGCAAGGCTGGGCTGGTGAACTGCACGAGGCTGGGCTGGTGAACTGCACGAGGCTGACATATTGGTGCTGCAGAAGGCCGGGTGATCTCACTGCTGGAAGTTGTGTGTGAGGCAGGAACTGACCAGCCGCAGGAGGTTGGGGTAACTGCACTGGGGTGTCTGGGGCTAAGGCACTGGTGGAGGTTGAAGGGACTGCACTGCAAGTGATAGTGACTGCGTACACTAGGGGAGGTCCGGGTGACTGCTCTGGAGAAGCCTGGGGTGACTGCTCTGGAGAAGGCTGGGGTGACTGCTCTGGAGAAGGCTGGGGTGACTGTGCTGGTGGAGGCTTGAGTGACTGCACTGGTGGGGCTGGGGGAATGCACTAGAGAAGACTGGGGTGCATGCACTGGTGGAGGCTGGGGTGACAGCACTGGTGGAGGCTTGAGTAACTGCACTGGTGGGGGCTGGGGTGACTGAACTGGAGGAGACTGGGGTGACTGCACTGGAGGAGACTGGGGTGACTGCACTGGTGGAGGCTGGGGTGAGGAGGAGACTGGGGTGACTGCACTGGTGGAGGCTGGGGTGACTGCACTAGAGGAGACTGGTGTGACTGCACTGGTGGAGGCCGGGATGACTGCACTAGTAGAGGCTGGGGTGACTGCACTGGTGGAGGGTGAGGTGACTGCGCTGGAGGGTGTAATAGGTGACTGCACAGGTGGAGGGTAGGGTGACTGCTCTGCTGGAGGCCGGAGTGACCGCTGTGGTGGAGGTTAGGGTGACTGCTCTGCTGGAGGGTGTAATAGGTGACTGCACTGGTGGAGGTTAGGGTGACTGCTCTGCTGGAGGGTGTAATAGGTGACTGCACTGGTGGAGGTTAAGGTGACTGCTCTGCTGGAGGCCGGGGTGACTGCACTAGAAGAGGGGGAGGTGTCTGCACTGGCGGGTGTAATAGGTGACTGCTCTCCTGGAGATCGGGGTGACCGCTGGGGTGGCGGTTAGGGGTGCCAGCACCTCGGCAGATTGGGCGGTTGCTTTGCGGGAGGACGGACGTGGCTCCATCGGAGGAGGAGAGCTGCCCTGCAGCAGCACAGCGCCAGCACTGCACGGCCGCGGCCTGGGCCCATGCCATCCATGCCCTCAATGATGTTTAAATTCAAGACACCCCACAGAAAGACTAGGCCCATGCACCACTGAGTACCCCTGGGCTTAATAGATGAAAGCTAGGCAAAATGGGTGCAGGCCTGAGCACACTGCCTGCCTTCAAAATGGCCCCTTGCCCCCAGCACATGGCCAGGCCCTGCCTGTACCAGCACTCAAAATGGCCCCCACCCACATGGCCAGTCCCCAACAACACCCCAAAAAATCAAAAAACACATAGAAATCACCACATTCCCATGCCATCCATGCCCTCAATGATGTTTAAATTCAAGACACCCCACAGAAAGACTAGGCCCATGCACCACTGAGTACCCCTGGGCATAATAGATGAAAGCTAGGCAAAATGGGTGCAGGCCTGAGCACACTGCCTGCCTTCAAAATGGCCCCTTGCCCCCCAGCACATGGCCAGGCCCTGCCTGTACCAGCACTCAAAATGGCCCCCACCCACATGGCCAGTCCCCAACAACACCCCAAAAAATCGAAAAACACATAAAAATCACCACAATCCCATGCCATCCATCCTCTCAATGATGTTTAAATTCAAGACACCCCACAGAAAGACTAGGCCCATGCACCACTGAGTACCCCTGGGCATAATAGATGAAAGCTAGGCAAAATGGGTGCAGGCCTGAGCACACTGCTTGCCTTCAAAATGGCCCCTTGCCCCCAGCACATGGCCAGGCCCTGCCTGTACCAGCACTCAAAATGGCCCCCACCCACATGGCCAGTCCCCAACAACACCCCAAAAAATCGAAAAACACATAAAAATCACCACAATCCCATGCCATCCATGCCCTCAATGATGTTTAAATTCAAGACACCCCACAGAAAGACTTAGTCCATTCACCACTCACTACCCCTGGGCCTACTGGCTAGTGAGGCTTTACAGGCACCCCAAAATAAAAAAAACAACAACATATAACAGTGAGCTAAAATTCCATGACATAAATGAGAATTAAGTAAAAAAAATCAGAGAAACAGCTGTATCATGCACCCATGACTAACCCTGGGCCTACTGGATACTGTGGCTAGCTACCCACCACAATATATATTTTGTTAAAGTTGTGAAAAAAGTTTTAGAACTGGAGTTGCCTCAACTGCAATGCCCCAAACAAACAACACCAACTTACTTGTAAAATCTCAAGTCCAAAAGTGATCCAAACTCCAAAGTCCAAAAAGTCCTCAAATACAAAAATCCACCAGCAGCAAGAAAAAGTAATCCTTCCAGCTCCACAGCCAAATGAAAAGTGACCAGGACATGCACAAAGCACTGGGAGGAGCCTGCTGGACAGGAACAGGAAGTTGGAGACTCTGGGGCACTTCCTTCCTCCCACCCCACCCCAAAAAATGGACTCCTGCACCAAAAAGTGCAGCCAAATGTCAATCTGAGGAGTTATTCTGATCAAAATCATCATTTTCACAAGGTTTATGCTTCCTGCGGTGGATTTCTTGTGCAGAATTGCAATTTTTGCAATTTCGGGAACGCAAGCTGTTCAAACCTCCTGCCGGAAGTCAGCTGCGCGCCATCGCGGGCATTTATGACGTACTCGCTTTGCTAAACTCGCCGTGCAAGATGGCAAGCCACGATGACGTAATTGCGTTCGAAAAACTCTTGCGCGATCACGCAGCAAGATCGAAAATGGCACAGCTCACGCAAAACCGGGAGAAAAACAACTCGGCAGGCTCAGAGTCAACGCCGCGCGCGCGATATTATATTTTTCAAGCGCGACCAAGCAAAATGCAATTTATTGGGTAAATTTGTGCGATTTGTGGATCGTGAAATGGACAAAAATTCGCAAATTCGCCCGCGAAGCGGATTTTACGCCCACGCTTACTTCATACACTAACCTCTTCATCTGATTTTTTCTCAATTGTCTGCTCCAGCTTTTTGACTGCAACACTGTTGCAGGTGATTGGAAGAAACCAAGAAGCAGAGCTAACATTTACAACAACAAAAAATGATGTGTGCTCTTCATTTTGCATTTTGTTTACAGACACCACAGAATTGCATCTGATGTGAGTACTGGGTTTGTTTCTAACCCTGACCACTTTACCAGTGATGAAGCCATAAGTGTAAATCATAAATAATGTGACAAATGGAGGTATGCGATTACATCTCCAAAAAATGAATTTTGCTGATGGGAATTGAGCAGGTGCATGAAAATCCTAAAAAAATGTCACGTATGTAAATAGTAGTTGGAACAGAATTCCAGAAAAGTTCACGAGAATATGGAAAATGTTTTCAATACTTTTATATAAAGAGTGCTGAAGTGGTGATAAAAAAGATGAGTGTCTGAGGAGTGGACTGAACTGAAGGAGTAGGAGTAATAAAGAATGGATAAGGTCCAGTGCCCAAAACTGCTCGGAAGCTGCCGGCTGATAAATTAAAGGTTGGCATGAAGAATATCAAGGCAGTACAGTCCTGAATCCACTTCATGCCTTTTAATTCACTACCAGGCACTCCCTGTCCGCTTCTTACATTTGCTGGTTCCTGCTTTTTAGGTTTCGGCTACCGTCCCACTGCGTAAGCAGTGGGTGGGCGGAGCCGAAATCTTTTGTTAGTACTATGGGGGCCTGAACACGCCCCTCTTCTCCATTGGCTGGCCTCATAAATGCTGGCCAGCCATTGGAGGAGAGGAGCGTCACTGAGTTCAGGGCCCACCTTGACGCGATTCGGGGGCGTTTCCGTGTGTTTTTTTAAGTCACGCCCTCTCCTCTTCCCATTGGCTGGAATTTTACCTTCCAGCCAATGGGAAGGGGAGAGCACGAAAAACACGCCCTTGCCTTACGGACTCCTGTCCATGCGAACATGTAACTGCGCAGTTGTACCCCGCTACGGTAACAGAGGCAACCTTGAATTTATCTGCAGAGGTATGACCCATTCAACACTAACTTCGCACTCGTAAAACCGGTCACGTAATTCATTTTACTAATCTCAACTATCTATTCATCCTTACTAACACAAAATAGAGCCCGATAGAGAGACCCGTTTCGAGCTCCCCTTTAAAATAAAACTGCCGGTTTTCAGTATTCGCCATGATTGTATAAACTGTGCTGTGCAATAAGGAGGCCTCTGTACGTGTAGGTGTGGTCACGTGACTCGGTAGAACCATCGGCCTCCATGAACAAAAACCGTAGGTCTGCGGAAAGTCTGAGTGCGGTGGGGGCCAGACGGATAAGCAGGAGTGGAGCGTTCCGCTAGGGTTAGTTCAGTGGGCGGAACATGGTATGTGGAAAGGGGGGGTGTGCAAAGTAGCCGACGCAAACCTGGGTTTTACAAACCGCTCGTGGTCTCACGCACGGTGCGTGTCCTCCCCGTGTGAACGCACCTGGCGGGGCCATGCTCGGAGCTGCCGCGCGCTGAGGGGCTGCGCGCGAGAGTCCCCGGGCCTCAGCATCAGCACCGGAGCCCCGCGAGGAGACTGCAGCCCGGCTGGGCAGAGGGGGTCACGCTGCAGGGTCCGGGGGATCCCACTGCAGGAGGCGGGGGTGCGGCTCGCTGTGATGCAAGAGCCTGGCGGGGACCACCGGCAGTGAATGCACTCTCGGAAGGCCGGGGGTCGCACCGCAGGTGGCCAGGTGGATGCACCTCGGGATGTCGATGTGATCTCCCATATTCAGGTTAGGGGGAACTGCGCTGCAGGGAGTGATGTGACCGTGCAGACACCGGCTCACACCGAGGTTGCTTCTGCTCCTGGAGGAACACAGCGATGGAGGCCGGAGGATGCACCGGAAGGAGGCTGGGCTGATGAACTGCACGAGGCTGGGCTGGTGAACTGCACCAGGCTGGGCTGGTGAACTGCGCGAGGCTGGACTGGTGAACTGCGCAAGGCTGGGCTGGGGAAACTGCACGAGGCTGGGCTGGTGAACTGCACGAGGCTGACATATTGGTGCTGCAGAAGGCCGGGTGATCTCACTGCTGGAAGTTGTGTGTGAGGCAGGAACTGACCAGCCGCAGGAGGTTGGGGCAACTGCACTGGGGTGTCTGGGGCTAGGGCACTGGCGGAGGTTGAAGGGACTGCACTGCAAGTGATAGTGACTGCGTACACTAGGGGAGGTTCGGGTGACTGCTCTGGAGAAGCCTGGGGTGACTGCTCTGGAGAAGGCTGGGGTGACTGCTCTGGAGAAGGCTGGGGTGACTGTGCTGGTGGAGGCTTGAGTGACTGCACTGGTGGGGCTGGGGGACTGCACTAGAGAAGACTGGGGTGCATGCACTGGTGGATGCTGGGGTGACAGCACTGGTGGAGGCTTGAGTAACTGCACTGGTGGGGGCAGGGGTGACTGAACTGGAGGAGACTGGGGTGACTGGACTGGAGGAGACTGGGGTGACTGCACTGGTGGAGGCTGGGGTGAGGAGGAGACTGGGGTGACTGCACTGGTGGAGGCTGGGGTGACTGCACTAGAGGAGACTGGTGTGACTGCACTGGTGGAGGCCGGGATGACTGCACTAGTAGAGGCTGGGGTGACTGCACTGGTGGAGGGTGAAGTGACTGCACTGGAGGGTGTAATAGGTGACTGCACAGGTGGAGGGTAGGGTGACTGCTCTGCTGGAGGCCGGAGTGACCGCTGTGGTGGAGGTTAGGGTGACTGCTCTGCTGGAGGGTGTAATAGGTGACTGAACTGGTGGAAGTTAGGGTGACTGCTCTGCTGGAGGGTGTAATAGGTGACTGCACTGGTGGAGGTTAAGGTGACTGCTCTGCTGGAGGCCGGGGTGACTGCACTAGAAGAGGGGGAGGTGTCTGCGCTGGCGGGTGTAATAGGTGACTGCTCTCCTGGAGATCGGGGTGACCGCTGGGTGGCGGTTAGGGGTGCCAGCACCTCGGCAGGTTGGGCGGTTGCTTTGCGGGAGGACGGACGTGGCTCCATCGGAGGAGGAGAGCTGCACTGCAGCAGCACAGCGCCAGCACTGCACGGCCGCGGCCTGGGCTACCTGCAGCGCGGGGAGAAGGATGCCCGGTCCCCCGGATACACCCGGCCCTCGCCCGGCTCTACTCTGCAAGAGGCTCCGGGGCTCAGCACCCGCCGCCTGAAGAGCGCCCAGGAGTAGGACCATGCCCGGCCTGCCAGGCTGCCTACACCACAAGTAAGTGGCACACCGCCCACCCCTCCAGCACACACAACCACACGGAAACCCACACTGCACAGCAGCAGACACACAAACCCATCACTGCGGTAGTAGGCCACACACACACAAGCACACACATGCCGTACGGACACTCCAAAGCAGAAGACACACATGCATACACATGAACATACACACGCACTTCAAAGCAGAAGACACACACAATACATCACTGCGGTAGAAGGCCACACACGTGCACACAGACATACACACGTGCACACACGCGCACACACACACGCACAGTACATCGCTCTTCCGGGGCATGCACGCACACATCACTGCGAGAAACATTCACAGGCTGTTCTGATGTGCTTCCACTCACCAACGCATAGAGTTAGTCCACCCTTCCCTCCATGTGCTTTCTCTCCCGCCGAGCCTGGCCCGCCTTCCTTGCACGTCCTGGCGTGTGTTGTTGGGTTCACAGCGGCGGTGATGTGTGTAGCTGGGCTGATCCTGTGTTCCATTACGCATTTATTGTGCATGTTTAGTTTTCCTGGCGGGGCTCACGTTTCTGTATGTGTGTGTATGCGTAGGCTGGTAACGTTATGTGTGCTGGATAAATGTTATTTTATTTTCACTGGGAATATCAGTTTGCGTCCATTTGAGTTTCTGTGTTTGTGCACTGGGACTTTCGATGGCCTGAGTGTGTTCTTGCCGCTGTGCTCAAGTCTTTGTCCATCTTTGTGTATTTGCTTCTGTATGTGTATCTGTGGCAGTGTCAGTGTGCCTGTTCTTTTATTTGTATGACAGTCGGTATGTGTCTCCATGTGCCAGGTCTCGCATTTGCGAGAGATTAAGCTATTGCCATTGTAAATGACAATGCCATTTATTTATCGGTTTTCAAAACCAACACATAAATAAAAAGTTTGTCATTTACAATGCCAATAGCTCAAACTTTTGCAAAGGCGAAACCGTTGCATTGTAAATGCTTGTTCTCTTAGTGATGGTTTTTCAGTTTTTCACTTCCTTGGAGTTTCTGCTTTTGTTTTTTCCTTCTTTTTACTCAGTGAATGTCTGATGAAGAAAAATAAGTGCTGGTCCCTAAAAATGAGTGTCAGTGGCCCCCACCAACTCAAATGAAGCACTAATAATCAGAGATCGGATGTGTGAATAGCGTGAAGAGAAAAGCGTGGAACAGTTTCTGCTATGTCAATGGCCAAGACTTCAGCCTCAATAGGTTCTGAAATGTGTGCATCAGCAAAAACCATATGTTCCAGAGGGTGGAGAACCAAAGCTCGGGAGCAGGTCCTTATCTTTTCTGTATAAAAGTCAAAGTATGTCGCTAGTGTTCTCTCTTAGCATGATAAGCATTACCAACTCAGTGCCAAAAAGGATATTCTTCAGAGTTTCACAAATGTATATTAACAGACTTAATACACTAACATTTTCATTGGATTTTTTCTCAATTGTCTGATCCAGCTTCTTGACTGCTACACTGGGTGCAGGTGACTGGATGAAACCAAAAACCAGAGCTAACATTCACAACAACAAAAAATGATGTGTGCTCTTCACTTAGCATTTCGTTTACAGACATCACAGAATTGCATCTGATGTGATCACTGTTTTTTTTTCTAACCCTGACCACTTTACCAGTGATGGAGCCATAAGTGTAAATAAAAAATAATGTGACAAATGGAGGAACATGATTACCTCTCCAAAAAATGAATTTGGCTGATGGGAAATGGGCAGGTGTATGAAAATCCTAAAATAAGTCACAGTATATAAATAGTAGTTGAAAAGAACAGATTTCAAGAAAAGTTCACGAGAATATGGAAAATGTTTTCAATACTTTTATATAAAGAGTGCTGAAGTGGTTATAAAAGAGATGGAACGATTTGGAGTGAAGAGCTAAAGCAGTGAGAGTCTTAGAGAATTCTAAGAGGAAGAAACTAAGGTCAAATCACATTAAATGATTTGTCAAGTATGGATATTTAACAACATCAACAATTGTATAAATGTATTCAGCTTTTAAGACGTCCAAGCTAATGCACCTGCGCTGGGCTTTTAGCATAAAACAGTATATATATATATATATATTAGATAACAAACAACTTACTGTGTCCTTCATGACCTTTTTACTATCTACTGCACTAGACTGAATTTAGTGGTAAAAAAAAATCAGCAAGCGTTCTCGATGAATGACAAACTATGAGAATTGATGTAGAGTTTTCAGAGGTGCTTTTTTCAGTACTCTCCTTCTCAACATAAAAAATGTGCCTGTATTCTGTACCGGACAATATTGACCCATTTAAAGTACTGGTTATATGTCTCTAAAACCCACACAACAGCAGAGGTACCCTAGTTAAGATAATACCAGACCCAGCTAAAACCAGTGTTGAATGTAATGTAAATATATTATATTGCATTTGTGACACAGTTGTACAGCATTACAAAAGGGAAAAGCTAATCATATTATCACCAACAAAAACCTTGAGGTAATTCCACATTGAAAAAAATGGATTTCTGGTAACTTTTTGGTCAAACAGTAATTATTAAATACTTATATTGGTTATGTAGACACCATTAAATAGTTCCAACACAATATACTCATGCCTTGTCCATTTTTACGTTGCACCACTAATCTTTTAAATATCAGAAACACTTGTAGAAACACTGTTTGTGTTTGGTACACCCTGTTCTTAGCTAAAATTGGGTTAATACCTTGAATTCCATGTGTGGGATTCCTATCACTAATTCATGGTGCTGTTACTTATTTTTCATGACTCTCTAAATGGGTCTGAAGGTTTTAATGTGAGTAATGAACTCAGATATGAACTCGTTCTGTATAATCACGCTCGGGAATATGCAAGGTTCTGGTTTCTCTGTGGAGAAATACCCTGAAACCGAAGTATAAATACAGACAAAGGAAATGGTCTGGAATTATTCTTTCTATGTACCAGAGTCACTTCACAAGACGTAAGTCTCTGTGTGCTCTGAAATGTGTGCATTGGCAAACATAGAAGGTACAGACGATGAAGAATCTAACATGGGGACCATGTCTTTCTCTGATAGTCAGTGTGTCTCTGGCTTTCTCTTTGTGTGTTAAGCATGAGTGGCTCACTTCCGAAATATGATACATTTACGTTTTTCACAGATATATATCAACAGGCGGAATATACTAACCTGTTCAATTGATGTTTCCTCAGCCGATTTATATTGCTTCTGCACAAGGACATCAGAAATAGGTCGCTGGAGTAAATTAAGAAAAATCCCGTAACATTTACAAAAAGACACAATAATGCATACTCCTCATATTACCCATTGTTTTCATAAATCGATCAGTTTTTATCTGTGTTGATTACAGGGTGTTTGAGGCACTTGACCCCTTTCTCATTGTTTTTTTTTACTTGTTTTTATTAAAACTTCGAGGACAAATGACATACATGTTCATTTTCAGGATGTTATAGGCAGTATACAGCCAGCGGTGTTAACAAGTCATATCATGTTTACGTACAAGCTCTCTATTGGTGAGCGGCATTACAGATCCATTATAAAAGTGCAACTTTCTGTTTATATTTTTAAACTATTTTTCATTGGTGATAGAGGCATGAGTGAAGGCCAAGCAATACATTTAAGAGCTTGGGTATGTCAATACCACCACGAGGAATTAATCTCACTGATGGGAAATTGATAAATGTATGAGCACTTAAAGATTTGTCTTGGCATAACATTGTATTTAAAAATAGCACATGTCAGACACATTCTGGGAAAAGTTTACATTACTATTATATACAAACTGGCAATAAAGTATGGTATATTGGGCAAAAGGAATTAGAGTCTTTGAACATTGTAGCGGGCAAAAATAAACACGGACGACATTGATTTGAGTTTCTGGTGGCAATATGTAAGAAGATGAGCAATCATATTTTTGAACTCAGGTTTTAGAAAATCCTCGCTGGTCCACTTAACCAGCAGCAGCCGGCACAAGTAAATGCGGTGGGTTGGGGCAGGGTGGTTGGGGGAAAGTCGATGCATTTTGTATAATTAAATAAATAAATAATACCCATTCTGTCGTCTGTCGACTTCCCCCTGCCGCGCCCTGCCCCGATCTGCCACGCACTGCCCCGATTCACTGCGCTTACCTGTGCCGGCCGCCACTGCACTTAATTTTCACTGAACTGGGAAACATTGTTTGATTTATTTTGTATAAAAGCAGTATATCAGAGGAGGAACTGCTTATTATGCATCTCACCGCCTTTTCACTATCCACTGCAGTTGGAGGCAAATTCTAATGGTAAAAAAAAAAAGTCAGAAAGAGTTCTCAGTGAATGACAAACGATGCTAACTAATAAAAGTTTTTCACGTGGAATTTTGGGGCTAGATGTAGGTAAATCAGAATTACCGATTCATAAATACCGAATTTTACCGATTCGGTATTCATGAATCGGTAAATCTGATGTAGGTAATTGTTCGGTAACAAATACCGCATCGGTAGGATTCGGTATTTACCGATTCGGTAATTACCGAATCGGTATTTGCCATTGATTCCTATGGGGCTTGAAGCCCATAGGAATCAATGCAAATACCGATTCGGTAATTACCGAATCGGTAAAAATACCGAATTGCCAAGGGGGACAGGGTGTCACTTTGACACCCTGTTGCACCCCTGTTTCTGGCTTGTGTGCCATGTGACACACATACATGCCCTTAGGGCATGTCTGTGTGCCACATGGCACAGGTGTACTACAAAGGAATTCGTTATTTACCATGCAATAGCATTACATGGTAAATAACGAATTCTTAGGGGCCTGTGGCACTGTTTACTGTGCCACCTACATATTGATTTACAGATTCGGTAAATTTACCGATTCGGTATTTTACTGATTCTGTAAATTTACCGAATCGGTAAATTTAACCGATTCTGTAAATCAACGGCCCCCTACATTACAAAACCCAAATACCGGTCGGTAACGGCCGAAATCGGCCGTTACCGACCGGTATTTGGTCTCCTACATCTGGCCCTTAGTCTCTGTGACCTAATCAAGTGTGGTGGTGCTCTCATTTCTGCAAAGTCAGGTTCACATTAAATCATTGCTGAACATGTTGTAAGGCATTCTACTGCATTTGTGGAACAATAATACAGCATTGAATAATATGGAAACTTATCCTTTTATTACCAATAAAAGTGAATGCTAATTCCACACTTGTTTTGAAAATAATTTGTTTTCTCATTTTTAGGTCAAAAGGGAGTTCTATATCATGTTGAAAACATTAAAGAGACCACCTAATGCAAAAAAGCTATTTTTGTCAACTATTTCTTCTCTAACAATCAGCAACAGTAGACCTGTCCCATCAACACTGATTGGTTGTTGTTACAGACAGAGGTACCCCGAGTTAAGGTAGTACACAGTGGCAGTAGCCATTCTGTAGTCATAGCTAGGGTGACTGGATATTGAGATTTCTGTCCCTTAATCTCTTTGCATCTGTTTGACGAACATCCATGAAACTTTGCAGACCTACTGCCCCATGTTATTCTGGTAGTCCTGAAGGTTTCATTGTGTTTCATCAAGGGGGTGCAAAGAAAAAAGGGGGATTCCAAAATGGGTGTAAAATCCAATGCATTTTACATAGACTTTTGTATTTCGCGTCGCAGGAAATCTGTCAGTCTGATTTTCCCAGCATTTGGAAGGATTATATGTTATGGTATGCAGATGATATTGTGAGTACTGGAGGTAAGAAGGGTTAGTATTTGTTAAGTTTTAAGTGTTTTAAATTTAGCTATATCTATGGCCACAGTAGTACCGCAGTACTCTTCAGGTATATAGTGATGGCAAGTCATTAGCTGATTGGCTAATGACTGCCTTTACAAAAGTTGAAGGCAGCCATGTTGTTTTCAGTTCAAGTTTCCCTGTGTTTTGCATTACACCATTCAATGTAGGTAAGTATTAGGTTTGGTATTTTTTCCTACCTATTACCGCTTTAGGAAAGGGGTAATAGGCAGAGAAAAATATTTATAAGTTTAAATATATATATTTTCTTTAATCTGAAGTACTTAAGTACCGTAAAAAAATAATTTTTTAAAAATTGCAAATAATAAGACAATATATTTTATAAATATAATGTGTTAAAGTGTATTTAATTTTTTTTTTTGCATATTTAAATATATACAAAAAAGTGTAAAATTGTGTATGGAGTAGCGCGCTAATTAGTAAAAAGTACCCTGCTACTTTACAAAAAACACAGCGTAGAGTACACTGCTTTATAGAAATAAAAAAGACAAATTTTAACCTTACAAAATGTTTTTAGGGTACCACGGTACTACCGTGCTCTCTGTTTTTTTTTTTAAATATATAGAAACGTTTAAATATTTTACGCTAAAGTGGTAATAGTTAGGGCAAAAATACCACCCCACGAATACTTACCTACATCTGAAGGCGTAACAAAGAAAATGGGCAAAGTGTACCCAAAAACATAGCTGCGTTTAACTTTTCTAAGGCCAAAGATAACACAATCAGCGAATGACTTGTAATTACTATGAACTGTGGTACTATCTCGCAATACCTCCATATTTAGCAAAAAAAACACAACAACAGATATGACTAACTTTAAATACACTAAAACGTATAAATTAGTTACACTACTTACCGAACCTACAGAACAAGTTACTTACCTTCGGTAACGCTTTTTCTGGTGGATACAGTATCTGCCTGTGGATTCCTCACCTTGTGAATATCCCCCTGCGTCAGCAACGTTCGGAAAATTCTTTTGTAGCACGCCGGCGTGGACGACGTCACAGGAGCACGGCATCGCGCGCGACTCCGACTGACGTCACTGACTCCTTATTAGGCCCACATCGGCGTGATGACATCAGTTCCGCCCTTTTTTCCGTGCCTTCGAGGCACCCGGACGGACCAATGATGGTAGACATGTACATATACAATGTACCCAGTACATAATATCCAAAAATACACACATAGTGTGAAGATAATGCATGGAAAACACCATATATAACATATATATATATATATATATATATATATATATATATATATATATATATATATATATATATATATATATATATATATATATATATATATATATACATATAAACACATTAATGTATTTAAACATTGTCATGAACTCAGATATAGAAGAGTGGACAACGGGGAGGCGGGTGGGCATGTGAGGAATCCACAGGCAGATACTGTATCCACCAGAAAAAGCATTACCAAAGGTGAGTAACTTGTTCTTCTGATGGATACATCTGCCAGTGGATTCCTCACCTTGTGAATAGATTCCCATAGCAGTGCCCACTCCCGGAGGAGGGTGTCCACTCTTCTATACCAGGAAATCTTGAAGGACAGAGCGCGCAAAATGGCCATCCCTCCTCATCTCACTATCTAAGCAGTAATGCTTTGCAAAAGTGTGGAGGGAGGCCCATGTTGCCGCTCTACAAATGTCCTCTACAGGTACACCTCTAGACAAAGCAGATGTTGACGACTTTGCTCTAGTAGAATGAGCACTTATACCCTCTGGAGGTTCCTTACCAGCCAGGGCGTAGCAGTTTTTTATGCATAGTATGATCCATCTTGAGAGTGTGCGCTTGTGCACAGCTCTTCCTTTTTTGCAGCCAGCAAATCCAATAAAGAGCTAATCATCCACTCGATAGTCTTTCGTCCTATCAAGATAAAAGCTCACCGCCCTTTTGGGGTCCAGACGGTAAAGTCGCTCCTCCTCCTTAGAAGGGTGAGGGGGAGGATAGAAGGTAGGAAGGATAATAGACTGCCCTAGATGGCAGGGAGTTACCTCCTTAGGCAGAAAAGCAGCCCTGGTCCTAAGAAACATTCGTTCAGCATGGATGGTCAAGAACGGGGGCTTTGAACTAAGAGCTTGAAGCTCACTTACCCTCCTTGCTGAGGTAATTGCGACAAGAAAAACAGTCTTAAAAGACAAAAGTCTCAAATGACACCTGTGTAGAGGCTCAAATGGAGAACCCATTAAATATGTAAGAACCAGGTTCAAGTCCCACTGAGGCACAATAGAGTGAGTAGGAGGAAACTTATTTGTTAAACCCTTTAAAAATCTCAATACAACAGGAGATTTAAACAAAGATGGTTGATCCGGTAAACAGATAAAAGCTGATAAAGCTGATAGATATCCCTTTACCGTAGCTACAGCAAAACCTTGCTGCGTCAATGAAAGAGCAAATTGAAGTATTTCTGACAAACGAGCTCTTAAAGGATCAACAGAATTCTCCCCACACCAGTATATAAATTTAGACCACCTATAAGAATAGATGGACTTGGTGGAGTCACGCCTGGCCGATAGAATGAAATCCACCACACCAGGTGTGAGAGAAAAGGAATTCAGGTTGCCCCGTTCAATCTCCAGGCATGAAAGTGTAAGGTCTGGAGGTGGGGGTGTAGAACCTACCCCTGCGACTGCGAGAGGAGGTCTGCCCTGAGAGGGAGACGGAGCGGAGGGCACGAGGAAAGGTGGAGAAGATCTGTGTACCACACCCTTCTTGGCCAATCCGGGGCGATCAATATTACTTGGGCCCGGTCTTGACATATCTTCCTCAGAACCCGAAGAATCAAGGGTATGGGAGGAAATGCGTAAAGGAGTCGCGAGCCCCAACTCAACTGAAACGCATCCCCCAACGCTCCTTGCATCGGATACTGGAGACTGCAGAATGATGGGCAGTGAGCGTTCTCGTGAGTGGCAAACAGGTCCACCTGAGGAGAACCCCATGTCCGAAAGACATGACGAACTACCTCTGGATGAAGCCTCCACTCGTGATCTGCTGAGAACTGCCGAATGAGACTGTCTGCACGAACGTTCAGTACTCCGGCCAGATGATTTGCCACTGGACAAATCTGATGTTCCTGAACCCAGGACCAGAGACGCAGAGCCTCTCTGCAGAGACAATGCGACCCCACTCCTCTCTGTTTGTTGATATACCACATCTCGGTGTTGTTGTCCGTCAGGACTTGAACCGACCGACCGCGAAGGGAAGGGAGGAAGGCCTTGAGTGCCAGACGTATTGCCCGCAATTCCTAAAGGATGATGTGAAGAAACCTTTCTTCTGGAGACCAAAGACCCTTGACATCCAGTTCCCCCAGATGAGCACCCCACCCTAGAGTGGATGCACCCGTTATCAATGTGGCCACCGACGGAGGAGTTTGAAAAGGCTTTCCTTGAGACAGATTCGACTCCCCACCAAGACAGATCCACCGCAGCTTTTCTGGAGATCCTTACTGACTCCCTGAGATCCCCTTGGTGTTGATACCACTGCCTGCGGAGGCACCACTGGAGTGCCCTCATGTGCCAGCAGGCATGGTTGACTAACAGAATGCAAGAAGCCATCAGACCGAGCAGACGAAGGACCTTCAGGACTGGAACAACCGCTCCATTGTAAAAAAAAAGGAATAATTTCCTGTATGTCGTGAATCCTTTGAGGTGGAGGGAATGCACGACATACAGTTGTGTCCAGTACCACACCTATGAACAGGTTGCCCTGGGAGGGCACCAGGTGAGATTTGGGTACATTTATCGAAAAACCCAACCTGTACAACAACTGAGTTGTCTCTTGCAGATGATGGAGCACTATCTCTGGAGATTCTGTTTTGATCAGCCAGTCGTCCAGATAAGCGAATACTGGAATCCCTGACCTTCTGAGATGTGCATCCACCAAAGCCATCACCTTCGTGAAGACTCGAGGCGCAGTAGTAAGACCAAACGGTAGAACCGCAAACTGGTAGTGTTGCGATCCCACCGTGAAGCAGAGATACTTTCTGTGTGACTTCAGAATGGGTATATGGAAATAAGCATCCTGCAAGTCATTGACACCATCCAGTCTTCTTCCATCAGCACCTGAAGAACCTGCGCAAGAGTGAGCATCTTGAACTTCTCCTGCTTTAGGTAAAAGTTCAAGATCCTGAGATCCAGGATTGGACGAAGTCTGCCATCCTTCTTGGGAATCAGGAAATACCGGGAGTAGCATCCCTGACCCCTTTCCTACTCCGGAACCACCTCTATCGCACCTTTTTTGAACAATGCTTGTACTTCTTCCTGAAGGAGCAACAGGTGGTCCTCCGAGCAAAAACTTTGGCAAGGAGGGTAATTTGGGGGAAATTCCCGAAAGGGAAGAGCATACCCATTCTCTACAAGATTGAGAACCCAAAGATCTGATGTAACCGATTCCCAATCCTGTAGAAAATAAGTAAGCCGACCCCCACAGGACCCGCATGATCCGAAATGGTGGATCTAGGGCTGCTTTGCTGTTGTAGGCGGGGAGTGGGTAGCAGAGGAGGAAGTGGAGGAGGAGGAGGCTTGACGTCCACAAGAACGACCCCTTTGTCTGCCTCTGTAGGACCTGTACAAAGGATTTTTCTGCTGCTGTTGCTGCTGGGTCTGCTTATAGGTACGAAAAGTAGACCTTCCAAAACCTTTGTATCTTTTGGCGACAGAGCCTCTAGTTTGCAACCCCAAGATCTTGCCGTTACTCTGCTATCCTTAAACCTTTCCAAAGCAGCATCAGCTTTCTTTCCGAAAAAGCCTGTGCCATCAAAAGGCAAATCCATCAGAGCAGCCTGAACATCCGCTGAAAACTCAGAAGTCTTTAGCCAAGCAGCTCTTCTGGTGGCGATCGAAGACCCCATGATCCTAGCCACAGAATCTGCTGTGTTCATACCACTTTGTATGACCGGCCGAGCTGCAGCCTGCGCGTCAGATACCACTTCATTAAAGTTCTTTCTATCCTCCTCAGGAAGCTTAGGAGATAGCTGTTTCACTGTATCCATCAAAGCATGGATATATCTGCCTAGCAAAAAAGGAGCATATGTCGATTTTAGGGCCATACTGCCTGACGAAAACAATTTTTTTGCATTCTGATCTAGCTTCTTAGAGTCTTATTCCAGGAACCTAGGGAAAAGCACCTGCAGATCTTTTCGAACAAGCAGCTTGAACCACCAAACTCTCTGGCAAAGGATGTGTGGCTAAGAATTCAGGATCTCCAGGCGCCACTCTGTAGCGCCTTGCCACTGTCTTTGAAACTGCAGGAGCAGTAAAAGGTTTACTCCATATCTCCAATATAGGATCAGTAATAGCCTCAGTAAATGGAAGAGTTGGCTCAACCACAGAGGATGGAGAATGGAGAACTTCAGTAAGAATGTTCGACTTGTACTCCACAGATGGCAGTCAAATTTAAGAGTTCTGCAGCCTTCTTAATTACCACATGGTAAGGTGCCACATCCTTAGAGGGAGCATCAGACACCGTGGGCAACCCCCATTCTGGTGAAAATTCCAGACCACTTGCATCATGCAACTCTTCAAAATAATCCTCCTGATCCTGAAGCTCGCCTTCTTCAATTTCAGCCTCTCCATAATTTCTTTCCTCCAAAAGGCGCTGCGCTCTACGCCTCGACCACTCCATTCGCACTGATGTCGTCGGATCCGGTAACGACTCCGATGGAGTCGGAGCTGGCGCCGAATGTGGAGCTGGAGCCGGAGCCGCCTTCGAATGTGAAGCTGGTACCGGCGTCGAACTTCGATTTGGATCTCGAGGTCGCTCCGGAGCCAGTGAAGCCGTGCACGGAGTCGATGACCTCGGAGGCGCAGAGAGAAGCCATGGTGGAGTGGGGGTCGGCATAAACGGCAGGAAAGGAGCCGGAGCATAAGCCTGCGGCACACCCAGATTATAAGCCAATGGATCCATGGGACCAGCCGGCACACCAGAGGGGTACATTGCTCTTACATATACACCATACATGGTGTTTAGAAAATGCGAAGGGTCCTGACCAGGACCAGGAAATTGAGGGTACGAACCCACCGGCTGCTCCTGAGGAGGCTGCACCCGATTCGACTCCTCCTGTTCCTTTTGTTCCTCGGGATGATGTACCGGAGTCGTCGAGCCAGAGGAACTTCTTCTTCTTCATGCACCGAAGACTGATACAGATCCGGAGACAGATTCAATTCCGGAGCCGGTGTAGGCTCCCGAGATTGTAAAGGCGTAGCCTCACCTTCAGGATTATGAGCTGGAGAGGGACATATCAAGCCCTTACGATGTTTTCGTGAAGGTGACTTCTTTTTGGAGTCCGACTCCCTGCCAGAATGGTGTCTCGAACTGTGCTTCTTTCTCTTATGCTTCCTTTTTGATGAACCAGAAGCATAACCCGAAGCCGACTTTGAAGCCGACCTCGACCGGGACCTTGACCTCGACTTCGACTTTGACTTCGACCTCGAGCCTCTCGATCTTGACCTCGAAGCTCTCTCAGTATCCTTACCCTTCAATTTGGCAACAAGAAGTTTTGCCTCCCATTCCCGAAGAGCCTTTGGGTTCATTTTAAAACAGGATCGACAACCCTTGACGTCGTGATCCAAACCCAGACACCATAGACAGTCACCATGAGGATCGGTAATGGACATAATTCTCCCACATGAGTCGCATGGTTTAAATCCCGTCTTCCTCGATGACATCTCGACAGAAGACAGCAACACCAAACAGATACAGAAACCAGAAATCCACAAAAGTAACAAAGTTACTATCCGTACAACAGAAGATCCCAAGAAACCGTCAGCGTCGACGACGCGGAAAAAAGGGAACTGATGTCATCACGCCGACGTCGACCTAATAAGGAGTCAGTGACGTCAGTCGGAGTCGCGCGCGACGCCGGCGTGCTACAAAAGAATTTTCCGAATGTTGCTGAACCAGAGGGATATTCACAAGGTGAGGAATCCACTGGCAGGTGTATCCATCAGAACAAAATATTCATGTGGGCACTATAATATGTAATCCTGCCACATTCTAACAAAGTGTGACTGGCATTTTCCACGGAACGGAAAATACAAAAGAGTACATGAAATATATTGTAATTACACACGTTTTAAGACCCTCTTTTTATTGTATCCCCTTGACCAAGCCATACAAAACTTTTACTCCTTCCACAATAAAACGGGTGGAACAAGTATGTTAAATTTCACTGCGATTCGGCAAACGGCCCAACATTACTAAAGGAAAAAATAATTTAAAATTCATAGGTTGATAATATCTACACATCTGTAAACAAAAAAGGTAACCTATTACCACTGACAGGGTGGTAATAGGTAGTTAATAACAATAAAACATAATAATTAATTGTATGTAACACCCTAACCCATAAGTTAGCAAAACGCTAACTGTACAATAATGGAAAATTGTGATTAAAACTATATGGTTGGGGGCGTGGCCAAGATGGCGAGCGGGTAAGACGTGTTCCACAGTGGCTCCCTGCTCCCGGGCACCTGACTTGGCCAGCAGCAGCGTTGCCTCCAGCCAACAGCTTGGTATTGAGGGAGAGCCCGCTCCTGGACTCTGAGTGCCGCCGATACTGCTCCGGTGGAGCCGAGTGACCGGTGGGAGGGCGAGAGAGGAATCCATGTGGCCGGAGGCAGCAGCGGCGAAAATGGCAGCCTGGCCTGGACTGTGTTGGTGAGGCCAGCAGAATCCTGTGTCCCCGACAGCGAGGTGATGGCGGCTTTTGGGGCTGGCGGCGACTTCTCCGGTGCCTGGCAGTGAAGGTGAGAGGTGCTGCTAGTGAGTTGGTGCAGAGTGCGCCACAGAAGCAGCGGAGGCGAGCAGCCGGATCCCTGCGAGGTGGCGGGACCTGGCGAGCCACATGTAGCTGGGTCTCTGGTGGGCGCAGGGCGGCCCTGAGGTGGGTGCACAGCGGGGTCTCCGACCGGCAGAGCTTCGCCCAGTGGGGTCAGCTGGCGCTCGTGATCGGAGCAGGAGCACAGGAGGATTCTGGGCCAGAGTGCGGTGGCGTCTGGGCAGGAGCTGCGGACGGAGGAGGCCTGGATCTGGCCTAGAGCTAGCACACCACCAGAAGCTGCATAAGGGGCCTGGGGGCAGTCACAGCTCCCTGAAGGGGACACCCTCTTTATCAGTGAAGAGCTTTAGGGACTCCGTGTGCTGGCGGTGAGAGGCCCGTGACTGAGCAAGCGCTGCTTGGCTGGTTTGTGCGAGACTCCCCCATCTGCAGGCCTTAAAAGGGAGACTGGGGGAGTGTACGCCTACACTTGTGGCCTTGAGTAGTGATGGGCCTACTGCGGCCTTGAAGCCTGAGAGATGGAGGGACTGGAGTCCGGTTATACCCCCGTTTGGACATTCGCCATTTTACGTACTTTACCGTAAGCCCACTGTGCAGTACTAAAATGTACGCCACTCCACCTTATGGTACTCCACTGTACTCCACTCCACTGTACGCTATTCTACTTTACCCCACTTCATTGTACCTGAGTCTACTGTATGCCACTCAACTGTATGCTATTTCAATATACGATTTTCCAATACATGCTCCTAGACTGTACAACACTCCAGTCTATAGCACTCCACTGTACACCAGTACAGTGGATGCAAATATACTCTACAGTAGTGTCAGAATGGAGGGGGTGAAGGGCTGAACAATGAGGACTTACCGGATGACGTGTCTTGGCCCGTGCCCGGCCCTTCCCCTGAAAAACCAAATCACAAACACTTTTACTTTTTCAGGCCTTCGAGGATATCACAGAAATAAAGGAAAGACAAAGTCAGGCATCATTTGAAGGGACAACAGGAAATCCTATCCTGATTGCTACAACAAGACGGGAAGTGGATAAGTCTTTCCCCGATACTGCTCACCCAAGGCCCTTTAAATCGAGTACCTAGAGAGCAAAAGGGTGTGGATGCTGAAGACTACACTACAACACTACAGTGGGAGAACACCTGAGACTGGACAAGCTGTATGGGCCCAGGGGAAGGACGACGCTGATGGGAGGATATCTCAATGGCAGGTCCGGACTGGCCGTTGCGGGCACCGGGAAATCCCCCGGTGTGCCGCAAGGGTGGGGGCCGGTTTTGGGCCCCTGGCGGCCTTTTTTGTTACAGGACTGTTTTTGCAGAATCGGCCCTGTAACAAAATTTGCCAAAAACTGGCCCCGGTAAAGAGCTCATGCACCCCCAACACCCCCCCCCCCCGGGGGGCTGACGAGCACTTTGCCAGGGCCGGTTTTTGTTCTCAGTCCGGCCCTGTTCAATGGCAGGAGGGACACGGGCAGGATGCTTCACCCAGCCATGCACCAGGAGGAGCGTGGCTCGCCCAGGAACGTGACCAGTTTCTATTCCAGCACTGGTGGATGGAGGGGCCACACAAGGGTCTAATTGGAGCCTAAGATAAGGCCAACATGGGAACTTCAGTATTAACGTAGGAGGGAGGTGGAGTGTCATAAATTACGGGTGGGTTTTCGTTTAATCTTTTATCAGGATTCGCATGCTACATGAAACTCCTTCACTTGTCCTGAAACTGCTAAGCCACGGTTAAGATCGGAAATCTCTTCTGAGACTTAAAGGAGCTAGTGATTTATCCTGGTCTCGAGCGCCACCTTAAACTACCCCTCTTACTCACTCAACCTGGTTGGAAATTGAGCTAGACCATCAAAGACTAAAAGGACCACGCAGCTTGTAAGAAAGACCAGGTGCATGTTAAAAGAAGAGGATTCCTTCTATTCCAATTTTGTTTCTCTTTTCTTACTCTCATTTGGGCACTATCTTTTATCTGGCTTCCACAACTATAGAGAAATTGAACCCCTCACACCTCACTAACCCCACAAGAGACGGTATACCAAGATAAGGATAAGGGCACCTGTATTAGCCTTAGTCTGGGAAAAAGTATAAGAGACTTACCTGTGGCTTGTTTCCTTGTTTCGAGGGGGCCGGTGGACCAGACTTCCGGCCATTCTAGAAGGAAGGAAAAGAGAAAACAGTAGACTTGAGAATTTCATCAAGGTAAAAATAACTGTCCAAATAAATACCTACTTCCAAAACCCAATTATCTTGTGTTGTCAATCGCATGCCAAGCAACCCATGGTTGAGAAAGCAGGCAGCCTTCCATTGTTACATAATTGATACCGTGGTACAGCATATAGAATGGGTATTAGAGAGGCAAATGTCCTCGACCAAAGCGGGCGAGAGATATTCTGCAATGCTGTCTAGTCACAGTTGGACCATTTGAATACAGATCAGTTTCAGTTGATTTATGGTTTGGTTCTACTTCCACATTATAGTTACAAAAGCATATTGTGGGCGATGACCCTGATGCTTTATTGTTATACTTCAAAAGAGCTGCTAGGACATATCTTTGCCCTAGAGAAAAGTGTTCTTTTTTTCTCCTCCGTCTTCTGACTAGAGAAGCCCAGGCAGCATACCAAATAATGAACGCCCAGGGAGATGCCCCATACAAGGAAATACATTCATATGGGACCATCTAGGGATTGATGAAGAGACTTACAGGATAAGATCTAGAAAACGAAAGAGGCCTACATGGAGATACGCCGAAGACTCTTTTTAGGTCGAGCATTCAAGACCTGTTGTAATTTTTCATGTTGGCTTAAAGCCATCCCCCTGCTTTTGATTTGTTTAAGTGTCATTTAAAAATCCTTGCTTGCTAGTGGTCAGTACTGCCTCTTTGTCCCTCCTTATTCTCTTCAGTTCCTCCTAAGCAGCAGGGACTAACTAATGTCTTTATGTGTTCTGAGGGGGACTCTTTCATTTCTTGGTTTTAGAAAACGAGGTCTAAGTTTCCTATCCTTTACTTATATACCCTAAGAAAGAGCAGCTTTATCATGTCAATCTATTGAAGAAACAGTTGGGACCACTTACCCGAAAAGTACAAGCCGCGACTGCAGTGGAGAGCCCCCCTAGGACTCTGGGGCAGCTTCCCTATAATGAGTTCTTGAAGGAATAACTGCAGAGTAGGCTGTTAAAAACACTACAGCTTTTTTCCCCAAGCCATCCCCACACAAGTGTTTTTTTTCATAAAACATAAAAACCGTATCAGATACCTGCTGCTAGAAGACAGGCAATCCAGAAAGAAGTTGAACAAATGTTGCAGATGGCGGTAATAGAACCATCAAAAAGTAATTGGTCGTCCCCTATAGTATTGGTCCCTAAGCCAGATGGCACTATACATTTTTGCATTGACTTCAGAGCGCTCAACAGAGGTATACACATTTGATGGGTCTTCCCTCCCCAGGACTGATGAGCTGATAAGAGAAACTAGAAAAGCATGTTATATTACTATCATTGACCTTACCAAGGGATACTGTCAAGTACCCCTTAAAAAGGAGGACCAAGAAAAGACAGCCTTTTCTATACTATACAGCTTATTTCGATTTACTGTCTTGCCCTTTGGCCTTCACTGAACCCCCTACATTTTATTAGTTAATAAAAAATGAATTAAAGAACCATCAAGCTTACTTCTCCGCTTTTCTGCATGACATCGTCATCTTCAGCAATACTTTGAAAGACCATCTTAACAACCTTCACGCAGTCCTTCAAGAACTGGGAAAAGCTAACTTGCATATCAACACAAAAAAATCGAGAGCAGGATATAAGAAAGTGAGGTATTTGGAATATGCCTTAGGTAATGGTCTCATTAAACCCCAGGATGAAAATGTGAAAGTCATTACCAAATACTCCTTTTCCACATATTAAATGGGAAGTCAGGGTCCTTCTTGGTCCTCTTGAATACTATAGGTTTATACCCCATTATTCTGACATAGCAGACCCCCTAACCAATCTGCTAAAAAAAAAAGGAGTGACCAATAAGGACCGCCAACCACTCTCCACTGTAGTCATAGAAACCTTTAAGGAACTGAAGCAGGCCTTCACTTTGAGTCCAGTTTCAGCTTCTCCAAATTGTATTCAAATCTTCCTTTTTCAGACCGATGCCTCATACATGGGGATAGGATCGGTCATTTCTCAGTATAATAATGAAGGTCTTGAAGTCCCGGTCCTACTCATCATCAGAAAACTCTTCCTACTCATCATCAAAAAACTCTTTCCTAGAGAACAATGTTACCCGGTCATTGAAATAGTCTGTTCAGCCCTTAAATTGGCATTTAAAAAGTTGTGATATTATCTGGAGGGTAACCCACTCATTCTATACACAGATCATGCCCCCTTGGCATGGATGAGCCGAAATAAGTGGAATAACCCTAGAATACTGAGGTGGTTTATTTCCTTGCAACCGTTTCAGTTTGAGGTCCACCACAGATCACTGTAACGCAGATTTTTTTGTCCGAGATGGGGGGTTTGTGGGGGCAGCCGAACGTAGTGAGGTCTGTCCCCCGGGTAGTTTGGAGGGGTCTGGGCTGGCCGAACTGGCCATTTTGTGGTTTGGGGCTTTTTTAGGGTGTAGACCAATTGTAGCCCAATTTTAGCCCAAGTAGCCCAAATTATATAATCTAATGAGGCGATTTGCCAGCGACCATTTTAGGTTTTGGTGACCTGGTGGCTGACAGCAGGGTAACTAGTAATATTTTTCTACGATTGCTATTAATAGTTTTCTTATGAATGGCGGCCGCCGTCTCAGCCTGCACGTCCCCTAGGCGGGCGCAAAGAAAAGTAGTGAGTTTTAGGGGCTGCTCTTAGGCCCGATGAGCGGTCCCTTTCTCCCCACAAGCATCAGAGCCTCGTGTGCATTCCGAGGCTCCAGCAAGAGTGTGCAAGGGCGGTTTTGGGGTTTGGGAGGTGGAGGGGGTATACCCGGTTGGGTTAGGCAGGGTGAGGGCCTGAGGGATTTAGAATGGGAACTTGGGTCTGGGGAGTGGAGAGGGGAGGAAGGCTCAAATGGATGTTGGGAGTAAGAGGAGGGGATCCTGGGGGATTGGGAGACGGCCGGGGGGTAGCAATGCCTGAGAAGGGCTTTATATTTTCACCTCATGGAATAACGAGGTGAGGGCCATTAGTAGAGTGGGTCAAGTTGATGCTTATCTTGCACAGGGAGGATCAGCTGGTTTGGAGGGCAAAGCTTTACATTTGAGAAGAGGGGGAAGGGGGGGGGGGCTAAGGCGGGGGCAGCAGAAAGGTTGGTAGGGGGGGTTCAGGGGACAGGTCTTGACCAGGACCGGCCAGGGTTAGATATGGCTGGACTGGAATGGAGTGAGGGGAGGAAGAGGGATTGAGTGACAGGGAAGTAGGTGATTGGTTTAAGGTAGGGCGGAAGACAGGGGATGAGTATCAAAGGCCCGGCACACCAGAACAATCATTTATATAGCAGGGCGAAGACTCACTTCCGGTGGTGGACTTGGCAGAGCTGGGTGTGGCTTACTGGCGCCTAGGAGAAGGGAGGGTGGAGCCTTGTGCGGCGTACCTGTTACCATCGGGGGATTCCGGCGTGGCCAGCACATGTAGGCCAAGAGCGGTCTCGCTGGCCCCAACACCCGACGGACCTCAGCGGTCTGCAGGATGGAAAACTAGCAGGAGAACGTAGTCATAGGACTCAGGGGTATATCAGATGGTGTGGTCGGTTCCCCGGAGGCGCACAGTTATGGGCCCATGAGGGGTCGCACGAAGGCACGGAGTTAGATTTCGATGAGTAGAGCCTTGAGGAAGGCGAGCTTAGAGATGATTTAGATGGGGTGGGGGGATAAGAGTAATGTCTCTCAGAGTGTTTTCCAGGTGTCCAGAAGAGAGTCAAAGCCTACGGCAAGGCCAACCAAGTTGGGATGAACTACGGGGCTACTGGCAAGGCTGACTGCAGCAATACAGGCACCCTCCTTAGAGCCAGGTAAAACATATGGAAAGAGGGAGGGGCTGGTATTGGTCTCTGTGGGGACAGAGGAGAGGGGGCAAGGGTTCCTCTGACCATAGAGAATTGGACAGCAGCTTTCTTGATTTATGTTAGTGTTTACTGGGAGAAATTCCCAGAACGCTGCGTAGCACTATTCAAGTATGTGGAGGTCAATCACAGGTTGGGGGGTTATGCATGGGCACAATACAATGAGGAATTCAGGGCCGGTATGGCCTGGGATACTGAGGCATTCATGGGCACAATACAATGAGGAATTCAGGGCCGGTATGGCCTGGGATACTGAGGCAAAAATGGGTGGAACATGACACGGATTATGGCAGCACACAATTGGGCTTCCAGGAGCATGGGGGCCTGCTGGGATTTCAATAAAGGTCTGTGCACATGCAAATATTGCAGATTTCGCCATGAGTGCTCAAAATCCCTTGATCAACTGTTTTGGGGTAGGAGGGGTTTTCAGCAACGGGGGCAACACGGGGGACAGCAGTAGAAGCATTTTTCGGGGTCAAGAGGAGCTACGGGTTTTCTGGGACAAAAGGCTCATACGCCAGTTAAGGCAGACAAATTGGAGGCAGTCTTACAGAGTTAGGACAACCAGAAGGCTGCAGAAGTACTAAGGGAAGGGTTCAAGTGGGGTTTTCATTTGGGGTAGGCAGCACCTAGACACAGGCTTTGATCAGAAAATTTGAAGTCAGCAAAGAACATTCACAGGTTGGGCAAGAGAAATTAGGCAAAGAGGTGAGGAGATGGAGAATGGTGGGCCCTTTCCCAGTTTAGCCTCTGGACAACTTGATTGTGTCACCAGTTGTGGTGGTGTCCAATAAAGAACCCCGACAATTCAGGCTTATTCAGCATTTATCATGGCCAGAATGGTGCTCGGTGAATGATTTTATCGATGAAAAGGAAGCTACTGTTTTTTACTCGTCAGTTGACGTGACCATGTCACTGGTAGTGACAGCGGGCGCAATGGCGGAAATGGCAAAATGCGATATAAAATTGGTTTTCCATTTGCTTCCAGTCCATCCAGATGATTGGGATCTTCTGTATATCAATTTCAATTGTAAATGGTACGTGGATAAGGCATTACCTTGTCTGCAGTGGTTGTTTTAAAAAAGGACGGGGCACATGTTAGTGACCCATTACTTGGATGTATTTTTTCTTTGTTGGAACCTCTTGCTCCACGGAGTGCCAGGAGGCCCTGGTAAACTTCAAAGAGCTGACGGAGGATTTGGGAGTGCCATTGGCACTCAAAAAGACAATGGGCACCAGCATTGCACTGTCTTTTCTTAGATTTCTGATTGACTCCAGAAGAATGCAAGCCCGGTTGCCGGATGATGAAAGTGATAAAATGCTGGAATTGCTTAACGCAAAGGACAGGGCACATGTTAGTGACCAATTACTTGGATGATTTTCTTTGTTAGAGCCTCTTGCTCCACGGAGTGCCAGGAGGTCCTGGAAAACTTCAAAGAGCTGACGGAGAAGTTGGGAGTGCCATTGGCACACGAAAAGACGATGACCCCAGCACGGCACTGTCTTTTTTTGGGAATTGGATTGATTCCAAAGAAATGCAAGCCCAGTTGCCAGATAATAAATGGGATAAAATGCTGGAATTGCTTAACGCCGTGCTGGCACAGCAAAAAGTAATGGTCAAAGAGATACAGGCCTTGCTAGGGCATCTCATTTTTGCATGTAGGGTAGTGAGAGTAGGGAGAACCTTTTGCAGGAGGCTAGTGAGGGCATTGGGGGGAACAGATTGCCTCATCGTCATGGGCCTTTCCTTGCAGGCGTAAAAGAAGATTTGAGAATGTGACATGTTTTTCTGCAAACTTTCAATGGCATTAGACTGGCAAGGGAGGGGAGATCTCATTTGGGATATGCAGATATTTTCAGATACAGCAGGTAGCAAAGGTTTTGGCCTCTACTTGCAGGGGAAGTGGTGTGCCGAGCAGTGGCAGGCAGAATAGATTTCTGGAGTTCTTCTCCTTAGTTGTGGCAGTTACACTATAGGGTAGTCAGCTTGCGCATAGGAAAGTGGCTTTTCGAGTTGATAATAGGGCAGTTGTAGAGATTGTGAACCGTCAGTCAGCAAGGGATGAACAAGTGTTGCTGAGGGTTTTGTCCTAGGTTGTTTGTGTTAATATATAGCATTTGGAGCACTGCATGTACCAGGTGTGGACAATGACATAGCGAATGTCTCGTTCACTGTGGGGTAGATTCTGTGGGTTGGCCAAGGACGCCAACAGGATCCCGACACCCATGCCGCAGCAGTTGTGGTACGTAGGCAACACAAGATGCTACAACTGGTGGTAGGATCACTGGATAAGTCCACTAGGATAGCCTATAATCTAGCATGGAAAGAGTTTTGCTGTCAGTTGCCCAGCGGCGCTCGACTAAGTAACAGCGAAGGGACAATGTGATTCAGTTTATACCGGATATGATTGGAAAAGGTTTACCCAGGGTAACAATTGCAGGAAAATTAGCGGGAATTGCATTCATGTGTAAATTGCTCTGGGGTTACATGGCTTCAGCGGGTGAATTGGGCTCAAGGATGCTAGAAGGGTGGGCCAGGGAGCATGGCCAGCTGAATACGGTCAGGAGATCCTTGTCATGGCAGTTGCTGAGCAGCGTAATACAGATTTTGCCTAGGATTTGCACGGACGCCTTTGAGTCGTGCCTGATTTCCACACTGATGGTGGATGTTCTTTTGTGCATTTAGTATCTGAGTCGTTAGGGGACAGAAGGGGTGGGGGGATCTGATGGGAAGATGTGGTCTTGCGCGATGCAGGTGTACATATATGGATAAAAAAGTCCAAAAGGGATTTAAAGGACAAGGGAAAATGGGTGTTGTTGTAGGCTCCATTGCCTAAGCTTACTTGCTCTTATAGATGGGGGCTTCACTGGCGAGCAGCATCCCATCCAAGGATATTGGGGAGTCCGTTTTTGTGCATGCGAATGGGAAAAGAGTTACAGCCTTCCAATTACTAGCTGTGCTGAGGAAGGCACTGAAGGAATTGGGCATACACAGTGCAGGTATTGGGACACACTCTTTCCGGATTGGGGCAGCATCTGAGGCAAGCAATAGAGGGTGGGGACAGGGTGATATCATGCATTTGGGGAGGTGATCCTCAGATTATTAGAAGCGATACTTGCACAGCAGGGATAAGGAATTTAGCGCAGTTGTTACAATGCATAAATTCACGCAATGTTTCTTGTTTCAGGTTCGGTGGCTGGCCCCCCTTTCGTTGGAAATATCAATCTGGGTTATGGGACACTCCTTTGTGAAGTGGGCGCACGTACAAGCAAATTTATTTCGGACAGAATCTTGGTTTTAATAACCCCGCAAGTGTTATGAAAAAGAAAAGAGAGCATGTTTTGAAAGGAGCTGATTCCGTGTCTTAACGGTCTGCTAGTTGGGGGTCGGTGTCCGGACATTTTGGTTGTACATTTGGGTGGAAATAATTTGTGTAAAGAGAAGGGCATAGTCCTGAGCAGACGCATGAAGACGGACTTAGCACTTATTAAACAACAGTGATCAGGATGTTTTGTGGTATGGAATGCGTTGTGCCCCTCCGGGTCTGGTGGGGGGCAGTTAATCCAGGAGCAGTGGACAGAGCCAAGAGGAAGCTTAATACAGAGATGTCTCGTTTTTTCAGGGAATCGAGTTTTGGTAGAATTGTGCACAGGGACATTCATTTTGATGCAGTGGAATTTTTGGGAGGAGACAGGGTCCACTTGTCAAGGCTGGGAATGGACTTTTATTTGTTGAAAATTAGGAAGCTGATTAGCCAGAACGTTAAATGTTCAGAGCCACCCTATGAAGTAAGAGGCCAATAGGAGGGGGTGGGCAGAACAAAGGGGCCTAGGCAGTAGTGGCCGTCACCCCCTTTTTCCTGGGTGGCGGGGTTTAGAAAAGTTGGCCAGGGTTGGCACTGGTTTTTCGTTAAGTATTGGAAGTTTGTGAGCAAGGGCAGGAAAAGGGTAGGCAGGTTGTCTAAGTTTCAGGATAGATGTTTGTTGGTTACAGTTGCAGGAAGGTGGGTAGGTAACAGGGTGTCATTGGGGGAAAAAGTTTTAACTGCAATACTGTGTAATGCTGTTGTTATGTTAATGCCAGGGTGGGGGAACGTTTGAGGGGATCGTAGAGACGGGGGACCATGGGTCAGCTATTTGATGTATAGCAAGGCTTTAGTTTTGTAAGGCAGTATCCAGTTAGTAATTTTGTAATATGCACCTGTTTCAATAAAGCAGCCTTTTTCACGCACAAAATGGGTCTCTGCTAGGCTTGCCGCCTCCCTTCCAAGGAAGGGTTTGGGGGGCAGCCGAACGTAGTGAGGTCTGCCCCCAGGCAGTTTGGGAGGGGCCTGGGCTGGCCGGATTGGCCATTTTGTGGTTTTGGGCTTTTTTGGGGTGTAGCCCAGTTATAGCCAATTATAGCCCAATTGTAGCCCAAGTAGCCCTATGCTTATATAATCCTATGAGGGGATTTGTAGCCACCATTTTAGGTTTAGTGACCTGGTGGCTGGCAGCAGGGTAGCTAGTAATAGTTTTCATGGCCCCACCCTCCCATCCCTCTTTTTAAGAATTTTAGCTAGGTGGAGTCTTTGGGGTTTATTCTTTGGTTTAGGCCAGGTTTGTGGAGACAGGTGCATAAGGGGTCTTATGGAAGTTGTCGCTTGCAACAGGTGCTTGCGGGGTTTAGTAAAGTTGGCCAGGGTTGGCACAGGTTTTTAGTTACGTATTGGAAGTTTGTAAGCAGGGACAGGAAAAGGGTAGGAAGGTAGTCTAACTTTCCGGATAGACGGTTGTTAGTTACAGCTGCAGGAAGGCAGGTAGGGAACGGGGTGTCCTTGGGGGAAAAAGTTTTAACTGCAATACGGTGTAATGTTGTTGTTATGTTAATGCCAGGGTGGGGAAATTTTGAGGGGATCATAGGGGCGGGTGGATCAGGGCTCAGCTATTTGATGTATAGTGAGGCTTTAGTTTTGTAAGGCAGTTGCCAGTTAATTTTTTGGTAATATGCACCTGTTTCAATAAAGCAGCCTTTTTCACACACAAAATGGGTCTCTGTTTGGATTGCCCCCCTCCCTCCCAAAAGGGGACGTGTCACACAAGTGTGAGGGAGTTTGCCTCGCATTTTAGCTGTGGCTCTCTCTATTGGCTAGAGCTGCTTTTAACCACTATGTTTGTTTTCTTGGCGAGGCGGCGTAAGTCTGGGCATTACAACACCCTTATCCTCAGCTGCACCTCGATAGTTCTGGTGCTTGTTTTTCCTACCTGCCAGGATTTCTGTGCTCCTTTGTCCTCCCACTCGGTTTACTCGTCTCCACAGCCCTGGTCCGACGCAGGCTTGCCTGTCGAGTGGAAGGCGTGTTGGGAGGTCGAGCACCACCTAACCTTGGGGGGCGGAGTTACCGGCACCACCTCTTCCTGGGCTGTCTATTTAGCCCTATGTGTTGCTTCGCGCGCTGTGGACACGAGTGTGAGGGAGTTTGCCTCGCATTTTAGCTGCGGCTCTCTCTATTGGCTAGAGCTGCTTTTAACCACTTTGATTGTTTTCTTGGCGAGGCGGCGTAAGTCTGGGCATTACAACACTCTTATCTCAGCTGCACCTCGATAGCTCTGGTGCTTGTTTTTCCTACCTGCCAGGATTTCTGTGCTCCTCTGTCCTTCCACTCGGTTTACTCGTCTCCACAGCCCTGGTCCGACGCAGGCTTGCCTGTCGAGCGGAGGGCTTGTGGGGAGGTCGAGCACCACCTGACCTTGGGGGGCGGAGTTACCGCACCACCTCTTCCTGGGCTGTCTATTTAGCCCCATGTGTTACACCGCGCGCAGCGGGCGCGCCGCTGGTGCACCGAAGGCGCGACAAAGGCAAGCACGTCTGCGCCCGTCCGCGGCCGGCCGGGGCCAGGGGCCAGGTACCCTGTTCACCCTTATGCATACTCCTTTCAAGATCTATTCGCGCTTCGGGGTAATTGGGCTATTTTGGCTCATATTTACTCTTGCATTAAGAGTACTGGCATCCTTAACCCCAGTCCCTCGGTGTCTCTTCCATTCCTGACAGGCCAGTCAGCACATTTCCAGTCTCATGCTGTGGTGTCTGCTTCCTCCCTGTTACCCCTAGCCCAGCCTGTCCCTATAATGGTGTCAGCCTATCTCCTCAATACCTGCTCATTAGTTAAGCATCAGCTTGAACTTTTCACTTTTCTGGACACCGTTAGGCCGGACATATTATTCCTTACGGAGACATGGCTCTCCTCCGACTCCTCACCGGACATACTAGCGGCCATTCCTGATCCTTATTACATCTTACGCTCGGACCGTCCAGATGGGAAAGTCGGAGGTGGAGTCGCGTTAATAATACATTAAAATTTTCAGTTTTTACCATTATCCTTCCTTCCCATTCCCTCAGTTGATTTTCTTGTTGTTCGCTCCATGTCTTCCACTGTCCCTCTGACATGTGTTCTTTTTTATCGTCCACCGCAGTCTATGCCCCTCTTCTCCTCGACAGTAGGGGATTTGTTGGCCATGCTTGTTGTTAACAACTCTCGGTTACTGGTGTTGGGTGACTTTAACTTTTGGCCCTCCGATCCCCGGGAGGACCCCCATTCTAAAGAGTTCTCTGACCTCCTCTGTAACCTTAATCTTTCTCAGCATATACATTCCCCCACCCATATCCATGGTCATATTCTTGACCAGGTTTGGTCATCCAATTTGAGTGTTCCTACTCCGATTATTAGTCCATGTCCCTGGTCCGACCACTTTTTTATCTCATTTTCCTTTGACCTCGTGGATGTTAGTAAACCCCCATTCCCCTCTAACACCTGGGTTCGAAACTGGGGTCGAGTGGACACATCCTCTCTTTGTTCCTCCCTTTCCTGTTCACGTCCTAATTTACATGACCTTTCTCCTCATTCTCAGGCCTATGCAATTGACAACTGGCTCACTTCGGCCTGCGATCACTTGGTCCCTTTAAAACGCCTTAAGACCCGTCGTCTTCACGACTCTAACCGGTGGTTCACCTCTGAGTTCAAATTTAAAAAACTGGCCCTGAGGCAAGCTGAACGTCGCTGGAGACTGAGATATTGCTCACTTCAAAAATCATTATATCTTGCCTTGCTACAAGACTATAAAAATGCTATTGTTCAAGCGAAATCGGACTACTTTACCTCAAAAATCCTTTTGTCTGCAAACAAGCCGAAAGACATCTTTTCTACTGTTCACGACCTGGCCACCTCGGCAAGAGCCACTCTCAAGCCCCTTCCTTCACAAGCCCTCTGTAATTCTCTTAACGAGTATTTTATTGACAAAATTAGTACCATCAAAGCTAATATTCCTCCTCCTTCACCTAATTTCCACTGCCTTGATCCCTTACCCAATTCCCACTTCCTGGATCAGTTCCCCCTAATATCTAGGGATACCTTCATCGCCTCACTTACCAAAGTTAAGTCTGGCTGTCCCATCGATAGTTGCCCTGCTTATCTATTAAAGGAGGTCTTTTCTGTTTGCCCTGATCCGCCTTTGGCATTTCTCAATAATTCTCTCTCGTTGGGGATAGTCCCTGACCTTTTTAAATCTTCTAAAATTATTCCCCTTTTAAAGAAGGCAGGGGCCGACCCGTCTCTTCCTTCTAATTCCGTCCCCATTTCTTTGCTTCCTTACTTGGGGAAAATCTTAGAGAGCCATGTCACAGCATGCCTCAGCTCTTTCATCGAGAACACTCATGCTTTAGATCCTCACCAAGTGGGCTTTCGTCCCGCTCATTCTACAGAGTCTGTCATACTCTCTGTGATGGATGAACTCAGATGTAGAGCTGATGCCAATTCCACTCAGGCCTTGGTTCTCCTGGATCTCTTGGCCACCTTTGACACGGTCGATCACACCATCTTGATCGACCGTGTCAAGAGTGCTGGCCTCCGGGGCTCCTCCCTGGCTTGGATTTCCTCATTTTTGGAGAACCGCCAGCAGGCCGTTCAGCTGGCTGGCTTTTCTGCGGCCCCTCAACCTATCATCTGTGGGGTCCCCCAAGGTTCCTCTCTCTCTCCTCTTCTTTTTAATTTGTACATTTTCCCTCTCATCTTTGCTCTTAAAAAATTGGATGTCACAGTATATAACTATGCTGACGACCTCCAACTCATCTTTAACATCTCCTCTTCTCCTTTTTCTGTCTCAAATTTTCAATCAGTTATGTTGTTCATCAGTGACTGGATGAACTTTAACCACCTTAAGCTCAATCCCAATAAACCTGAGCTTGTACTCACGGGTGGTGTTTCCAGTCCCTGGTCCTCTATTTTTTGGCCCTCTTCTTTTGGCCCGCCTCCCTCTCCCTTTGCCTCTGTTAAAAACCTTGGTATTAAAATTAGCAGTGACCTTTCCATGCATAATCAAGTTAGTGCTGTGGTCTCATCCTGCTTTCTTAACCTATGTACCATACGCAAAATTTCCCGTTTTTTCTCTATCGAGGCACTTAAACTAATCTTGCTAGACATGGTTATATCTCGTCTGGATTACTGGAATGCTCTGTACGTCAGAATACCGGCGTGCGAGCTTCGCCGCCTGCAGCAAATCCAGAACCAGGCGGCAAGGTTGGTTTATAAACTGCCCAGACATCATCACATTACTCCACTTTTAAAAACTTTACATTGGCTTCCACTTGCCGAACATTCCCTTTTTAAACTTGGCTGTCTGATTTTCAGGGCCTTAGCTGGCACTGCGCCTGCCTTTGTAGCCGCTAAACTCAAGCATTATGTCCCCACCCGCAACCTCCGGTCCTTATCTAAACATCTTTTGTGCATTCCCCGCTGTAGAAGGAAGAAACATGGCGGCATGAGTTTTTCCTTCTTGGCCCCCTCCTTTTGGAATTCCTTACCCCTTAGTATTAGGACTATTGCTCTCTATATGGACTTTCGTAGGGCCTTGAAGACCTGGCTTTTCCTACAGGCTTTTGCAGAGTAGACATCTCTCTACTCACTCATGTCCTCAGCACCAAGAAACCGCTTGGTCTACGTGCGCTCTCCAAGTACCTTCAACTTCAACTTCAAATTCACAATGAATTTGGTGAAGGGCTGAACAATGATGTGCCCTGGTCCCTGACCAGCGCTGCCACTGAAACACCAAATCACAACACCCTTTCACTTCTTCAGGCCTTCAACGATATCACAGAAAAAAAGGAAGTACAAGGTCACGCTTCATTTGAAGGGACAACAGGAAATCCTATCCTGATTGGTACAAGAAAACAAGAAGGGGAGGAGTCTCTCCTGCATACTACTCCTACAAGGCCCTTAAATCCGAGTGCAGGAGACCAAGGGTGTGTGGGTGCTCAGGATTACACTACGACTGGAGAACTGACATGCTGTACGGAGTCAAGGGGAATGAAGATGCTGACGTAAGGATCTGTGCATGGCAGGACGGCTGCCGGCAGCATTCTTCACCCAGCCACGCGACGCTCGCTCAGGGACGTGACCGGTTGCTATTCCAGCACGGGTGGATGGAGGGGGCCACACAAGGGTCTACTTGGAGCCTAAGATAAGGCCCACATTGGAACTTCAGTGTTAACAGAGGGGGAGGAGGAGTGTCATAACTTACGGGCGTGTTTTCTTTTCTTCTTTTGTTAGGTTTCTCATTCTGCGTGAAACTCCTTCACTCGTCGTAAAACTGCCAAGCCACGTTAAAGATTGGGAATCTCTTTTGAGATTAGTAGGAGCTGGCGATTTATCCCGGTCTAAAGCAGCACCTTTAACGACCCCCCTTACTCACTTGACCTGGTTGGAAATCGAGCCGGGCCATCAAAGACTAAAAGAACCATGTAGCTCTCAAGAAAGCCCAAGGGCACGTTAAATAAAAAGGATTCCTTCTTTCCCTTCTTTTCCTACTTTTTTTCTCTCATTTTTTACTCTCAGTTGGGCACTACCATTTATTTGGTCGTCATGACTACAGAGAAATCAAACCCCTCACATCCCAGCAACCCTACAAGAGACGTATACCCAGAAAAAAAGGGTACCTGTATTAGAGTTAATATGGGGGAAAATAAAGGAAACTTACCTGTGGCTTGTTTCCTTGCTCCGAGGGTGCTGGTGGATGAGACCTCCAATTGTTCTAGAAGGAAGTAAAAAAGAGAACAGAAGACTTGAGAATTTCATCAAGCTAAAAATAACTGTCCAAATAAATCCATACTTCCAAAACTCTACGATCTTGTTTTGTCAATTGAATGCCAAGCAACAAGAATTTTTAAAAACTTAACTCTGCTTTACCACTCTTTAATCTATCGCTCGATACAAGCCCGCTGTATACCACTGTAGTGTACTGCACTACACTGTATACCACTGCAATATACGCCACTGTACTCTATCCTAATTCAATCTACGCCACTCCACTCTATACCCTTCTACTGCATGCCTCTACGGTATACCTGATTTCACTTTACTCTCCTCTACTATACCACAATTTACTGTACCATAGTAGACTTTAAACCACTGTCCTCCAGTATATTGTACCATGCTCCAGTTAACAGCACGCCACAAAACTAAAGTGGATGAATATTTCAAATTTGTCAATAACATTAGAAAAAGCATTGATAATCCCAAAAAGAACAAAGATTAAAGATAAGTTATAGTTAGGAAAACTTTACTTATGTTTCCTACACAAATCCAACTTAAATTACACAAACATTAGCCATTCTAAAGTTATAGTTATGAATTTAATGTATCGTTTATGCACCACTTTCAGTAAATGTATACTTATAACTCATATTTATACTTATGCACCACCTTAAAATTCAAATAACTAGCGCACTTCCATGCACAGTCTTCTCACCTCAATCATCACACTACATTAACTAACCTTGTCATTGTACCATGCACTATGTTCTGCCACAGTATATAATTTCAGATGTCATACGTGTTGTTATAAATGCAATCATTTCACATGCTTTAAAGGTTTTAATATGCAATGGTATAAGAAGTGCATAAAGAAGGGGCCTGTTAAAGTTAATGTAGTGTGGCGATTGAGGTGTGAACACTGTGTACGGAGGTGCACAAGTTACATGAATTTTAAGGTGATGTGTATAGTATAAATGTGAGTTATGAGTATAAAATATTAATTTGAAAGTGGTGCATAAATGAAAATTTTTAAATATAACCATAACTTTAGAATGTCTTATGTCTGTGTAGTTTTAGTTGGGTTTGTATATCAAACATAACTAGCTAACATTCCTAACTATAACTTATCTTTAACCTTTTGTTTTTTTTGTGAATACATAAATAACTTTATCACTTATGAGAGCCTCAAATGATAGCGATAATTTTTACATTCATACGTAATTATGTACAGTTGAGTAGCCCATATCATGCACTTTATTAGTTATGTAGCTAATATCCTTCATTCAATTTGGGTGATGTAAGGGCATCACGAGACAACAAGTATGAAGGAAGGAGGAATCCAAATATCCTTGAGGCATGAGGAACGAGGGAGTGTGGACGCATAAGTATCCATCTTGTCTTTACAGGAGATGAGGCCGTTGATACAGTCCGTGTTCTTAGGAGCAGGATCCTTCACTCACCTCATAGCAACTTTGCCCTGTGCAAAAAGAATGGCCAGTCCTGTGAACCTTCTGGACTGTCTGGGAATGTTTTTGACATACGCTAAAAACACCTGGAGCGTGGGCAGGGTGAGGGACCCAGATATAGTTTCCGAAAAGACTATGAATATCGATTTGTAGAGTGCGAATATAGGTGGGCAGGACCACTTGATAATAGTCAGGTACTAGGTAATGATATTTGGGGCAGCTCGAATCTGTAGCAAGGCCTTTAGCATACACTGGAACGGGAGTGGAATGTAATATATGCAGATATTGAAAATGAATGACTCTATGCCTGTTGTTCAGTGCTTTTTGCTGAACTTACTGACAGGAGTATTTCCATATGGTATCATTAAGAGATAGGTTCTGGTTTCGCTCCCATTTCATTCTCGATAATGGTTCAGGACCATTTGATGACCCTCCTGCTACATTCTAGAGTCTAGTAATTAAACCCTGAATACCGAGAGCAGGGCGAGGGTGAAAGTAGGCAATAGAATGTCAACAGCTGGCCGCTAGAGTGAGGGACTGGGCAGGGATGACCCCTCTCACCTCTGATAGTTCCACTGATTATAGAACCGCTGTCGCAAATTATATGCACCGGCACACAAACGGCTTAATAGTAGGAGGTCAACGGGAAATGACCTTATTTTATGCCGAAGATATATTGTTAACACTGAGAAACCCAGTGAGTACGTGGCCAGCGGTATACAGTACACTGGCTCAGGTGGGGGAAAACTCTGGGTTCCTACTAAATGCAAATAAATCAGTTCCTTATCCTATGCGGGTAACAGTGCCTGGGGGTGCACAATACATGCTTTTCTACACTAAGGTCGCAATGGGAAGATGACCTGGATGGGGACCGGGCAACTATAATGGAAAATTGCAGAAAAGTTATACTAAACGCCCAACTGAAACTAATACACAACAATGGAGGCACAGGGACTAAACCACACCACAGTGGCTACATAAAATAAACCCCTCCAAACCAGAATGGTGTCCCAAATGTAAAAGAACAGAGGGAACCTTTCTTCACATGTGGTGGACATGCCCAGGCATGAATGCCTTTTGGGGTGAGATAATTCAGACACTAGGAATATTAACTGACAAACAGCTGCAACCAACGGTTCAAATATGCTTATTGGGGCTAATGACACGTACAAAGTATACTAAAGAAGCATAGAAGGTATTAAAACTCGGCCTCACCTTGGCAAAAAAGTGTGTGTCCTTGAGATGGGTGACCAAACCATTGCCCACGCCAAAACAATGGCTAAGGGAGTTCACGAGGTGGGTACAAGCTGAATGTGGGGTACTTCAAAAACTGGTCTATAACCTAGTTGAACAGGGAGGAAATGTGGATGGGACTTAGCGGAGGTTAGATTACAACAAGAAATGGAGGGTCCTGAGCCAGGACAAAATTTGGATAAACCGGATGTTTGATATACTGAAACTGTGGTAAAGTTGTAGATGTATTACACCTGGAAATGATGATACCAGTTATTTGATTTAACCCCTTCCCTGCGCCGCAAATTCTGCCGCGGTGCAGGGGGGCTAAGGGGTGAGCACGGTACTTCATGAACCACACCGTCATGAGTCACAGGTAGCGTGTGCTTATGACGGCGTGGTTCCGTCATGACCATGCCCGCTCATCAATTTGCCCGCACAGGCGGGGAATCAGTGCTGCTTGGGCGGAGCAGCCGCAGCATGACGGAACCACGCTGTCATGAGCACACGCTGCCCGTGGGTCATGCCGGCATGGTTCCGTCATGAGCATGCAAGGCGTTAAGCAGCCTTTATGTCATGTATGGACTGATCCCTAATAACTTATGCTGTGACTTACATCTCTTTGACTGTTTGGGGGGAGTGGGGTTGGGAAGTATGGGTCTGTAGTTAAACTGCATTGTAATTCTGTTATGAAAATCAATAAAGATTTTTTTTTTTTAAACCCGAAGAGATGCGAGGCAAAGGACAAGGTCAAGGCTGCCAAGGTGGGTGGATGGTTCAGGAAGTGTTTTAGTAGGTTTGTGGCATTCTTTTAATACGTCATCCATTGGGGTGGTTCTCCCACTCTGTTTAAACGTTTTGAGTGTCGGGTATTTAATATCAATCAACAGATCTGCAAGGGTTTTAATATCCAAGGATGCTAATTGTTGTTGTGCTTTTGGTTCATAGGACAACGGCAGAATATGGTTATTGTGAATTGAGGGCCGAGGGGCGAAGAATTATTTTCACACCTGCATGATGTGTTAAAGAGTTTCAAAAAGCGGCATATCCCTTAGGAGTGACGTCCCTTCGATGCACTCAAAGAACAGATCTTCGTCTTATTCATTCAATGAAATTCAATAAAGTTTTTACATGAATTGGTTAATTCTTATTCTTTATTTTGGTTCTTAATCATTTTTTCATGTTTCGTTATTACTGCATAACGTTATTCAAAATGTTCCTCTTGATTGCGCCCAATGTTAAAGAGTTTCCCATTATCAGAGTAATTTGTCGGTGGATTTGTAGTCCTGGATGGAAAAGTGATCACTGGAGTGGCACCTGCCATTTCTTGATTATTAATATGTATGGGGAGATGAAATGCTGGGTGAAACCAGTGAAAGAAATATTTGGCTTGGGACACTGGGTAATAATACTATAAATTGTGGGCAGCTTTTCCACTCCTAGAGTAAAGAGTGTATCAGTGTAGCCCAACATATTCTAGGCTGTATATTGGTCTACACCATTGCTATTGGTACTGGGATAGAGTAGCTGAATCCACACCAAGAGGTCTTTTTCTGAATTCCATCTAGGAAAGTGTCTAAAAAATGCACATCTTTGAAAGTGAGTCAAATGCTTTCTGAGCAGCAGGGAGCTCTGTATCCACTTGATGCACTAGTGCAAAAAAGGAAATAAGTTACTTACCTGTTACTCAGGTCCTCCAGCATTGTTATCTTTCATAGACTCACATGCTTGAATAATTCCCATTTGTCAGACTGGGAACCCCTGGTATTTTCCAACAGCAGTACATACTTAACATATAACATACTATCATTACCCAACAGCCATCTTTTGCAACCCATCCTCATCCTCATCTATTTACGATCTAAACTCCAGCCAATCAAAATGCTCTACCTCCAGCTGATTGCCCACTGACGCTTCCAACTGTAAGATTTTCGAAACAGCTAATTCCTACTTATTTCTCTGCACACTGAAAAGTCTCATCCAAAGGGAGGTGGGAGGGCTGCATTTGAATCTCTGAAAGATACCTTAAATGAGGTTTAACATAAGCAAACAAATTTCTCAAAACTGCCTTTCACGTCGATGCTTACTTGCAAGTCTACACAATAATGCTTTACAAAAGCATGTGTTGTCTTCCTTGTTGCTGCTTTACAAATATTCTTCAATGAGATTCCTGCAAAGTAAGCTGTTGACGTTGCCATTGCTCTAGTTGAATGTGCCCTGACTGGCCTGTTCATCAACGTTTGTGCTGTAGCAATACATGTCCCAATCCACCTTCCAATTGTCTGTTGGATACTGCCTTTTCTTTGTGTCCCAAACAATGTGCAACAAACAGTCGATCCGTCTGTCTTATGTCTTTGGTAGCTGCCAAATAAAACTTTAGACACCGTTTAATGTCCAAAGAATGTAACGCCTCTTCTGCTGTTGCAGGATTTTCTAAAAATGTTGGTAATGTTATCTTCCTTCTTAAATGAAAAACAGTTGGGGCCATATGTATCAAGAAACTATTTTGCGATTCCTAAATAGCGATTTTTAAGGAATCGCTATTTAGGAAATGCAAAATGGTATGTATGAAAAAAATCGCTTTTTTTAGCGATTCCTTACTCTTCCCTATTTGCGAATTCGCATTTTGCGAATTCGCAATTAAGGAATAATTTTCAATGCATTCCTATGAGCCAGGAGGCCCATAGGAATGATTGCGAAATAATTCTCAAATTGTTAATCGCAATTTGAGAATTATTTCAAGGGTGCAGGGGTGTCTCAAAGACACCCTGCTGCACCCCTGAAATGCACATGTGTGTGCATATGGCGCACATACATGCCCTATGGGCATGTGTGTGCATCACATGCCACTTTCAAAAATGCCAAATTGTGAATTTTTTAAAGAATTCGCAAGTTACCATAAACTACAAGTTGGTGCGAATTTCAGCCTTTGCGAATCACAAAAGGCTTGATACATATGGCCCTAGGTACCTTTGGTAAACACTTTGGGATTGTCTTAAGCATCACATTCTCTTTTCTAAACTTTAAATATGGTTCTCTGCAGCTTAAAGCCTGCTTTTGCCTACTCTCCTTGCAAATAAAAAATCGATGTTTCATGTTAAATCCATTAACCTAGACTTAGCTGAATGTAACAAGTAAGGCAAGAATTTTTGATCTTCCAAGAGTGTTGGATCTCACTGTTGCTCACGTCCCCAAAGCAGAAATTGTTTCCATTTCATATCAAATGTTCTGACTGTTGAAAGAGCCCTTGCTTTCTTCTGTATTTCTGTGCAATCTTCTGGCAGTCTCAAATGTCTGTTTGTTTAGATTGAAATAGTCGAATATATATTGGTGGGTGCCATCGTGCCCAAGTCAATGCACAAGACTTTAGACTGAATATGCTCTAAAATGTGTGCACCACCAAAGCAAAGATAGTACAGATGGTGGAGAGTTTAACCTTAGAACCAGGCCCTGCTTTTTCATATATAATTGACAAAGAGTGTCTCCAGTTCTCTGTTAGCATGATAACCATGAGCAATGCAATGCAGTGGCAAACAGCATATTCATCCGTGTTTCACAAATGTATTTTAATGGACTAAATATACTTACATCATCAAGGGATTTTTCCTCAATTGTCGGATCCAGCTTCTGGTCAGCAACATTGGGTGTAGATGGCTGAAAGAATATTAAAAAAAAGAATAGACATTTATGACAAATCAAAATTAAGTGTATTCGTCATTTTGCATTTCTTTTCACAAATCATTGATTTTTACCATTGGTGACGGAATCATAAGTGTAAGTCAAAAATTAATTTTAAGAAATAGAAGTATGTGATAGTTATCGGACAAGTGTAAAAGCATTCTAAAAATTGTCACAGTATATGAATAGTCGTTGAAAATAAAAGCTGTCCAGAAAAGTTCCGAAAAATTTGGAAATACAGATTGGGGATCAAGTGCTGAAGCAAAAATAAAATAGATCCGTGAAGAGGAAGAGATTTGGAATAAAGATCTAAAGCAGTGAGAGTATTCGAGGATTCTAGGAGGAAAATAAGCAGAAATGACATTGAACTGCTTCTTGAGTGGAGATACGTAACAACAGGAACAATTTTATAAATATATTCTGCTTATAGGAAGTCCAAGCTATGCACCCAAGCTTCAGTGAACTATGAAAAGTTTTTGGCTCTAACATAAAAGCAGCACATATATTAGAGAACAAAACTACTTACTGTGTCCCTTGTGGGTTCCTCACTAGTCATCGCTAGGGGAGGAATAGTCTAAAGGTAAAAGAGAAAGTGATTAAGAGACCCTCATGAAAGGCAAACTATTATAATTGATGACAGTTTTCTCAGGTGCAATGTTAGTCTCTGTGACCCAATCAAGTGTAGTGGTGCAGTCATTTAGGCAAGGTCAGGTTCATATAAAACCATACTGCATTTGTGCACTATAATGCAGCATTGCCTAATAGGAACCTAATCCCTTTAGAACCAAAAAAAGCTGGTGCTAATTACATGAGATGGGAACTTGGACAGATGGTACTTGATGTCTGAGGAGTGGACTGGAATGAAGGATCTGGAGTCATAAAAAAATGAAGAAGGGTTGCCTAAATCAAAGAACGGAGGAATGAATAGTGTGAAGAGAATAGCCTGTACCCAAGTCAGTGCACAAGACTTCAGCCTCAGTAGACTCTGAATATCAGCAAACCCAAGATAGTCCAGAGGGTGGAGAATTTAACCATGGAACCAGTTCCTACTCTTTCATACATAATAGACAAAGTGTGTCTCTTGTGTTCTCTCTTAGCAAGGGGGGCATTATAATCACGAGTAGTCTGCACCTGCATATATTCTTGTGTTGTGTTAACATTTGATTATTAGAGTGTGAAATGTAATAACATGTAATGTAATGTAATAGAGGGATTTCATGTAACGTGGAGGAATTAACATTGTAATTGTGCCTTGAATTGTAAGGTCTCAATGTTTGTTTTACAAGTGATTAATGAGAAATTAATTTACTGACATGTAATGCACTGATTTAAAGGTGCACAGTAACAATGTTCTTGTATGTGTGTGTTTAAGGAAGATCAATGACGATTCTTATGTTAGCCGCTTTTGTGTAGGCCTCATGTGTATTTCTCCCTGGCTCTCACAACTGAAGCATTTGTAATGTTCATGTGTATGCAGAATCTAATCTTTCTTACGTTTCTGTTGCAGGTGGAAGAATTCCTTTTTGTTAGTTACAATAACTCTTTTGTTTTAGGAATTAGGCATTGGGAGGAGAGGATACATTTGAACAAGGAGTGCTCATGTGCGACAGTGTTTTCTCACTGGAGAAGGCCTGAGAATCAAGGTCATCAAGCCAGAGCCCAAGAGTATCTAAACTGACTGGAAAGTTACCTATGAGTAATTGTCTAGCTGGATGGGATGATCTTGTGATGCAAAGATGGGCGTGTCCTAGGATTGTGATGTTGGAATTGGGGACAGTGCCCTGGGGTTTTTGGGTTAGAAGAGGAGATCTGATGGAGAGAGAAGGAGCATCTTAGAATGAGCTCCGTAGCTTTATGCTACTTGACCCATTCAACGTGAGTGCACTTCTTAGGAAGTCTTCATGCACTGACACCTTTTTCCTTAACTTGCTTGGGGAAATGCTAAGTAGGGATGTCATGTTAGTGGTAGTGTAGGGACAGACTAATGCTTTTACTTATGAACCTCACATGAAGAATACTCTTGATGTCGACTCAGTTATCATCTGCGTTCTGGTTTTAGACTTGATCATTCTCTGCATGTTGCATAGATTGAACGTTGCCCGTAGGTTTGGCTTTGTATTAGTTCTAATGTATTTTTACACCATCGTTCTGAGGTGTTTCTATGTCCAATTGTTCTTGGCATTATAATAAACTATCTAAATTTAGAACCTGGAGTCAGTGATTCTAAGGAGTCATGGGTTATTTGAATTGTGAAATCTAATTAGATAAGATATTTCTCACCTCTACACTTTTAAGCAAGAACCAACGGTCTGTCGACCATGGGTTCCCGGGTAAATCTAGGACGTGGAACTGGGCCAATCATAAGCATTGGCAACTCATTGCAACACAGGACATCGTTCAGTTTTTCACAAATGTATATTCACAGACTTAATACACTAACCTCTTCAAGTGATTTTGCCTCAATTGTCTGATCCAGCTTCTGGACAGCAACATTGGGTGTAGGTGACTGGAAGAAACCCAAAAAAAGAACTAACAGTTACAACAAAACTAAATTATGTGTTGTCATCATTTTAAATTTCTTTTTCAGATGTTAAAGACTTTCATCTGGTATGATTCCTGGGTTTCTAATGCCCCGGCCTCTTTACCATTTGTAATGGAACCATAATGGTAAGTCAAAAGTAATTTTACAAATGGAGGTATGCGATTACCACGCCAAGAAATTAATTTGGCTGATGGGAAATGGGCAAGTGTATGAGAATCTTAAAAATAGTCACAGTATATAAATAGTCGTCAAAATTAACAGAGTTCCAGAAAAGTTCGTGAAAACTGGAAAATGTTTACATTACTTTTATATACAGGTTGAGGATAAAGTAGTAAAGCATGATAAAAGAGATGTGTGAAGAGGAAAAGATTTGGAATAAAGAGCGAAAGCATTGTGAGACTTCGAGGATTTTAAGAGGAAGAAAATAAGCATAAATTACATTGTACAGATATGTAGCGACATGATCAACTTTATAAATGTTTTCTGCTTTTAGGACGTCCACGCTTCAATGGACTGAGAAATCGCTTTTATCATATCATTACAGAGCAAAACTACTTACTGTGTCCCTCGTGGCATTTTCACTATCCACTGCACAGGGAGGCACACTCTAATGGCAAAAGAAAAGTCTTCTCAATGAATGACAGACTATGAGAATTAATGTAGATTTTCAACAGATACAATAATAGTCTCTATAACCTAAACAACTGTAGAGTTACCCTCATTTAAATAAGGCCAGACCAGCTAAAACCAATGTTGAGTGTAATGTAAAGATTTAATATTGCATTTGTGGCACAATTTTACAGCATTACAACACGAAGAACTAATTATTTTATTACCAACAAAAAGCTTATGCTAATTCCATATTCTTTTTGCAAATGAATTTGTCTTGGGTCTTGCGGTTACAGTATGGTTACTGACACCGATATTAACTCATTACGTATAATGATTATTCGTGAACATGCAAAGCTCACGTTTAACTGTGGCAAAATACCCTCAAACTGTGTTTATGGAACAGAAAATGCATATCCAGAACTCATAGAACACTGTCTGGGAGGAAATGATAATGTGTTAAAAGACCACATACAAGAAAAGATTAGAAATGACCTTGGACACATGGCATGCTTGATGATTGGATTGAACTGAAGGAACAGGAGTCTAAGAATGGGTAAAGACTGACTACACAAGAGAAGTGAGGGGTACTTAGATATGGTGAATGGAATAACCTGGAACTGGTTCTTGTTGTGTACCAAACTAAAAACACAAGACATAAACCTCAATGTGCATTGTAGTGTATGCATTGGCAAAGCCCGGAGGTCCAGACGATGAAGATTTTAACTGGGAAACAGGTCCTTGTATGTTTCAATACTATTTTATACAGGCTGGAGACGAAGAGCAGAGTGAAGGGGAGGAAGGGCTGGAAATATAGAGCTAAAAGAGTGAGAGTCTTTGAGAATTGAAGTAGGAAGAAAATTAACACGAATGGCATAAAATGGACCCTCACGTGGAGATATATAACAAAATAAACAATATGATTATATTCTGCTTTTAGGAAAACCCATGCTTTGCACTGTGAAATAGTTTTGGATTTAATCATTAAAGCAACATAATTATTATAGGCCAAACTACTTACAGTGCCATTCATGGCCTCTTCACCATCCACCGCACTGGGAGGCGAGCTCTAATGGAAGATGAAAAAGTCAGAAAGAGTTATCCATGAGAGGCAATCTATGATCATTAATGTAAAGGTGCAGTCATTTAGATAAGGTTAGATAAGGATAGATCCATGTAAAGCCCATGTTGAAGGTGCTGTAAACGGATTGCACTCCATGGCTGACAGAGTGATACAGCACTTCAATATGGTAAATCAAATCCTTTATCGCTAGCAAAGAGCTGGTGCTAATTTCACAGTTTTGTTTTTTAAACTTCATTATTAGTGTCAGTTTATGGGTTGAACAGCAATCATTACACAGTTATATGGGTCATGTGTATACTACTATAAGAGAAAAAACTGTTTTTTTGCCCCGATCTGCATATCTAACTATTAATTGGCAACAATAGATATTCTAGAATGCTTGTCTGATGTGATCTATTGTGACAACATTCCCTGGATGGCCTCTTTAAGATGTCCCAGTAGAATCCATGCATGCCTTGCAATTTTTACATTAAAAGGCCACACTTTTACTTGTCAGGAAATCTTATAGAAACACTATTTCTGCATGACAACCCCCATTCTAAACTAAACTCTGTTTTCCTGATTAATTCATCTCATGTTCTCTCTACTTTGGCCACTGCTCTCTTTCATAATGTTTTGAGTTATGGTATGATCTAACTTAAAGCATTCCGCTGCCCTTGTGGCTTGGTCCATGCTTTAGAAATACTACAATTAAATAAAGAAAATAAATATTCAGAGTATTATTCCATAGTGATATCTGAGCCTAGCATATTCACAGGTACTCATTATGGAAAAAAGGAGTAATTGGCGTTCGGTACTCGGAGAGTAAAGCCTCAACCTCATTTAGAGTTTCATGGTGAGTGTGTAATAGTACCACAAATTGATCATATTCTCCCCATTCTACCTCAGGCAACACTTTGTGATGGGTAGACTGTACTGAAGGATCTGGAGTCAAAAAGAATTGATAAGGGCCACACAAACCGGAGAACTGAGGAATCAATAGATCATGTGATGGAAGTATCCTGGAACGGTTCTCACTATGTTCCAGAATCAATACTCAAGGCGTAAGCCTTTTGAGCTTTGAAACGTGTGCATCAGCAAAGCCAAGAAGGTCCAGGAGGTAGAGAATTTAACAAGGAAATTGGTTCATAGTCTGTTGTAGATGATGGAGAGAGTGTCTCTTTAGGTCTCACTTTTTGTGAAAAGCATGAGTGACTCAAACCAAGCAGGCCACTCTAGCGTATTTCACAAATGTCTATCATTCGCTGAACATCCAAACCTCATTGAGTGACGTTTCCTCCATTATCTGGTCCAGCTTCTGGCTGGCAACATTAGAAGAAGGTGGCTGGGAGATACCAAAACTAACTAACATTTACAAAGACAAATGTATGTCTGTTCTTCATTTTACACTTCGATACCACTACACAATAGAACTTTATCTGTTGTGACCTTTTCGTCATTGGTGGTGGAACCATGGGTGGTAGCCAAAAGACAATTTTGCAAAATGAATGGATAAAGATACTTCCATAAAAAGGTAAACTGATAGGAAATGGACAACTGTGTGAGGCTTAAAAGAACATACTCTGTATATAAATAGTTTTTCAAAATAGCATATGTCCACAAATGTCGATGAAACTCCGGAGAATTCTCGTAGACTGGGAATGAAGAGTTGGAGTGGGGATGCGTGAGGCAAATGGGTAGAGGTTACGAATATAGAACTCAAAGGGGAGAGTCTTCAGTGTTGTAAGAGGGAGAAAACAAGCATGAGTGACCCAGAGTGGCGACCGCATAGAAATGGTTAACATGTTAACTAACTTTATGCTATAAGTGGGGGTTTAAATTTAAAAATTGTGTGATATACAATTGAATTATTTACAGTGTCCATGGTGGCTTCTTCACTTTCTACAGCACTGTGAGGCAGGTTCTAATGGGGGAAAAAGTCAGAAAGAAAGAAAATATATGATCTAAAATGTAGAGCTCTCTCATTTGCAATTTTTGCCTTAATAGCCCACAGAACTGGTATGAAACAGCCACTTAAAAAGGTAATATCCAAGGAAACGTGTTTTTTATCGTACCGTAAGGGGAATGCTGCATATTTGAAATGTTTTCGCTATTTAACGTGATGCGGCATTACCACTCTAAAAGATAGGTTGTACTAGAATTTATATTCAGCAATACAGCATCGCCAAGCTGGGCCTTTATTTGACAGCGAGAACGGTGTATTTATGGTTTGTGCATGTCAGTCCCCATTTTAAGATAAAATCATAGCAACAGCAAGAATGCCGTGTGTGGGAATGGTATGATCAATTTGTTGTACTATTACACACTCCTATGAAACTCTAAATGAGGTTGAGGCTTTATCCTTCAAGTACCGAACACCAATAACTCCTTATTGTCCATAAGGAGTACCTGTGAATACGCTAGGATCAAATATCACTATGGAAGAATACTCTGGCTTGTCTGTCTGCGATTGCTCATCTGGGGCACTCTATAGTGCTCCATCATGTTGCCTTGACACGGGCCCTGAGGCCTGGCCTTACCCCTGGGGGGGAGGGCGAAGCTTTCTGTCAGTGACAACCCCAAGGTGAACCCCCGGGAGAGGGTGAAAACAGCACAGCAGCAGCCTGCCGTAACAGTAGAGTCACCAGGTTGCATTGGGGGCCATTCACTCGAGCCACTGGCAGGTAAGTTGCACACACCTTGCAACTTCAAATGTCTACACATGATGCCACCTTAAGAGGCAGCTTGCAACATATCGCACCAAGGGCGGTGTCCGTTGGGGGTGAGATCTATACACTTCGGGCGCTGCTTATTGCAACATACAGTCAGGCTGGATCACAGTGCCTCAGGGGCCCCCTCATAAAACCACTGCACCTGAGCCAATCTTATCCGTGCCAGCTGCGGTCTATGTGTACTTGTGGCCAACCGGTGTCCCAATGCTGCACCACCGATGCAGTCACCCTCAATGCCAGCCCATGAGCCCTTCGCACTGCCGTAGAACCTAATCTGGCAACTCCTCCCAGGTTAGATTAACAGGGCAAATTAGCAGGGCCATTGTGGCCCCTTCTCACTCCCTGAGGAGCCACCCCTATATCTCCAGCACCTCACTGTTGGTCCAATGCTCCATTGTGCAGCCGCAACCCCTGGCGGCTCCAGCAGCCGATGCAGGCCAACCACGCTCAGAGGTGAAAGGGATGTTTGCTCCATAAAGCCCCTGGATCAGCTGAGCACTAGGCCGTGACCTCCAGGCCCCACACAGCAACTCCAGGACAGGCCCCAATGTGTCTCAGGAGTCAGCAGCCACACCTGCACCACAACCAGCTCCAGTGACAGCCGTCCTGCGCCACAAGGGTCGCTGCACCAGTCTGATGCTCCTTAGGTACGGGCCGGGCATAGGTCCCACAGTGCCCTCAAGTGAGGTAGGCCCCTTGAGGTCGCCTACAACGCCACAATCGGCCTCCACTGCCGAAATCCAGTCAATTGCAGTTTGGAGGCTAGAGAAGGAATCCTCAGTCGATCCCCACCAGGAAACTGTGTAAATCAGCCAATATTAGACAGGATTTTGCAGAATATTGACGAGGCCCTAGAAGAGCCCCTAAAGGAAACGTACCATCGGCCATCCTCAATGGCCATGCCCTCAGTACATACTACATCCTTACCATTCTCGTGCTGAATACATTTACTACACTTTTTCTTTGTCAGACGTGGATTTTTCACTATCCCAATGACCTCGGTGATCTAACATTAATGGCAGCACTCTGAAAATTGTTCCACATCCACTTGTAAATTCTGATTGCTAAGTGTTTGTTACACATGTGCCCTTGTCGGTAAACTTCTTTTCAATAATCCTGTTTCTAGACATACTATAATTTAAATAGCATTTGCTCAAGTAGCTGGTACAGACTTCTTAGCTTTTACTTCAGTATTGAGTGTTGACACACAAGGTTTGAAAGAGACTAGTCTTCATCAATGAAGCATACTTACAAATTACTTTATTATCAACTGTGCTTCACATCTCAACAAAACATTATAACAGCTGTCAATAGGAATAGCTGAAAACAATGCATGGACACATGTTCATGTACATATGCTCCTTTTATCTAGAACACTTATCGTGCAAGTCTTGACAAAGTGGGGGACTTTGTCTCAGAGTTTCTAAAACACATGCTACCTTAGCTGAGCCTGCTTCTAAGCATTACTAATTTTTACAGACAAGAGAATAAAGAACTAGGAGGTTGTGAGGCCTAAGATTCTATTTCATTCTACTTCAATAATCAAGTTATTATCTTTGCACGCTTGACTCGCTAAAATTAGCGATTGCAAGGAGAGAAGTCATACTCCAAGGTGTGATAGAGAGACTGCGACTCAGGTGCAGCATAGCATAATATTGTCAAATCTGTGTCTCTTGTAGAGACTAGGAGAAAGTTACGGGCAGGGCTGGCTTTAGGGCTGGTGGCGCCCGATGTGACAATGTTTGTTGGCGCCCTCCAATGACCACCTCCGCCACAGATTTTCTCACTATTACCCTTTAACAGTGCCCCTCAAGTCTCCATAACCACTCTCTCTCAGATGCAATTAATTTGTTTTTTAGCGCCACTCATACCAATGTAAGGTGTCAAAACACTTTACATCACACACACATTACACAGACAAAATTAATCATTCTTGTGTAAATCAGTGTATAGGAAATGTTACGTAGGACAGAGAACAACAAGCTGCAGAAGTCACATATCATCCATACTAGCTCACTATTCTATTTTAGGATTATAATATACAAACTGCAAGAAACACAGGATCTCTCGGACTAAAGCAACAACCCACCGACGTCTTAACATGATACGCACTTGATCTGCATGATACACGTTCTTTGCAGCCGGCATATTAACCCTCTGTGCTACCTTACGATGAGTCCAACTTCCACTAGACAAAACTGCGATCTCTTTCAGGAAGAACATTAATCGGGGGAGTTATCTTGACATTTTTATTGTTGCCTGAAAATTGCTGGAGCAAGGAACGGGGCCCCCACCCGAAGTCAGCACAAGGTGTGGTGACACCGATCACACCGCCCTAGAGCCTGCTTGGTTTAGAGGGCAGTATGGAGCAAAAGCCTCAAAATAACTCACAGTCCACACCGTGTACATGCTTTGCGCAACCTATTTCCACCTTCATTTACTTCTCCCCTGGACCCCACCCTGCTGGCATCAGTGCAGCCCTCGCCCATACCACAGACTATAGGTTTTGGCCTCTGGGGAAATCTTTGCAAGTACCCATGGTGTACAGCATCACTAAAACCCATGGGCAAAGCCAATAGGATCCAAAGGCAAGACCTATGGACTTTTCCAGCATTGCTAAAACTAAGGGTGGGCGTAGTTCGCGAAGTAGCGCTACGCGAAGCTACGCGAAGTGCACTTCGCACTACGCGAACTTCACGTAGCACTACGCGAGCAGCGTAGTAGCATGTTCGCACTGTGCAAGATGCGTTTTCAATGATTGCACAGTGCCGACAAGCATCCGGCACTGTGCAAGCATTGAAAACGGCATCTTGCACAGTGCGAGCTGTAGTTTTATGCTGCTCGAGTACATTATTACTCGAGCGGCAGCTTTCTCAACGAGAACAGGTAGTTTCTCATTGAGAGCGGTGGCGAGCATGCGCAACCACTCACAATGAGAAACCTGACCTCCTCGCGTTGAGAATCTCACCGGGATGTCATTTTGCTTGCTCGCAGTCGCGGACATGACGTTCAGGACCGCGAACAAGCAAAAAATGACCGCTGCACTACGCTACGCTGCACTACGCATGTTCGCACTGTGCTACGTTCAGCTCGCGTAGTGCGAAGTTGCGAAAACTTTGCAAACTCTGCGAGCGTAGCGTAGTGCTTCGCCCAGGGTTAGCTAAAACCCATTGGCAAATCCAATAGGACCCAAAGGCAAGACCTATGGACTTTTCCAGCATTGCTAAAACCCATTGGCAAATCCAATAGGACACAAAGGCAAGACCTATTGACGTTTCCAAAGCCCGTTAACTGATTTCCTCACTAGTTTGCTGTTCTAGAGAAAAAATACCAGCTTGGGCTGCTTTTTGAACTTTCTGTACTGGCATGGCCTTAAAAAGAGTGGCCAGGGAGATGAGAAAAATGACCTGGTGGCAATCCTACCTATGGTTATCATCACTCCTTGCTAAGACACAATCGAAGACATTTGGGCAATGGTCTTGTGCAGCAACTGCATTTTATGGTTATATCTTCACCAGATGCTCGAACTGTCAGAAATGTGCTCAAAGGATACGCTGTGGAGTTATTTAACACTGTGAGCCATGCAATAACTAATCACCTTACACGGGAAGCCATGCAATCATCTCATAGAGAAGCTGGCTGCTATGATGCTTTGCAATGCTGCCACTTGATGTACCTGGTGTGAGTAGTGGTAAATGTATGCATTTGAGTGGGAAGGTCTGTCAAGGACAGCATTCATGGCTTGCCCCTATCAACAGAAACACGTTACTGGGAATTAGGACTGGCTGCTGCAGCAAATCCCTCATGGGATTTGGCCGTGCAGAATTAAAGCCCTATAACATCATGTTTCATTCTTCTACACCTGAAAGAAACAGGTGTGCGTAAACCGACCAATTTAGAATCAGGTGGAGCAGAATTCGACTGTGCAACTACACTCCTCCTGACTAGTAATGAAGGCCTGGGAGATGAGCCGGCATCATAAAGACAGGTACTCTAATACATCAATCCTCCATCCAGAAAAGTTTTAAGCCCTTCCTAGACCTTTCAAAGGAATAATATCTGGAACACGGTAGCAAGATGACTTTTTATGTAGTTTGCCAATGTAGAACCATGCAAACAGTCTGGACGACCCTTATTGGTTTACAGGGCTTACTTTAATAATCCCATTTGCTCTATTAGTGGTTGTGCGGTCGAGCAGCTTTAGGCTTATCAGACGGGAGTGTTAAGCATTTTGTTTCACACACAGAGTCAATATATGGTACACATACTCAAGAAGCAATCGATGACCAATTTATGAAAAATAACTTAGATTTATATACATTTTTTAGGCATCAAGATCATAAGAATCAAGTACTTTCGGAGTAATGCATTTTACAAAGAAACAGTCAAATGCTCAAATAGCGGTTTTGGAGGTATGAGCCTCGAATGCAGTAATTTTATCCTATGGGAGGAAAGACACGTACTGGATATATATACTTGCAAGCGTTTGTAAAGGGTGCCCCTTAGTACTTAATGTACTTGGGACCCAAGGTCCTAAGAAGCACCAGCAGTTCAGGTTTATCTGCCCTGGTGTGTTCGGGTACAGAGGTGCCGGTCACGTTGGTAGCCTTGAGTGCTATACGGTGTAGTCCAAAGTATCTGTAACAAAAAAGGCTGCAAGTGGGGACTTGAGGACTAGTCTGGCAGAACCCAAAGGGAGACTTGGCTTGAGCAAGGGGATGCAGCCGGTTTCCATGAACCACGGCAGTGGGGGTGTAGAGGTGTTTGGCCGGCCGGCACCTTGAGACGAAGGCTCTCATTGTTCTCGGTCTTGACCTGTAGAGGGGAGGAAAACAGGTAGCAGGGCCGCTCTCCATGTGAGCCTCATCTGTCTTGATGTCCTTTTGTGGTCAGGTTGGTTTTGGCGGTGGTGGTGTCCAGGCTGGACACTCAACCAGCCTTGGTTGGCGGCAAATGCTCCAGTGCCCAGGATATTGGTGCAGGGGGGCTCCTGGAGGATCTAGCATCCCGAAACTCGCTGGAGGGATGGGCTGACCTCTTGGAACCAAAAACACCTCCACCTGGCGAGATGTTTCCTTTGTGGGCCTGATGGCCAGCAAACAGAAGTATCAAACATGTGAAGTCGGGGCCTGCAGATGCAGGAAGATGGCTCCCCCACCTCCTGGGAGATGCTAGGTGGTTGGTGAAGCACTGGACAGACTTACAAGGGTTTGGGGAGGATGTTTGGCTTCTGAATGAGTTGGCCCGGCAGTTGTCGAGGTTACCAGCAGTAAGGCAGGGTTTGGCGGCAGTTTCCGAGCACGTCCTCTGTTCTTGCAGTGTCAGCTCTTCTTGTCCTTCTTTTGTTCCCACATAGACAAATCTGAAGCTCTGGTGTTGTGTGGATCCCTAAATACTGTCTTTAGGCGGTGTTTAGGGCAGTGTAGGGCAGTAGCCAATGAGCAACCTACCCTGGGGTGTCTAATATACTATATAACCACTTCCTGCAAGGAGTGGGCATAATCTTGACCCAGAGTTCCTAGTTCCACCAAAACCAAGATGATGAAATCCTTCTTCTACTCTCCATTTCAGGTGAACACCTTCGGGGTGTGCCCAGCCTGTAATCTCATCCTGTTTGGGCTTTATTGTAGAATTGCACTCTAGCCTATTCAATTGTATGTCTAATTTGTTGTTTATGTCACGCCTAGGACTTGTCCAAAGATATCATTTGTGATGGTCAATTTTTTGCATTATTTCTGTCAAAACTGAGTTTGTGGTCTGTTGATGTATTAGTTTATATGTTGTTTTTGTGAAAACCAATATACATTTTCAAATAAATGAGTATCCTTCTTGGAAAAATGAACCCTCAAAATGAAAGAAAAGAAATAAAAACAAATGTTTCTGGGTCACATTAAGTTGTCATGTGTTCCCTAATGAAATATTGATCAATTAAAAAGCAGTACTGGCATGTGTGTTGTTGTGTGCTTGTTAATAATTGGCCTAGCCTTACTGATTATCGGTCAAACCCCGCATTAGTTATTTAGCCTGTAAGTGTGACACACCTCCTAACTATCTAAATTCCCACCTGGTCTGAAGCCAAATAGGCCTCAGGGCAGGGGTGGTAATTCCCAGCCCTGGGGGGAAGCCATGGCCGCATTTCAAAGGGTAGAGGCTTTGAAGCCTCTGGCCTTTGGATGCTAATCTGCTAGCCATCCTGCTGGAGGAGGTGTGATCACCTTCTTCCGGACAGGCATTGTTCCTGGCCTCAGAGAGCACAGGCTCTCACCCGCAGGGAGCCAGAAAATTGTCTGGGGTGGCAGGATGGAAGTTACCCGTTGGCCAGAACACTCTGTGACTAGTAGGTTTCCAGGGGGCACCTCCAAGGTGCCTTCTGGGTACATGTCAGAATAAATCTGGTGCTGGCATCAGTACGGATTTATTCAGACAAGATGTTTGATACCAAACCTCAGTATTTTCATTGAGGCCATTATGTGGCTGAGTAACTCGTACTGACCTGTTCCCAGTAAATACCATAAGATGGCTTTGTGATCACTTGTTATGCTTAGCAATTGAACTACGCATTACAGGGACACATCTGCTCAGGCAGATGTGCCCTCACATGTAATATAATGAACCCTGCCTTCAGGCTCTGGGTAACGGGGGCACCATTTACTAGGGACTTACAGGGTGCTAAAGTCCTTGTCATTTGGGTTACAATTGAACATTTGTCTTGTTTTAGGAAAGAGCACTGGCTATGGGGCCTGGTCAGCAGGAACCCAATGCCATAGCAATCAACAACACCAGTATCACTGAGCAAAAAGTGGGGGGCCATGTGAAAAAGTGGAACTTTCCTATACCACCCGCTCCCCAAATGAAAGAGAATGAGAATAACCTTTCCCAAGAGAGTCTTTTTTTCCCTAAGTATAAGAACCTTTAAAGGTCATCTGCATTGGCATGTGCAGGCCCAGGCCTTTGTTCTACTGTAAAGTCTGTTCCATGTAGGGAGATGGACCATCTCAACAGTTTGGGGTTTTCTCCTTTCTTTTTCATGAGCCATCTGAGAGGTCTGTGGTGATTTTGAACAAGGAAGTGAGAACCAAACAGGTATGGTCTCGGCTTATTCAGGGAGCAAATCACATTAAATGCTTCTTTCTCAATAGCAGTCCAACGCTATTCCCTGGGAAATAATATTCTGCTAATAAAAGCAACAGGCTAGTCCTGGACATCATCGTTGGTCTGCGATAGAACTGCTCCTATCCCATGATCAGAGGCATCAGTCTGTACAATGAGCTGCTTTTTATAACCTGGAGCTTTTAGAGTTGGTGATAAGCACACTGCTTCCTTCAGTGTGTCAAAAGCCTTTTGACAGCTCACCATCCAGTTAACTTTCTTTGGTTGCTTTTTGGATGTCAATTCTGGGAGAGTTGCCACAATACTACCATACCCATTCACAAACCTTGTGTAGTACCCAGTCAAAGCGATACAAAAGGGGATGATGGATGGAGCGTTTGACCAAATCAAACACTCACCCCCAGTCAACTGATCTGGGTTTAATCCATCACTATTCTTTAGCCCACTCAGCCACCCCATTTCAGACATGGCTATATGCAAATCAGTCTGACCCTGTGCCTCATGGGAACAGTCCAGCCCGAACTGCCAAGCCATGTCTTCCATGGACCGGAAACAAGCATCCTGGGACCGGTTTTGGATTCATTATCCTCATCAGCCAGGCTATCTTGAATCCAGTGGCCAAGTGAGCAAGGGACTCACGTCTGAGCATACCCTGCCAAACTTCGGGCGAACAAAGCGATACAAAAGGGGATGATGGACGGAGCCTTTGAGCAAATCAAACACTCACCCCCAGTCAACTGATCTGGGTTTAATCCATCACCATTCTTTAGCCCACTCAGCCACCCCATTTCAGACATGGCTATATTCAAGATATCTCGAATAACGAATTATTGGTGTGAGGATTTCAGTTCTGATTTATATTGAGGTATGAACTGAGGATATCCTTTATACTCAATTATCTGATTTACTGACTACATTTGCCGAGCCCTGAGGAAGTCATTTAGCACAGACAAGTGTATGACGAAACACGTGTTGGCTGCTTCTTCTGCTTTTTTTGAAATAAAGAAGAATTGTTTTTACTTTGGAAACTGACTAGAAATAAAAACGGATGAGAAGATAAAAGACTTTTTGAATCATATTACTGGCACATGAACAGATTGGATGGATGGTGCTACAGCTTATGTGTGGTTCTAACGTTATGTTTATGACTTATGTATTCTGATAAATCCTATTAAGAAGCTGTATCTATTTGGGAGTATCAGAAATTGTTCCTATATTACTTTTTGGAAATTTTCGAAGGATTTATGTATAGTGCTCAGGGAGGATCAGATTACAAGAAAATACCTACTTTCTAAAAGTGGTATTTTCAAACACAGAATATTAAAACCAACTTCGCTAAAAGATGTATTTTATCATTCTAAGTTCAGGCATACTAAACTCGAATTTCTACCTTGTTCCCTGAGTCAGTTAGGACTTTAAGCTGTAATAGTCAAACTGCCCACTCTAGCCAATGGAGAACAGGAAGCCTTGCAGTAGTGAAAAACGAAATGGGGGGTAATTCACTACCAGGACATGCTACACATATCAAGACATGTCCTACCTTACACACAAAATGCACCCTACCATAGGGGTGACTGATATGATGCCAAGGGAAGGCTCAGGGGCTGGGAAGTGTGGGCACTTCACAGCCAAGATGGCAGTTCTGGACTGCACACAGACACTGCAGTGGCATGACTGGGGTACACTTAACAAGCTGCTTCTGTGGGTGGCACAAACCAGTGCTACAGGCCCACCAGCAGCATTTGGGTTACCAGCCCTGGGCACACACAGGCCACACTACTAGGGACTAACAGGTAAACCAAATAAGCCAATCAGGGATATACCAATTCACAGTCATAGTTTCACAGGGAGCGTTCGCGCTGTGGCACTGAATGGCAGTGGCACAACGCCCGGAGCATCTAATACCAGCAAAAACAAAGGAGACCACAGCAGGAAATGAAAGGGAGACCGACGCAATGGTGCCAGCTCTAACAACCACCAATGTAGAAAGCAGGCTTTTTATGTAGTGGCCCACTGTAGGGGCACGCCACAAAAAAATTCCAGACAACACTTATTGGTTTACAGGGCTTAATTTAATAATCCCAAGTGGTCTATTTGTGGTGTGGTCAAGCAGCTTTAGGCTTATCATAGGGAAGTGTTAAGTATTCGATGCACACCTAGTGTTAATAAATGGTATACACGCTCAAGAAGAAATTCAAGACCAATTTATGAAAATAACATATTTTAATATATTTTTATAAACAAAGATCATCGGAATTAATTATGTACTTTCGGATGTATGAATTTTACATAGAAACAGTAAAATGCTCAATTTACTGTTTTGGAGGTATGAGCCTCAAAAACGTTAATGTTATCTTATGGGTTGAAATACGTATTGCATACATATACATGCAATCTTTTGTAGCGGGTGCCCTTTAGGATTTAAGGTGCTTGGGGCCTAAGGTCAGGAACACAGACAGCAGGTCCACTCTTGATTTGAGCCTGGTCAGTCCTGAATGATGTCCCTTGGTGGGCAGGTCGGTTTTGGCAGCAGTGGTGTCTGGGCTAGATACTCAACAAGGCTTGGTTGCAGCAATTGCTGCGGTACCCAGGTATTGGGGAAGGGGGGGCTCCTCGAGAATCTAGCATCTCAAAACTCACTGGAGAGATAGGGATGACCTCTTGGAACCACAGTGACCTCGTCCTGTCAAGATGCTCCAACAGTGGGCCCAAAGGCCAGCAAAATGAAGTATCGGATAAGTGCCGTCAGCACCTGTAGATGCAAGGGGCCCTACACCCCAAGGGAGATGCTAAGTGGTTGGCGAAGAGCTGGAAAATCCTAAGGGTTTGGGGAGGAGGTTCAGCTTCTGGATAAGTTGGTCTAGCAATTGTTGAGGTTACCAGCAGCCAGGCAGGGTTTGGAGTCAGTTTTGGACCAGGTCCTCTTTTTTTGTGGTGTCAGTTTTTCTTTGTCCTTCTTCTGTTGACAAGTAGATAAATCTGAACCTCTAGGGTCAGTGGGGCCATAAATACTGAATTTAGGGGCTTTTAGGGGAGTGTAGGGTGGTAGCCAATGGGCTACAACCCCTTATGACCACTTCCTGCATAATTCTGATCCTAAGTTCCCAGTTTCACCAAAACCAAGATGGTCAAACCCTTCGTCGAATGTCTACTTCAGGTGACCCACCTTAGAGGTGAGCCCAACCTGATAGTGCAAAATGTCTACTGACTAGCTAATTCTCCCACCTGCTCTGGTGCCAAAAGGCTTCAGGGCTGGAGGTGGCATTTGCCAGGTCTGGGGGAAGCAGCCATGGTTGCATTTCAAAGGTGGAGTAGTCTTTGAAGCCTCTGGCCTTGAAATGCTAACCTGCTAGCCATCCTGCTGGAGGAGGCGTGACCCGTCTTTTGTCGTGCAGACATGGTTCTTGGCCTCAGAGATCGTGGGCTTTCACCTGCAGGGTGTCAGAAAGCTGTCTGCAGTGGCAGGCTGGAAAATACCAGTCAGCCAGCACACTCTGTGACTAGTAGGGTTTCAGAGGGCACCTATAAGATGCCCACTGGTTGCATGTCAGAATAAATCCAGCACTGGCATCAGTAAAGATTTTTTAAGACAAGATGTTTTATACCAAACATCAGTATTTTCAAAGAAGCCATTATGTAACTGGGTAACTCATAATGACCAGTACCCAGTACATACCTTAAGATGGATTCTTGATCACTTGCAATGCTTAGGAATGGAACCAGGGATAAAAAGGACGCATCTGCTCATTCAGATATGTGCTTACATGTAATATAATGCACCCAGCCTTTGGCTCTAAGGTCTGCTGTAGGGGTTACTTACCATAATACATGCAGTGTACAGGCACATGGCACACAGTGAGAGTGCCACATTGTGTTTTCAGAATGGTTTGCACCAGTTTCTGTATGTTTCCTTTTGGGTGGCATAATACATGCTGCAGCCCTTAGGACCCTCTTTAGTACCCATGCCCTGGGTACTGAGGGTACCATTTACTAGGGACTTACATGAGTGCTAAAATCCTTGCCAATTAGGTTACAATTCAACATTTGTATTGTTTATGGAAAGAGCACTGGCTATGGGGCCTGGTCAGCAGGAACCCAGTGCCAAACCAATCAACATCAGTACCAGTGAGCATAAATTGATGACGACCATGTCAAAAGTGGCACTTTCCTACATCCACCTACTAAGAAGATCTCCTGTACCGTACAGATATATTAACTCCTTCGGTGCTCATGACGAGCCCAGCTCGTCATGAGTCACAATGGAGCTGTGCTCATGACGAGCGGGGCTCGCCATACCGGCTGCGCGCCGCCCACTTGCGATTGATTCCCCGCCTGTGCAGGTAAATTTATCAGTGGGCAGGGTCATGACGAGCCCAGCTCATCATGAGCACAGCTCCACTGTGACTCATGACGAGCTGGGCTCGTCTTGAGTACCCCAGCGCTGTGCTCAGCCCCCCTCCACCTCTCCCTGCACCGTGGGGGAATTACCCCTGCAGCGAAGGGGTTAAGAAGATCTCCTGTACTGTACAGACCCCCACCACCCCCCACCCTCAGGTCGGCCTGGCTAGGAAGCCAATGGGAGGGAGGCGGTTATTAAAGGACTGGGATGAGGAAGAATGGTTTCTGAGTAATGGAATTACCAGTAAGTAATTTAAACATTACCTCCGGGCCCATTTCCTTGTTCCAATTATTATAATGTAAATTCTACTCAAGTTAGAACCTAGTCTGACTGCCCTGAAAAGGAGCAAAGGCAAACACACAAACACTGAACCTTCATCCTAACATTAGACCATGGTGCTTTACATAATTAGGTGAATCCCATGGAGGAGCCCTATCACTTTGTGGAATTTTAGTTCGTGTACTAAACATCATCTACGCCATCTTGCAGACTCACATATGAACATACACGACAGCCATTTTAGGTACCATGGTCTCCCTGTTCACGATCGCCCGTCAGCACACTTCCCTGAACCTTGCGAGCCTTCCCCGCGCACCCTGGCTGCCCCCGCACTCACATGCACAAATCATGAACCCTCCCCTCCCATGACTCTGTCTCAGGGAATCACACCCCGCGCCTGACCAACACCTCCTTTCCGTCCATGAATACCCCTCCTTTGATGACCCCTTCCTCTGAGCCTGACTGCCTGTACGAACCGCTGGTCATCCCTTAGCCCGAGGATACAGTTTATTGCCCACTACTGTATGCACTCGCCTCTCCTGAAAGGAGCCACTATTGATCACGACCTCCCCACCCCCTGAGATTCGATCAGGCGCACACATTCCAAAGGAATCGGCAGAACACTCAGCTGCGTGATAGCCCCCTCCCAATCATATGAGGGGAAAGGGCCTCTACTGTTGTCATGTGTTGGAATGGGCCGGAACTGGGGGGGTGCCGGGGATGTCGTTTTCATCCTTTACAATGTCTTGTTGTAATAAAGAGCGTTCACATGTCTTAAACCCGGGTATAAAAGACCAGGTCTCAGAGAGGTTGAGAGAGCACCTCGAGACGATACCTTGTTGTCCGATCTGATGTGTTCTACTCCGTCGGAATAAAACTTGTTTCCTGTCTTCCTGTCTCCAGCGCCTGCCTCTTTATTGAATAACTTCGTATGGTATTAGAGGCGTTTTACGCCGGGCAAATTTAACTTAGGAAACATCTACTGAAATTGCCTGACCATTTTGAATTGATCTTTATCAATTGGCGTCCCAAACGCGGGGCCCATCAGTGACACGTGGATCCAGTGGGAGAGGTCCCGACGACAGAGTGAACGACTGCAACGATCGGAAGAGCTCCTGTCCGATAGACCCTCGTCTGACAGGCGATCATCTGAACTTCACTGATTCCGAGCAGACCTCTCCCGAGTGATCTACGGTCCTGATTGGGAACCACCAGGAGTGCCGCAATAGCAACAGAGAGTAGAGGACGATCGGGCGCTGGAGGCGGAAGACGAGAAACTGTCCATACGGTCCGGGTAAGGTCGTGACACACGACAAAATTGCGAAATTGATTCATTGATTGTTTGAAAATACTAGTATTACTTATTGACTGTTTCTGAGAAATTCTCTATTTGCAAACAAGCACAGAATCGCCATACTCTGTTTAGTCTTTGCAGATAGTGAAGGGTAGGCAACGCAAGCCTTTAACACGTCGTGCCTACTTTTCTCCTCATTGATTGATTGATTGAATCGAGCATTGAATTGTTCGAAGTTGGTTCTCTTAAGGATTTTCTCTGCCTGCAAACGGGGAAGAATAGGAATATTCTCTCTCCCTTTGCAGATAGTGAAGGGTAGGCAACGCAAGCCTTTAACACGTCGTGCCTATTTCATTCCTCATTGATTGATTGTTTGTCCAAACATTGACTGTTTGGAATTGGTTCTTTCTGGAGGTATTCTCTCTTTGCAAATAGCGTAGAATAGAATATTCTGTCCAGTCTTTGCAAATAGTGAAAAGATAGGTAGTGCAGGCTTTTGCCCCCCATTGTAATCCGTCATGCCTATCTTCTCCCCATTGGTTAATAGTTGGGTCAACCCGGACCGCTTATTAGAGATGAACCATCCAGCTCCACTGGAAGGCACCCCTAATAAGGACATGTTTACTAAGCAAGGACTAGTCGCTATAGCTTATAGTAAGTTATGGCATAAATATACAAAAAAGGATCCTAAAAGTCAGTGGCCACTGATAGGTTCTTTTGATGAAAATAAAATAAAAACACTAGAAGCAGCTGTAAAAATAAATAAGGTAACGCCCGCTATGCTTGATAGTATTGGCATGTGGCGCAAAGAAGCAGAACATCGCAGGAAAAGAGAGGAAGCGAAAACAGTGAAAGAATTACGAAAAGCAGCCCATCTGGCCGCAAAAGAACTAGATGAAGAAATAAGAAGAAGAGAGGAAGTTAAACAAACGCAAGAATCAGGACTGGCAGGCCAATGCCCTGTCAGGACCACCTCTGCGCTCTACCCGGAGATGCCCTCCAAACAGCGGGCAAATGACGAGTTACTGCTCGGTCCTCCAATTATCTACATGCCTCCTCCTTATGCTCCCAGCCAGCCTCTAGCACAACACTCACCAGTTCAAAGTGCAGACGTGGGTGACCCTAGCGCTAGTGCCCCGGCTCTTACGGCCTTCGCACCAGCCGCATTGGTAACAACAGCAGATGAACATGAGACTAGCAGGCACCTAACAGCCAGACCAAATAGGTTGAGCAAAGATGAGCGGGATGGAATCGACAAGATAGCAAAAACATTGGTAGAACGGAAGGAGAGCGAAGAATATACGATGAATATGCACAATTCACATGCCGGTAGTCACAGACGGCATTTCATTTTACGGTTCAGCTACCACACCCTGAACGCATATGAGGATAGGTACCAGAATAAGGGTCCTGCAAAACTGACGACTCTATATAGAAGGGTCGATGTTGGAGATGGGACTGAGAGCGATGTAACGGACCTCTTCATGCAAACGCTTGAGGTCTTCCGCCACCTCGCGGAACAGAAACCAGAGGTCAAGATCACAGTCCCTGAGACGATTGAGCCCTCATTAGAAGCAGCCAACACTATGATGCCTATCAGAGAAGCCGCCCCCTATTGGGTTCCCCCAAGCGGTCAGGGAACAAACGATGATATCAACCACGCAGATGCAAAAGGGAGGGTTGTGTACAACTGGGTTTACCAACCATGGGATCGGCAAGATATTTTAACTTTTAGACAAACCCTGCCCGATTTACGAAAGAACCCTACAGCATTTTATACAGAACTAGGCACAGCCTTGGGCTCAACCATAATGACTCTATCGGACATTGATTTGTTTTTCGGGTTGTGTCTGCCGGCTGATGTGTGGAAGCAAATCCGGAGAGCCGACCACACGGATCTGTTCGGACACACCTGGACAAAACTCAATGAACTAGAGAGCCCGGAAAGAAACCTGTAAAAGACATACTGGAACTCCCCGACAAAATAGTACAGAAGCTAAAGACATTGATCCCAGAAAAGAAGGTAGACTGGTCGGTAGTCACGGCTTGTCGTCAGAAACCTCAGGAAGATGTCTCAGAATATTTCCCCCGATTTGAAACAGTGTTCTCCGACTACAGTGGTCAAGACATGACCACCGCAACCGGACAACACCTATTCGTGCAAAACTACGTAAAAGGGCTATCGCAAGAGGTCTCCCAAAAGTTACAGACGAGTGAGAGTAGTTGGGGAGCCTCCAAACCTGCAGCTATCCTTCAGATGGCTCAGTATTATGAACACCAAAAGAATGAGAACGAGAGGGCGAATGAGAAAAAGAAAAAGGACTTAAAGGAGCGAGTGATGATTGCCCAATTGCATGAAGTGACTACAGGAAGGGAACGATATAGTGGAAACTACCAGTCGAATGCCCCTAGGAATTCGGCCCCTAGAGACCGCAACTCCACACCTGGCGCTCCACGAACCGACCTCGATGAGAACCAGTGTGCATTTTGCAAAGAATTTGGGCATTGGAAGTCTCAATGCCTGGCCCTTCGGGAAATGATTAAAAATAAAGAGACAAGGGACATGACAAATGGCTCCAAAACTGGAGGGCAGGGACGAGGGCAGACCCGCGACACCACCAATGACCGATCTGGCAGACCAAACACATTTGACCGCCCCCGACAGAATCAGTGCCAACAGTCCGACTGCAACAATGCTCACGACTCTGCATAGGACTGCCAGGGGCAAGGGAGGGATCCAGTCGAGCTCTGTGTTGACCAGCAAGGTCCTTACGTCACTGCTAAGGTCCTGGGTACAAAGTCTCCATTTTTGGTAGACACTGGAGCGACACGTAGTGTATTATCAAAACGACTGATTCCAAGGGCACCCTTGTCTGGCTCACACATTACCTCGATAGGTTTCGATGGAACGCCCTCCACTAATCCCCTGTCTGTACCTATCTCCTTTGACCTAGGAAACAATCCCACTGACACAACATTTCTGCTCTCCTCCAACTCCCCTGACGCCATTATGGGTATTGATTTACTGAAACATTTCCGAGCTACTATTAGGTGTTCCCCGGATGGAGTCCGAGTCATCCTGTACGACAACCCGAGCATGTCCAGACCCTACCCCGCACGACATATGTACGCCATAACAGATGCTGACCTATCCTTGCTCGATACCCTACCCCTGTACCTATGGGCCAGAAACGACTCGGATGTAGGACAAATGATGATCGATCCTGTACACATAACTGTTCGACCAGATGCAATACTCCCGAAACTCCCACAGTACCGGATATCGCCCGAAGGCGAGAAGGCATTGGTAGCGATTATTCAGTCCTTGGTGGATGCAGGAGTGGTAGAGGAAGTGGTTAGTAATGTCTGCAATAGCCCTATCCTACCCATTGTTAAGAAGCAAGGTGAGGGAGATGAGAAAGCGTACCGCTTCATCATCGACCTGCGAGAAGTCAACAAAGTGGTGGTGCCACAGTACCCCGTAGTCTCAGACATCGCCACCATCCTGACTCTCATCCCGTCCACTGCCACCACCTTCACCGTTATTGATCTTAAAAATGCATTTTTCTCTATCCCCATCCATCCAGACAGCCGTTATCTCTTCGGCTTCACTTTAAAAAACCGTTCATACCGATTTTGTAGAGCTCCCCAGGGCTACACTGAAAGTCCCAGCATTTACAGCCAGGCCCTCAAAAGACAGCTGGACGCCGTCCAGCTACCAGATGGAGTGGTGTTGATCCAATATGTTGACGATATCCTTTTGGCGGCCGACACCACTCCACTTGCAATCACAGCCACTATCCAACTCTTGCACTTTCTTGCGGAGAATGGCCACAAAGTCTCCAAAAAGAAACTGCAGTTCTGTCAGCCCCAAGTAACATACCTAGGCCACCTCCTGTCCAAAGAAGGGAGGAAACTTACGCCCGACCGAATCCAAACCATCCTAGACACCCCCATTCCAAAAACGCAGAAGCAAGTCCGTTCATTAGTGGGCCTTACTTCTTTCTGCCGACAATGGTTACCAAATTTCAGTCTCATTATAAAACCCCTACTTTCCCTGTTGGCCAAAGATGTTCCGTTCCCACTCCCGTGGACTCCCGAATGCCAAGCATCCTTTAAGGAGTTGCGAGATGCCCTTTGCTCGGCACCCGTTCTAGGAACACCAGATTACTCCAAGCCCTTCTCCCTCTTCACTCACGAAAGGGAGGGATGCGCATTGTCTGTTCTAACTCAGCCCATCGGCGCCAAACAACGCCCTTGTGCTTACTTCTCTGCCACTCTTGATCCAGTCGCCAGAGCTCTACCTGCCTGCCTTCGAGCAGTAGCCGCTGCTGCTGTCTCTATCCGCCAGAGTGAGGGAATTGTGCTTTCGAACTCTCTCACGGTATTAGTGCCCCATGCAGTTGACACCCTTTTGAACCAGACCAAGACTCAACACCTGACTAGTGCACGACTGACAGGGTACGAATTGACTCTACTTGCACCCCACATCACCCTGAAGAGATGCACGACATTGAATCCTGCTACACTGTTACCTTTGCCCGAAAATGACCCCGATGTGCCCCCTATACACGACTGTGTGACCCTCACAGACGAACAGACTAGGAGTAGAATTGACCTCCGAGACATTGCTTTTACAGATCCTGATGGAGAACTATGGGTAGATGGCTCTTGTATCAAACTCCCAGACGGCACCACTTCTGCTGCCTATGCGGTGACGACAGCTCGAACAGTAGTTGAAACAGCTCGCATCACACAACGATCCGCACAGGCAGCAGAACTAATTGCCCTCACACGAGCATGTATCATAGCAGCAGGAACCACGGCAAACATTTACACGGACAGCCAGTACGCCTTCGGGGTGGCTCATCATTTTGGGCTCCTGTGGAGGGAAAGGGGATTCCTGACGTCCCACGGTACGCCCATCCTTCACGGAGATTTAGTCTCCGCCCTGATTGAAGCAGTTCTTCTCCCCAAACGATTAGCAGTGATCAAATGCCAGGCACACAAGAAGGTGACAGATTTAGTTGGACAGGGAAACGCACTAGCCGACATCACTGCCTGAACCACAGCTGAGAATAGGACAACGACACGCATGTATGTGACCAGGTCACAAGCAGAAAAATGGACCGACGCTAGGGAAACGATCAGGGACATCCAATCGGCCAGCACACCACACGAATTGACTGAGTGGGCGCAGGTGGGTCTAAGGGATGATGAAGGCTGCTGGCGGACAAAAGACACGAACAAATGGTTGCTGCCTGATGCATACTTGATCCCCATACTGACAATGGCACACTCCCCTGCACACATAGGTTCTGCCCCCATGATTGAACTCATTTCCAAAGTCTGGCACAACAACAAGATCCCCGACTCGGCCAAACGCCTAGTCCAGCAGTGCCTTATCTGCTTACAACACAACCCCGGGAAAGGAACTGTGGTACCCCGGGGAGGGTTTGGGATCCCCGACCACCCCTTTGAGGTCCTCCAGATGGATTACATCCAATTAGAGAGGTGCCAAGGCTTGAAGTACGTATTGGTCATTGTATGTGCCTTCAGCAAATGGGTGGAAGCCTATCCGACCGGTGATAACACTGCCATGACTACTGCCAAAGTACTACTGAAAGAGTTTTTCCCTCGCTACGGCCTTTGTCGAATTTTATGGAGCGACAATGGCCCCCACTTCATAGCTGAAGTTATCCAATTAATCCTGAAGGGGTTGGGGGTAAAACAAAGGTTCCATGCGGTCTTCCACCCCCAATCCGCTGGCCTGGTTGAACGACACAACGCTACACTGAAATTGAAACTGTCAAAAATAGTGGCCACCACAGGACTTAAGTGACCAGATGCCCTTCCACTGGCATTACTATCGATGCGCTCCACTCCCACTAAGCACCACTTGACCCCCTACGAAGTTGTGTTTGGGCGGCCTATGAACCTCTGGACTGCCCCCAAACCAACCTCCATTCACGACGTCCCCGACGTCCTGCTGTCAGATTATTTATACAAGTTAACTAAAACATTGTCTGTCATTCATCAACAGGTGCAGCAGGCCATCCCCGATGCTTCCAGGTGTCCCGGTCACGATATCCAACCGGGTGACTACGTCCTGAACCAGAACTTTCAACGAGCGAAGAGTCTGGAACCCCGGTGGATGAACCCCTGGCAAGTACTGATCACCACTCGGACGGCTCTTCGAGTGGAGGGGAAAAAGAACTGGCTGCATGCACACCACTGCAAGAAGGTTTCCTCGACCCTGGCCACGACAGACAACGTCAGCACCCAAGAGGAGCTCCTGAACAAAGACCGACCATCACTGAACTGCTATCCTGATACCGAGGCACTTGAACTTGCAAAACACTCTGATCCCACTGTGCCATCTCGAGAAGGGTATTTCCTGCGTCGAAAGGAGGGAGCTTCGGCTAAGTAGGCCACTGACTAAGTTAAAAATCTCAGAACGGTGACCCAAAGCAACCAAGGGTTACCCGGAGAGAAGCTAAACAAAGTCTGTGGTTCTGCCCACTACCGAGCACCTTGAAGATGAAGATGATGGAAGCGCCAGATAAGAAGATGATGGAAGCGCCAGATAAGAAGACGTCGGAAGCAACAGGAAATACCCACTACAGGAATCCAAAGACTGACAATTTGCACAAATCAAAGACAATCGCTTTCTCCATTGTCTTCCTCTTTTGCCTCCTCCTCATGACTTCCTTCTGGATCTTGGAGGAAAGCACACCCGCTCACCAGATGTTGCCAACCACTGTCCAGCCAACCACCATGAAAGAGCACCACCTGATCACCCTTTCACCTCAGCTCCGAGAAAGGCGTAGGGAGTTCTGACACAATTCCTTCGTACAACTGTTGCACCAGCACAACCTTGCTGCAAATGCCACGAACTGCTGGATCTGTGGGTTGCTCCCACATGCTACCGGACACTCCATCTCCTTCATCCCTTCTCCTTTCTCAGTTCACGGCTCCTGCCTCGCCTGGTTGATCCTCATGCAGGAAAGCCACAAGGACAACGCCGCTTCTGGTCAGACAGTGTCACACTTCTACTATGGGTTCTGGCTGAGCAAAACAGGAAAGCCCTTTTGTCCTGCAATTTCAGGTTCAACCATCCTTACGAACATCCCTGCCAAAGAAAGGGTCGAAATGCAAGTGCTCCACGATCCAGCCAGACTCACCTTCTCCCACCTGCGGAAACAAACGGCTGCCACCCTGACCGTGGCCCTGTCTGTCATCAATGTCACAGGACTCGTATGCCTCGAAGGACAAGGAACGCAGCTGGTGGGTCACAGTTCTTGTCGCATCACCAAAACATTGGTCTCAGCTGACCCCCCCTCCTTTGTTGCTTCCCCGAATATGTACTTTGTTTGTGGCACCAAAGCTTACACTTGGCTCCCAAGAGGCTGGAGGGGTACGTGCTACATCGCCTTCATTCTTCCTCCCACGTATGTGGCTTCAGCCTACCACCACCGGCAAAAGCGCGCCGGAGATGTTGAACAAGCCGACTCCACCGGAGCACAGTTCCTGGATGCAGCAAAGGGACTTGTTCCTCTGTGGGGACCAATGGCAAATAGCCGCGCTATCCGACACCTGACTCAGGCAGTAGAAACAACAATTAACATCACCGCTGGCATCCTCGCTAACAACACGGCTGAGCTTCAGGCAATCCGCCTGGTGGCTCTTCAAAACCGTCTTGTTCTAGATGTGGTTCTGGCCGACCGTGGAGGTGCATGCCGCATCATCGGCTCCAGCTGTTGCACCTACGTGCCAGATAACTCACCTTCAGTCTACAAAGCAATCGAACACCTCCACAGACTGTCCTCGGAAGTTCACCAGGAGCAGGAAGGATGGTCGCTTGGAGGCTGGTTCTGAGACACTTTGAAGAACTGGGGATGGAGATTGTTTACGTTTATATTGATACCAATCATGATACTGTGTAGGTGTTGCTTAGGTATTCAATGTTTACCACCTTTATGTGCACTTATTTCCAACTGTATGTGCCCAAAGACTTTGAACTTTAAACCTGAGCACATGAGTCCCCTATACGAAATAGAGGTGCGTGGTCTCATGGGGATCGATCCGAACTGACAAGCTGGCGAGACATGTTAAAGGGAGGACTGTGGAATTTTAGTTTGTGTACTAAACATCATCTACGCCATCTTGCAGACTCACATATGAACATACACGACAGCCATTTTAGGTACCATGGTCTCCCTGTTCACGATCGCCCGTCAGCACACTTCCCTGAACCTTGCGAGCCTTCCCCGCGCACCCTGGCTGCCCCCGCACTCACATGCACAAGTCATGAACCCTCCCCTCCCATGACTCTGTCTCAGGGAATCACACCCCGCGCCTGACCAACACCTCCTTTCCGTCCATGAATACCCCTCCTTTGATGACCCCTTCCTCTGAGCCTGACTGCCTGTACGAACCGCTGGTCATCCCTTAGCCCGAGGATACAGTTTATTGCCCACTACTGTATGCACTCGCCTCTCCTGAAAGGAGCCACTATTGATCACGACCTCCCCACCCCCTGAGATTCGATCAGGCGCACACATTCCAAAGGAATCGGCAGAACACTCAGCTGCGTGATAGCCCCCTCCCAATCATATGAGGGGAAAGGGCCTCTACTGTTGTCATGTGTTGGAATGGGCCGGAACTGGGGGGGTGCCGGGGATGTCGTTTTCATCCTTTACAATGTCTTGTTGTAATAAAGAGCGTTCACATGTCTTAAACCCGGGTATAAAAGACCAGGTCTCAGAGAGGTTGAGAGAACACCTCGAGACGATACCTTGTTGTCCGATCTGATGTGTTCTACTCCGTCGGAATAAAACTTGTTTCCTGTCTTCCTGTCTCCAGCGCCTGCCTCTTTATTGAATAACTTCGTATGGTATTAGAGGCGTTTTACGCCGGGCAAATTTAACTTAGGAAACATCTACTGAAATCGCCTGACCATTTTGAATTGATCTTTATCAACTTCCAATCAATGAAGCACCCTGAGAGGGGGCCGGTGCCAAGCCGGAGACCATGATGGTCACTCGGCTTTGAAGTTCCGCCGGCAGTTGTGGCTACTGCATGATATCCCACTATCCAGCGAGGCTTATGGGCTGGGAACAGATGCCTAGATGCAGCTTAAGAGATCCTGATTAAGAATCTACCTGCGGCACTGAGAGAAATCTGTCGGAACGGCAGATGTTGGTGACACCAGACTGACTGATGGTTTCCAAGATGCCGGCATTGATAATATGAGGAGTCTCCGGGAGCCGCGACGTAGAAACTGAGCCAGCAGCTGGGGGCGGTGAGTCACCGGGCCGCCGGCTGACGCATTGTACGACCGTGTAGGGGACAAAGTTGTGATCGGTATTGGTGGCAGGTCCGTTTGGCCTCCGGCGGTCTGAGCGCGGCACTGCTGGGTCTGCCTGATCACGGGAGCGCGAGGGGATGGTGCCTGTGCTTGCTCCCGCATTGGCGCCGGGAACAGCATATGCACAGTGCCCTTGGGGTCTCCCTCCTGGCGTGTGCGTGTTCTCGGCCGCGGCCCGGTGCTGTTCTTCCCCCCCACCCCCCAGAAGGGCTCGTTCATTATAATGCTGCCTCTCGAGGCCGCGCAGCTCCTGGAGTGAAAGCATACGGTAGCCACACCTCCGCAAAATCACCGCCCCAAGCCATCAATATATGCTGCAGCTAACATGAAGCACCCACTGCCAGCTACACATTGCCTGGTCTCCTAATTACCTACTCTGGAGGTGCTCTGCCTGGTCCACTGCTGCACCACACACTCCATAGTGGGAGAGAGTAGTGCAAAGCCAAATACCTCCCTCATTGCCAGGAACGTGCAACCATGGGCTGGATGCTCATTCCTAATTGGTCAATTCTGCTTGCCTAATCTCTCCTCTCCAGCTACTAGCACCTGCCTTGCGGCCCTAACCAGAATACTGCGGTATGGGCTGCAAAGACCCCAAACAGCGCCTTCTCCCCTTCGAAAAGGTCACTGAAGCAGCCCAAGACGCCCCTGACAACATGGCGGAAGGTGGCCAGAAAGACGCAGTGATTCCAACCAATTAGGCTCCCTGCTACAAGAGATGAGAGTGGGGTTCAGAGCGCTAGATGTGCGCTTTGACGCCCTAGATAAGCACATGGCGGATCTAGGATCGAAGAACCAAGTTCACGACAGGCGTCTCGAAGTGGTGGAATCATGTACATCAGACCTACAAGATGGAACGGCGCAATCCTTGAAAAGGCTCGACCGAATGGAACGCATCCTCAAAGCCGTTGCGATCAAGAACGAGGACTTGGAGGCGCGTAGTCGCTGAAACAACGTGCGCATTTTGAGTGTTCCCAAATCGACGGCCACCGGTTGCATGGACACCTTGGTAGAACCAATCCTGATAGACCTGTTTGGTAGAGAATTCTTCACTACGGCCTTTGTGATAGAACGCGCTCATAGATCACTGGGTCAAACGTCCAATCCTGGATGCGCGCCTAGGCCCATCATTGCCCGGGTCATGAACTTTAGGGATCGAGACACGGCACTGCGCCTGGCACAAGAATGGGGCAAAACGATATGGCAAGGCTCCAAGCTGTCCCTATACCCAGACTTTACAATCATGCTACAGGAGGCCAGGTGGAAATAAACTGGAGTCAAGGCAACACTTAGGAATCTAGGACTAAAGTATGGTATGCTCTATCCAGCTCGGTTACGTGTTGAAATCAATGGGAAAGCCCGTATCTTTGACAACCCCATGGAGGTACAGGAGTTCTGCCACACTTACAAACTTAACAATAAACGCCCAGCTGAAGACCACTGACTTTCCCCTCCGCAGAGTGGTTCAGACGCCAGCATGGAACTATTTTCAGGATCCGGTCATGGCTGAATTGCTTATATGACCGTTCAGCACATGGAGACTTTAATAAGTTGGAATTTAATCCAATCACTTTATAGTATAACTCTCTTATTGCCACGTTGCCGTAGGGGCGCTGCCACCACCCCTAATGGTGTTCACCTTACAATTTTTGTGTGAATTTAGTATGTACCATTTATGGTTGCTTTTCAGCGATGCAGAGGACCTGTTGGTACTGCAGTGTTTTTGGATAGTGATGGTTTTGCCTCTCTGGTTGGGTAGGGCATTGTTTCACTACACTTGGACGTTCTTAGGTACACGATTGGATGTAAATGGCAAGTACGCATGGTTGATTTCCATTGGGCACTCATTTTTGCCACTGCCATGGCTCAGTTAGGGCATAATTCTGGCCCCTCGGAGGTGATTTTTGTGACTTGGAACGTCCGTGGCCTGAATAACACTCACAAGAAAAGGCAGATAACGCAATATTTACTACGACACAGGGTAGATGTAGCTTTCCTGCAGGAAACTCACCTGTCTCCTAGTGATCAGGCCTGCTTTGCCACATAGATATTTTGCAAACTTCAGCCACTTCGCAAGGGGCACTGCCATTCTTATACATAAACGACTACCCTTCCATTTACATTCTGTAATACGTGACAGAGAAGGCAGGTATATCATTGTGCTGGGCACATTAATGGGTCAGAGGGTGATATTAGTCTGTGTGTATGGCCCCACTAACGATTCCCCGGACTTTTATTACACCCTGCTCTCTAAACTAACGCAGCTAGGCCTGGTTCACCTTTTACTGGGGGGTGATTTTATTGTTGTACAGGACCAGTTGCTTGACACCACTTCGAAAGTACCAGATTCCAAACCACGAGCACGAAAAGTATTGAGCTCACTTTGTGAGCAATTCTCCTATATTAAAGTATTCTTTTGCGTAAGCCCTGACAAAGTTCCCGTGGCACTAGGAGAACGAAACGCGTTGGCTGTGCCCTCTTTTTTAAGAAAACGAAAGAATATAAATAAAGAGAAGAGACTTTGAAAATACCAAGTTGCGTAATTGACTTCTTTGGATTGCACCTTCCATTTCTTATTTTGCTCACCAAGCCACCCCAGTTCAGACATGGCCATATGCAAATCATTCTTGACCCTGTGCCTCATGGGAACAGTCCAGCTCAAACTGCCAAGCCATGTCTTCCCTGGACCGGAATCAAGCATTTTAGGACCGGTTTCTGGCTATCAGCCGTCTTCAGCCAGGATAGCTTGACTCCAGTGGCTTAGTGAGCACAGGACCCACGTCTGAGCATACCCTTCAAAACATAAGGTGAACAGCGAAACACATAAGATGATGGATGGAATGTTGCACAATGGCAAAACATTCACCCCCAGTCACAGGTCGGGGTTTAATCCATTGTTATTTTGCTCACCAAGCCACCCAGTACAGACATGGCCATATGCAAATCAGTCTTGAACTTGTGCCTCATGGGAACATTCCAGCCCGAACTGCCAAGCCATGTCTTCCCTAGACCAGAATCAAGCATCCTAGGACTGGTTTCTGGCTATGAGCCCTCTTCAGCCAGGATAGCTTGATTCCAGTGGCTTAGTGAGCATGGGACCCATGTCTGGGCATACCCTGCCCACATAGGGTGAACAGCAAAACACACAAGATGATGGACGGAAGGTTGCAAAATGGCAAAATATTCACCCCCAGTCACAGGTCTGGGTTTAATCCATCGTAATTTTGCTCACCAAGCCACCCCAGTTCAGACATGGCCATATGCAAATCAGTCTTGACCCTGTGCCTTATGGGAACAGTCCAGTCCGAACTGCCAAGCCATGTCTTCCCTGGACAGGAATCAAGCATTCTAGGACCGGTTTCTGGCTTTCAGCCATATTGATTTTGGAAAAGGGGAGTGGTGATGGACAGAGTTTCTGAATGATGCAGAACACTCTTACCAAGTCAAGAGATCATGGTTTTAATCCATCACCGTTTTTTAGCTCAATGCACCATCCCAGCTCAGAACCTGGCTATATGCAAATTAGTCTGTTCCTGTCCCAGTGCATGATGGGAACAGGACAAACCAAACTACCAAGCCAATTCTTATACTGGGAAGGAAACAAGCTTCCGGGGACCGGTTTCTGGCATCACAGCCTTCTTCGGCCCGGCTTGCTTGAATCCTGATGGTGCAATGAGCAAGGGACTCACGTCTGAGCATACCCTCCCACACATAGTGTGGATAAAACCGATTTTGGAAAAGGGGAGTGGTGATGGACAGAGTTTCTGAATGATGCAGAATACTCTTACCAAGTCAAGAGATCATGGTTTTAATCCATCACCGTTTTTTAGCTCAATGCACCATCCCAGCTCAGAACCTGGCTATATGCAAATTAGTCTGTTCCTGTCCCAGTGCATGATGGGAACAGGACAAACCAAACTACCAAGCCAATTCTTATACTGGGAAGGAAACAAGCTTCCGGGGACCGGTTTCTGGCATCACAGCCTTCTTCGGCCCGGCTTGCTTGAATCCTGATGGTGCAATGAGCAAGGGACTCACGTCTGAGCATACCCTCCCACACATAGTGTGGATAAAACCGATATTGGAAAAGGGGAGTGGTGATGGACAGAGTTTCTGAATGATGCAGAATACTCTTACCAAGTCAAGAGATCATGGTTTTAATCCATCACCGTTTTTTAGCTCAATGCACCATCCCAGCTCAGAACCTGGCTATATGCAGCAAATTAGTCTGTTCCTGTCCCAGTGCATGATGGGAACAGGACAAACCAAACTACCAAGCCAATTCTTATACTGGGAAGGAAACAAGCTTCCGGGGACCGGTTTCTGGCATCACAGCCTTCTTCGGCCCGGCTTGCTTGAATCCTGATGGTGCAATGAGCAAGGGACTCACGTCTGAGCATACCCTCCCACACATAGTGTGGATAAAACCGATTTTGGAAAAGGGGAGTGGTGATGGACAGAGTTTCTGAATGATGCAGAATACTCTTACCAAGTCAAGAGATCATGGTTTTAATCCATCACCGTTTTTTAGCTCAATGCACCATCCCAGCTCAGAACCTGGCTTTATGCAAATTAGTCTGTTCCTGTCCCAGTGCATGATGGGAACAGGACAAACCAAACTACCAAGCCAATTCTTATACTGGGAAGGAAACAAGCTTCCGGGGACCGGTTTCTGGCATCACAGCCTTCTTCGGCCCGGCTTGCTTGAATCCTGATGGTGCAATGAGCAAGGGACTCACGTCTAGTGAAAAGCTCATACAGAAGACATGCACTAAGGTTGACATCGCTAAGATAGGCGGTCTATTTCCAGACGGGCATATTTTTAATCCCGATGATGAGTCCATGTTCTCTGGCGCCACATTCATGGACAGATTCATCCTTCTACGAATACATACTGCCCTGCGAGCTATTTTCCCGGACTACCCTCTGGAGCCACCTTCCTTCCCCCCACTAACAACAGTGATAGGCAGCGAGAGAGGGGTACATATAATATCCCAGCTCTATAAGGCATGCGATGCCATCGTGCCACTTAACGATGACAGAATACGCACTGCCTGGTAGGCCGACTTTGGTAATCCGATCACAGACGAACAGTGGGCTGCGTGGTGTGCAGTTACAAAAAATGTTTCCCTTAATAGCCGACACAAATACACTTTAAGTTTCTTCGTAGGATATACATTACCCCCTCCAAACTACACAGGATAGGCCAGGCCACACTATTGTGCAAGATGCAACGCTTCAAATTCAGATTTCCCCCACCTCGCCTGATCCTGTCCACGCATACACTCATACTGGGTAGACATACATAAGATAGTTAGCGACATGGTTAAGATAACGATGACCCTCTTGCACGAGATTGCCCTGTTGGGATATGTAAAGCAGTTCCCACCGGCAACTCGCAGATTTGTTGCGATTAGCTTACTACTGGCCAAAAGGGAGGAATACATACATTGGGGTGGCAAAACAGCACCCTCGGTGAGAGGATGAAGAGCATGGCATCCTGTTCCACAAACAGTGACCTATACGCAACAACGGTCCCCCCCCCCCTCCTCCAGGCCCAAAGATATTTGGAGACCTTTCAGAACATACCTACAAGCGCAGAGGCAAGACCCCCCTACACAGAAAGAGCAGGGCATGGTCCCAACTGGTGTGGATTAGACTGTCCTGAGAAACATATCAATACTCAAATCTGTTGTATGCTAAACTCTATTTTGCTGTTCATACAGTTAATGTATTCAAATATCGTAATCGTAAACACAATTTGTGTGAATCTGAGTCAAGACTGATTGTAACTGGAAATGTATTGGGGGCCGAGGGACTTGCATTGTGTAACAAGTGATCGATTTGCACTGTTGATTGGGCCATTGGCGGTGTATATTATGTTTGCTTCTGCTCGCCAAATGATTATTCTTGTCCCAGTGTACTGCTTATCTTATACCTAAATGCAAAATAAAGTTAAAATTAAAAAAAAGTGAAGCACCCTGAGCTTCCGCCCAGGTGGCAGGTATATCTTGCGTAGATCTCTCAGGTGAGTGTCGGGGAGTGTCAGGATGACACCGGGCTGTGCACCCAGCCGCTGTGTAGATAAGCATGGTGCCGTCTTTCTCCTTGAGCTCTTGCAACTTGGCGGCACGGCTCTTCATCTCACACTCTGTTCTGTGCTGAAACTCCACCCACTTGATAACAGTGGGGCCAAAACTCCTCCCACTCGGTAACAGTGGAACACCTCCCCATGACAGGATGCCTATTGTGCTGCCTTCCTCTGCTCGAGCTTGGCTCAGCAGCAGGAGGGCAGAAATGTGTCTCTGGTCGGCAGCATCCATTTTGTGCTGACCAGGTCGAGAAGGCTGGCACCGGATAGACCAGTGACACCACGAAGCTTGCTTCAGAAGGGTGGAATCATACCTCCCACACCAATTACCGGTGTGGAGGTATGATTCCAAGGTTTTTGATACCAAACACAATATGTTTCCATGCAGCCGTTTTCGAGATAGCATTTACCGCGAGGTTATATTGCACCTCTTCCTATATGTCCGGCTGAACAGACAACCGGGGAGAATGGTCTCCGAAGGCTGCCGATGGGCTCTGCTCATGCAGGGGCACCCCCTCACTAAAAACCCAGCACCCTGCCTTCAGGATTGATAAGGCCTGCTGTAGGGGTGACTTATACATTTTAAGTGTAGTGACCTATAGATAAAGTGAACTTTTATCTGCCATAAGTGGTGAAAGCACCATCTTACACAGGTTGCAGTAGCAGACCAGTAGTTCCATTTTGCATGGCCTCTCATGGGTGGCATAATACATGCTTCAGGCCATGGGAGACCTCTGGAATACCTATGCCCTGGGTACATGGAAACCATATACTAGGGACTGATAAGGGTATCCCAGTATGCAATCTGGAGTGTACCAAAGTACATGCATGACAATTTAAGGGAGAAAGCAGATAGACTGAGGTCCTGAATAGCCAGATCCCAGTCAGACTAGTCAAAAACAGTGAAACATCAAGCAAAATGTATGGGTAACTATGAGAAGCAGATCCTACTTTCCTGCAAACTGTACAACATAGTAGCTCAGTTTGCATCAATTACAAATACAACAGTGCTGGCCTACATTGCCTAAGGTTTAATATCCTAAGCAGTGGCCTAAGTATACATTTTCTAGTTGCACTATAAAGGCTACAAAAAAGAAAAAGGGGTAATTGTGACTGAGCCGTGTGTGAACCACATGGACAAGGTTCCCAATCACTTTCGCAGTGGGCGGATGCTGGATATGATACCAGAAAACGTGCCATGCTGAGACAAAACCTTATCAAGTAAAAACGCTGCTCAGTAGGGATGGACAGTAGGTAAGGTTCTATATCACTAGTCGTCACTAACATGGCATGCATTGCTACTGTTCTTTTTCCACATTCCCTCTTGTCTCACACCCTTTGTATGTGATTCATGAGTGTTCTTTTAAAGCACTCAGTATTCTGCTGACCCCAGATGACTACCATCCCTGTGATGGCCATTAGTTGTAGTGAGTTGCAACTTGTGACCCACTGCATGAATTTTAATGAGATAGGTCAGATTGCAAATCATTCCAAATGGTGACTTTGCAATCTTCCCTAATAGTACATAGGTAGGTCTTCAACATCTCACTGGATTTCCAAAAATTCAGTGTGCAATTTGTGACCACTTTTTGATAAAACAGTAATTGTATATCTGGCCCTCTTTCACATCACAGAGGAATTGATCTCTGTGGCAAAAACCACTTGAGGCGACATTAAGTGCTGGATCCATTTGGCCACTTCTGAAGATTACAAGAAAGCCACAAACATGGTTTCCTATCTTGTGGCAATCTAGGTTTGTTCTGCCAAAAATATTTGCTAGCATCATTTGCTAACCATGTAGTGTTGCATTGACACATGCATTGACACCTGGAAGCTAATATTACAAACAAATAGGAATTATTCCTCAAATAGGAATTATATTCAGTTGACACAGGAGTGTTCCCATTGATTTGTAGATTCTCATACCACATTAGTAGGAACCGCTTCTTCACCTAACACACTACAATTTCACTCTCCCAGCACTGCGACATCTCTCCTAATATTTTGCGACTCAAATGAGCCCTCCAATGGTAAATGAACAAACACATCATGATCATCAACCTTGTCATCTAACCTAGAGGATTTCACTTGACACCCAAAATCTTCCTTCTCATCATACCTATTACCCTCCCCGGGTTTCAAACCGAACCATTTTTAGTCCTCAACACACCATGCAACACTTCTTTCTCCCTAACAGGATCTGAACAACTTAGAGAGCCTTTCCTCAATTTCTTAGGTCGTGTGATCTTCATCCAATGACCCACTTTGATGTGCTTAACACTTTCTCCTATTCATATAGTTGTAAATCTTCCCCTTATAGATCATAACTTTCTCTCTTAACTCTCCAAACACTGATTCTGGTAAGTTTCTCTACTTGTTCCTCGGCCACGATGGAGACATCTATGACCCAGTTTTTGTCTCCCATTTATGCTGAAAAGGAAAGTAGCTAGTATGTGAATAATTAATATCACAGTATTACAAGAGAGTGGCCTACACAGCTTTTTCCAATACAATCGTTATCTCAAATCCAACTAAATTGACTCATTAATGGCCTCATTAAAGTGCTCTACTACACATTTGCCTTTGGATGGTAAGCCATGATCCTCTTGTATACTCAAAAGTTCCTCCTCTTTACTCTACAAAATTGTGGACTGTTGACTGCAACGTCTTCTGGTAAAATCTCCCGACAGACAAAATCATCCACAAACTTGATCACACAATCAGTAGCAACCTCCGCTTTGGCTACTTAGAGAAGTAAATAACTACTACTAATTCTCAGGTCTCCTTCCTTGGCTAAAAGGTTAATGGACCAGCTATATCCACACCAGTCTTGCTCCAAGGCCCATTGACGTAATTCGATAGGTTGTAACAAAGCGGAACGCAGTTTGGCAGATTTGTTGCTGACTCTGCACATCTTAGAATCATCTGTCCATCATATCATCCATAATTGCTCACCAATATTGTTCCATCACTCTCTGTTTTTCCCTAGATTTACCGAGATGCCTTGTAACTTTTCACCAGTGTACATCTTTTCAAGATAACTGGGGGGTCAATCTTAGCTCCTCTCAATAGTATTCCCCCTTCCATGGTGAAATCCACCTGAACTTTACAAAGCAAGCATACATCGCCTTGGTGTTTGCGTTCCATAGGCCAGTCCTCCTTTAGGTAACTGATTGCCAAATTACGGGCAACAGACAGCTCCATTTCCTTACTATACCCATCCGCAGAGATCCCTTTATCAAAATAAACTAATTCTCTAATACACAACATTTGTACATATAGATATGTATACACAATACTTTATGCTGAAGTTCAACCATTTCTGTAAAGGCAGGGACTAGACATACAGTCATCATAAGGGTTGTTATTACCAGGTTTAAATAATGGAGTTTTGCCACTAATCTGGAAAGTTTTGCTGTATGCCTTTTCCCCATCCCATGGAGAATACACTAACTGAAGGCTTATGAGCAGCTCAGAGGACTACCGTTTAACACCACAGAAACACATAGTAGTGCTCTATAACCTAGTTCAAGGCAGAAGTCCCTTCTTGATTACAGAATAGTGTTTTGCAGCCCCACCTAATTTTCCTGAGCCACGTCCCATAATGGATTCATTCGGATCTTGCTGATGAAACAACACAGTACTAATGCCTGTATTACTAGCATCCACTGCCACAGTGCCTTCCTGTACTAATGCCTGTATTGCTAGCATCCACTGCCACAGTGCTTTCCTGTACTAATGCCTGTATTGCTAGCATCCACGGCCACCGTGCTTTCCTATACTAATGCCTGTATTGCTAGCATCCACTGCCACCGTGCCTTCCTGTACTAATGCCTGTATTGCTAGCATCAACTGCCACCGTGCTTTCCTGTACTAATGCCTGTATTGCTAGCATCCACCACCACAGTGCCTTCCTGTACTAATGCCTGTATTGATAGCATCCACTGCCACGTGCTTTCCTGTACTAATGCTTGTATTACTAGCATCTACTGCCACCGTACCTTCCTGTACTAATGCCTGTATTGCTAGCATCCACTGCCACTGTGCCGTCCTTTACAAATGCCTGTATTGCTAGCATCCACTGCCACCGTGCCTTCCTGTACTAATGCCTGGATTGCAAGCATCCACTGCCACCGTGCCTTCCTGTACTAATGCCTGGATTGCTAGCATCCACTGCCACCATGCCTTCCTGTACTAATGCCTGTATTGCAAGCATCCACTGCCACTATGCAATCCGAACTCCGACCATTCGACTGAAGGAAAGGATCCTGGTCTATTTCTTTCTAGAGAATCTCAAACCCTTCATTCAGAAAATTACCCATAGAAAATGTTACATTCTTCTTTAATAAGGCTCTGAAAAAGTCAAGAAGTAGGTAGGTCTTCAACATCTCACTGGATTTCCAAAAATTCAGTGTGCAATTTGTGACCACTTTTTGATAAAACAGTAATTGTATATCTGGCCCTCTTTCACATCACAGAGGAATTGATCTCTGTGGCAAAAACCACTTGAGGCGACATTAAGTGCTGGATCCATTTGGCCACTTCTGAAGATTACAAGAAAGCCACAAACATGGTTTCCTATCTTGTGGCAATCTAGGTTTGTTCTGCCAAAAATATTTGCTAGCATCATTTGCTAACCATGTAGTGTTGCATTGACACATGCATTGACACCTGGAAGCTAATATTACAAACAAATAGGAATTATTCCTCAAATAGGAATTATATTCAGTTGACACAGGAGTGTTCCCATTGATTTGTAGATTCTCATACCACATTAGTAGGAACCGCTTCTTCACCTAACACACTACAATTTCACTCTCCCAGCACTGCGACATCTCTCCTAATATTTTGCGACTCAAATGAGCCCTCCAATGGTAAATGAACAAACACATCATGATCATCAACCTTGTCATCTAACCTAGAGGATTTCACTTGACACCCAAAATCTTCCTTCTCATCATACCTATTACCCTCCCCGGGTTTCAAACCGAACCATTTTTAGTCCTCAACACACCATGCAACACTTCTTTCTCCCTAACAGGATCTGAACAACTTAGAGAGCCTTTCCTCAATTTCTTAGGTCGTGTGATCTTCATCCAATGACCCACTTTGATGTGCTTAACACTTTCTCCTATTCATATAGTTGTAAATCTTCCCCTTATAGATCATAACTTTCTCTCTTAACTCTCCAAACACTGATTCTGGTAAGTTTCTCTACTTGTTCCTCGGCCACGATGGAGACATCTATGACCCAGTTTTTGTCTCCCATTTATGCTGAAAAGGAAAGTAGCTAGTATGTGAATAATTAATATCACAGTATTACAAGAGAGTGGCCTACACAGCTTTTTCCAATACAATCGTTATCTCAAATCCAACTAAATTGACTCATTAATGGCCTCATTAAAGTGCTCTACTACACATTTGCCTTTGGATGGTAAGCCATGATCCTCTTGTATACTCAAAAGTTCCTCCTCTTTACTCTACAAAATTGTGGACTGTTGACTGCAACGTCTTCTGGTAAAATCTCCCGACAGACAAAATCATCCACAAACTTGATCACACAATCAGTAGCAACCTCCGCTTTGGCTACTTAGAGAAGTAAATAACTACTACTAATTCTCAGGTCTCCTTCCTTGGCTAAAAGGTTAATGGACCAGCTATATCCACACCAGTCTTGCTCCAAGGCCCATTGACGTAATTCGATAGGTTGTAACAAAGCGGAACGCAGTTTGGCAGATTTGTTGCTGACTCTGCACATCTTAGAATCGTCTGTCCATCATATCATCCATAATTGCTCACCAATATTGTTCCATCACTCTCTGTTTTTCCCTAGATTTACCGAGATGCCTTGTAACTTTTCACCAGTGTACATCTTTTCAAGATAACTGGGGGGTCAATCTTAGCTCCTCTCAATAGTATTCCCCCTTCCATGGTGAAATCCACCTGAACTTTACAAAGCAAGCATACATCGCCTTGGTGTTTGCGTTCCATAGGCCAGTCCTCCTTTAGGTAACTGATTGCCAAATTACGGGCAACAGCCAGCTCCATTTCCTTACTATACCCATCCGCAGAGATCCCTTTATCAAAATAAACTAATTCTCTAATACACAACATTTGTACATATAGATATGTATACACAATACTTTATGCTGAAGTTCAACCATTTCTGTAAAGGCAGGGACTAGACATACAGTCATCATAAGGGTTGTTATTACCAGGTTTAAATAATGGAGTTTTGCCACTAATCTGGAAAGTTTTGCTGTATGCCTTTTCCCCATCCCATGGAGAATACACTAACTGAAGGCTTATGAGCAGCTCAGAGGACTACCGTTTAACACCACAGAAACACATAGTAGTGCTCTATAACCTAGTTCAAGGCAGAAGTCCCTTCTTGATTACAGAATAGTGTTTTGCAGCCCCACCTAATTTTCCTGAGCCACGTCCCATAATGGATTCATTCGGATCTTGCTGATGAAACAACACAGTACTAATGCCTGTATTACTAGCATCCACTGCCACAGTGCCTTCCTGTACTAATGCCTGTATTGCTAGCATCCACTGCCACAGTGCTTTCCTGTACTAATGCCTGTATTGCTAGCATCCACGGCCACCGTGCTTTCCTATACTAATGCCTGTATTGCTAGCATCCACTGCCACCGTGCCTTCCTGTACTAATGCCTGTATTGCTAGCATCAACTGCCACCGTGCTTTCCTGTACTAATGCCTGTATTGCTAGCATCCACCACCACAGTGCCTTCCTGTACTAATGCCTGTATTGATAGCATCCACTGCCACGTGCTTTCCTGTACTAATGCTTGTATTACTAGCATCTACTGCCACCGTACCTTCCTGTACTAATGCCTGTATTGCTAGCATCCACTGCCACTGTGCCGTCCTTTACAAATGCCTGTATTGCTAGCATCCACTGCCACCGTGCCTTCCTGTACTAATGCCTGGATTGCAAGCATCCACTGCCACCGTGCCTTCCTGTACTAATGCCTGGATTGCTAGCATCCACTGCCACCATGCCTTCCTGTACTAATGCCTGTATTGCAAGCATCCACTGCCACTATGCAATCCGAACTCCGACCATTCGACTGAAGGAAAGGATCCTGGTCTATTTCTTTCTAGAGAATCTCAAACCCTTCATTCAGAAAATTACCCATAGAAAATGTTACATTCTTCTTTAATAAGGCTCTGAAAAAGTCAAGAAGTATGGCATAGCTTTTTCAAGATTTTTTAAAAACAATGGAGGAGCCCATTTGAATGTTCCTTAGATTCCAGTGCTCAGACATCTAGGATTGCATTAGTATAACTATGTTTACGTTTAATTCCCAAATGTGTAGTATAATAGCCCAGGACTCAATCTCAGGGTAAATGAATTTACACTTCTCTATTATCAGGGTTAACTCTTTCTCTTTGCCACGTTTGCAACATTCACAATCTTGTTCCTACTAAAGAATATTGTCTTGAAATGCAACCACATTAGTAATTCCCTCTAAGCCTTAGGGCCACCTGAACTATGCTGGAGGTAAGAAACTAATAATGAGACAGGGTTCACTAAATTCTGTGGTTAGAGGAGACATATTATATTGTTTAATACCACTCTTTTGTAGCACAGTTACTTCATTATTTTTGTCTTTTTTTACAGTGTTAGCATTGTCTCTTCAGAGGTTTCATCTAAATCATGGGTACTCACAAACTTTCTCTCGGGGCCAAATTTACAGTGTGGTTTATGTCCGAGGGCCGCACCGGTGGGGGCGGGGTCAGTGGGGGAAGGGGCGGGGCTAGAGCAACAAAAAAAAACTGTGACCATGAGGTTGATCACAGTTCCCTGCAGCGGACGCCTTCGTCCACTGAGCCACGAGACTCGGCATACACACATCTCGCTCTCTCGTTCTTTCTCCCTCTCTCTGTCTCCCTCTGTCTCTCGGTCTCCATCTGTCTTACTCACTCTGACTGTCTCACTCCCTCTCTTCCTCTGTCTCACTCCCTCTCTCCCTCTGTCTCACTCACTCCCTCTCTCCCTCTGTCTCACTCACTCCAACTGTCTCACTCCCTCTCTCCCCCTGTCTCACTCACTCTGAATGTCTCACTCTCTCTGTCTCCCTCTCCATCTCTGTACCCTCTCCATCTCTGTCTCCCTCTCCCTCGCTCTGTTTCCCTCTCCCTCAGTTTCCCTCTCCCTCACCCTGTTTCCCTCTCCCTCAGTTTCCCTTTCCCTCACTCTGTTGCCCTCTCCCTCAGTTTCCCTCTCCCTCACTATGTTTCCCTCTCCCTCACTCTGTTTCCCTCTCCCTCCTTCCCTCTGTCTCCCTCTCTCCTTCCCTCTCCCTCCTTCCCTCTGTCTCCCTCTCTCCTTCCCTTTCCCTCCTTCCCTCTGTCTCCCTCTCTCTCCCTCACTCTGTCTCCCTCCCTCACTCACTCTCCTTCCCTCACTCTCACTCACTCTCCCTCCCTCACTCTCCCTCCATCACTCTCCTTCCCTCACTCTCCCTCTCCCTCACTCTCCCTCGCCCTTCCTCACTCTCCCTCGCCCTCACTCTCCCTCGTCCTCGCTCTCCCTCACCCTTGCTCTCCCTCGCTCTCCCTACCTCGCTCTCCCTCCCTCGCTCTCCCTCTCCCTCACTCTCCCTTGCCCTCACTCTCCTTCGCCCTCACTCTCCCTCACTCTCTCTCTCAATCTCCCTCGCCCTCACTCTCCCTCACTCTCCCTCGCCCTCCCTCTCCCTCTCCCTCCCTCACCCTCACTCTCACTCTCACTCTCCCTCGCCCTCACTCTCCCTCGACCTCACTTTCCCTTGCCCTCACTCTCCCTCGCCCTCACTCTCCCTCGCCCTCACTCTCCCTCGCCCTCACTCTCCCTCCCTCTCCCTCCCTCTCTCTCACTCTCACTCTCCCTCGCCCTCACTCTCCTTCCCTCACTCTCCCTCCCTCACTCTCCCTCCCTCATTCTCATTCTCACTCACCCTCACTCTCCCTCGCCCTCACTCTCCCTCGCCCTCACTCTCCCTCCCTCTCCCTCCCTCTCCCTCACTCTCCCTCCCTCGCCCTCACCCTCCCTCGCCCTCACTCCCCTTCCCTCATTCTCATTCTCACTCACCCTCACTCTCCCTCGCCCTCATTCTCCCCCTCCATCACTCTCCCTCGCCCTCACTTTCCCTCGCCCTCACTCTCCCTCACCCTCACTCTCCTGCCCTCACTCTCCTGCCCTCACTCTCCTGCCCTCACTCTCCCTCGCCCTCACTCTCCCTCGCCCTCACTTTTCCTCGCCCTCACTCTCCCTCGCCCTCACTCCCCTGCCCTCACTCTCCTGCCCTCACTCTCCTGCCCTCACTCTCCCTCGCCCTCATTCTCCTGCCCTCACTCTCCTGCCCTCACTCTCCTGCCCTCACTCTCTCTCGCCCTCACTCTCACTCTCCCTCGCCCTCACTCTCCCTCACTCTCCTTCCCTCACTCTCACTTACCCTCACTCACCCTCACTCACCCTCCCTCTCTCTCCCTCTCCCTCCCTGTATCCCTGTCTCTCGCCCTCCCTCCCTGTCTCCCTCCCTCCACCTTGCCTGTGTGTGCCCGGACTGAGACAGCTTCAGGGCACACACACACACACACACAGCCTCACTGGAGCACTTCACAGGTCTTCAAAAGACCATTCGTATGTTAATGAGGCTTTGCCACCTCTTAGCCCCCTGCAGCCCCACTCTGACTACGACGAGAATCACCCGGCCCCCACAGAGCAGCAGTCTGAGTCGCGCTGCCGCAGGGGTGTTTGCTGACACTCTGTAAAAAAAAAACCATTTAAACACGGGTACATGTCTGCAAGGTCCGCGGGCCACCAGGGAAGGCTTGCCGGGCTGCTGACGGCCCGCGGGCCGTACTATGAGTACCCGTGATCTAAATAGTATCAGTTTTCCACATAAATGCAACAATCAGCAAAACAAAGATGACCTGTTACTGCATGGAGAAGGGCTGGCCACTGAGTGTCAACTCGCGTGGTAGCATTTTTTGTGACTTTTTATCTGTTTCACCTAGAAACAATTTTGGTTTGTTAAAACCTGCAAACTATGTAGAAGATGATGGATTTTGTAGCAAATGTAGCATATCCATCATTATGTAGAAAATGCATAGTTCCAGTGGCAATGGAAGATCTTTTTCGTGATCCTTTGAGACTCCAGTGCTGCGCTGGCTAGACCAAAAGGCTTGTTTTAGTACCGGAGCATGCACTCTGGAATGCTCTTGTATTCAGAGTGAATATATCTCACTTTCCTCACCAGTAGAATTTGCACACACACGAGGGAAGAATGCAACCCGGTAACATGATGGTTCAGCTTTTTGGCTCCACCACTGATGTAGGTCTGAAAACAACCCTATGCTAATCCTGCTCCTCCTCGACAGTTCTGGGTTGACACAAGGAAGACAAAAGTGGGTCTGGTACTCTTCTTCCGAACTTAATGGAACATCAAAGCCAGTAGTTGAAGCACGCTTACACTAAAAGAAACTAGCACGTTTCCCTAGCCTTAAGATCTTTAAAGTTGGTACCCTACAAAGCAAGAATACAACTAAAGATTACTTGTCAGACACAAAGCCCTCCATTTCAAAACACCTGGATACCTGGCTCAAAACTGGAATTATCAGGTGGTGGCAGACATTCCATAAGTGCTACCTCATTGCTACTCAAACCGCAGAAAACCAGACTCAGAACCTTCTTGGGCACGGCCCCCAAGATCTGGAACTCTCTCATTCTGGAAATCCGCAAAATCCCCTACACAGTGGCTTTTTAAATAAATATACTTTTATCAATTTTATCCCATTTTTCACAAGGGCTTATACTATAGATCAGGTCATGACAAATTCATCATACAAAAGAAAAAGGCAGAATACAGAAAATGCGGTCGGATTGGGTGAATAACATCACACATTATTAGGCTGTAATATTCTCTAATACATCCATTATTTTACCCCAGGGACCTCTTTTACATCGAAGAACGTGCTCTTGTTGTTAAGTGATCCAGTAGCCAGAGCTGTAATTAAGTAGATTTAAGTAGAATGGTAAAGAAGGCCCCACCGGGAGCAGCGTCCTGCTGACCACTCATTCAAACCATGCATTCATGAACATTCTGATTACATCACACACACACAATCTGAGCAGCAGGGAGAAATGAGATGCAGACTAGTAAAGCATACAACAACCTCCTGGTTTTTATTTCCACCCAAAAATTCCCAAGAAAAAAAAAAAGCAATCACATAAGTCACATATTGTCAATGAAATATAATAGAAAATAGAAAGTAGAAAATAGAGACACAGTGGCTTTCAACCAGAAAGTAAAACAATCCTAATGATCATGGATCATGGCTCATCTGTTCTCTAAATGTCCTTTGTTTTGTATTTTTTACTTGTTTTTGTTCCTATCAACTGTTAATGTCTAGGATACTCTGCCTTACTAAGTAACGCTTTGCCTTACCTTTTTACGTTATATTTTGCTTGCATTTATGTACAATCTTATTAGTTCAACATGTTAGCCTCTCTTACCTAATTGTTCCCCTACTTTGTTCCCCCTTCCATTACTGTGAAGTGCTCTGATACCCTTTGGGGTCTTCTTGTTAGCGCAATACACAACTTTTAAATAATTAAATAAATAAATAAATAAATAAATAAACCAGGCGTCCAAGGAGACAGTGGAAACTGGTAAGCCTTCCCTTGTGCCAACTGCTCTGCCTTCCACCAGTCTTCAGAGCATTATACATGTTCAAGGGCAGCACGCACATAAACACACACACCACATCCAAGGGCAGCACTTACAAACACACACACACACTCACCACACCCAAGGGCAACACACACATAAACACATATATACACCCCACATCCAAGGTCAGCCCACACATAAATACACACACACTCACCACATCCAAGGGCAACACACGCATAAACACATACACACACCCCCACATCCAAGGGCAGCACACACATAGACACACACACACCACATCCAAGGGCACCACACACATAAACACACACACACACACCACATCCAAGGGCAGACCACACATAATCACACACACGCTCACCACCTTTGCCATATCACTGAGTCGGCGATGCGGCGAGCGCAAAGTAAGTGGTTTTATTTATTTATTTTATTTTCCCTTTCGCGTCATATGTCAATTTCTCTCCCCCCCCCCACCCGCCCCCGGTCACACCATTTTTATATGTCCAGGCTGCGTCTGATTCCGCAGTACACCATGTCATATAATTCCACAACACAAATCCACTCCACACTTGCACAACTAACTAATCCAATCCAACCCACATAATGCCACTACACACCACATACTCACACTCCATAACAGATAGGTCAATGACAATGCCATTTACAATGCCAATAGCTCTAACTCACACAAATGTGAGACCGATTGCCTTTCCAATGCTTGTTAAAAAAAGACTTAAGTAAAAGAGTGCTCTGCCCCCTGAATGTCATGACAGTTTCATCCGTGGTTTATTAATCTATTTTTGTCAAATGAACTCATTTTACTTACGGGGACTGTTAAGTATTCTTAAAACTGTAGTTGGGACGTATTTAAGCTTGATCTGAAAACACTTTGACTGTCTCCATGCTGTTTGTTATGGATTGAATGAGTCTCCCTTACCAGCTCTTGATCTCGATCCATCTCCACTAGGTAAAGCCCAGGAGCCGCTCATCTGAGCAGTTCATCAGAGCAGCTCCTGGCACAAAAATGAGAAAACAGGGTGCCGCTTCTGAAATATGGTTCTCAGCAGGCGTGTTCCTAAGTGCTCTCCTCCATAAAGACCACCAACAGTAAGACCTAGGCAATCTTAACTGCGGCTGGCAGAGGTCAGCGATTCTGAACAACTTCAGGATCACTTCTCATGAGGTCACAATGGGACAGCTCATACCTACTGCCATGGAAACAGATGTCAACACTGCAGGCCTATGGTTCTGGGCAGCGCATGGGACTGCAGTGTTCTACTGTATCCAAGCTTAAACACAAATACATGTTAATGATTATTTTTTGGCCTCAGGATGGCCATCTGTGTAATGATGGTGTAGGGTCCACAAACTTTGCCTTTTCTTTTCGTCCTCTATCTGTGTGCGCTATACTCCTGAAAAAGACTAAGCCAAATTATGATTTTTTTCTTGATTACCTAGTCTCACTTCTCGGACACCCGTTCTATGAAAACAATAACGTCGGCCTGTTTTAGGGACTATTTGCAATCACCAGAAGTCGGGGAGGTCATCTTGACAGGGTCGTTTTACCAAAAGAACTGATAGCAGTCCATGTGAATGTTCTAAGGCAGCTGCCCTTTCTCCAGTGGACTGCCTGAGGGATGATTCTGACATATTCCATAGGAGACTGTAGAGAGTGTTATTTAATTGTATATGTGATATGTGTGTACCTTTAAAAGTTGTAATTAGAATGTTATGTAGACAGGATTCTGTAATCCAGAATGTTTCTCATGCATTATTCATTCTGTGCCTTGTCGTGGGTCTCTGCTGTGGAAATAAACCTTCAAACTCTGCTTTACCTTACTTGAAGTTTTTGCCTTGCAATTTCTTGAAAGGACTTTCTCCAGAGACGTTCAAGACATTTAGTAGCCAATATTCTTTACAAGTATCCACACCAGCATGAATATGCGGTGCGGTAGCGCTGTTCCTCGCCAGAGTGCCCAACAAACAGGCGACCTCATAATTCCCTGGGACGCGTGCACTGACTTATATGGACATAGGACAGGAGCCAGAGTGATACTGTGCACATCTTTCTTCCCACCCTACTGAAAATTACCTGTGCTATGTTTATGTTATGTGGTATTTGCAGAGGTGCCACTACTGTGGCCTTGGAGCGCTGTTGCCTTATTTAACAGATTGCTAGCTGGAACATCCTTGTGTGGTTGGATGCCGCATGAGTAGAGAGGGTTGTATGTAAGGAGTTTGGATGATGGATGTGAAGGCTCGAGATGTGATCACAAAAGTTGTGTATATCTGATTGAGACTTCTAGCCACAGATTCCTTACCTTAGAATATTTCTCAGGTGTCAGACTGGATCAGAAACTTTTGGTGAGCAGTACCCCTAAATGCCGGTAGGTGGCATAGTTCGGCTCCAAGTGACATCGTCCGCGCTGGAAGTGATGTGCGCTGTGCCATATGTGCACCATCCCAGTACACATATGTCAGTTCTTTTCTTTCTGTGCCAGTCAGAGCAGATTCAGAGACGGCTATCTCCTGTCACTTTTTGACTGACCTTTTTTTAACTTTTGGTCAAAGAATGTTTGAGAGTTTGTCTCCTGGTCTGTAGGATGTCCTCCCGAAAGGCAGGTTTTAAACCTTGCTGTGCCTGTCGCCAGGCAGATGTCGGTGACAGACCTGCACTTGGTTTGCCTCTGATGTCCTGAGCAGAACCACAAGGTGAATACATGCAAGGATTGCTGCACCATGCATCCCAAGGCACAGAGGAAGTAGTCCCTCAAGCTCCTTGCTGCCCAATGTCTAACAACTCTGCGACACTCCAGATTTTGGTTGTGAGGAAGGTACCGAGATGGTTGGTGCAGTTGTACCCATTGATCATCGTCACACTCCAAGCCGTCAAGGAAGTCAGGTAAGTCCCACGAGAAAAAGAAGAAGCCAAAGAGTTCTTTGACTTTGCCACACAAGTGTACGGATGAGTTGCAAGGCTGTCAGAACTCAACGCTTAGCTCTGTGGTGGCGACTGGGCCATCTCCGAGCCTTCCTGAGTTTCCTGGAGTCAGAGCGACTCCCGCACAACTGAAAGAATTTAACAAGGCCATGTAGCTCATCTTCGGGCGGCTTGACCCTCTGGTATCCCTGAGGCCCCACGTGTCTGGGAGAGGCCCGACTGGTCTTCCAGGGGCAGGTTCACCCTCTGTGCCAGATGGGCCCCAGAGATCCAGTTACGGATCTATAGCGGTGCCAGTCAAGCGTCCCCGACCTTCCATGTCACCTGCTCCAGTACTGATACCCCCAGCTCCACCAACACCCAGCAGTGGCACAACCTCATCATCATTTCTGATTCCGATACAGAGGGTCATGTCCACTACGGCCGTCCACCGGGGTTACACTCCAGATATCTGAGCCAGAGACTTATTGCTAAGACAGGTCTTGATTAGTTGATGAGTGGGAGGGATTTGCAGACCCTTATGGCTATCAAACAGAAGATTCTGAGGACATCTGGTATGAGGAACTGGAGGATGCCAGTGGCCTGGATACCCCCCAGACACTGGCCTGTGTGCTTCATCTACTGTGGCTATTGAGTAGGGTGCCTCGTGATGGTGTGGAGTGAAGCAAAGGTCCTAGACCTTTTTTTTATAATGAATTTTTATTATGGTTTTGATGTCACAAGGTACATAGGCATGTCACAATTAAAGCTATGGCTCACTATCCTTTCGAATCTAACAAGACAATCAGCAACCGTTCCCCAATAACCCCGGCCATCCACTGCTCTTGACAATTGTTTAGAACACTGAGACAGATATTCTCCCATGCAACGCCCCGTCCTGCCTAGTTCTAATTCCACCATACAAATGACAAATAATTTTATTAGATTCAGACCTCAACTGAGGTCAACAAATACGAGTACATAAAATAGAAAGTGTTAGATTATGTTATTAAAAACATTAAAAAAATTCTTTACAAGAAAAGACAAGTAAATAGTTTGTGGTCGGCACGAACAACATACAATAGTTAAAACTATTATATTTGTGCACTATTTCTTTAAAATAACTTTAAGAAACTCTTTAAAAACTTAAACAAGTTATGACAAACAATTTCAATTGAGGGAGACTTAAACACTATGATTAGATCTAGAGCTAAAATAGCGTTATGTCTTAAACGGATTGGCTTTATATATCAACGCTTAGCCTGTACCTATATCGGGTTATGACAAATTAATAATACATGGTACAGATCTTGTGGTTCGCCATTTCACAAGTCACATTTGCCTAGAGTATTATTTGGAGTGTCCCATCTGGTGGAATATGTTTTTAAAGGGAGAATACCCAATTGCAAAAGAAGGATACAGCCCCTTACACTGTGCTCTAACTGAAACTGTAGATAATGTTCAGGGGTTTTAAATACTATGTTTTGTGAAAAGGTTTTGTAATGCTTTAATTGGATACAATATTCTTAGTCCATTTCATAGCTTATTCTCGGCATAATATTTTTTAAAAAGAGCTTCAGGTGTGCTGGATACCAGGCCTGCCAAAGTGCAACAGTGCATTGTGACACTGATAGAGATCGCAGGTCACCCGACCAATAATTACACCTCTTAGGTTTCGGGCCCATATACTTCAATTTACCATATGCATTGATCAGATGACCTTACAATCCACTACCAATAATCATTGAGTCCCTTTCGATTATTTCCAGTGTACCCGACTTACCATCCACCGTTACGGGTACCTATGACCACGATGGGTCAGGGAGCTAGCTGTAAAAGGAAAGGCAGCAAAATACAAACCCAATTTAAATAACTTTGATATTCATCAAATAACCACGGACAACTGGGAAGTTTTAAGAATCTTATCTAAAACTCAGTTTCGGAAAATATAAGGTTTACAGTTAAGAGGCAGTCAATAATCAAGATGACGAAAATCACATATCCATAAAGGTACAAAGTAAGGGCAAACATTTAGGTTTTCTAAATGATAGTGCGACAGGAAACACGCTAAAAATGGAACTTAAGAATAGACATCTTTAAAGGGGCAAGTTTATGCAAGTATACATTTATTCTACGGGAAACATATTTCATGAATATGAATGGGAAATTAGGAATCCTAAACAACTATATTAAGAGTGAAAAGTGGAATACGCTATAACTCTAGAAATTTACTTCAGTCAGTTCTATATGAGAAAATTATAGACCACATCAGAAAATTGCAAACTGCAATGGAAAAAATGATTTCTAAAAGGTAGGGTAACATAGGAACACGCTATGAAATTAAATGCAAAATGACTTTAGGATATGCAATGGTTGCGAAAAGCATGGAAAATTATCATGTGCAAAGATATGTCTTTATTGAAGCAAAGACAGAAAATAGAAAGGTGCAGTTTTAGAGTTTTCGGCAAGATATTTACCTAGACTGGTGTGAAAACCAACCCCGGCCACGGGTCAGTTATGGACAGGAAATACCCCCAGGAAGGACAGACATCAACGGGACAGCAGGTGCAGAATGGACACCCCAAGACAGGACAGGAAAACCAGATTAGGATCAGGACACGACCACCAGGACACGACCAGCACCTGCAGTTTGGAAGCAAGGCCTGCGCTCCACCCTCTCTGCAGCTATCAGTCAGAACCCCGATTGGGTTAGCGAACTCCCCAGCAAAGTGCTCCGCCAGCACTTAAGGTTTAGTAAAACCTTTGAGTCTATGGTCAAATTCGGACAGAGTGCTCCGCAGCGCTCTGTATTCAGTCACCTATTGAGTGCGTTGGGTCAGTGACAGATCAGCTATTCGGACAAGTCGGACAAATTCCCTAGGTGAACCTAGGGTAGTTATACTGTTTTCGGGACAGTGTACCACCCCCCAATGTTGCAAAGTGTCAGAATCCCCAATTTCAATTGGTCCTAAGGTAGGATGGGTTAACACACCAATCAGAACAGACTTTTCTAAGGCCTAATCTACATTTTTGGGTACCGCCTAGCAAGATTGGGGTTCCCATGAGAAGTCGCACGGAATACAATGGGGAAGAATACATTGTTAATAATGTAACACAATTTGGTTTCTCTGGCTGGGTGAAGGTGCATCTTCCCAGGCCCGTCTTGGCAGCAACCTTCTCTTGGCTTGGTTTCAATGCCACCTCGCCATTTCGGGTCCTGCGCAGTACTGCACTCCAAGATGGACGCACAAACCCCCATCACCCCTCCGTGCCGAGGATACATGAAAAGTAAGCGAAAACAAATTAATACATAGAAATAAATGAATGTATTACATGTCATAATTTCACACTTCAGGTTTATCATCATAAAAATATACTATGCGATTAAGGGTAAGTGCTACACATAACAACACAATGAGCAACAGCACGAGCTTCACCACGTTATTACATTAAGCTGCCATCTTATGGCTATTACGCATGCGCACCCTTTCCCTCCAGAACTCCAATTACGTAAAGTCACGTGAGTGTGACTAACGCATGCGCAGAAGCAGATTCTAAAGCAGCGGCCATTTTTAGGGACGAGGGTTAATCGTATTAGTAGAACACATAGGCAAGCATCACTAGGATACACACGCACATTCAAAAATACATAAAATTAGTAAAACGTACAATTGGGATTACAGGATTATAACAGATTTCGAGGTTCATGACTCGAGCAAGTCGCAATGATATTTACTATCATCACAAAATAACGGAACCAGATGCCAACTTTCTTTCACACTTTGTACAACTCTATCTCCTCCAACAGGCGATTCAGTTTCTCTTTCTCATTTTTGGTAGGGTAAGAATTTTTCACCCTTTTGTAAATCTGATTATTCATTTCTTCCAATTCAAGTTCATCCGCACTCCGTTTCACTCCCCTTGCATTCACTTGATACTTCTTGGTGTGTTTGCGACATTTGCAACAGACGAATATGAGAAATAGGATAAAACCTATCACTCCAATCGGCATCAGTACCTTAAACAGTAAGCTTTTACCTAAGCTAGCAAACCAATGACCTACATTGGAGAGACCATCAACCAGTCTCTTCCAGGCACTGTCAACCTCGAGTGGTTTAAGTTCCTTTTCCAAATTAGTAATATTTTTCACATATCTTTTGAGCTGCACACTTTTGTCCGGAATGTAAGTGCAACAATGTTGCGCCTTCAACATCCGGCAGACTCCGCCCTCTTTTGCTAATAAAGTGTCAAGCGCAAGTCTGTTCTGCAAAACCATCGATCTGATCGCAACCATTTCGGTATTGACCAGCAGAAATCCATGAGCTGTGTCAGTAGACAACACATCCACTATTGTGGATAATTTGCAAATTCTATGAGTGTTCAGAACCACTCCCACTCCAGGTATCAGTGCACTAAAAATACTACCCATTATTTCACCTACGCTTTCTCTTTTGCTACGCACTAAGCCATTAGTGTTTTCATTGCTTCCAGCAATTTCATTCACATGGTATATTTTCGGGAAAACAATGCCAAAGTAGCAGCTTCCATACCAGTGATCCGGCAATTTGAAATAAGCCTTGTTTCCATATATATAATAAATTCCGGGAAACACAGGTTCTGACCCATTTTTGAAACCCCAACCTCCAATTACCTTGTAATTGTGCTCACATTGACTGGAACCAATGAAAATGTTATTATAATAACTAGTCTTCTCGCGATGAAGACAGAGTTTCCCTTTCCTTTCAAAATCCAGCAACAAAGCAGGCCCTGCCCCGCCATTTGAGGTGCTTTCCATGTCCTCAGCCCATTTTGGGGTTTTCTGTCTTTTGTCATTTGCCTTTCTTTGGAAACTCTCACTTCTTTTCTCTGCCATGTTCAAAAATATTTTCTCTTGTTCATGTAATGAACAGGTCAAGTTGTCCCTGTGTGCGTCATTTAGGTCTATGGTACCTATAGTCAAAAAGTATTCTCCCATATAACGTGTAACGTCACTTTTAGTATGTACAGGATTCAGATTTCCACGTATAGGAAGTTCAGAAAATATCACGTCTGAGTTAGAGTAATAGTACTGTAATGGTCCTCTTTTGTAAAATAAGCTTGCTAAAATACTACAGGAAATTCCGTAAGTCAAAGGTAGGTGGTGATAAGTCATACCTTCAGCTACAGAAGTAGGTAGTTTCATGCAGACATAGCAATCTTCTATCTCCATAGTTTCTACATAATGTACTAACAGGTTTGCGAAAACATTTAAATGAGTCTGGTTCTTAACTCCATGATAATGTAGTCCTTCCTCATCTGATGCTTCTAAGTCTTGTTTTGTTTGTCTGAGTGCCTTTTCACGTCTTTCTACACTTCGTGTTGTCAGTTCTTCAGTGTCGGTAGTCTGAGTAGGGTTAATATTAGTACTTTTGCTTACCATAAAAGGAATGAAAACTGTTAGGCCTATCCAAACTAATATAACTATAACTATACTACATATACATACTTTGCAGCATGTTTTGCAACAACTGCGGCTAGGTCTACCACTCACGTTTGAATCAGACATTTTGGCTCAGAAGAAGTTTTCAACCCCTCTTTGTGGCCTTGCACAGGTATCTTTATACTGAGCAATTTCATGGCGGTTCGTCCTCTTCTTCTGCAGAGTAAACAGCAATCGGTTCCCCGTCGCTTTCGTCAGTAATATCAAGATCCTCAAAATTTTCCAAAATCAAGTAAGTCCACTCAGGATCTTGATATTTTTCGTTCAGTCTCTTTATTCGATCACTTCTCCAGCTTGTTCCGCTATTCGTATGCTTTTTCTTCTGTCAGCAACTTTCTCTTCTACTGTTTTTATTCTCAGCCTTAGTCTCTTAATATATCTTGGTTCGATATTTTTCTTTTTCTTAAGTCTTTTGGCTGGCACTGTGATTTGGCTTTCTTCTAATGCTCTTTTGTTTTCACTTGTTTGTGGCACTTCTGTTTCTGCCTCTTCCCTTCCTGTCTGACTAGTCCCAGGTCTAGTATCTATTTCTTCTGCCTGGTTACTAAGCTGGCATGGTTCAGGTGAATTTTGGGTTTGGCTTTTCAATGTCTCTGTTTCTGTGTCCTGAACACGTTCTTCTAATTCTATCTGATCCTGTGCAAGCACTTCGATACCTTGATTTTCTTCTGCTTGAACTTTTACACTAGTTCTAGTCTGTCCCTTTTCGATTTCAGGAGTTAGTGGAGGTGTGTCAATCACCTGTTCTGTCCCTGTCTGACCTTCTTCTTCGTCCTCAGACTTGACGTGAATCTCAATAATCTGAGGGTCTTCGCCTGTGCCTATCTCGACCTCTCTATTCCACTCTCTGTCTTCGTTGATCCGCTCTCTTGTTCTGATTGGGTCTTCAGTGAGATTTATTATAGGTATCCAATCATCTGGGCTGGTGCTCGGCTGTTCGTCATCAGCTACTTCAGGACCGACATCCGCAGACCCCTCAGCTGGACAACCTTCAGCTCCAGGCTCCTTGTCTGGAATTACCTTTTGTGTATGGCTGGCATGGATCCACCTGGGAACGCCTGCACACTTCACCGCTGTCGTGGTCACCAGTATTACTTGGCGTTTTTCTCCCCACCTCGGTGCAAGGCAACTCGAACGAGTGTGCTTCTTGATTCTAACCCAGTCACCAGGAACCAATTTGTGAACTGGAGTGTCGGGTTGGCGACGGCGTCTTCCCCAATCTGGCAAGAGATAGAACGCACTTGGTCACCCAGTTGCCTGCAGTACTCAAGTACCAAATCATCAGTAATGCTTAACAGTTTGTTTCCTGGTACCCATGCTTGTCTCATCACTCTTCCCATCAAGATTTCATGGGGGTTCAGGCCTGTTCTCCGGTCTGGAATACTTCTGAGTCCCATCAGAACAAGAGGCAAGGCAGTAATCCAATTCATTCCAGTTGAGTCACACATTTTTGCCAACCTCGATTTTATAGTGCCATTTATTTGTTCTACCACTCCAGAAGCCTCTGGACGATGTGCACAGTGCAACTTTTGTGTGATTCCAAATGCTTTACAGAGTTGGTCCATCACTTCATTCTGAAAATGTCCGCCTCTATCTGGTTCAATAGTGACTGGAACCCCGAACCTAGGTATCAATTCTCGCAGTAACAATTTGGCTACTGTTAAGGCATCACTCCGGGGGACAGGGTAAGCTTCCACCCATTTTGAAAATAGGCAGACAATGACAAGGACATATCTTTTTCCCTCGCAATGAGGCATGTGATGAAGTCTATTTGTATTCTCACAAAGGGACCCCCTGACTTCCCAATCTTCTCCAGTTCAACTACTGTTCTTTTGCCAGCGTTGAACTGTTGACACGTCAAGCACCTCTGGCAAAGGGATTCTGCTACCTTCCTGAATTTCGGGTTGTACCAGGTCTGTTGAAATACCAGAACCATGGCATCCCTACCAATGTGTGACCCTTCATGTATCAATCTGGCCATAGGGGCAAGCAGGTGTCTAGGTAACACAGGCATACCATCTGGGCTCACAATGACACCATCCTCACGTCTTGGTCGACAACCAAGTTCCTTCCACTTCTCTTTCTCTTCCCAGGGCACAGCATGCTGCCATTCTCTCACTTCATCCCAGGTAGGCACTTCTTCAAACACCATAAGTTGGCAGCTCTTTCCAATCCCACCCAGTTTGATATTTATTGACATGCGATCCATAGCGCATTGTTTTGCTACTCGATCAGCAAAATCATTTCCCAATGACACAGGGTCAAGGCCCTTTTTATGAGCAACACATTTGACCACTGCCAAGTCTTTTGGTAATTGGATTGCCTCTAGAAGGTCTTGTATAACTTTTCCATTTCGAATGGGAGTACCTGATGAAGTCAGGAATTCTCTTTGTAGCCATAATTGGCCAAAGTCATGCACAACCCCATAACAGTACTGGCTGTCAGTATACACTGTTATTCTTTTGTCTTTTCCCAATTTACAAGCTCTTATCAGGGCAATCAATTCGGCTACTTGTGCAGACTTTACTCCGAATAAACAGGATGCTTCTTTAAGTTTGTCTAAAGCAACCACAGCGTAGGCAGCACTCAGACCTACAAGTTCGTGTCTCATACATGAACCATCCACAAACCATTCCTCATCATGTACAGGCAAGGGTGTTTCTTTAATGTCTGGGCGGGGTTTGGTACTGAACTCTGTCAGGTTAATGCAGTCATGCTCGTTTTCTCCCCCATCTTCCATAATCATTGAGTCAGGGAGTAGTGTGGCTGGGTTCAAAATATTACACCGAGTAATGGCCACATTTGCAGCACCCACGAGAATCCTCTCGTATTTAGTCAGCCGACTAGGGGTGAGATACTGAGTCTTGGTTCGGGTCAGCAAAATTACAACTGCATGGGGAACATACACTGTTACAGGATGTCCCATGACAATGGATTCACTCTGCTCTAAGCTTGTGCAAGTGGCAGCTACCGCTTTCAAACACCCAGGTAATCCAGCAGCCACTGGATCCAAAGTGGCAGAAAAATATGCCACAGGTCGTCTGGTCACGCCATGCTCCTGTGCTAGGACTGACAATGCACAATTATCACGAGTGTCACAGAATAGAGCAAACTCCTTGGAATAATCAGGCATCCCTAGAGCAGGTGCTGTACACAGACAATCTCGTAATTTAGTGAATGCTGTTAAGCTTTCATCATCCCATTCCACAGGGTCCTGTGCTCCTTTCTTTGTCATTTTTATCAGAGGCTTTGCTAGGACTGCGAATCCCACAATCCATTGCCTGCAGTAACCTACAACTCCAAGGAACATTCTGATTTCTTTCTGAGTACGGGGTAACTGCATATTTTGAATTATTCTGACTCTCTGAGGTGACTTTTCTGACGCCTTTTTCTATCTGGTGCCCCAGATATTTCACTGATTTTGAACAGAACTGCAATTTTTCAGGGGCCACTTTATGTCCCTTCTCCCCTAGGTGGTTCAGTAGAGCAATGGTGTCAATTACACAGTCCCTATGACTTTTGGACGCCACCAAGAGGTCGTCTATGTATTGCACCAAAACAGACTTTCCAGGTAAGACTAAAGTTTCAAGGCATTTTTTCAAGATCTGATTAAAGATAGAGGGGCTTTCTGTGTACCCCTGGGGGACACGATTCCAACCATACACGTGACTGTTGAAAGCAAATGAGAAAAGAAATTTGCTGTCTGGATGCAATGGGATCGAAAAGAATGCGTGACATAGGTCTATTACAGTAAACCACTCAGCATCCCAGGGAATCTGATACAGGATCACTGCGGGGTTCGGGACAATAGGACAGCAAGGAACCACAATCTTGTTTACCTTTCTCAGGTCCTGCACTACTCTGTACTTGCCACTAGGTTTCTTGATTCCAATTATGGGTGAGTTACATGGACTACTCATCATTTCTTGTATGATGTTTGCTTCTAGCAATTTCTGTATTTCAATGGCAACTCCTGCTCTTACTTCGGCACTCATTCTGTAAGGCTTAGTATTTGGGTAAACTGCATTTTCTTTCATGGCTATTTGTATTGGGTCCACATTGGCCATTAATCCTACATCCTTTCCTGTAAAGTCCCATACTTCTGATTTCACTGTCTGTTGAAGTTCTTCAGGTAAGTCCTGTATAGTCATTCGTTTAATTTCTGAGTCAGGTCTGATTAACATTAGCCTGTAAATACCATCTTTGTCTGGGGTTTGAATTTCGACGCCCTTTAGTGTGCAAAAGATAGTGCAGTTCATTTTGCACAGCAAATCACGTCCCAGTAAGTTCACTGGGCTGGTGTCACAGACGACAAATCTGTGCATTTCTTTAAAGTTCCCTATTGAAATCTCCATGGGTTCTGTAACAGGGGTACTAATCAATTGATTAGGCACCCCTACTACCTGGATTGCTTCTCCCGAGAGGGGTAGGTTTGGAACGTCCGCTGTTCTCACAGTAGAACGGGTAGCACCAGTGTCCAACAGAAAGGTGATATCATTTCCATCAACCTTTCCTTCAATGTATGGCCCCGACTGGTCTACCGGCAAGGAGGAGCCAAGTACACACTCCTTGTCCTCCCCTCTCAGGCCCCGTCAGTACTGATCGTCACAGAAAAAAGTGTCATTTAATAAATACTGCGAAGTTGCTGCATTTCTGTTCTCATTGCCCCCCCAGATCTCTACGTCATCACCCTGCGGTGATTTTCCCTTAAAAGTTGGCTTTGGTGCTCGGGGTACTTGAATCGTTTTTACCTGCTGCTGGGTCTTTCTTGGCTTTTCATTCTGCGTCTGTGGAATTAAATCAGGGGTTTGGGTATTATCATTCTGTAAATATGGACACTCGTCTCTCCAGTGCCCGATTTCTCCGCACTGGTGGCAGGGAAATTTCTTTTTGGCTTCCTCTCTGCTAATTTTTGCTCGGGGCTTTCCCCCACCCCCAGGGCCTTGGTTCTGAGTAGTTTTATTTAACTTATTCAATTGCTTTTCTTGCTGTTCTGCGAGCTTTACTTGTGCCCACATCACTTTCTCCTTTAATGCCTTTTTCTTTTCTGCCATCTCGTCCTCACAGTACTTTGCGTACCGTAGGACCTCGTCCGTTTTCTTGGACTGCCAACAGATTTTGTTATCTTTTATCCACTGGAAAATTTCGGGTCTTAAACCGTTTACAAACCTGTAAATAAAATGCGTCATGTCCTTCATTTCGATGTTATATATACCACTGTATGTTTTGAACACCTGCAACAGCCTTTCATAAAAGGAATGCACAGTCTCGTCCCTTTCCTGCGTGGTTCTATCTATCTTGGTCCGGTCAGTTTCCTTTGCGGGCACCTTTAGCTTCAGATGCTGAATTACCTGATCATATTTTCTCATCACTTCTTTAGAGGGTTCTCCTGTTTTAGAATCCCTCGGATATTCCTCACTAGGCCAAGCTATGGCTATTTTACACTCGGTCCACAAGTCTACCGGGACCACAATATCGAAGAACCCATCCAGATCCTTCCACAAGCATTTTTGCACTTTTACAAACCTCTCCACCTGTCTGTACCAATCCACAGGCTTCTCTCGTTATTTCGTGAAGTCATTAGTAAAGGACACAATATCCTGCCTGGACCATGGAACGTGCACATATTTTCCACCTGGCACTTCACGCATAGGGTATAACTGCTCTGGCTTGTCAGCTTCTTTTAGAACGAATTCTGGGGTGGCCTGTCTAGATCTAGCCTCATCTTTCTTTCTAGCCCACCTGGCTTTCCATCTTTCTACATCTCCCCATTTCTGCAAAACTGTCAATAGTTCCTTGACCTGTGCCTTTTTCCCTGTCACATTCAGGTTTTCTAAATCTTTGTCTGAAAAATCTGCTCTGTACGGTTTCTGCAAGGGTTTTGATTTAGAAATATCTATTCCCATGCTAGCAGCAGTGTCTGTCAATTTCTCATGAAGTACTCGGGCATTTCGGGTAAGACTTTTGCAAATGAACAACAGCTCTTCTTCAGAGTAAGTATTTAATCGGTCTAATCCTACATTTCCTGCCATTAATTCTTCTATTTCTACTCTCAATTTGTAGAGATCTAAAGGTTTCGTCTGCGGAGTTTGTTTTTCTAATTCTTGACTCTATCTTTCGATTTCCTCCGGAGTCATCGGAGTGACACTCTTAGTACCCGAAGTTGATTCCATTTGAATCTCCCTTGTATTGAAAGGATTATGTCTTTTCTGCATCCTTTTCCCTGTATTCCTAATGGGCAGATCCAATAGTGAGACTTCAGATTCGCACTCACTCGTCCGTTCATCTACGATTAAGGGTTCTGGTCTAGGTTGTGCTATGACTGGGGTAATGACTGGAGGTTTTGGACTCTCTTGCCGGTCCCCATACAACGGAACCACCGGTCCGATAGTTACTGGGATTGTCAATGCTTCAGGGCTTGTATTCAACTGGGAGATTCTCTGAACTATCTCTGCTCTCTGTTTTGCTAGAGCTTCTCGCTCCTTTTCTTCCAATAATCTCTCTAAAGATTTGTCATGTAACACCTGCGGGGTCAGAGTGGGAGCATAACTCGGGGCAGTGGGATATGTCTCACTTGGTCCTTCACCATAATTAGGTCTTGGGAACAAACTTCCTGTACCTAGGGATCTTGGTTCCTTTTCATGTAGAGGCTGTAAGAACGGTATTCCTGAACCTGATGGTCTCGCCTCACCTTCGTAGGGAGGTCTCGGGAAAAAGTCGCTTTCACTGGAGTATCTTGCATCCCCACTAGCTGGTATCCTTGGATAAATATCTCTTGAATCTACGGGACCTAAATTCTCGGTATAGGGAGGTATGAGGCAACCCCCTCCTACACTGGCAGATCTGGCCTCATCCCGGAGATGAAGTCTTCGGGAATTATCCCCCTCACTGGAAGGTCTATTTCTTTCATTATAAGGAGGCGGACTTCTCATAAATAGGTCATCTAATAATTCATCATCCGACTCCCCAATGGGCACCCAATGTTTGCACTTTTCTGTTTTCTTCTCCCCCTCAGGAGTGCCACATGCTGGCATCATTGGAAACAGTCCTTCTACAATCATATTCTGTCTCCACTGTTTCATCTTTTTGGCTCGGGCTTCCTGCTTCAACTTTGGATAAAATTTAGTTAACCCTTTATCCATTCGGGGCTTATCCCTTTCAAAAGCCTCGATTTCCCATTCCTCTAGTGCTTCGTACTGCGTTAATCTAGGTCTGGGATGTAAATCATTCATTCGGGTTCTCAGATTGAATAGAATCCTGCTGTTAAATGTTCCGTCTAACGGAAAAGCCAATACTCCGTCATCTTTTGTGTATTCCGCCCAGTTTTCCAACCATACACATGTGTTGTACCCTTTATCGAACATCATGAAAGATGCAGGAGTGTTGGGTGGCGGTATGACAACACCTTCTCTGGTTTTAATCGGCTTGTCCTTTTTGAAGTAATTCTTCACCTTATTTACAAGAGACAGTTTTCTCTTATTTCCGTACATAATGTCGTTTTTAACACCTTTCCACTGATCGTTTTCAAATCCCATATGCCGTGGATCAGGTCGAGTATGCGGTCTATACGAATGCCACATACGATTTTTACGAGTGACTTTGTTTACAAAATCACTTCCAATCGAAGTGCGTCTTTTATTTTCGTGCGGCCATTGAAATGCACGAATTCAAATAAACTCGACCAATGGGTGCGCGGCCTTTTCGCGAGACAGTTCTCACGCTTCGGCACTCACCCCTCCTTTACAATTCCAGCTCCGCTACACGCCCGCTGCGTCTACCAATCCCAGCGCGGCACAGAGTGACGTCAGAGCAGCTTCGCGCCTGACTCCCTCCTTCCCAAGGTAACGGAAACTTTCTTACTTTCTTTCTAAAGTGCTAGTGCTTGGTTATTTAACAACGAATACACATTCGCCACTGTGCTCAAGTGTCTAGACAGGAAAGAATTTTGTTTCACTGCAAGTAAACTACTTCCATTTACTTTTCACACACTACGGATAGATCCCTTCTGCCTATCCTTCACACAAGCATTGGAGAACCTGCTACTTCCCTAGACTCATCCACTTTTCCGGGATATATCCAAGTCTAAAGTTTCACCAGCGAGCCCCTTTGCTTTCACCCAAGCTCCGATGAACCTGCTACTTTTCCGGTGTGACCCTCACTAGGTTATGCCACAATAGGAATTTTGCCAATGAACCTCGTTGCTAACATTTATTCAATCATACATTCAGAAACCCTAGTTAGTGCCTTCAGTTCTGCCTAACCTGCACCAACTTTCCTTGAAAGCCAGTGACCTCGAAGCAAGTGGATTCTATTCACCACTCGCTATTCAATTCCCCGGGGATTCCGACAACACATATAACGTTTTACAAACGAATGGATTAATACATATAACAGTATAATAACAAGAATAACGATTTTTAAACATTTCATAATTTTTTCAAAGTAAACATTTCAAGTGAGTGATCAGATCACCCGAATTGCCTACTCTCGTTAGCAGCATCCAACTTAACTAGTCTAACTAGTCCTACCTATCCTTTAACTATTCCCTAACCATCCTCTATGCTACCAGAAAATTACTGATAGAGATCGCAGGTCACCCGACCAATAATTACACCTCTTAGGTTTCGGGCCCATATACTTCAATTTATCATATGCATTGATCAGATGACCTTACAATCCACTACCAATAATCATTGAGTCCCTTTCGATTATTTCCAGTGTACCCGACTTACCATCCACCGTTACGGGTACCTATGACCACGATGGGTCAGGGAGCTAGCTGTAAAAGGAAAGGCAGCAAAATACAAACCCAATTTAAATAACTTTGATATTCATCAAATAACCACAGACAACTGGGAAGTTTTAAGAATTTTATCTAAAACTCAGTTTCGGAAAATATAAGGTTTACAGTTAAGAGGCAGTCAATAATCAAGATGACGAAAATCACATATCCATAAAGGACCAAAGTAAGGGCAAACATTTAGGTTTTCTAAATGATAGTGCGACAGGAAACACGCTAAAAATGGAACTTAAGAATAGACATCTTTAAAGGGGCAAGTTTATGCAAGTATACATTTATACTACGGGAAACATATTTCATGAATATGAATGGGAAATTAGGAATCCTAAACAACTATAATAAGAGTGAAAAGTGGAATACGCTATAACTCTAGAAATTTACTTCAGTCAGTTCTATATGAGAAAATTATAGACCACATCAGAAAATTGCAAACTGCAATGGAAAAAATGATTTCTAAAAGGTAGGGTAACATAGGAACACGCTATGAAATTAAATGCAAAATGACTTTAGGATATGCAATGGTTGCGGAAAGCATGGAAAATTATCATGTGCAAAGGTATGTCTTTATTGAAGCAAAGACAGAAAATAGAAAGGTGCAGTTTTAGAGTTTTCGGCAAGATATTTACCTAGACTGGTGTGAAAACCAACCCCGGCCACGGGTCAGTTATGGACAGGAAATACCCCCAGGAAGGACAGACATCAACGGGACAGCAGGTGCAGAATGGACACCCCAAGAAAGGACAGGAAAACCAGATTAGGATCAGGACAGGACCACCAGGACACGACCAGCACCCGCAGTTTGGAAGCAACGCCTGCGCTCCACCCTCTCTGCAGCTATCAGTCAGAACCCCGATTGGGTTAGCGAACTCCCTAGCAAAGTGCTCCGCCAGCACTTAAGGTTTAGTAAAACCTTTGAGACAATGGTCAAATTCGGACAGAGTGCTCCGCAGCGCTCTGTATTCAGTCACCTATTGAGTGCGTTGGGTCAGTGACAGGTCAGCTATTCGGACAAGTCGGACAAATTCCCTAGGTGAACCTAGGGTAGTTATACTGTTTTCGGGACAGTGTACCACCCCCCAATGTTGCAAAGTGTCAGAATCCCCAATTTCAATTGGTCCTAAGGTAGGATGGGTTAACACACCAATCAGAACAGACTTTTCTAAGGCCTAATCTACATTTTTGGGTACCGCCTAGCAAGATTGGGGTTCCCATGAGAAGTTGCACGGAATACAATGGGGAAGAATACATTGTTAATAATGTAACACAATTTGGTTTCTCTGGCTGGGTGAAGGTGCATCTTCCCAGGCCCGTCTTGGCAGCAACCTTCTCTTGGCTTGGTTTCAATGCCACCTCGCCATTTCGGGTCCTGCGCAGTACTGCACTCCAAGATGGACGCACAAACCCCTATCACCCCTCCGTGCCGAGGATACATGAAAAGTAAGCGAAAACAAATTAATACATAGAAATAAATGAATGTATTACATGTCATAATTTCACACTTCAGGTTTATCATCATAAAAATATACTATGCGATTAAGGGTAAGTGCTACACATAACAACACAATGAGCAACAGCAAGAGCTTCACCACGTTATTACATAAAGCTCCCATCTTATGGCTATTACGCATGCGCACCCTTTCCCTCCAGAACTCCAATTACGTAAAGTCACGTGAGTGTGACTAACGCATGCGCAGAAGCAGATTCTAAAGCAGCGGCCATTTTTAGGGACGAGGGTTAATCGTATTAGTAGAACACATAGGCAAGCATCACTAGGATACACACGCACATTCAAAAATACATAAAATTAGTCAAACGTACAATTGGGATTACAGGATTATAACAGATTTCGAGGTTCATGACTCGAGCAAGTTGCGATGCGAAATCTTGCTCTATCAACACCTCAAGGGCTTTTGAAAGGTCCCTATTGAAGGTGTACAGAGACGTTTGTCTCTTAAAGTCTCCAATTTTAATATATATCTTAATGTGCTTACGGGGCCAGCATATCACTCTAGCAACCGCCATCTACCATAGCCTACACACCTGGCATCTAATATAGGGTGTGCCCGGAGGCACCCTCTCTTCCTCCATCAGCAATACGGGCAGGTCCTGGACCTTACGCTGCTTTCAATGGCAGTCAAGACAAACGTCTTGATGGAGGTTCTTCTGCCGGGAGCTGGCCCCACAGAGCCATTACTCTCATTTAAGGAAGCCCTTACAGATGTCCTTCTCGAGGCTTAGTCCAAGCCATGCACTGATTGCCTACTGGCCTAGTTCCACCACAGGGAACCCCTGTTTTCCCACACAGCTCCCCTACTCGGATAGCTAGGTGGGTCAAGCCTTTATGTCCAACACTAACCCTGCCACCTTTCCTACTACCCAACCGGATAGGGAATTCAAAAGGCTGGGTACCTATGGTAAGAGGATGTTTTCTTCTGCCAGCCAGTCATTGTGGTTAGTAAACTCTGCATAACTCTTGGGTCGATACTCCCATAGATCTGGGACTTGGGTGAGCAGGTGCTGCCTGTAGTCTTGGAAGAGGCCCAAGTCATACTATCTCAGCCAATTGCTGATGAGAGAGATGCAGCCAAGTTCACCATAAGATGTGGGCCTGATACGACTTACTAGCAAGGCAGAAGATTTCTTCGCCAGAGGCCCTTAGACACAACACCTGGCTGAGAACCACTGGCTTATTTATGGGGATGTGCAAGCTTCGCTCATGGACATGCACTCTGATGTCTCCTGTTTGGTGAGAAGGCAGACCCAGCGCTGGAGGGTTTCAAGGACAGTAGGGCTACGGTCATACCCTTTGGCCTTTCTATGACCTCTCAATAACCCAGTCTGCCTTCTTCCCATTTTGTGCCAACATAAAGGGTTTCCAACCGTGTCCCTACCCTCCCAGCCACCATGTCCAGCATGTTTTGCAGTCTTTTAGTAGCCGAGGACGCTGTTACCACAGACCACTTGGACAGGCAGTCAGAAGTCAGGCCAGTCCACCAACCCCCATCCCCCCTCCCCTCTCCCCCCCGGGAGCCTCAGTCTCCAAACACCTTTAGTTTGCCCTCTGAACATCATGGGTAACCAGTGGAAGGAAGTATACACCATCACCTACACCAGTGGAGGTCAATAACATCCGACTGTTGGGTTTTGCAGCTTGCCCAAAGGGGATACTCCCTCCCCTTTCTGACCACCCCCATTCCATGTCAAGAAATTACGACAAAATGACAGAGGGCCAGCTCGCCTTGCTGCATCAGGAACTGTTAGCTCTCTTGGCCAAGGGAGCTATGAGAGGGTCCCAGCTTCAGAAGTAGGTTGTTGTTTCCATTCCAGCTATGTTCTAGTGCCAAGAAGGATGGAGGCCTTAGTCCTATTCTAGACCTGCACCTTCTCAACCTCTTCCTGAAAAAGGACAAATTCAAGATGCTCATGCTCACACAATTCCTGTCTTTCCTAGATCAAGGAGACTGGATGGTAGAGTTGGACTTACAAGACGCCAATTTCCACATCCCCGACCTGCCTGCCCACAGACATTTAAAAAAAAAACTTTTTATTACATAAAACAGAAAAAACACATCAACAAACAGTCAAGGCAATAAGGCAATAGTACATCCATTAGGCTCGTGCTCGAGGAGGACGGGAGACACATATCAACAGGAGAAAAATTCTTGGAATACAGATAAAGGGGGGGGGGGGCCAAGGGCAAAAGAATTGCGTATAAACAGCTCAATGTAACACAGCTAGAAGGAATGCAGGTCAGGGCGATTGAGAAGGACTAGGAATTTCTGCCAGTGGGGCATACAGATATCTCCCCGATACGAGTTCCACTGGTTCCAAATCCTTCCCCATTTTCTGGGTCTGCCTCTTGCTATATACACTGTCTTCTCTCTGAACATGCACCAGTCCACACTCTTTCCAAGCAGTCACTGTAGGCGGCCTCGGGGACCCCCACAATTGTGCAATATCTCGTTTGGCTACCATATTAGCAAGAGTCACCCACCGAAGCTGCGACACATCATAATCATTCGGACCCCATACATTCAACAAACATTGCCGGGCTTCTGGCATCATCACAACACCCGTCACTTCACTCATCACATCATGTATACGATTCCAAGAACGCACCACCTCAGGGCATTCCCATATTATATGTAGATAGGTGCCGAGGAGACCACAGCCACTCCTACACAAGCCATCCGTGGAATAGCCCATATGGATCAGACGGGGGCCGGTGACTAAGCATGGGCGGATCTAGCGGATCTCGCGTACGCGAATTTGCGTATTTACGGATTCGCAATCCGCGAGAATACGCGAACTCTCGTGGATTTGCGGATTTTCCCGGTTTTTGTGTTGGCGAGCGTTCGCGCGGATTTTGGGACAATTTCGCAATTGCGAACTTACTTTTCGGCTCGCAACGGCCGCGACTATGTTGTTTCTACGTCTGGTTTATCATCACAGGTTCACAGCACCCTCTGTTTCACCACTGCCACCCTCTGGGACACCCATGCCACCCTCTGGTACATCCTTACTGCCACCCATTAGGTTTGTTTATCACTGTAGTTTATGGGGGTTGAAAAAAGCAAGCACACCTCCCCTACTTCAACTGCCATGAATTAATTTGGGGTTGATTAATGTGTCAGTTATTTTGAAAGTTCCAGTCTGGCTGGCACCTGCTTCCTTCCTAATCTGTAATTTGCTTTCTGTTGCAGTGCAATTTTTTTTCACAGGACCTTTATGGTCTACTTGTAGCTATTCTATGAGCCTGCTGTTTGGGTCATAGCAGGGTCATAGAATAGTTGCAAACTCTGGAGGGGCCCCTCAGGAAGCACTAGAGTGAATCTTACTAATGTTAAGTTTGAACTTTTGCACCTGCTCATTGCTTTCAGTTTAGCAAAAATTGTTTTTTCTGCAATTTCGCGCGTTTTTTGGGGCGCGAATCCGTGCGAGATCGATTTCGGAAGCCGCGAATGCTTGCGAATACACTAAGTTTTTCTTTGCGACGTGTATGTTCGCGTGATTTTGTGCGTGTTCGCGAGGCGCTTGTAGCTATACGTTTGCCAAGTTACCCTAGCGGTCGTACACGGGCGCGGCCATCTTGTTTGCGTGACGTAATTCCGTTTCCGGCCGCTATGTGTAATCTCGCAAACTGTGCTGCTCGCTAGTACAATTTCGCGCGTGCTCGCGAGGAAAATCTCGCGCGAACTTACCCACGCGGTCGTGAACGGGCGCGGCCATCTTGTTTCTCATTCATTGCTATGGTTCTGGGCATGCTTTCTGTATCCTCTCTGAATCTCTGCCATCCTTTGCTTGTTTGAAGTTTATTTGATCTATTTTACTTATTAATCTATCCCTCTATTTTTCTAGCTCTATATTTTTGTGTTTTCTGCTGCTTTTAGTTACTTTTAAACTACTTTTTTAAACTCTTTTCTTTTCTTCTTCACTATTCTATTTCTTCTTTATCATTTAACTTTATTTCTGCCCAGACCATGGTAAAGGGAGCCGGGAAGCACCCTGAGAAGGGGAAGGGTCCCGCACCCCGTGCCCGGCTCCCGTGCGGGCGTTTGAGGGGGGAGCAAGTGGTGCCACGGGAGATCTTTAGCGCGGAGGAGGTGGCCGCACTCATCTTCCACGTCCAGCGCCGCCTCCCCAAGATGATCCTGGGAGGCGGCAAGATCGCAACCGGCTATGGCATCCGGGAGCGCCGGAAGCGGTGGGAGAAGGTGTGCCGGGCCATGTTTCAGCTCTCTGGGGTCCGGCGCACATATAACCAGGCCACCCACCGCTGGACAGATGTCATGGACCGGGAGCGGGACTTGCTGGACGCGCTCGGCGTAGAGGTCCCCGGGCTTGGTGAGTAGTAGTAGCTATTCATCACTACTCTGTTTTATCCGGCTCTGTCATTTGCAAATCTTTGTTCTTTACCAAGAGCAATAATGCTGCTGATTACATTGTAGGTAAATTATATTTCAAAATCTTCTATGCATTTGTTATGTTATGTTATGTTATGTTAGTGCTCTTTGTATTGCGCACAGCTGCTCCAGCGAAGGAGCGTCCCGGCGCACCAACAAGGTGGCAAACACAACACAACAGGAGACAGAAAATATTAAAAAAGGAGTTTAAAGTTTAACACAGCTGGGTGCACTGCTCTCCTTCTCAGTAGCCTTGCTTGCTACTATGCTTATTTGTTTTGTATTTTGTGTTCATTTCATTGGCCTGAGAAATTATGTATGAGTGTAGTGTAAAGATAAGAACTGCGTAATGCTAGACACTAAGGGTCATATTTTCAATTACCGGCGCATCCCTGCAAAGTAGCAGGGGTGCGGCAGTAATTGTGTGCCATGCCACCACCACCCATTGGCCCAAAATGTCACAGAAGCCTTACGCATCTGTGCCGTAAAGGCGGCGCATTGCTGGAGTTGCGTGCCAACGATGGCGCAGCTCCAGCAATGCTCTGGGGTACCCTATCTCCCCAATGCTGCATCAAGCCGTACGTCGGCTTCAAGCGCGCAGGGTTTGAGTCATGCATCATTGTCCTAAAAGTGACTGATTGACATCTTGTAGATTTCCCTCAGCCACTTTTAGGATTCGATCCTGCGCAGGTACGCCCTCCCTTGCGCCGGAACGCCCCCTGATGGCGCAGGGCTTTACAACGTGATGCATATATACGCCGCACCAACACCATGGCGAGTCTTTTGTTCTGCCGCTGCGTCACAAAAGTCATGCAACAATGGAGGTAAATGAGCCGCAAGGGACTTCTAAATCAGCCCCAACAGACTGAAGTCCAGTCCTTCCTTTAGACACATGGCTATAAGAAGAAATAGTGGCGGTGGTCGGTGGATTGATAGTTTGAGTATTCACTGATCTGCAAGCAGGATGGACTTTGTCTGTCACTTCGCGTGCTGCGGACTGCTGCCTGCCAGGCCTAGGCAAACCTCTTTAGTAGTCTGTTTATTGAGTTACATAGGAACTTTCTAAGTCAACGGTCCGCAAATCAGGCAATACGAATAACGTAGTATACCACATGAGATAGATCCCGTGGAATAGTTGTCTATCTATTTGCTATTTCTCCAAAATATTTTGTTATTGTTCTTTTGAAATGTTTGATTTGGTTGACAAATCTCATCCATGTTTTCTGGTCTTTCTTTCTTTCATGTTGTACATCAGCTCCCCCCAAGGGCAAGAGGACACAGGAGGAGGGTGCTGTTCAGGAGGATGCAGGCCAGGATCGGGCAGGCGAGGGCTCCTTTGCTGGCCCCAGTAAGTTTAAATTTTAATAAAGAGTACCTATTTTTTCCTAGCGTTCCTCATTCGATTTTTTCTAAATCGTCTTTGATCTTCTTGTAGACTGGATATAAATTCTTATCCTGCCTCGAATATGACTCCATGTGGTATTACTAGATTATTCTTATTAGTCTGTCTGTGTAGCTAACTAAGATTGGACATTTGGCAATTCCATTGTACTCCCATTATATTCAGCAATAGCTCTATGCACTTTCTCCTTACTGACTAGATAGTGTGGCAGAGTCATTTAGCTCCCGAAGTCACCGATGATTGATCCCCAATGATCTTTAGATTATCCTACGCAGGACAAGAGTACGGAGTCACAGTCAAGAAGTGTCAGAGGCACTCATGCTTGCAAAAATTCCAAAACCTTTAGCTCATCCACTCTAGTCTGGAGGACCAAAAACCACAGAGTCTATTTAAGTTTAATAGCTTTATTAAAGGTAAACACATTTATTAAAATCAACTTTGTCATAAAACTATTTAACTGAAAACGGAAAAGTGCTTAGTGCTGACGATTAATTGGACACATTTCTTGTGGTCGAGCCGAGCTCTCACCTGGTTTGAACTTGATCCTGGACTCGTGTTCTTAGAAGTCAAGCTTCTGTCTGTTAGGAGAAAAAGTGGTGCGTGTTAAAAATAAAAAGCAAGCATTCATCAGTTGTGCATAAAAGTGCAGCAAGACAACAGCCTTCCCTGGAAAAAGGGACATTTTTACTTTAGAGTAGACAGTCACAAATTATTACATTGTATTCTGTTTTTTTAACATTTCTTTATTACTCCTAGACCAAATATTATATAGTAGTGAGTGGTGTATTCTAACATTCTTAAATGTACTTTGTAGGTGGAACATCTGGTGGCGGGGCCAGCGCGGAGGTGGCGGTGTTGGGCGAGGACTCGGAGGACTCTGGGGAGGAAGCGGTGCAAGAGCCGGCGGACGGTCCTGTGGGGGTTCCCACGGTGGTGGCGGGAACAGGTAAGCTATATATTCCTTACTTATTGAGATTGAAGACTGCATAGTGTGCCATGCCACCACCACCCATTGGCCCAAAATGTCACAGAAGCCTTACGCATCTGTGCCGTAAAGGCGGCGCATTGCTGGAGTTGCGTGCCAACGATGGCGCAGCTCCAGCAATGCTCTGGGGTACCCTATCTCCCCAATGCTGCATCAAGCCGTACGTCGGCTTCAAGCGCGCAGGGTTTGAGTCATGCATCATTGTCCTAAAAGTGACTGATTGACATCTTGTAGATTTCCCTCAGCCACTTTTAGGATTCGATCCTGCGCAGGTACGCCCTCCCTTGCGCCGGAACGCCCCCTGATGGCGCAGGGCTTTACAACGTGATGCATATATACGCCGCACCAACACCATGGCGAGTCTTTTGTTCTGCCGCTGCGTCACAAAAGTCATGCAACAATGGAGGTAAATGAGCCGCAAGGGACTTCTAAATCAGCCCCAACAGACTGAAGTCCAGTCCTTCCTTTAGACACATGGCTATAAGAAGAAATAGTGGCGGTGGTCGGTGGATTGATAGTTTGAGTATTCACTGATCTGCAAGCAGGATGGACTTTGTCTGTCACTTCGCGTGCTGCGGACTGCTGCCTGCCAGGCCTAGGCAAACCTCTTTAGTAGTCTGTTTATTGAGTTACATAGGAACTTTCTAAGTCAACGGTCCGCAAATCAGGCAATACGAATAACGTAGTATACCACATGAGATAGATCCCGTGGAATAGTTGTCTATCTATTTGCTATTTCTCCAAAATATTTTGTTATTGTTCTTTTGAAATGTTTGATTTGGTTGACAAATCTCATCCATGTTTTCTGGTCTTTCTTTCTTTCATGTTGTACATCAGCTCCCCCCAAGGGCAAGAGGACACAGGAGGAGGGTGCTGTTCAGGAGGATGCAGGCCAGGATCGGGCAGGCGAGGGCTCCTTTGCTGGCCCCAGTAAGTTTAAATTTTAATAAAGAGTACCTATTTTTTCCTAGCGTTCCTCATTCGATTTTTTCTAAATCGTCTTTGATCTTCTTGTAGACTGGATATAAATTCTTATCCTGCCTCGAATATGACTCCATGTGGTATTACTAGATTATTCTTATTAGTCTGTCTGTGTAGCTAACTAAGATTGGACATTTGGCAATTCCATTGTACTCCCATTATATTCAGCAATAGCTCTATGCACTTTCTCCTTACTGACTAGATAGTGTGGCAGAGTCATTTAGCTCCCGAAGTCACCGATGATTGATCCCCAATGATCTTTAGATTATCCTACGCAGGACAAGAGTACGGAGTCACAGTCAAGAAGTGTCAGAGGCACTCATGCTTGCAAAAATTCCAAAACCTTTAGCTCATCCACTCTAGTCTGGAGGACCAAAAACCACAGAGTCTATTTAAGTTTAATAGCTTTATTAAAGGTAAACACATTTATTAAAATCAACTTTGTCATAAAACTATTTAACTGAAAACGGAAAAGTGCTTAGTGCTGACGATTAATTGGACACATTTCTTGTGGTCGAGCCGAGCTCTCACCTGGTTTGAACTTGATCCTGGACTCGTGTTCTTAGAAGTCAAGCTTCTGTCTGTTAGGAGAAAAAGTGGTGCGTGTTAAAAATAAAAAGCAAGCATTCATCAGTTGTGCATAAAAGTGCAGCAAGACAACAGCCTTCCCTGGAAAAAGGGACATTTTTACTTTAGAGTAGACAGTCACAAATTATTACATTGTATTCTGTTTTTTTAACATTTCTTTATTACTCCTAGACCAAATATTATATAGTAGTGAGTGGTGTATTCTAACATTCTTAAATGTACTTTGTAGGTGGAACATCTGGTGGCGGGGCCAGCGCGGAGGTGGCGGTGTTGGGCGAGGACTCGGAGGACTCTGGGGAGGAAGCGGTGCAAGAGCCGGCGGACGGTCCTGTGGGGGTTCCCACGGTGGTGGCGGGAACAGGTAAGCTATATATTCCTTACTTATTGAGATTGAAGACTGCATAGTGTGCTTTCTGCACAGGTGTATTACAAATTAACCAGGTAGTAGCCTCCTCGAAATGTACTCCGACTCAGCTGTGAAGTTTTTGGTGAGAAGAATCCCAATAAGATCTTAGATGAACGTGATGGATAGGATGAACGAAAAGCGAAAGAAGGGTGTAAGTAAGTGGGACGCGAAATTTTATGATGGCTGGCAAAGAAGAACGATATGTGTTTGCTTGGCCCCCGAGGTGGCTGGGAAGGAAAGAATATGGTATGGTGCATGGCTGGGTCAATGATGAAGCAAGGATGGGTGGAAGGACAGCAGCCTGGGTGGGTGAAACAGAAACTGTATGCGTGCGTATACTTTGAATGAATGGATGCCTGGAGCATGGTATTCTCTGACTCTTAGATAGCACATGTGTATCTAGAGAGAGTAGATGGTCGCTGGATGAACTAAGTGTTACCTTGAAGAGCATGTACCACCGCACCCGCACGTCCGTTCCAGTGTAGGGAAGGCAAGGAAAAGAAATTGTAAATGTGTCCAATACTACCATGAATAGTAGCAGTACTTTGTATTGCAACTGCAAGCACAGCATATATCCGGTTATTACGGTGGACACTCCGTACCTCTCTTAATAACTTTAGTTTAGTTGTAGTACGTCATTCATGTGTGGGTGTATCACTGTTCACTCAATATTAAGCAAAGCACCTAAAGTCATCCCATATGTCATCAAATACGTCCCATGTGAAGTGATAGATAATCAAATTATTTAGCTACTTCATTTTCCTTTTCTAGTACTCATTTGCACTGTAGGGTGAAAGGTAAATTAATTAAGCAGTAGCCCTTGTAACAGAGTATTCTCAGTGCCACCCGTAATAGAAAAGTAATAGCTTCACCACCTGCATGTACTGGACCGGTACAGTAACGCCAGTGTGTCTCACTCATCATGGTGTGCAACTGTTTTTCTCGGGTGCAAGTTCACTGTGCTGCCATTCTGCCGGCTTGCATAAGATAACGTACCAATTTTCCTAAACAAGAGAGAAGAAGAAGAATAAGACTGGGGTACTGTCATAGTCGACTGTAATGGAAGTCCATAGTGGTCGTAGAATTTGTTCATTAAACTACCACTAATGTTAGAGCAAGGATGCAGAAGTGGGAGGTTACATAGATACTGTCCTCAATAGTTATGTACTGTGCTTTCAATTTGCTACTTGTACTGTGACCCAACTTTCGGCTCATTCACTTTGTGTTATTAATGCTAAGGAGCATTGGTTACAGACTATGTCTTTCTTTCTTCATATAGTTGCTCCTTCCAAATCAACATCACGGAGGGAGCAGGCTCGAATGGCCCGGCAACGGAGGCTGGATGCCACTGTCGCCGAATATCGGCGGCTGGTGGCCCTGGAGGAGGAGGAGGACACGCAGTCGACCGGTGCAACCACCACAACATCCTCGACTGGGACAGCTGCATCCTCCTCCGTGACCCCACGGGCCGCCAGGATGCGCAGTGCTCCAGCGGTACGGAGCCGGGCTAAGAAAGCCAACCGCCACCGCCAAGCAGCAGAAAGACCAGCTGCCCCCCACAGGAGCTGCAAGGCACGCCAGCGCCGCCTAGGAGTCCGAATGTCCTACCTGGAGCAGGAGGTCCTTACGTACAAGAACTTGGTGGAGGGCCTCCGCTTCGACCTTGCCACCCTCCGCAAGGAGTATGATGCCCTGGCCGCAAAATTCACCAGCACCCTCCAGTAGTGGAGTGTCCCTTGCCCTTTTTTTAGAGACTTTTGGGGGGTGGGATTTGGGAGTTGGGTTCTTTTTGGGACTTTTCAAAGACAATCGTTGGGGTTAGGGAGGGTCTTGAGGGAGATTATTTTGTTAGGGCTACATAAATATACTTTTTTGAACTTTATCTGACCATACCTGTTTTTTACTGCTTTTCAGTCTGGTGGGTGGGGGACGGGGGTGTAACAGTAAGTTTGTTTTCCTGAACAGTCGTAGGACTTTAGTAGTACTACCGTCAATCTCTCGTCTAGTCCTAATACTCCCTTATACTACCTCCCATCAAACGCTTATCTTACCTGTAATTTGTGTTAGAAATTAGGGCTAGGCCCAGGGCTGGCTCCACGTGAAATGGGGATTAACGTTGGCAATCCTGGTCGGGTGAAATTTCCTCATTGCGGTGGTACTAGTGGTGTGACACAGTGGCACTTGCATGCCTGTGGAAAAAAAGAAAACGTTTCCTGGTTTGTCCTTACTGTAGCATTACAACAGTTACGGTACGATCGAGAATATAGCAGGTGACAGTACACTAGAACAGTGCCATAATGTAGCCTAACAAATGGTAAAGTATTTGCTTGCAAGTATAACTAGTACTTGCGTTGAATTTATTTGACATTGGCTCCTACTACTAGAAGAAATAGTACTGAAGCTGAGTAAGTCTAGAAGATATCCTCGTATTCCTTCGCCAGCCTGTTGCTATGACCTTATCCTCCCCAGCAAGTGTGTGGAATTATTGATGTCATTTTAGTCAGACATCAAGCAAAACAACACAGCCCGGGGGAAGAGGGTTAGGGTTTGGAAAATGGATGGGAAGGGGGGTTTCTTTTTGGGTAGGTTTTGTGGAGAGAAGAAAAAAAATGCACAGCCTGGACAAACAATAATTGAAGATAAAGAAATCTTTTGGTACAAACTAAAGCTAAGCACATGCAGTCACACTCATAGAAGAAAACAATGGATCCTGTATCTGTATTCTGTATGTTGTTGGAGTTGTCCTGTTGAATTTGGTAAGTAAGTTGCATGCAGCAAACAATTCCTCTTATTAGCGGCACTCCTCCATTCCAGCTGACGCTTCGTCCATCAATGTTGGTGACCACTGACAGAAGACACCCTGTCCACTGCCTGCCTGGCGGATGTTGACTGAAACCCGGCCTGTAATTATTGAACGGAAAACAGGAAGTGCTATTACAATACCACTGATAAATAAATAAAAGGTATGTACGCTGTGTGGTGCAAAAAGTCACACTTTGATTTCCCTAATAGACAGTACAATATTTTTGAAATTGCGTGCTCTGTCTGAGTCACCTTTTTAAGGATAAATAAGTATGGCCAAAATATTATAGCGGATCTTTCCCCTCAAGGTAGGTGTACTGTAAACTGTGTTTTAGAACACAATTTGACCTTCCCAGCAATGCTCCCACCAAGACCCTTACTAAAGCCAGTCGCAAAAATGTAGAAGACCCCCAATCAGATCTCCAAAAACGATGCCTAGCAGAAAAATGGTGACAAAACGTACTTTGAAAGTAACAGTAGGCCCAAATACACCCTTACCGACCGTGGATTGTATTCAAACCACTTGCAAGCAAGCAAAAGTATCCATAGCCAGCATCGCTCCAACAGTGCTCTAAAACCCCAGAACTGCGTTGCAATAGAACACCCCGAAACACATGCAATCCTGCTGCTAGGGCTAACCCTAACGAACCCTAACTTACAAAAAGTGCCAAAAGGTGTTTCCTTATGGATTTTGTCCAAAACACTTCTATCCGTTATTAGACCTTCCCAGGAATGCCCCAGCCAAGACCCGCCAACCCACCCGCAAAAAAGCACGCGACAACACCCCCAAACAGCGAAAAAGATAAATCTCATACTTACTATATCTCTCGGCCTTCGGTCCAAACGCGCTGTGCAGCTAGGTCATCATCATAACTCCTGTTTTCCACCACGGATTTCCTGAAAAGCAAATGCAATCAAGATTAGACTGTCGCAGCAGTGCTTCGACAGAGACCACGGCCGCAACCCACCCACGAACAGCAGGAAGCCCCCCAAAACGCTACATTGAGCAAGATGTCAGAAGAAATAGCAAAAAAAACGCTTTTCCTTAAGGTTTTTGTCCAAAACACTTCTATCCGGTATTAGACCTTCCCAGGAATGCCCCAGCCAAGACCCGCCAACCCACCCGCAAAAAAGCACGCGACAACACCCCCAAACAGCGAAAAAGATAAATCTCATACTTACTATATCTCTCGCCCTTCGGTCCAAACGCGCTGTGCAGCTAGGTCATCATCATAACTCCTGTTTTCCACCACGGATTTCCTGAAAAGCAAATGCAATCAAGATTAGACTGTCGCAGCAGTGCTTCGACAGAGACCACGGCCACAACCCACCCACGAACAGCAGGAAGCCCCCCAAAACGCTACATTGAGCAAGATGTCAGAAGAAATAGCAAAAAAAACGCTTTTCCTTAAGGTTTTTGTCCAAAACACTTCTATACGGTATTAGACCTTCCCAGGAATGCCCCAGCCAAGACCCGCCAACCCACCCGCAAAAAAGCACGCGACAACACCCCCAAACAGCAAAAAAGCTAAATCTCATACTTACAATATCTCTCGGCCTTCCGTCCAAACGCGCTGTGCAGATAGGTCACCAATCATCATAACTCCTGTTTCCCACCACGGATTTCCTGAAAAGCAAATGCAATCAAGATGAGACTGTCGCAGCAGTGCTCCCAGACCCCAAAACTCACCCACAAACACCCGGAACCCCGCCAAAGAGCACCTCAAAGGCAAGCAAGTCAGCAAAAACGGCAAGAAATTTCCACCTCATATTTGGTCCAAAACACTTTTATCCATTATTAGAGCTTGACAGCAATGGGCCCAAAGCCGTCAACTCACCCGCAAAGAAGTAGAACACCCCCACAAGTGCTGAGTCTTTCTTCATTGGGCGTAATCCAGCACTCTGCTTTGAGGGAAATCGCAGTCTGGAGGAGGAGGATAGAGGAGCATGTTCTTCTGAACTTGTGAACCTGAGGAATGTAGACTGCGGCACCTTCAAATCAATAAGCAAACAAGTGAAGACAGTTCTGCTGATGGGCTTGTTTTTGTGGTTAGGTGATTAAAGTTTGAATTAAATTAACTGTGCAAAACAAAGAAAGACAGACACACAGGAATAAAAGTGAATAAGGACGAAAAAGAAAGTTATTGATTCATTGTCTCATTTTCAGGGCTCGGTGTCAGGGAATAAGAATAAGAGTTCGTCATCATACTCTGCGAATTCAGGCAGGATGAGGTCAGCGTCACCGAACAGAGAACAAATTCCCTCATCTACGTTGCTGTCCTCCTCGTCTTCATGCGGCGTGCTTTCTCGTACTTTGTAATCTGGTGGTATGAGGTGCTGATTCATCTTGATCATTGTTAGCCTCTCCACATTTTTGGGCGAGAGGCGGCTCCGTTTGGGAGTTACAATGCCACCAGCAGCACTGAAAACACATTCAGAAGACACACTTGCGAGTGGGCAAGACAAGTAGTTTATAGCCAGGTTGGAGAGCTGTGGCCACAATTGTTTTTTGCCATGCCAATACTGCAATGGCTCATCATTAAGAAAGACTTCTGTTGAGTCATTCAGATAGTCCTGCACCATCGACTCAAGGTCATCAATGGTTCCTCCACTTTGCTTACTTTTTGCTGTGCCTGTGACTTTTTTTTCGAGAACCATACCCAAGCAAACTTAGCCAATCCTCTACAGCAGCCACTGTTACTGTTGTGTGTGGTGCAGATGATCCAGTTGCCGGTGTCTTTAACGGCTGAGAGGTCACTTGTGCCACAGGTGCAGAAGTGGATTCTTGTGACTGGGGATGGCCTGCTGATGCTGATGCTGATGTACTGCCTTCTCCTTCAATAACCTGCCGTTCTTTTTCAAACCTCTTGGCTGACCAGGCTAGCCATTGTTTGTACTTTTGAACATCTTCATCAGTAAAAGGAAAGAATGCTTCGCCTGCCAGCGCCTTTTTGTAGTGTGGATCCAGAATAGTAGCACAAATGTAATGCTGTTCTGACTTGATCTTTTGAAGACGTTCATCACCACGTAGGCGCTCTAATAATTTCTCAGACAAAATAAAAGGGTCTTTTTTTTTTACATCTTTTTCAAACTCAGAAGACACCGCCATCAGTTGGTGCTCCAGCATGCACAACAATGGGATAGCTTTTCCCAAATTACAGTCCTCCTGGCTGACTGCACGCGTGAAGAACTCAAAAGGACGAAGCATGTCTGTCAGGCTTTTAACTATGTCCCATTGCGCCGCAGCCATCCGCAGGTCCTCCTTCTGAGATGTACCCTCTGTTAAGAAATAGTGATCGAGTACCGTATACTGCTCATACAGACGCTCAAGCATGTAGAAGGTTGAGTTCCAACGTGTTGCCACCTCCTGGATGAGTGCTTTCACTGGCATTCGACGTTCAAGTAGCAGCCTCCTCAGATGCTTCCGGGCCTTAAAAGAATGGCTGAAATGGTTGCACATTTTGCGGCAGGTGGCCATTACCGCGAACGCTGCACTGTCTCTATCACTCAAGAATTTTTGAACTACCAGGTTGATACAGTGCGCCAAACACGGCACTCTGAAATAGCCACCCAGCGACATGGCCTTAACTACATTGGCGCCATTATCCGTGGAAACATAACCAATCTTGCGTTTTTTTGGGGATAGCATTTTCGAGACCTTTTTGTTAAACTCGTCTAAAATGTTTTCGGATGTGTGACTTTTCTCCAAGCCAAACATGGCTAGTGTTGCATGTTTCCGAGCAGCTTTGAAAACTTGGTCCGGGTCAACACCTGCGTTTAGCTTTGCTTTAACACCTGAAAAAGAGACCCAGTGTGCAGTGATGCACATGTAATCAGCGCCTGCGCCACTGGTCCACATGTCTGTTGTCAGATGTATTGTGTGAACAGCACTCTTCTGCAAAGCTGCCCCAATCGCCTCCAGCACATCTTCATGTAGTGCTGGAACCGCAACTCTGGCAAAATAGAACCGGCTAGGAACCTTCCATTTAGGGCAGAGCGTTGCCACTAATTCTAGAAAACCTACCGCTTCTACAAAAGAAAAAGGGAGAAGGTCCACAGCTAGCATTTTAGCCAGCTTAGTGTTATACAGACGCGTCAGTGGGTGGTTGCGTTCATATGGCACGTCTGAAGAAAACATGGTTCCAATGTTGCCCTGGACCAAGCATTTACGGGCTGATAATGACTTCGTTGACCCAATTTTGCTCGCTGGTGAACTTTTGTGCGTTGGTGTCTCACTCGCTCCAACACTCTTAGTGTGCCTCACATTGGGTGTGCTGCTGACAGGGGTACTGGGTGTAAGGGAAGTGTTTGACACGTCTTCTTCTTCCTCCTCGTCATCATCAGATGCAACATCAACGTTTTCTTGAATTCGGGCTTCCTTGATCGCATCTAGGTGCGCAAACCATTGGACAGTGTGCTGTCTCCTAAGATGACCTCTCTGGCCTCCGGTACCATAGTTGGTACCTGACTTACCACGACTAACTGCAAGCTTACAAAGGGTACAAATGGCAAACTTTGGATTTTTTTGACAAACAGTAAAGAAGTCCCAAACTGGGGACTTGAAGTGTCTGTGGGGCCTGGAGGAGGCGGCGATACTGGTGGTGGTGGTCATGAAGCTAATGCCAGATGGAGTGGAGGATCTGGATTGCCCAACTTTTGTACGTTGTGCACTTTCACCGCCACTAATTAAGGTCGAGGTGGATGGAGGTCCCTTCTTGCCAGAAAGAAATATGGAAGCGGGACGAGTTGGTGTACTACTTAACTCCAATGATTGTGGTGTTTCCACTGCCTCCTCATCGACAACATCATCATCATCACGCTCAGCAGCTCTTCGGGCTAGGGTCAAAATGTCTGTTTGCTGCATGCCCGCTGGGGCTGCAGTGACCTTTATGATGACTGGGTCGTCGTTGTCAGAGTCTTCATCAGCAGCAGTATCCGCCACTTCTTGTTGAGCCTCATCACACTCCATAACTCTGAGACTTTGGACGAGCTTCCTTTTACGCTTAACTACCTTTGTCAGATCATGGTGTGCCTCACTGTCAGACGGCAGTGGTGCTGGTTCCCAAGTTTGATCCATATCATCAGAAGGAGGTGTGCTTGAAGATGTAGACACCACCCTTGATCTCTTCCTTGCTAGGGGTGTGGAAGACAATGAATGATCATCAGGAGGAGTGGCTTCCTCAAATGATACCTCGCCTTGATTGTCGATTTCCTGATGTGCCCCTACTTCGGGAGGAACAACTATTGTGGGCACTTGTGACCCTCCATGCACCTCTGCTTGCGCATCTCCTTGCGCTGCCTCTCCTTCCACATGTACTTGGGCTTGTACTTGCACATGTGATTGTTGTTGCGGCTGTGGTTGTTCAACACTCGTCAGATGAGCTACAACAACCTGTGTTGATTGAGGGACATTGCTGCTGCTTTCTTGCGATGAGCCAACATCACTGGTCGATGGTGATTGAACAAGTAGATTGGCTGCCTCTGCAGCACTCAAGGGCTTGGACTTAAGTTGGCGTGGTGTTGGTGGTGGCACTGAGCCCAATGGAGCGGGGGTGCTGCTGCCAGCTTGGTCCCCAGCAGATCCCGCTGCTGCTGCAGGCATACTTTTTTTTTTACTCCCAAAAAAAGGGGCGGGCGGCACACCAGTCTCCTTGGTAACTTGCTTCTTCTGCTCCTTACTGGCACCTTTCTTGCTAGAGGAGCTACGGGTAACTTTTTTTGGGGCCATCTTCTTCAGAGCAGGTCAGAACAGCAGGCAGCAGTTGCACGAGTTGCAGAGTTGTCTGTGTCCAGACGTGACGTCGCGTGACGTTATGCTGCACACACACACCGCTGCAGGACTTCTTCCTGGCACTGGTGGTTCTCTTGAGTCTTGTGCACCTAAAAGCAATGGAAGACAGAGGAACATCAGTTCAGTTATACACCCCAAAAAATCAACAAAACACAGAAAAATCAGCACAATCCCATGCCATCCATGATGTTTACATTGAAGACACCCCACAGAAAGACTAGGGCCATGCAAGTATGCAACACTCACTACCCCTGGGCATAATGGATGAAAAGTAGGCAAAATAAGTGCAGGCCTCAGACACTGCCTCTCTTCAAAATGGCCCCTTACACCCCAAGCCAGTCCACATCAACAGTACACCCCAAAAAAACAGAAAAACAGCCAAAAATCACCACAATCCAATGCCATCCAGGATGTTTACATTAAAGAGAGTGAGACCACACTACATGCACACTCAGTCCATGCACCACTACCCCTGGGCAAAAGGCCCCACCAGCAGCCCCAAAAAACCGACAAAAAACAATAAAATCAGCACAATCCCAGCCCATCCATGGCCTCAATGGTGTTTAAATTCAAGAAGACACCCCTCAGAAACACTAGGCCCATGCAACACTCACTACCCCTGGGCATAATGGATGAAAAGTAGGCAAAATAAGTGCAGGCCTCAGACACTGCCTCTCTTCAAAATGGCCCCTTACACCCCAAGCCAGTCCACATCAACAGTACACCCCAAAAAAACAGAAAAACAGCCAAAAATCACCACAATCCAATGCCATCCAGGATGTTTACATTAAAGAGAGTGAGACCACACTACATGCACACTCAGTCCATGCACCACTACCCCTGGGCAAAAGGCCCCACCAGCAGCCCCAAAAAAACGACAAAAAACAATAAAATCAGCACAATCCCAGCCCATCCATGGCCTCAATGGTGTTTGAATTCAAGAAGACACCCCTCAGAAACACTAGGCCCATGCAACACTCACTACCCCTGGGCATAATGGATGAAAAGTAGGCAAAATAAGTGCAGGCCTCAGACACTGCCTCTCTTCAAAATGGCCCCTTACACCCCAAGCCAGTCCACATCAACAGTACACCCCAAAAAAACAGAAAAACAGCCAAAAATCACCACAATCCAATGCCATCCAGGATGTTTACATTAAAGAGAGTGAGACCACACTACAGGCACACTCAGTCCATGCACCACTACCCCTGGGCAAAAGGCCACACCAGCAGCCCCCCAAAAACGACAAAAACAACAAAAAACAGCACAATCCCAGCCCATCCATGGCCTCAATGGTGTTTAAATTCAAGAGGACACCCCACAGAAAGACTAGGCCCATGCAAGTCACCACCCCTGGGCATAATGGATGAAAAGTAGGCAAAATAAGTGCAGGCCTCAGACACTGCCTCTCTTCAAAATGGCCCCTTACACCCCAAGCACATGTTGCCTGTACCAGCCAGCACTCAAGATGGCCACCACCACCACCCACATGGCCAGTCCACATCAACAGTACACCCCCAAAAAACAGAAAACCAGCCAGAAATCACCACAATCCAATGCCATCCATGATGTTTACATTAAAGGGAGTGAGACCACACCACAGGCACACTCAGTCCATGCACCACCACCCCTGGGCAAAAGGCCACACCAGCAGCCCCCAAAAAACGACAAAAAACAATAAAATCAGCACAATCCCAGCCCATCCATGGCCTCAATGGTGTTTAAATTCAAGAAGACACCCCTCAGAAACACTAGGCCCATGCAACACTCACTACCCCTGGGCATAATGGATGAAAAGTAGGCAAAATAAGTGCAGGCCTCAGACACTGCCTCTCTTCAAAATGGCCCCTTACACCCCAAGCACATGTTGCCTGTACCAGCCAGCACTCAAGATGGCCACCACCACCACCCACATGGCCAGTCCACATCAACAGTACACCCCCAAAAAACAGAAAACCAGCCAGAAATCACCACAATCCAATGCCATCCATGATGTTTACATTAAAGGGAGTGAGACCACACCACAGGCACACTCAGTCCATGCACCACCACCCCTGGGCAAAAGGCCACACCAGCAGCCCCAAAAAAACGACAAAAAACAATAAAATCAGCACAATCCCAGCCCATCCATGGCCTCAATGATGTTTAAATTCAAGAAGACACCCCACAGAAAGACTAGGCCCATGCAACACTCACCACCCCTGGGCAAAGGGCCACACCAGCAGGCCCAAAAAAACGAAAAAAATCAGCACAATCCCAGCCCATCCATGGCCTCAATGGTGTTTAAATTCAACAAAACAGTTGTATCATGCACCCCTAACCAACCCTGGTCCTACTGGATACTGTGGCTACCCACAATATAATTTATTTAATGCTCTGAAAAAGTTCCAAAATTGTACCTGCAGCAACTGTAATGCCCCAAACAAACTTACTTGTGAAAGTTGATTTCTAATCCAAAAGTGATCCCAAAGACAGTCAAAAAGGCCTCAAATCCAAATATCCAGCAGCACCCACAAAAAGTAATCCTTCCAGCTCCAGATCCAAATGAAAGTGACCAGGAGATGGACAAAGCACTGGGAGGAGCCTGCTGGACAGGAACAGGAAGTTGGAGACTGTGGGGCACTTCCTTCCTCCCCCCCCCCAAAAATGGACTCCTTGCAAAAAAAAAGGCCATGCAAATGTCAACCTGAGGAGTGATTCTGATAAAAACCATAATTTTCTGAAGGTTTATCCTGTTTGCTGGTGATTTTCTTGTGCAGAATTGCAAAATCTCTATTTCGCGAGTGCGAGATTGTTCCTTTCCGCCGCAACTACGTGTTCGCAATTGCGAACTCTCGCGAGGTGTGCTGTGCAAGGTGGCAAGCCGCGATTACGTATTCGCGGGCGCCAAACTCCTGCGGGATCACGCAGCAAGATCTAAAATGGCGCGGCACTAGAAAAATATGATCGAGAAAAACAACTCGGCAAACGCTTAATGACGGAAAGTGAACACCGTGCACCACGCCGCGCGCCGCAAGCAAGCAAAAAATCCGCCGCTAGCGGATTCACGGATTTTCGACAAATTCGCGAGAGTTCGCGGATTGCGAATTTGCCGAAAATCCGAAAAATCCGCGAGCGGAGCGGATTTTACGCCCATGCTTACCGGTGACATAGATTCTGTGGAGAATCTTGAGTTGGATGAGACGGAGGCGGGCCGGAATCGCAACCTCCCTGGGAAAGGAGATCGCGGATTGCCAGTCCTCATCATCCAGTTCAATACCATCAGCAATCCAGGCTTCACGAAGGCGGTCAAGCAAACTCGATCGGTCATTAATCATCTTTTTATAAAACAATGAGATAGTACTATCTGGCACATGACCATCCAATATACGATCTTCAAGGGGGGAGGATTCCGGAATATCACTACCCACAGGGAACACCGAGTTCAAGGCGTTGGCGCACTTGAACATAACGAAAAATTTCCCTGTCACTCAGCTATTATTCCGCTTGTAGATCCGAAAAAGTCTTCACCCCTCCTTTAACCCAGAGATCACGCACTTTACTAATACGGATCGTGTCCCATTTATCAAATCCCTTCGTCTTCCATAGACAACCCAATTTCGCGGAGGCGTAAAGCGGAGTTGCGCCGGTTAGTCTACCGCTCCAGCCCATAGCCGCAGTCGCGCTATGCCATACCCGCACAGCTTTAGCGGTAGGTCCCGAAAGTTGTGAACGGGAGGATCCCGAGTAAAGCGCCCTGTAGTAGTCACCACCCGGGAGCAGCAACCTATCCATTTCAAAAGCCGGATTCAGTGCCGGACCGTACATCCCATGGTTGATGGCAGCAAGTTGGGAAGCCCAATAATACCTACGGATATCCGGGAGCACTATGCCGCCATCATACCAGGGAAGTGTTAATTTTGGAAGAGCGATGCGCGAACGTCTGTCCCATATCAATTGCCTCTGCAACGATTCTACCTCCCGAAAATATGTCGACGGGATCACGTCAAAACTATTCTCAAGTGCATATAGAAATCGCGGTAAAGACATCATTTTAAAAAGGGCCGCAAGCCCCAAGGGAGACAACGGTAATTTACGCCAGCGCACTACATCCGAGCGCAACCTTTGGAGTGGGGGGAGTAAATTACGTTTGTAGCGAACCGCCGGGTCCAGCGTAATAAACACACCCAAGTATTTAAAACCAGACTGCGACAACTGGATGGGACAGCCCCGCGGTAAACGAGGGACATCATCCGCGAGCACGTAGATATAGGATTTTGACCAGTTGATAACAAGGCCCGAGTTCCTCCCGAAGGAGTTAAGCACGTCGAACAATACGTTAAGCGATTTTTGGGGAGATGTGAGGTATAACAAAATATCATCCGCATACAAGGAGATACGATCTTCGAATTCCGGAGTCCAACGTATGCCCCTCATTGAAGGCTCCCACCGCAGCCAAGCGGCGAGAGGCTCCAACGCAAGAGCAAAGAGAAGCGGGGACAACGGACAGCCCTGCCGCGTGCCCCTCCCGAGAGCAAATGGCATAGAGACATGACCATTAACCACCACCTGCGCCAGTGGCGTTTCATACAGGAGTTTGACCCAACCAATAAAGCCGGCGCCAAATCCGAACTTGGCGAGCGCGGCCCAGAGATACGACCATTCAATTGAGTCAAAGGCCATCGTGGCGTCCAAGGACGCCAAGATGGCCGGTTCACGCAACGTCGGGGCCCTCACGAGAACACCATGCAAACGTCGCAAATGTAATGCCGTGCTACGATGAGGGATAAAATCCGACTGATCCGGATGGATCAGGTCGCTGATCACCGTAATCAGACGATTAGCGAGTAGCTTGGCGAGAATCTGAGGCTCTGCATTTAAGAGCGAAATGGGCCTATAAGACGAGCAGCGATCCCGTGGCTTGCCCTCCTTGTGGATCACCACAATGGTCGCAAGACGCTGATCCCTAGGGAGGGAGCCATTTTCTCACGCAGCCAAAAGCATGTCTCGGAGATAGGGAGCCAGGGTATCAGGGCGTAATTTATATAATTCTATAGGAAGGCCATTAGGACCCGGAGCCTTGCCGGAACGAATGGAGCGCAACGCGAGAGCCACCTCATCCACCGAGGGCGCGGCATCCAAACAATCCTGATCTGATTCTGACAAACACGGCAGCGCTATATCTTTAAGCAACAACTGAGAATCCTCCTCGGGCCCATCGGACACCGAGGTATATGCCTCTCGGAAATAATCAGCAAAGCATTCAACAATTTCAACAGGGTCCGTCACGCGTACACCATCCAATTTCTCAATCACAGGAACCACACGACTCGCTCTCTCCTTTCTATCCAGCCAGGCAATCAATTTTCCTACTTTATCGCCTACAGCATATAACCGTCCCTGCTGTTCCCTACTCATCATCTTAGCCGCATCAGTAACCAAAGTTTTATATTCCAATTGTTTAAGGTGGAGAACATGCAATGCTTCTCGAGTCACATCTCGCTCCAATGCAGTCTCTAAGTCTGTAATTTCCGTTTCGAGATGAACAATTGCCTCATTCTTACATGTCTTGGCACACCCAATCAAAGACAATGCCTGGCCCCTGATAACAGTCTTGAAGGCTTCCCACAACGAAACAGGTGAGGACACAGAACCCACGTTTTCAGCAAAATACAGATCAAACGATTTAATCAATTCAGTGCGAGTTTTGGGGTTAAGAAGATACCAGGGGTTAATCGGGGCCACCCTCCCTGCAGCGCCTGTGTTAAGATGAAAATGAAACCATATAGGGGAATGGTCTGATATACCCCGAGCCAAGTGTCTAATCTCTCCAATCGAAGGGGACAGGGCAGCCGGTATCAGGAGATAATCCAGTCTAGAAAGACTACCATGTGCTCCCGAGTGGAAGGTAAACTGAGTCTGCTCAGGATGCATTAGCCTCCAACAATCTACAAGCCCCAATGTCTCCAGAAAGTCACCCAACCAGGATTGCGCAGCAGGAAGGTCTCTGGGCGGATAGCGATCCGCTCTGCCAGAAACGACGGAGTTAAAATCACCACCCAATATCAAAACGCCCTCCGGGACACCCAAAACCATCCGCCCCAAGTCAGCAAATGTCGTGGATTGCAGGCCAGGAGGAACATACACCGACACCAACGAAACCGTTTTTCCCTCCCACCGCCCGACAAGTGCAACATATCGACCCCTGGCATCTAGGACCACATCATCAACCTCGAAGGGGAGGGAAGTCCTAAGCAATATAACCACCCCTCTAGAACTAGATGTAAATCCAGAATGGGCAACAAGACGGTAACCCCGTCTATTAAGGGCGTGGCAAGTATTCCCACTCAAGTGCGTCTCTTGTAGCAAAGCAACGTCAGGCGAGAGGCGCCGCAAAAGCTGCGCAACCACCCCTCTCTTTATCTGATCACCCAACCCATTCACATTCCAGCACAGTACCCTCAACCCCCTACCCCCATCCAGATCCACTATGAACTCCCATCTCAAAACGGGCACCACACCAATGTCAGAAATAGTGAAAGTTCTTTGCCTTGAAAAAGAAAAAATGAACAACGACAACACATTTCCCTCCCTCCCCTCAATGTTCCCAACACAACTCCCCCCCACCCTGCACCCCTGCACAGACTCAGAAGCCACCCCAATTTGCAGTGTGCCTGTCGCCCTAACAATTACAAACAAACAACTAATCTACACAAAGAAGCCCAGAGGAGGAAAGGGTCCCGCCATCCCCGCTACCTCCCAGGATACGAAGGGAATGAACAAAGAAGTCAGTGAGCCTCAGCTGTTCACAAGGAATAGTATTCCGGACACGGATGTCATAGTCATTCTTGGTCCATTAGGCCCCCCCTCAGCGCCACCAGTATGGTCCTGGCCAGCACGGTGAGCCGGTAAAGTGTCCAACCAATCACTTGCGTCCTCAGGCCGGACAAAAAAGAATGTTCGATTGTCGTACTCAACACGCAGTCGGGCCGGGAACAACATCGCGTATTTTAACTCCATGTCTCTAAGCCGCCGTTTCACCCCTTGAAAACCCATTAGTTGTTTCTGGACCGATTGAGAAAAGTCCGGATAAAAGTTCACAGCAGCGTTCTCGAACTGTGTAGGACCACCCGTCCGTGCCGCCTGCAAAATGGCGTTGCGATCCCTGAAGTTGAAGATCCGTGCAATAATCGGACGTGGGGGAAAACCGGGCTTCGCCTGCACCCCCCGGCACCCTATGTGCACGTTCAATGGCGAAGAATTTGCTCAGGCCCTTGGGAGCAAGATGATTGAGGATAAGGTCCTGCACTCAAAGATCAGTGGAGAGTGAACTAGAGTCTCCTGGGACCCCAATAATACGCACGTTGTTGCGCCGTGCACGGCCCTCAAAATCCTCCAAGCGACGAGCAACGAAGTCAGTGGCAGTTCTGAGGTTCCGCACTTCTGTTTGCAAGTCGGACACATCCGTTGTGAGGCTGGATGTCTTTATGTCAAGTGACTTCACCCTCTCGTTTGTCTTGGCCAAATCGGTTCGAATGAGGTTGACATTAATGGCCACCGTGTCCAGCTTCAGAGCCAGGGCTTCATATTGTTGGCCGATAGAGGACTTGATACCCGCAATGGCGCCCATCACGTCCTGTAGCGTTAAGTCCGCCGATACAGCAGGGTCGTCAACAGCCTCCTCCCGGGTCTTAGGCGTGCCACCGGGGGATCCTTTAGAAAGTGTGTAGCGGTCCATGACATTCGTCTGGGTTGAGCCTCCTCGGAAGGTGGTCTTGACTCTTCGTTTTTCACCCTCGGGCTTGCCCGTCATGGCGAGCCGGGTGCCCCGAAGGGAGGCTTGGGATCTGGTCCAAATGGCTCCTTAGAATTCACCCACAGGAATACCAGAGGCAAAGTTAAGACAATTTGAGTCCACAGCCAAACTATCGCTAGCTCCAAGCCCAATGAACTGGCAAAGGGGCCAGCCCGATCAGCCGTCACCCGGCAGAGGGAGACGGTGCGCAGGAGAAACGAAACCGAAAGTGAAGTGGGGCTGTGAACTGATCCCCGCCAGCCGTTGTTGTTGAATTACGACCCGGGGAGAGCCACAACTCAGGACCCAGGCGGTTCCATGGAGAAGGCCACAAACTTCAGGATGGCGTAACTCGGGGACCCTGCGTCCGAATCCGACCCAGGAACCTGCTAGTACATCAGCCAGGCTGTGTCTTCAATGACCTTCCATCAAATCAGGATATTATCCAGGATAAATGCGGGAGGCAGCGAGGGTCCTCGGGAGCCCTGTGCTCACGCGGCCAACACGGATGCGCGCGAAGCTCCTCCTCCCTGCCCACAGACATTAACTGCGGTTCATGGTGGGAAAAGAGCACTTTCAGCTTGCCATGCTCCCCTTCGGCCATAACAGTGCCCCTTAGGTGTTCACAAAAGTGATGGTTGCAGCTCATTTCCGGAGGTCAGGGATTTCCATGCCTCAGTGATTGGCTGTTGAAGGTGGGCTCACACCAGACAGTCTTCTCCCACCTCCAGACTATGGCAACGCTTCTGTACTCACTGGGGTTCACTGTCAATGTACCTAAGTCCCACCTGACTCCCTCTCAGACTCTTCCTTTCATCTGATCTGTTCTGGACACATTGCAGTTTCGGGCTTATACTCCTAAGTGGTGAGTCCAGAACATTCAGGCTCTGATACCAATGTTTCTGGATTTTGGTAAGAATGACCGTGAAATTGTTGGACCTCATGGTCTCCTGCATCCTGCTTGTAGTACATGCCCGCTGGCTCAGCAGTGGGACTTGAAGTCTCAGTGGGTGGAGCATCAGGGGAATCTCTCCTACATGGTCTAGATCTCAGAGAGATCTGCAAAATATCTGCAGTGGTGACTAATGAACCGCGATTCGGTCAGTGGCTGACCCCTTTCCCTTCCCCAACCTGAGCTGACTATAGTGACAGATGCATCACTTCTGGGCTGGGGCGGCCATCTAGGAGAGGTGCATATCAGAGGACTCTAGTCTCTGGTGGAATTGAGTCTCCAAATCAATGTTTTAGAGCTTTGTGCAATCAGTTTAGCATTGAAAGCCTTTCTTCCTTCAAGCAGGAGAAGGCGAATACAGATGTTCATGGACAAAACCACTGGTGGTGTGGTACTGCAGGATGGCTATGAGGACCCTTTGTCAAGAGCCCTTGCGCCTCTGGCCTTTCCCTAGTGGTTCAACACGGTTGTACGACGGCTCAACGCAGGTAAATGCATCGTATGACTTTGCCATGCATTTTTTAGTATGCATATTTTTACAGCGAATGTGCATTTACAACACATGCCAATACCACGCATTGTTTTTAAATTGAAAAACAATGTATTTGTGGGGGAAGACCCCCCAACACAATCAACTTACCTTAAATGCGTGGTATTGGCATGCATTGTAAATAAATATTAGCAGTTAAAAAATGCATGCCAAAAAATGTGTGGTAAAGACACAACAAGGAAAAAACTTTTTCCGTTCAACAACTGTCAGGCTCTCTGAAAGCCAGAGGGGACAAACTCAGCCAGCAGTGCCTAGCAGATCACAAATGGTGTCTCCACCCAAACGTGACGCAAAGTCTCTTTTAAGATTGGGGAGCATCTTGGTCAGATCTGTTCACCTCTGTCAAGAAAGTGCAATGTCAGCAGTTTTGTGTGCTGCTGTTTCTAAGACTGCTCTTGCTCGAAGAATATTTTCATTTCAAGGGGAGCTCCATCCTCCTGTTCAAATTTCTACCAATACCGCACCTGCCCAGAGTTCTCAAGAAGAACAGGAAGGAGCGGGCCCAATTCCTTCGTGTGACTCCAGATTGGGCACACAGAGTCTGGTATCCAGAGCTGTTGAGCTTGAGCATTGGTCCTCTGATCAGTCTATCATTTTGGGAGGATTCTCTGTCACAGCAATAGGGCAGGGCCCTGCACCCAAACATGTCAGCGCTTCGCCTTCAGGTGTGGAGGTTGAGTGGTAACAGTTGACAGCCTTTATCGTTCCGCCGGAAGTCTGCAATGTTATTCTAGCCACCAGGCGTCCCTCCAACAAGATGGTTTACACCTTCCGTTGAAGTACATTTGAGCATGGAGTGCAGATAAGGATGTTGACCCTCTATTAGTGCGCTTTTCTCAGGTACTCTTATTTATTCTTTCCTTATCCTAGCAGGGCTGTGCTCTGGGCACTTTAAAAAGTTACCTTTCTACAATGTCTGCATTTCTGCAATTGCCAGAGCAGCCATTCCCGTTCAAACACCCTAGTGTACATAGTTTCTTAAAAGGTCTCCAACATATGTTCCCATCAACGCCTTAATTATGCCACAGTGGGACCGAAATCTGGTTGTTACTTTTCGGATGTGCGCTCATTATCAGTCGCTCCACATTTCCCACTCAAACTTCTCACCATCAAAACGACCTTCCTAGTGGCAATAACATCTTGCCAGAGGGTTAATGAGGTACAGGCGCCCTCTGCGTATTCTCCATACCTCGCTTTCTTCCCTGACAAACTGGATCTTCAAACTCAGGCATCTTTCTTACAGAAAGTGGTTACCCCTTTACATGTAGGCCAGCCCATCACTCCCTAACTTTTACATTCTGCATCACCCTTCTAAAGAAGGAGAGACTCCACTGACTGAGAACATTGACGATCTGCCTTGATTGCACTTGTGAATTCCGAGTGGACGATCCGCTCTTCTTTGGGTATGTCGGAGCCAAGAAAGGAAAGGAGGTGCAGAAGCAGATCATATCCCAATGGATAGTTCACTGCATCAAAATCTGCTATGCGTTGGCCAAAAAGCAATACCAAAGGGTTTGTGAGCTCATTCTAGCAGAACCAATGCTGCTACCAATGCGTTAGCACGGGGAGTTCCTGTCCTGGAAATCTGTCAGGCAGCAACGTTGGCTTCTTTTCACACATTTACTATGCACTACTGTCTAGACAGTCAGGTTCGGCGAGTAGGTCATTTTACCCGTTCGGCCCTATGGAATTTCTTATTATAATTCGTATTGCAGCCCTGACTCCGGGAAGGTATTGCTTGGGTATTGATTCTAAGTTAAGGAGTTTGCAGCTAGAAGCCTCTGTCTGATGAACAATTTACTTACCTTCAGTAAGGCCTTATCTGTGAGAGACTATCTAGCTGCAGATTCATTAGCAATCCACCCATCGTTCCCACTCTCTGACAAGATTATAGATTTAAGGATTTATCGCTATGAGGGCCATAGATTTCCACACCTGTGGTCAGTAATCCTTGTGGCTCTGCACTTCTGGAGAGGAAAGTTGCAAAGGAAACTGATGTCAGTGTACTAGGGTGATGCCTATATAGTCACTGCACATCACTTCTAGCACGGAGAATGTAGATTATGCCACAGGAGCCGAATAACAACAAATACCTGCGCAGAAGTACTGTCTGATACCTGGGGAATATTCTGAATTAAGGAATCTGCTGCTAGATAGAGTCTCTACCAGAGATGACTTTGCAGAATGTAAGTAACTTGTTTGGAATTACCCTGTGGGTATACATTCAGGCATCACCAAGATAAGTGTTAAATTGGAATAGGATTCAAACACATTAGACATTGCTTGGTATGGTTGTGCATTCGTACATAGCGATCCGTGTATCACTGACCGTGCAGTACCATAGCTGGAATCTGATGACTAAGTGCCCTGTCAGGATTCTTAGGTGTAAGGTACACCAAGGTGCAAAATGCAGAGGAGATTAATGGGATCTCAGATATCAATGTCAGGCCTATCAAGGTGTGATTGATGAAAATATGGTAAAAGGAACAAATGATGGACGGAATGCTGAACAATGAAAACATTCACCCCCAATGTTTTATGTTTTATGTTTTAACATGTGTATGGCGCAGTGAATCATCCCCGGGAGGATCTCTTGGGGCCCGGCAGAACAGAGAAGCAGGCCCGTTGGACGGCCTAGGCTCCTAAAACATCCAGGACTTTTTTTTTTTTAAAACAGATTGTATTGACTGAACACACATATTATGCAACGCTCTGTCATCCAGATCCTACTGCCATCATCAATTTGTCAGTACAGCTTCAGCAGTGTTTGTATGCATAGATATACAATAACACGATGGAAGGAAAGAAACTAAATAATAGACACAACACCCCCCCCACACAATCCCACCCCCCCCATGCACCGCTACTCACTCTAGACACAGCTTAACGACCATATAAACAGCATGCCATGTACTCTAGCCACCAACCGTGGTACCATACAGTCCAACACTTCAGGGAGACAGGAAGGCCCCTTCTTCTGGCGGGGGAATCTAAGTCCAGCCCACGGTAGTCTGCCCACCGCTTCCAAATTTTGTAGTGCTTTCCGGGACAGCCCCTTGCCAGAAAGACAGGTTTCTCTAGGCCCATACAGAAGTCCATCCCATTCTTCCAGGCAGCCAATGACAGGGCCTTTGCAATGTCTCGTTTCGCCAGCGTTAAGCCGAGCAGCAGGAGATGGCGCTTATACCTGTTGCCCCCAACCCCTGCCATTACATGAAATAGGACAAGCTTAGGATCCCTCTGGAGCTCCCAGGTCAAGACCTTATTCAGGCATCGGAACACCCCGTCCCAAAATCTCCGTAGCGCTATGCACTCCCACACCGTGTGTAGCAGCGTGCCCGCCTCCGACCCACACCGAAGACAGTCAGGAGTTGCCACCATACCCGCCCTCCACATGCGCAGTCTGGTAAAGTATGTGTGGTGCAGATATCTGAATTGAATAAGTCGCAGTTGAGTAGAGATTGCCGCACCCCTAGGACTCTCTAAGGCCTCCACCCAGTCCTCCTCATCTACATCACTGACGTCCTGTTCCCATGTGGCCCTAAGTCATGTCAGGTCAGAGGAGCAATGTCGCACGAGAGTTTGGTATATGCGTGACAGCTTCTTGTCGGGCAGTACCCCATAAATATTTTAGCTTCCAACGGACTGAATTCAGGGAGCTGCTCCAGACCCGCCAGGTAGGGTGTTAAAGCGTGGCGAAATTGGAGAAATTTGAAAAACTGCGTGCGGGGCATGCCAAAGTCCCTCTGTAGATTTTCAAACGATTTGAGAACACCCCCTGACATGACATCGCCCAAGGTAGAGATGCCAATGGCATCCCATCCCCGGAAGCCCGTCAATGCATCCTTCTGAGGTAGACAACCGTTGCGCCACAGCGGGGTTTCCTGAGTAAGGACATTCCACCAGCCCATTCTACGCAGGGCCTGCCTCCACACCTGAAAGACCGCCTGCGTGGCCGGGGGGAGGGACCTCCGAAGCGGTGCTGAATACAAGAGCGTATGCAAGGACACCAAGCCCATCATGTGCTGCTGCACCGCATATGCCGGATCCCCTCTACTGCCGTTCCACCAGTCGTTCAATACTAGGAGGTGCGCCGCTTTGTAATACAAAGAGGACGTCCGATGTGGCCAGTCCCCCCGTGTACGTCGAGAGAAAGCATGTCCGCAGGGCTACCCGCGCCATGCCCCCTTCCCACAAGAACCCACTCAGGGCCGAGTTAAGGCACCGAAACCAGCAGGGCGAGATCGCGTTCGGGTGGTTCTGTAATTGGTATACCAGGCGCGGGAGCGCCACCATTTTTAAGGTCAAAATACAATAGGGCGACCCAATATTCCCAAGGAACTGGGTATAATCAATAACAAAAAGACAATGTTCCTTAGGCGAATTATTTCAACTTAACTTCACAGTTGAGGGATTGTCACTACAGTGAACATACATTTAAATTTTTCAAGAGAAGGTACAAATCTTAAATCATTTGTTTTTATTCAATCATATTCATCCAAAATCATGAGAATATATGAATGCATTATATTACAATCCACTTTCGGCAACACAATGGTATACTGTTTTTTCAGTTTTTTACAAAATATATACAGTACCAAAAGACACTTTTGTAATGAATATGGGCAGTATTAGCATATCTTCCATATATACATTAATTTTGCAAAAGCTATATACAAAATTATAAATCAGTCAATGCTGATACTATTTACAAAGAAGTGTCTTTGCGTCGACGTTTCGGTCTCATACAAAACAAGATAACCAGACCATCATCAGGACATAGGTTGCACCATGGACCTATAGTGAAACAATGTAAATATAATCACAGCTATGTCTGTACATAATCTTGAAAACAACAGTCTAGATTGTCTGCCCACACCGAATTAAATGGTGAAATAATAAATATAACGTGCCAACAACTGTGTCAAGGAACTAAAATGTCCTATTTACAAGTATATACATATATACATAGTGGCCATGCCCCAAAACGACATCCACCCACACCTTAGTAACACCGTGAAGGGAAATACACTTCCAAGTAAGTACTCACAGAAAACCAATGAAGATGACTCTTATCCTATTGGAGATATAACAAATAACAAAAATGTCCAAATTGACCAAAATGAGCAAAGCAATGTCCGTCATACATTTCAGCAGGGAGAAGAGCAGTAAGGTCATACCTTTAGTAGTGTCTTGTGGATCACTAAGTTCTAGGGGCACTTTACTCTGCTCCGTTATATCTGTAGCGAGACAGAACCACTAGCGACAGTAAGATAATAAGTTCCAATATTGATACGCTAAGAAAAATAAATCAAACAGTGAATCCGGATAAACTTACTGCACTGCGAGTGAAACAGCAAGCACAATTCAGCAATGGTCGGTAAACACGCGAGCCGGTTCTGGCGTTTACCCAGAATACCTAGAAAGAGCTCGCGATCACGTGGTACAGCGTGCCGCGTCACGTCGGCCATTTTGGGACCAAAAAGCTGCCTGACTCTGCCTAAAAATAGTATTAGGAGTCAGGCAAGCTATTAATAGTATAGCTAATGGTCGTATCCAACCTCGATAGCGAGAAAGTACTAAGAAACAGACAAGTAGTACTGAACCAGAATGCTTTGGAGGATCAATATCAATAAAATAATCAGAAATCAAGCATCAGCACTAACCAAAAATTAGAAAGAACACTACATCAAGGGGGTCATTACACCTAATCCCATATTAGAAGATACATAAATATCAGAAACCATAGAGCTGCGGAATTTGCATACAGAATATCAGCGAAAAGTTGCCAAGACTTGCCATTCAACATAGGAGTTTAGTCCCTTGGACACAGTATTTGCTGACCAAATCCACCTGTGTTCTTTCTGTGTGAGCAGGCGGTCGATGTCACATCTCCGTTTTGACTGTTTAACACTTTCCAAAACAAACCATTGCATATCGCATGGCAAATGTTGTTTTTGTAAATAGTGTTCCACTAAAGGGGCTGTTTCTATCTTGCATCTAATTCTAGATTGATGTTGTGTGATTCTTTTCCTTACTTCTTGTGTGGTTTTACCTATATAATATAGTGAGCAGGGACATTTGATGCAGTATATGACATTTTTTGTTAGACAGTTAGTATGGTTTCTCAGAGTCCAGTTTCTTCCATTTATACAGCAGGTCTTGGTTATTGTTGTAGTTTGACATGCGGTACATGAACCACAGGGATAGTGTCCCATTACAGGTGGTAAACCCCAAATGTTCTGGATAGTATTCACAGTTGGTTCTTCGTATGCTTTTACTAAGTGGTCTCTTTTTTCGCAATTTAAGATTTTTGCCCGGGTTCATGTAAAGACCCGAGGTTTCACCAAAGATCTGCAAAATGCGCAGGAGTTGCGGGCCGGAGCGAGGCAAATCCGTAAGAAAGAACAGCACATCATCGGCCTACAGCGCAATTTTATCCGTAAGGCCCACCATCCACCTGAACCCCTTGAGTTGGGCGTCTATGCGCACCCACGCAGCGAGAGGCTCCATAGCGAGCGCAAATAAGTACGGGGAAAGAGGGAAGCCCTGTCGCGTCCCCCGCCAAACCGGAAACGAACAGGAGACCGCACCACCCCGCGCACCGAGGCTGTGAGGTCTGTGTAGAGCAACCTAATGTACGCCAGAAAGCGCGGACCGAAATTAAGACGTCCCAAGAGGGCAAACAAATATGTCCAGCTCAAAGAGTCGAACACCCTGTCCATATCAGCCAGGAATAGCGCTGCCCGCTCCCCCAAGCACATCCAGGCTGATATTCGACTTGGGCCCTCCTGATATTATGTCGAGTGGACCGCTGTGGCATGAACCCGGCCTGATCTGGGTGGACTAGGTCCATAATATACGGCTTGAGCCTGGTGGCCAGAGCCTTAGCTAGGATCTTGGCCTCCGTGTTCAAGAGGGAAATGGGACGATATGACGCGTGGCCCTCTGGGGGTCTCCCAGGTTTTATAAATACCACCACCTCCGCGTGCCGCCAGTCCGGGGGGAGCGACCCGCTTTCACACGCCACCTCCACCACCGGTCGGAAATGGGGACCCAACTGGACTAAGAACCGCCGAATATATTCACTAGGGAAGCCGTTGGGGCCCGGAGCCTTGCCCGGGTTGAGCTCGCCCAGTGCCGCCGCTAATTCGTCGTCCCACAGGGGCCAGTCTAAGAGGTCCCGCACCTCGTCCGAAACCGCCCTTGGCGGGAGATCATCTATAAAACGCTGGTTAACTTCAGCCTCCAGACACTCCTGGGGAGCATACAGCCCCTCGTAGTACTCCGCAAAGCTCTCGGCGATGGCCGGAGGCTCAAGAATTGGCGCACCCCCAGGGTCCACGAGCTTAAGTAGCGGCTGGGCATGCATGGTGCCCTGACACAGGCGATGCAGCATCTTACAGGACTTGTCGCCTCACTGGTATATTCGGCTGCGGGTGGCTAACCAGGCCTGCCGTGCCTCATCCATCAACACCATGGTATACTGCTGTTCTCCGAGTACCAGTTGTGGCCTGACTGGGCCTCCACCCTCCTCCAGACCCTTGCGCTCCAACGCCTCCAGTTCCGCCTCTCGCCTCACTAAGTCCTTCCGTCTCTCCCTCCGGGCCGACGCGCACCAGGAAATATCTACACTGCATAACGTGGGTTTCAGGGCCTCCCAAAGAGTAGCCGGGAAATCCACCGTGCCTATGTTAGCAGACATATAATGACTTATTTCAGTAGTTAGATGTGCCCGGTAGTCATCCTGTACCAAGTGCCAGGCCGACATGCGCCACCGAAACGGCTGTCTGGCAGAGCCTGTAGCAACGGTAACGGCCACCGGCGAATTATCAGAAAGCGCCCTCGGGCGAATCTCAGCGGACAACACTCTATGGACAAAGACCCTCGGGAGGAAGATATAGTCTAGTCTGGAAAAGGAGTCTCTCAACGCGGAGTAATACGTGAAATCCCTACGGGACCCATGTCTATACCTCCAGGTGTCTACCGAGTCAAGGCCCGTGGCCAAAGTCCGCAGACTAGTGGCAGGTCCCCCAACCCCCGGGGGGTCTTGGACGCCCGCGGCACCCCGCCATCAATCACAGTCCCTCTCCATCACGTCATTCCAGTCACCCCCGATGATGGACAGGGTATTGGGCATGTTGTCCCAGAAGGACATGATCCGCTCCACCAAGGACCACTGCAGCGGCAGTGGGGCGTACACGCTACCGAAAGTCACTGTGTCGCCACCGATCTCTACCTGTACAAAGAGGTATCTGCCCTGTGTATCTGTCCATGTGCGTTTGTGTACAAAGGAAAGCCTGCGATGTATAAGAACTGCCACTCCCCTAGAGCCCCTAGTAAACCCGTAGTGATAGGCGTGCGTAAACCCAGAGCACTGGAGCACAGTCATTTAGTACCAAGCAAATGAGTTTCCCGCCCTCCTAGCATACTGGAAGACCGCCCCTCGTTTCACCTTATCTAACATCCCCCGTACATTCCAGCTGAAGCTGCGTAATGTAACCGGGCCTAAGCGCCCCCCTTCGCCAGCAGTGGACATTTAAATAACACAGCAGATAAAAGGCATGCAGCACCAGCACACAGTCGGCAATGCACATGGCAGTCAGTAAGCACCGAAGCAGGCACACACAAACTCTCTCCCCCCCCAATCCAAAACCCCAACTTACCCCCCCCCGCCCCCACCCGTACCTCCCAACCATGGGAGCACCTGTCGTGGTCGGATCATGGCCCGGCCCCCAACGGCGGACCAAGAGCCACCCCCTCCAAAGGATCCCCCAGCGGCAGCCCATAGAAACGAGGCTGTCACTCCCTCCCACCCAACCTGGGTGGGAGGCTCCCAGCCTAAGCAACCGTGCACCTGATCATCCACACCACAAGTCCATAGAAGCCTTGGATATGTCCCATAAGAGTCAAGGCATATCCCCTTGCTGCTCCTGTGCGGCGACATCTCGGTGGGGGGCCGAGCCAGAGCGTGAGCCACGGCTCGAGTGCGATCTCCTACGGCGACGCCGCTGGCTCCTAAGGCCCTCTCTGGCTGCTCCACTCGCAGAGGAGTCCGCCTCTCCGCCCTTCGCCGTATTGACCTGGATCTTTACCGTCTCGTCCGTCCACTGAAAAACCTCCTCCGGAGTGTCAAAGAATAAGGTGCGGGACTTGTAGATGACCCGCAGCTGCGCCGGGTAGAGCAGCGCGTACTGGAGCTGGAGGCCTCAAAGACGGGCCTTGGCCGCAGTGAAAGACTGGCATTGTTGCTGCACCAGTCTCGTGTAATCCAGGAAGATGAGGATGTTTGCGTTCTCATGTGTGACCGTGCCTTTCAGTCTTGCTTGCCGCAGGATGGTATCGCGGTCAGCGTAATTCAAGAACTTGGCTATTATAGGCCTCGGGCGCGCACCAGTTGGGGGTTTCTGCGTCAGCGCCCTGTGGGCCCTCTCCATCACAAAGCAACGCGACAAGGTGTCCGCCGGGAGCCAGCCCTCCAACCATTTAGCCAGGAAGCGCTCCACTTTGTCCCCCTCGCAGTTCTCCGGAAAGCCCACAAAACGCAGGTTGTTCCGCCGGGCGCGCCCTTCCGCATCCTCAACCCTCATGGCCAGGCCTCTCTGCACCTTCTCCATGGCTGCGACTTAAAACATCCAGGGCTTTAAGCTCTTTTTAGATTGTGCCAGGGAGGTACAGCCACGTCGTGATTCCAGGAGCCTGTTCCAATGGAAGGGGGCTAGATGAGAAAAAGCCTGCCCGCCCATTCTCACTTTCTTAATTTTGCAGGGGGCCAAAAGACTTTGCTTGCTGGATCTTAGTTGATGCCCTGGCACATACGCTCTTACCTTCTTTTTTAGGTAAGCCGGACCCAGGCCCTGCCTAGCCTTAAACACCAAAATACCAAAATCAAAAGTTTAAAGACTGCTCTCTTCTTCACAGGTTGCCAATGTAAAGACTGCAGCAGAGGGTGGGATGGAGTACGTCTCGGTTTATTCAAAACCTTTCTGGGTGCAGTGTTCTGCAGTACCTGGAGCCTGGAGAACAGATCTTCTCTGACCCGACTAGTAGGGAATTTCCGTAGCCCAGTCTGCTCACAATCAAAGCCTGAATGAGAGCCTTTCTTGCCTCCACAGGGATCCAAGGAAAAACTTTCCTTAGCATTATCAAGATGCGAAAACAAGAGCTAGACAGTGATTTTACATGCTCTTCAGAAGATAAGTTGCTGTCCAGAAGTATTCCCAGATTCTTGGCCTGCTTAGTGGAATGGGGACCCTCCCCCAGTTCCTCCGGCCACCACTCCGGAGTCCATAGTTCCTCCGCCTTTCCAAAAAGGAGGATCTCCGTCTTATTAGAGTTCAGCTGGAGGATCACAAGGAGCTGGGTTTAATCCATTGTTCTTTTGCTCACCACGCCACCCAAGTTTGGACCCAGCCATATGAAAATCAGTCTTGACCCTGTTCCTTATGGGAACAGTCCAACCCAAACTGTCAAGCCAGGTCCTCCCTGGATCTGAAACAAGCATCTTGGTGCTGGTTTCGGGCATCACCCCATATCAGTTGCGCTAACTTGAATCCAGTGGCGCAGTGAGCACTGGACCCACATCTGGGCATATCCTTCCCACTTAAGGTGATAAAAACAAAAGGAACAAATGATGGACGGAATGTTGAAAAATGCAAACATTTACCCCAGGACCTGGCTTGTCAGTTCAGGCTGAACTGTTCCCATGAGGAACAGGGTCAAGATTGATTTGCCTATAGCTGGATTTTTGTGACTGGGGATGAATGTTTGCATTTTTCAGCATTCCGTCCATCATTTGTTCCTTTTGCTTTTGCAGAAAATATAGTAGCACAGAACTTCTAATTTCTGTTATTGCTTGTTCAACTCCTCAAACAAAACAATCATTGGCATAGCCAATAGGGCTCTCCTTTGGGGCCTTTTAGTGTTTATTTGCTTTGTTAACGTTTCTAATATGTGTTGTAGAGCATTGTGAAAGTTGTGCAGTATGTTTAAAAGTTATAAGTGATAATAAAAAAAGTGTTATAACAATTTTGCCACCTTATACATAACCTAGAAAACATTACATACAAATGAAGTGCCCTAATAAAAACCAGAATTAACACCAAAAATGTGTTCTAATTTTTTGATTTATGCAGTGCTGGCAATTTTTCCCTGCCTGTTCTAATGCTTTTTTGTTATAGTTTTTATTGTTAGGTGGGGGCAGTTCATCATAGTAACATAACATAACGTGTATTTGTAAGGCGCACTTTCACCCAGAAAGGGGCATCTTGGCGCTGAATAACAGACGTCTATTGGTTACCCAACTCAATAGTACTCATTTTCTCGACTTCAGAAAGGATGAAAGGCTGAGTGAATTTGCCGGATTTGGACCTGTGACCATGAGGTCAAACACAGTCCCCTGAGGTGAGCACAAATACATGTAAAACCCAGGAAACATGGTGTAAGTTGAGCACAGTGCATGTATTTTTTAGCACAGAGTTAGTGTAGAACACAGAATATACACCACACATGTTCATGGCAATATGTTGTAAAATAAATGCACAGCAGAGTTCACAGTAGGGCTCTGTTGTGGCAATACATACTTAGTTGCAGATTTATAAGCCCCTTGCGCCACTTTTGCGTCACTTTTCCCATGTTACAAGTGACGCAAAAGTGGCGCAAGGGGCTTGTAAATCTGCCCCTTAGTGTCAAGATCTCACCTGTGTTTTCTACAGGAACTTCAGGGAACTGAAGAATAGTCCGCAGCTTCTCCCAACCACCTATTATGCTTGTATTATGTCTAGCAACAAAAGGTAATCAGGACAAGAAGGGAAACAAAACAAGGAAAGGAGGGAAGACACTCCTTCGTCACAATCCAGGAACTGCAGGAGTACGTCAAGGCAAATCAAAAAGGCTGTAGATGAAGGGGAACATAGTTTTAGTAAATAAACATAGCACACTGTATACACTTAAATCTATAGTGAATTAATAATTTTTACCTAAATTCCCTTCTTTAAATCAGGAACATAAAGGACGGCAGTAGAATACCCACTTCAGTGTAATGCTGTAATGTAAAGGAATATATTAATTGGGAGATGGATTCAAATAGGAAGCTTATGTATAATTTCACCACTGTGATTTGCCCACCTTTGCTAACTCTTGTGGCTACCTATGCTTTCTGGTAAAAAAATAAATATCAGCAACACTTCAGTGTGCCGCTCTCCTTCCCTTATAGGTTTGCCAGTGCCAACAATCAGAAGAGCAGCCGGTCACAAGACAAATCCTCAAATCAGGTGAGATGGGATTATGAGCAAAAATAAATAAAAAGGCAGTGCAACGCGCTGTTTACCGTAACCACGGATAGAAGAATTAACTTCTCTTTTTCTTTCTTGCAGGATATCAGGAAGTCCAAGGAGAAGGGTCTCGAGGAGCCACAGGAGAGACGGCCCGACGGAGGAGCACGAACGCCGACCGACCCAGAAGTGAGGGGCCGTGGCGCACCGGAAGTGATGTAAAGAGGTAAGTGAAAGCTAGAATGCGAAGCACATTCACTCAGGAAAGGCAGGGCTTTAACTAGCCCAACCTATCCCTGTGCATGCGTCTCCATCGGAGGCCATCATTGTAGTTCTAGAGCCTCAGCACCAGCAAACATTACACTTAGAGTTTAGTGTATGCAAAGCGCAGGGTAGAAAGGGTGCATGTAAAAAACAGGTAAGAAGGCGGTAGATGTACAGCAACGAGATCACAGAACAAGACAGGCCTCGAAACACAAGGTAGTAGTATATTGCACAGAAAACATGCCGAGCACAAAGCACGCGCACACGACTGCCACATAGCACAGAGTACATGTACAGCATGCAAGGTTGATATGCAAGTCATTCAGGTGGTGGCAGCGCATTTAAAAGGGTGAAAAAACATCGAAACACCCAAGTATACGTAAATCAAGTACCAGTAGAAGAGAGTACACAGAGTTAAGCACACAATACAAGGTAAACGCGGAGCACATACAACACCGAGGACACAGAATGGGTGAAGGAATGCATGGGCGTGAAGTAAGTTAGTATGATGGGGAGAAAGGGCTGAGTGGATCTTAGTGGACGAGAGATGGGGATGAACGAGGGCAAGAAGGGATGATTGATGGCTGGTGGAACAGGGAATGGAGAGTAAAGAGGGTGAAGGTGAGTGAAGGAATGGGTGTGGCTATGAAGGATGTGAGGAGGTGGTAAAGGAAGAGATGAGGAATGAGGGAGGCGAAGTAGGGCAGAGAGAATGGGGCGGGTAGTAAAAGGAGGGGGTAAATGCACAAAGGGAGGGGCGTGGAAGTGAGATGGGAACCCAGTGAGGGTTGTGGAGGCAAGATATGACGCAAGCAAAGAATTGGAGTGTGGGGGCAAATGAGTACGGGAGGGCAGTGAAAGGGAGTGCGAGAGGCAATGTGTGAAAGAGAGTTAGAATATATTTTCAGGGTGAGGGGTAAAAGGGTAGTGTGGAGTGGTTTTGTAGAAGCAACGTGGGAGAGGAAGTTAGGGGTTGTGAAGTGAGCAGGAAAGCATCTACGGCTGTGGGGGTTAGGGAGAACTTAGGGGGATAGTGGGAAGCCAAGGGGGGCGGCAAGGCAGAGCCGAGGTAGGAATTTGTGAGCGGAAATAAAGAATGAGGTAACTTGAGTGGGCAGAGGGAATGAGGGTGAGGGGAAGGCATATGGGGGCATTAATTGAATATGTAAAGGGAAATTAATATGAGAAAAGAGGTGGAAGTGAGAGAATACGGATGTGAAACTGCTGGAGAAGGTCGAGAGGCTGTGTGGGCAGAAGGAGAGTAGGGAGGCATGGTCAGAGAAGAGAGGTGGGGAGTGAAAAAAACAAGCGTGACAGCTAAACTGAAAGCGACTGCGCTGTGTTTAATGATCCATGACTGCGCTGTGTTTAATGATCCACAACTGCTGCTCGCTCCCGACAGCTGGATGTCGTGGGAGTGAGGTGGGGAGTGAAAAAAACTAAGCGTGGCCGCTAAACTGAAAGCGACTGCGCTGTGTTTAATAATCCACGGCGAGGAATGCAGCTGGCACCCTGCGCGCCCCTGCTCACTCCCGACAGCTGGATGCCATGGTAGTGAACATTTACAGAAAAGGTGGAACATACACCCACCTTTGGCCAATTGCATGCTTTCATTTTTTAAAGCCACACTAGAAGGCCAATAGAATGTGTGGAAGTTGAAAAATCACACTAACAAGTTTCGAGAAACTCTGGAGTGATTCCAAGAGGCCTCCCCATAGAGTGGCGCATGGGCACTGAGCTAGGCTCGACCTGAAAAAGGTTTTGAGAAAGTCTGGAGTGATTCCAAGAGGCCTCCCCATAGAGCAGCGCTTGCGCGCTGAGTTAGGCTCGACCTAAAAAGTGTATTTGAACAGGTCTTCGCCAGCGCATGATTTGTTCAGGTTTTTTTCAAGCTTGAATTATGAACTAGAGCATTTTCAAGGAAGAACGATGAAGAGATATACATAATAAAAGATAAATCGAGTCCATAGGTTTGCACCATTTTATCAATCGGACCATCAAAAAGTCATCCTAGCTGATGTTCTGGCAACTCATGAGGGTCTGAGATGACAAGGAGGATGCAAATTTACTCAGGCCGCAAACACCTAAATCTGGCTGACTTAGATGTTAGAGACAGAGGTAGCTGAGGATTAGAAGCCTCAAAAAATCTACATATTTCACACTGATGCCAGAGAATGAGGCAACTGAGGGTCTCAATTATCCTTGTTAGATCTCATATCCAAGTCACGTCTATGTAAATGTAAGATTCAAAAATGGCAAAGAATTGCTCAGCTCTTATCTACTAGTTGACCATGGAGTGAGATACTTCTTTAACGTTCATCCAAATGTGCGATGCTAGATGGTAGATAATTGCTTGGGCTTCAGATACTAACATCAGGTCCACCAGAATGGGATGTCTATATCGATTGAGTATTCACGCAACTTAGTTTCCTGAACATGAATATCAAGACTGACTAAATACCTTGTTCTGTCCTTAATCTACCCCCCTTCTCCTCACCACCCATCCATCACCCTGTACGAATCACAGAAATCTGATGTTAGCCAACTCCTGTGGAATGATTCTTGATCTTTGAAGGTAGCAGGGACTTGTGCGCTTACTAGAGTCTGTACCCAGAAAGTCCAGCATAGAGCGCCAGTCAGCCTCAAATACTGAGTAACTATTCTCAATGTCTAGGGACAGTTTCTCCATTTTTTTTAAAAACACAATTTTATTGTTTTAAAGGCATAAGAGACGGCCTAAACGGAAAACAGCATAAATACAGTCCCCTCAAGGCCACCATCCAAAGCCAAAACATTCGAACCGTGGGGCCTCCCTCCCTCAGAATAGCATAAAGACAGTCTACAAATGTCTAAGTGATAACCCCGCAAAATCTGACATCCGGATGACCAAATCCCCAAAGTATCCTCCCCCCCCAATCTCGGCCCGCTTCCTACCCTCCTCCCGCTACCCCCTCAACCCTCCCCACCCTCTTCAACAATAAAGCCAAAACCAAACATCTCAACCCCCCCCCCAGGCATGTCGGAGTACTACTATCGTGGGCTGGGGCCGACCCCGCCAGGTCAAACCAACACGGGACCAAGGAAATCATGCAGACAATGTCATCATTTGTCACGGGAATGGGGCTGTAGATCATAATCTACCTTCCCTTTGGACCCCAGGCTGTACTATGGCAAGCGTGTCACCGGGCTATGTGTGGGGGACTCCTCTTCCTCAGCCTCCGGAAGTGTGAGTTCAAGGACTAATCTTTCCCAAGCCCTCGCCCTCTCTAGTGCTTGTTCATTGCCTGTTCTAAGTGCCATTTGCAACCGGATTTCCCCTTCACAGCGGGCCTACTTACAGAACTCAGATTTCCATTTCTCTACACTGGGTCCTTTATTCGTCTTCCACTGGGAAGTTATAGTTCTTTTCGCCAAGATCAACCCCAGGTCAAGAAATTTACTAGTGATTTTGTTCTTTGAGGTGCGGGGAAACCAATGCAGAACGCAGTGTGCCATTGAGGTCTGTAAGTCCCGTTCTGTAACCTCTCGCAATAGCTCCGTCACCCCCTGCCAAAAGGAGCCCAGTGCTGTGCAGGACCATAACATGTGCGGGAAATCAGCCACCTCCTCCGGACATCATGGGCTGAATGGGTTGGGAAATAAACATGTAAGCGGGCTGGGGTCAGGTAAGCCCTGTGTAGGATGTGAAAATGCAGCAGCTTGTAGCTAGCATTGCGCGTCCCCTTCCAAGCCCTTTCCACTATTCCATTCCACGCCGCGTCAGGGATCTCCTGCTCTATATCCACTTCCCATTTAGTCTTTAGGGCTAGCAGAGGAACCAGAGCCTCCATGGTCATACGCTTGTATAAGCAAGTGACAGCTTTGATGGTCCCCGCAGCCACCACTACATATTGGCAAGCCATAGCCGTTGGAGGTTCTGTCATGCCCAGTTTCCAATGCTTATGAATCGCTGTTGTTAACGCAGCATGCACCAGAAAGTCACCCCTAGGTAGTTCAAAACGTTCTCTTAGAAGGTCAAATGGCAGCAACGAGCCGTCTTCATACAAGTCACCTATAGTCCCTAACCCCTGTTGTTCCCAGGCCTCCAAACTTTGCCATGAACCTCCATGAGGGAGTGCCCTACACATTTTCAATGGGATCTCGGGTGCATAAGGGATCTTTATCCCCCCTTCACAGGTACCTATACCAACATTTCCTGGCTGTGGCAAATTCCTGAGAGAGATGCATATCCCCTATCGGGATGCACAGAACTATGCGAGACAAAACTTGCACGGGGCCCGCCGGTTCACCGGACTCCCCTTCTTTTCTGGTGGCCCTCGCTACCCACTGCGTGAGCCACTGCAGCTGAGCCGCCAAATTGTATGACTCATAATCTGGGACCGCTAAACCTCCCTCGGCCCGGGGCCTCATAAACGTCTTGAGTGCCACTCTGTATCTGCCCAACCCCCACAAAAAGCTATTGACCATCATCCTTAACCTTCGGTAATAACTCGCCGGGATCCAGACCGGAAGAGACCTAAAACAATAGAGCAGTCTCGGAAGGGTCATCATCTTGAGGAGTGCCACTCTTCCCGATACAGATAGCGGAAGCGTGCCCCAGAAGTCAAAATTTGTCTTGGCGCTCTTAATCGCCTTCCCCACATTCCCTTCCAAGATGTCCCCCCGGTCATGGTAAATTGCCGTGCCCAGGTAGGGAAGGCATCTCTCCTCCCAGGCCACCCCTTCAGTAGTTTGCGGGCACGCCCCACGTTCTCGAGTCGGGAAGAGACACGACTTCGCCCAGTTAACCTTCAGCCCAGCCATCGTACTTAACGCCTGCAGAAGGGACTTCGCTCTCCGCAGGGAGTCACTGGTATCTGCTAAGAACATCAAGAGGTCATCAGCATAGAGCGCAATATAATGCACTTGCCTGTAAACATCCAACCCCTGGTATGCCTGACCCGTCCGAGCATGCGCCGCCAAAGGCTCCACCGCTATGGCAAACAGCAATGGTGGGAGGGGGCAGCCCTGGCGCGTGCCCCTACCCACACATGTCTCCGAGATTACTCCCCCCATCCGAACCCTGGCCGTTGCATCCTTATACAGTAGAGCCGTCCAACTCACAAAATCCAGACCCAACCCCATCCTATGCATCTCATGAAAGAGGTAGTTCCACTCCAAGCTATCGAAAGCGTTTTCAATGTCGACAGCAAACACCGCCGCTTCATCCACTTCATAGGTGTCAGTCTCCAGAATAAAAAGGAGTCTTCGAATATTAAGCGCAATGTTGCGGGTCGGGATGAACCCGGACTGATCCACATGAATTAGCGTGGACATGTGGGGGAGCAACCGCGTCGCCTGAATTTTGCTCAAGATTTTATAATCCAGGTTGAGCATAGACAGCGGGCGATATGCCGACCTATCCTAGGGCTGCTTGCCTGGTTTTAATAATGGGATAACAATCGCCTCTCTGGTAGAATCCGGTAACCTACCCAGTCTCTAGAGCCACGCCAGCCGGGGCGCCAGGAGGTCAATGTAAGTGAGATAAAACTCCCCCGGGAAGCCATCTGAGCCTGGTGTTTTGTTCCTTGCCATACTTTTAATGACTACCCTCACCTCCCTCACCTCTATGCTGCCACCCAGTAATTTCGCATCTTCCTCCTCCAACTCCGGTAAGTGCAAATCTCCCATGAAGGTCTGGAAGTCGTCTTCCAAGAGAAGTACCCTGCTGCGGAAGAGCTCTGTGTAAAAATCGAAAAAAAGCTCATTTATTCCGCGTTGATCAAAACAGGCCGCGCCCGTATGATCTCTGAGCTTCAATATAACTGAGCCACGGTGAGCCGGGTTGGCCAGCCAGGCCAGGAGGGCTCCCGTTTTATCTCGCTCTGAGTGCGCCCGTGTAAGATAGTTCTTGTGGTCAAAACATCGGAGGCGTTCTACCGTCGCCGCGGCCGCCTCCCTGGCCTCCAATAAGGCTTCTTGTTTATCCGGGCATTCTGGTCGCTCTTTCTCCGGGGTGCGCACCCTTTCATCTTCCCGTTGGATGTCTTGAAGTAAGGTCGTCCGAACTCCTGACACCGTTGCAATGCAGCTTCCACGCACTACCGTTTTGAAGGCATCCCACTCAATACTGGCCGACCACGCAGACCCCTCATTAATCTGAAAGTAATTATCTATACTCGAGGCTATAGTGGTTCCGAAAATCTGATCCTCAAGCGCCTCCGGGCGCAATCTCCAGGTAGGAATTCTGGGGCGCAGTCTCGACCACTTCATCTGGGCCATCAGCGGGTTATGGTCAGAGACCGTGCGAGTGAGATACTCACTAGTGCATATCTCTCCATGCACATCAGGGGAGCACAAGAATGCATCTATACGGACATGCAACTCGTGGAGGGCAGAGAAAAAGGAATAATCCCTATCTGTTGGATGCTGAGCCCTTCAGGTGTCAACCAATCCCCACTGTCGCTGCCAGGTAGATCGGGCAATTGCTAGCTTGCTCGCCGGTGCATTCGGTAATGGGGGGTGTGATCGGTCTAGGGCAATATTTGTGACACAATTAAAATCCCCTCCCAGGAGCAATGGGCCTACCAGGACTGAAGCCAATGTACGGGACAACGAGGAAAAGAAAGTGGGCTGCTCTACATTTGGGGCATACAGACAACCCATCGTTAAATCCCTACCATCTAATTTCCCCCGTACCACTACGTATCTGCCCTCCGGGTCAACCAGTTGTGTCGTACACTGAAATGGAACCCCCGCCCGTATCCATATGAGGACCCCTCTGGCATAGGCCGAGAATACAGTGAAATAAGCTTGACCCCTCCACCTGCATTGCAGAGCTTTCCCCTCCTTTGCCAAGAGGTACGTCTCCTGTAGAAAGGCAATGTGTGCACCTCGCCTTACCAAATAGGAGTGTATCTTGTGGCGCCTATGCATAGTGTGCATACCCCTAACATTCCACGTGAGACATGTGTAACCTAATGCGGGTCCCATTGCAGACATTGGACTACTTGACATTCCACTCCAATTTCCTCCCCGACACGCCCAGGTCCCTTGAACCATACCCCATAAACAAAGCAATCAAAACCTCCCCAACACCCCCTCACCAGGACTGGCGTCCAACGTGGCATCCCCATCCAAACCAAGAAACTAATACACATAGGGCCAGATGTAGGTAACTTCAATGTACCGACTCATAAATACCGAATTTTACCGATTCGGTATTTATGAATCGGTAAATATGAAGGAGGGAGATGTAGGTAATTTTTTTATTTGAATTACCGAATCGGTAACATTTGGTATTTACTGATTCGGTAAATACCGAATCGGTATTTCCCATTGATTCTATGGGCTGTGAAGCCCATAGGAATCAATGGGAAATACCGATTCAATACCGAATGTTGCAAGGGGGCAGCGGGTGTCACTTTGACACCCTCTAGCACCCCAAGTAAAGGCATGTGTGACATGTGGCACACATACATGCCCTAAGGGCATGTCTGTGTGTCACATTGCACAGTGTGCATGCACAGATGTGCATGCACACCTGGATTCGGTATTTTACCACACAATAGGATTGTGTGGTAAAATACCGACTCTTAAGGGCCTGTGGCACTCTCAGGAGTGTCATCTACATTTGGATTTACCGAATCAGTAAAATTACCGATTCGGTATTTTACAGAATCGGTAAATTTACCGAATCGGTAAATTTACCGATTCTGTAAAATAATGGCCCCTACATCTGAAAACCCAAATACCGGTCGGTAACGGCCGAATTCGGCCGTTACTGACCGGTATTAGGGCTCCTACATCTGGTTCTTAGTGTCTAATTCAAGGCAAGCTACTCGGAACGTCGACCCAGGAGGTCCGGAAGTCCCCCCCCCTCCAAGAGTTCATCTCTATGTACCAGGTCCCCATGGTAGCACCACAGAGCATCCACAAATACCCCCCTCCCCTCTCTGACTGACACCGCAAGGCCTATCATATATCCCCAGTACCTCACATGGGCTGCCTTAACGTCCTTACAGTCCCCTTAGCCAAACACTCCGTCTGCTGTTTGTGGAGTGACCACCGGTAAGTCCGCCTCTGACAGCCCATGGACACTGCTGGAACCAGGGCTCAAGTCATCACTCCTTGTGCGTTCCGACATATTGCGGGATGGGCTGATGTCCCCCTGGCTGATGGCCGCCACTGCCAACACCGCCTTGTCCCGTTCTTGCCGCCAGCCTGCAGGGGAGCCGGGTCGTTGCGTCAGTGTCACGATGGGGGAGCGACGTCTAGGTGAGGTCGTAGCTGATGCACGCCCGCCAATCACCCCACGGGCCTCTATCCAGTCCCAGGCTGCTTGTGGCGTGAGGAAAAAGTGCATGGACCCCTCAGCAGTGACTCTCAATCGGGCCGGGAACAACATTGTATAAGGAAGCTGCAGCGACCGTAATTTCCATTTTACTTCCAAAAAGGAGGCCCTTTGATGTTGAACGTCTCTGGTGAAATCTGGGAAAAGCTTAACTTTACTGTTGCCGATTCGCAGATTCTGCAACTCCCTGGCTTTCTGCAGGATGTGGTCCCGGTCCCTGTAGTGAAGGAGTCTGACCACCATTGGGCACGGCTGGGCCCCAGGCCTAGGCGGGCGCGCCGGAACCCTGTGGGCCTGCTCCAGCGCATAAAAGGGGGAAAGGCCCTCTGGGGCCACCTCCTCCCTTAACCAGGTTTCCACAAAATGCACTGCATCCAATCCCTCTTCTCGCTCCGGAATACCCACTATTCGGATGTTGTTGCGTCGAGAACGCCCTTCGCTATCCTCCGCTCGAATCTCCAACACACGGACTCTCTGCACCACCTCAGTCAACGACTTCTTCAGGGCATCCACCTCATCCGGAATGTCTTTCATGACCGTCTCAGTAGTCGCCACCCATTCTTTCAGCTTCCTGTGGTCATCTTTCAGGAAAGATAAGTCAGAGCCGATGGAGTCCATTCTTTTTTCCAAAGCCTCCCTTGAGGCCACGATAGCTTGCATGATATCGCTCAGGGAAGGGTCCCGTGATTGCGCTGAGCCGCCAGGACCAGTCGCCGCATCCTCCTCTTCCATGGAGTGTCCTGGGTCATCAAGTCTTAGCGCCTCAAAGCCCTTCTTCCTGTTCCCCCGGACCATCTTGGCCGCGTGATCTAGCGGCCAGTCTCACCACTCAGCTCCAGGACCAAGGTACACTCGCGGTAGGCAGCACAGTTCAGGCGGGGCACCCTTCAATATTAGGGCTCTGTAAGCAGTGACCCTCAGCAATGATGTCTTGCGTTGTTCCGCACTCTGAGTGACTCAGGTCTCTGCCTCAGGATTCACCACCGGGGACACCGATCTACTCCCTCCAGCCGCGGTCCTGCCAGGCCACTCACCGCCCGTCACTTCCCCACTCCTCTATCACAACACAGTGGCCAAGTACAGCAGAGGGGTTCTGTTTAGGAAACTCCGTCAGGGTGCAGAACCACTCCACAAGCTGAGTTGTCGTCCGTCTGCCGCTCCACTAACTCCGGGGTCATGGGCACCTCCCCTCCTCTAGCGCCAGCAGGGCACACTGTATCGCAGTCTCAGCCAGTGTACTGCCGCCCCCGGGGCCTGAGATTCTACTGTTGGTGGCCCTGTCAATGGCCCCCGGGGATCATTAGGTCGTCGCCATCTGGGGGAAAAGCAGACCCCAACATATATTCCAGTAGTTTCGCTCTGGGCCTCTCCACAAGCACCCCCCCCTGTTGTGGATGCGCCGACGCAGGCCTCGCTCCCTCCACTCACCTCGCCAAACTCAAGGGAGCCCTTCGCTCTCAGTACAGAGCTCCCCGTCAGGCACTCACCCTCACAATGCCGGTCGCCATTTTAGTAGCACGCCACTCGGTCACCTCGTGCCTGTCAACAGGACCTCCGACTCCGCTTATGGGGTGCAGCACATTGCACGCCCCTGCTTTACAATTGCACAGGGTTAAGGGGTACAGTCCAGGGTCGTGGCCCCATCCATATGGCCAGGTTATAGCGGGACTCGCTCTCGTGGGCCCCCTTTGGCAGTTCCCAGGCAAGGGCACCCTCCTCTCTGCAGCGCTAATAGAGCTCGCCCAGGCGCAGTCCCAGTCCGCAATCCGCCGGCTCCCTGGGTCGTGTACTCCGCAATTGCTGCCCCTTCAGATATCGCCTGACACCACAAGGGCGCCGCCATCTTGGGGTCAGGCAGGCCTCCAGCAATCTCCTCACCACAGCGCTCAGGGCCTCACTGCAGGCTCTCCACCTGCCCTGGCAACTGCGACACTGGTTCCGCACCCCCCGCTCACCGTCCAGAGCTCCTGGGGCCGTATCGCACTCTGGGGGGAAGCCCTGGTCAGGCGTCCATCCCCGCGACTCCAGCCGCCATTTTGGGAGCACACAGCTCGGCCACCTTGGGTTGCTCCAAAAGTTCTGTTACGCTGCTCACAGGGCGCAATCCGCCTTGCCCCATCCCCCGTTCAGCAAGGGCACGGGGTTCTGGGGAGTACCGTCCGGAGTTGGGGACCCGGAGATAAGGCCAGGATGTATGTGGGTATAGTTTGAAAAACAGGGGACCCCTACGCGAAATAGATTTGCTATAGGTAGGGCAAAAACAGTTTTGAAAAGAAATTATAGCAAACAATTAATAAGAAAAATGCCAAAACCTCTCATTCAAAATATTCGTGTGTATAGCTACGACATTCACACAATCCTATATGTATATGATCACAAGGAGATGTATATTTTGATTTTCAAAAATCTTTTTATTTTATTTTATAACAATAGTTGTCTGATTATTTTGAATGTCCTATTTAGGCTCTTTAAATAGATGATTGTAATACAAAATTCAATATTTCATTTAATAAAGGTATACACATTTAAAGAAAAAACTTGAAAAATATAAACACATATCACAAAAACCAACAAAGACAAGTCGGTCAATGGTCTATTGTAGTGGGCAAAAGCGGTGAGTATTGGCACTACGCGCGTTTCGGCATTCTGCCTTCATCAGGTGACCGTCATTCACGTGTATACTGTACAGGACAACAAAGACTATAAAAAATACAAAAACATACATATAATTATATTGCGAAATTTAAAAAGTCGTAGCATAATGGTATTTACAATTTACAATTCGAGAGGGTATAGGTCATTATTTACATACAAATATATACAATATTTACATACAGTAGCTCATGACATGATTGGAATTAGCTCTTAATTATGTTCCAATGGAAGACACTCTTGTTATCTATTTTTACACTTAGTTGCAATTGGATCTGGTATATACGTACACCATCAATTCTAAGGGACCATATCGACATGATGGATGTAACTCGTTTTTATTTCGCCAATAGAGAACATGAGGCTATTAGTATATAGACCATGCAAGAAACATATCGTTCATAAGTTAGAGTTTTGGTTCTTAATTGGCTAGCCCTCTATTATATACCCATACTGATGGTAGCATAGATATAACATGTTTTAATTATGGGTACGGTCGCACATAATGTCATAATTTCCTCAGTTTTGCATGTAGCTCAGACAATAAAATCATAGGATACACATTAAGACACATTTATTCCTTAAGGTATGTTTTATATGGCACATGAACAGGTCTATCTATTCTGATGAGAGACAACCTGATATACCTTTTACTTCAATGATCTATATTCTAAATTTTAGACACATTTCATATCAGACCATTATACAGGACAGAACTGACAGATATAATTCCCTGTATATAGCTGGAATAGATATCTATATTACAGGTGATTAAAGATTTACATTTTAGTCATGTCTACTCCTATTGTAATGGTATGGATAAGTCCCTAAAAACGGTAGCATGAGTATATGTAATAGAATCATTTAGAGGGATCACCAACCTTTTTTTTGATAATACAATATCGCTATGTAGATAGTGGTGAAATTCGTTTGAAGATCCTCATAGATTATCACGTCTAGATAGAGAGTGGGTATAGCCATTAGTTACTATTTAGTTCAAACGTGCGAATTGAATAGAATCTACGTATATATTTACCGTTTTAAAAGTTGTTTGTACTGAAAATATAAGATTATGAGACCCAATCTGTGGTCGAGGTGCTTGTTCCAATATACTTTTTTTCTTTCTTTTTTCTCTTCCCCAAAAGTCTATGCTCAGTGGTCTATGGAAATATAAATACACATATGTAATGTTTGTGTGGCTTCAGGCTGTATAAATTACTTGATCTCAGAAATATAGACGGAAAGCGGTACCTTTTCCTAGATATACTGAAAATCTTGAAACGTCATGTTTGGGAGACCGGCAAATATAGTTTGTAATCTCTTCTTTTGCTGTTAAAGATAAGAACAGATATATATATGTATCTCCCTGGAGCATCAAAAAAGGCACTCGATATGTATGGTACGAAGATAGAGCTTAAAAGAGTGTCTGGCTGAGGTATTACCTTATAAAAGATGAAAAAGGACAATTTCGCCGTATTTTGAATGGAGGATGACGTACATCATATAGCTTTGGTGGATACACCGTACTAAGGAAGAGGGTATAAAACAGGAGATTAGACGCTAGCTCAACATCGGCCAACGAACGTCTTACGAGCACAATCATAGTGCTTGCGAGGGTGGTAGCTATAATTTGCTTACCTTCGTTTTGCAGGCTAGTATACTTTGGCCAGACCTCCCCTCGACGTGCCGGTGGTTCAAGAACAAAAAAGCTTCTGAACCGGCGGTATATATTGGCAACCGGCCCGCCAAAAATAAGGTACAATTAATTGCACCTGGCGCCGGTGAATACCTGGCGCATATTCAGTGACGCGGTAATACTGGGACTCGGTGTCATAAAAATAAACGACGGACTTTCACGGACTCGTCTGAGAGCAAGTTTGAGTTGAACTATATATGGCAGCAGCCTATATGTTTAGATAATGTCCAATGGCGCATATTTAGAGATGTAGCGATCTAGGGGCTTGATGTCATAAAAATAGACAACGGACTTTCACAGATATGTTTACAACTTTATTTTATTATAGACAGCTATAAAAACGGCCTCATATATGGATATTGTTGGGGCAATAATGCAAAAAACTGTATTTTGCGAGGCCCCCCATATCAATATAAGGTAAATGGTATAAGGAAAAGAGGCGATGGTGCATATATGCAGTATGTCTGGGCACATATATAATATCAGTAACCAGGGTGCCCAAACCGATAGACACCAAATGGGCGCAGATATATTGGTTTTAACCAGAGTGACCATAATTATGGATGACAAATATACTGGCATCAAAACCGGATGTTACATAAATATCCCAGGTAGAGACAGAAGTTGAGATTATCACTTTCGGGATATTTATAAAAGATAGACTTCTTACTATGTAGATATATCAAAGTACAGCTATACTGTATATCTCTTATAGTAAATGGTATCTCCAATCCTACAGAATCGCTTGTTCCCATGGAATGTCCTGGTTTAAGCCTCGTGTGAATGTATTCAGAGAAAAAATCCAGAATACCTCCCGTTTTTTACGGACTTTATCTGGACATAGGCCTTCACGTGTCTCAATATGTTCCAGGATAATCCAACGTACATCCTCTGGTTTGTGATTCTGTTCGATATAATGGCTAACCATCGGTGCATTTAATTTCTGGGTTCTGATTGCAGATTTATGTTCTGTGAGCCTCGTGTACAGAGACCTAGAGGACTCACCGACATAGCCCAAACCACAGGGGCATAGAAGCAAATATACAATATTTTTGGTTTTGCAATTCACCATACCTGTCAGTTGGATTTTAACTCCATTGTGTTCCATTTCCTTTGTTTCAATCGCCTGGGGACATACTTTGCATGTTCCGCATTTATAGTTTCCGGTAACTGGATCTAAATTAGTTAAACTTCTTTGGGTAGGTTTTACCAATGGGGGCATGCGTGACCTGACCACTATGTCTTTGAGATTTTTATTTTTGCGATATGCAAAGAGTGGTTTTGGCAGATTTTCGTTGGTATTCTTGTTTGTATTCAAAATGTGCCAATTAGAATAGATTATCTGGCGTACTTGGTTGTTGAGACAGGAATGTCTTGAAACAAACACCAAGTTCGAGATTTGTTTCGGTTTTGTGCCTTGCAGTAGATGTTGCCGATCGTAGAACCGTGCCCTTTTATAGGATTCACGTACTAGTCGATGGGGGTACCCCCGCTCCTCAAACTTTTTTCTCATCAGGATCGCTCGTTCATCGAAATCTTTGAGTCTGGAGCAGTTCCGTCTCAGCCTAAGAAATTGGCTGAACGGGATACTGTTTTTTTGGTTGGATGGATGAAAGCTATCATAATGGAGGATTGTATTGCGGGCTGTGGGTTTTACAAAAAGGTCCATAAATAATTGACCTTGGTCATGTTTTATAGTGACATCAAGAAATTCTATTTCATTGTTGTTAATTTGTGCGGTGAACTTCAAGTTTGGATCACATGCATTTAGCCAAAGAACAAATTCAGCCAAGGTGTCTTCTGTGTCATCCCAAATAAAGATGACGTCGTCAATATATCGCGACCAATAAAACACTGACTCGAAAAATGGAGCCATTTCGTTAAAAATGTTCGTTTTCTCGAAAAAGGCAACATAGATATTAGCGATTGTTGGTGCGCAGGCCGCGCCCATACTGACCCCCTTGGTCTGTTTATAGAGGGTACCTCTGAATTCAAAAACGTTGTCGTTTAAGACAATTTTTAGACAGTCCAGGATAAATTCGGTATTACAGGCGATATTGTATGTTTCAATAAACCATTGGGTAGCATCAATAGCTCCTATACAAGGGATGTTAGAGTATAAACTCTCAACATCAAGAGTTACCATCCATTGTCTATGGGTATTAAAAGCTGTTCCTTCCAGTTGGTTGATGATCTGTCGAGTATCTTGTATATATCCAGGTATTTTGGAGATATGCGGACGCAAGATGGCATCAAGATATTTTGATATGGGTTCTGTTATGCTGCCAATGGTAGTGACAATGGGTCTAAAAGGGGGGTCTAATTCGTTTTTGTGTACTTTGGGAGTACCATACAGACTCGCCATTCTGGGATTGTCTATGTTTAGATATTCGTACTCCTTTCTACAAATATCTCCATTCTGCAGAGCTTTTGTGGTCAATTTATGAATTTTGTTTCTGATTTTTGGGGTAGGATCTCTCAGTATTTTACAATAGAAGTTGTTGTCACTGAGCATCTCTTCAATTTTTTCAGTGTATTTTTGTGTATCAAGGATTGCAATCCCGCCACCCTTATCGCAACTCTTTATAGTAATTTCTGATATGTTTTTTAACTGTTGCAACGCACTGTATTCCTCTCTATTGATGTTGTAGGGAGTGTTGGGTATGTATTTAGTTGCTGTCTGTAGTTTATGCATAACCACCTGTTCAAAAATCCGTATTTCAGGGGCCACTTGGTCTAGTGTGGGTGTAAAAACTGATTTAGGGGCTAGACCTGACCTATTCTCTTCAGTTGTTGTGTGTTCTGTGTCTGAAAAGTAATTTTTGAGACGGATTTTACGAAAAAAACACATGACATCATTATAAAGCTCAAATTTATTGAGTCCGGAGTGAGGGACAAAGGATAACCCTTTCGATAGAATCGCAATGGTAGCTGCATCTGCCTCAAATTTGCTCAGATTAAATATTGGAATTGTTTTTACTCTCTCCAATATTTGGAGCTCCGTGTCTCTAGATATCGGTTGGGGTTCTGAGGTTGATGGTCCTGATATTGTGGTTGGAATTGCCCTCTCTGTTGGAAGTTGGGTTGGTATTGACGATAAGGTCGGGACTGGGATTGATAATTGGGAGAAGGGCGGCCGCGAAGGAGCTCCGGAATTCGCTGCCGCCTACATCGAAGACCAAGCCACGTCCCCTAGGGACAGTTTCTCCATCACAAGGAATTCCCAAATTTTCTGAAACCCCCCACTGGTAGCAGGAATCATTTCATTTAGCGCTACTGAATTATACCTCCCTTTCTTGGAGTACAGCTGAAACTTATTAGGCCCCAGGGCACCTAGTTTGTTTTCTAGACTGCACAGCAGAGCAATTCCATATATTTTATCCAGCATTAATAACACCTCATACCACTATTGTAGTCGTTTTGGACATCTCCAGAAGAGGTACATTTGAGTGTTGAAATCTCTCCTGCCCCAGGGCATCACTAACTCCCTCCTCAGACCAAACATGTATTCCTGCCAGAGTATGCAACAGCATTATGCAGTCCTGTATGTCTTAGCAAATATGTCTTCCCGCTCTTCCGGGATTAGCAACTCTCCAAGTTCCATTCCCATGCCCTTGTGTAGGTCAATTGTTTCCTCTCTTTGCTTTGAATTAGGAGCATTACGCTTTCTGTGATCATGTGCCCAGTAAGACTCTATCACAGACAGGACCACACAAGAAGATAGTCTTCACTGGGGTCCCAAACTCGGGAGCGCACGAGGTCTGTTATGGTCTATTTTACTCATGATTACAGTACTGTGCTCAGCATGTAGTGATAAGCTCATCGATATGAATAATGAACTTCATGGAATAAATGTTTGTGGATATGTGTGCCAGATATACACAGTCACCTGTAAAATTCTACATTGTAAGAGGTGTTTTAGACCTTGAATGAAATTGAACTGGGCTTCTGTAAAAGATGTGCAAGTTTCATAAATATACAAGTCTCTCTCAGTTACTCAGCCACCTTTTTTCTATCTAGTCCTATCCGTATCAGTTGCCGTCTGGTGAACTTTGGCAGGAGCCACAGAGGTGCTTATGGTGCATATAATATGTTCACCTGTGTACTGTGTACCCAGAAACCCTGCGTCTTCATTTCCAGAGGTAAGACATACTGCTAGACTGACATTCTCTAATGATGCTCTTATTAAAATCAATACTGAACTTATATAATTAAAGCAGGAAGACCTGGTGGGACACACACCTCTATCTTTGGAATATGACATGCCCACTAAGTGCATGTCTTGTAACTTTGCTTTCACCCCATGTCTTCCAGTGTTTTTTATGGGCCGTAAACCAAAAAATACCACACAGGACCATTCTATGAACACTCAGTGTCCCCTTTTAAGGGAAAAAGAAAGCACTGATAAAACTCAGTTTCTGATAAAGGGTCTCTATTACAATGTCCGCAACCTTCTCAAATACATAGTTGAAATATGAGACCTCATTATAAATCACAAACCTGATTTATGTTTCTTTACTGAAACCTGGCTCAATCCTTTGACCACCCATGTATTCAAATCGCCATCCCCACAGATTACAGTTTACTAAGACTAGACAGAGTAATAAAAAAAAGGGGGGGAGGTGGCCATTGCTTTTCATAACAGAGTGAATGTCTCTTGTCTAGATATTCTCTGTGAGGATGGGATTGAGCTTTGTATATTTAGCCTGGAGGTTAGTAAGGGAGAACACTGGAAGGGTGTCATAGTCTATCGTTCCAGGACCCAAAAAATATTTTAGCCATAAACTCATGGAATGTCTTGCCCCACAAGTACTTGCTTCAAAAACACTTCATTTTGGTGGGGTACTTTAATTATCATGCAGAGTTGGCCACACATTTGGAAACCCAACTTCATGTCTCTGACCTGGAGACATTGGGGCTGTCCTTGAAGGTTTCCGGCCCTCTCACACTTCAGGGCACACACTAGATCTTATTTTTGCAAATGTCTTGGACCTTCAAGTTAATTCTCCTCTTCTCCTAACTTGGTCAGATCACTTAATGCTCATTTGTTAGGTGTCTTTCAATGCAATATAAACCAGTAGGAAAAATAAACCACAAGGGCAGATCCTCCTTCTCCTCTAACTTTCCTTCGCAGAATACATTTTAGAATCCTCAAACATCAATAGTGCGCTGACACCTTTTCAGGAGTCCTTTACTCAGACTTTAGATATAATTGCATCTTTAAGACCCACTCACTGCAAGTCCACTAGACTCCCTGCTTTATGGTTCACAGAGGAACTTGAGCAAGGGAAATCAGTCTATAGGAAACTAGAAAAGAGATAGCGTATATCATGGGTACTCACAAACTTTATCTTGGGGGCCAAATTTACAGTGTGGTTTGTGGCCGAGGGCTGCACCTGTGGGAATGGGGTCAGTGGGGGGCTGGGTTAGAGAAAAAAACTGTGACCATGAGGTCGATTACAGGCCCCTGCAGCAGATGCATTAGTCCACTGAGCCACCAGACCCAGCATTCACACACATGTCTGTCTGTATCTATCTGTCTGTGTGTCTATGTCTGTGTGTCTCTGTCTGTGGGTCTCTGTCTGTGTGTCTCTTTCTGTTTGTCTCTGTCTATGTGTCTATGTGTGTGTGTTTGTGTGTGTCTCTGTGTGTGTGTGTCAGTGTGTGTGTCACTGTGTGTGTGTCACTGTGTGTGTGTGTCTCTGTGTGTGCGTGTGTGTGTCTGTGTGTGTGTCTGTCTGTGTCTGTCTGTCTGTATGTGTGTTTGTGTGTGTGTCTGTGTTTGTGTGTGTCTGTCTGTCTGTGTGTATGTTTGTATGTGTGTGTATCTCAGTGTGGGTGTGTCTGTGTGTGTCTGTCTGTGTGTGTCTATCTGTGTGTGTGTGTCTCTGTGCGTGTGTGTGTGCCTCTGTGTGTGTTTGTGTGTCTCTGTGTGTGTTTGTGTGTGTCTGTGTGTCTCTCTGTGTGTCTCTGTCTCTGTGTGTATCTCTGTCTCTGTGTGTCTCCCTGTCTCTGTGTGTCTGTGTCTCTGTGTGTGTCTCTGTATGTGTGTGTGTCTCTGTCTATGTGTCTGTCTCTACGTCTCTGTGACTCTCTGTCTCTGTCTTTGTGTGCGTCTGTGTGTGTGTGTCTGTGTGTGTGTCTCTCTGTCTCTGTGTGTGTCTCTCTCTGTCTGTGTGTGTGTGTGTGTGACTCTGTCTGTGTGTCTATGTGTATGTGTGTCTGTGTGTGTTTGTCTCTGTGTGTGTCTCTCTGTCTCTGTGTGTGTCTCTCTCTGTCTGTGTGTGTGTGTGTCTCTGTCTGTGTCTCTCTGTGTGTGTCTCTGTGGGTGGAGTAGAGGCTGCGGTAGAAGAGGACATCGTTGGCTAAACGAAACAGGAAGCTTCCCAAAAGGCCATTTAAAAGTCAGCTGTGAAAGCACTTACAGCTGACTTTTACAGCGCCTTTTAGGAAGCTTCCCGACTGTGCCATGTGTGAGGTCGCAGAAGCCAGCAGTAATCACAGAAAATGGTGCAGGAGCATAAGTAGTGAGTACATATTTAATAATTAATCACTACTTGTGCTGCTGCAGTTATCTTCTGGGTTTACTGTTGGCCTCACTGGCAATGTAAAACAAGCATTGGCATAGCCATTAGGTCTCGCCTTTGGGACCTTATAAGTGGTTAGCCATGCAACAGTTGATGTTGTTGCACCAAGTATATTGTGCTGGATAACTTAAACACACCTAAGGTCCCAAAGGCGAGTCCTATTTATTGGCTATGCCAATGTTTGTTTCATGTTTCACGGTCTTGTATTTGGTTATGTTCAGAAATCAAAATTGTATTTTATTAAATTAATGCATTTTCTATAAACTATATTTTTTTGAAGAAATTGGCACACAAAGATTTTAGAATAATGCTTGATGGGTAAGATTAATTTTAAAAAATAGATTTAATAACAAGGCTGTGGCGCAGTCATGAGAGTTTTGCATTCTTAAAGTGCTTGTGAAAGCTTGTTTGGGGATAAAAAATTTTTTTTTACTCGTTTCCTTTAAAATGGAAATATGTATTTAATGAATGCGTTCTTTCAGTGTGTATTGATTTTTAATGCCTATTTTGAAAGGGTTGTGTTCATAAAACTGTACATTGTGTCGACTTTGGAAGCATGACCTGCAGAGTCAGCCATACTTCGATGTAAAGTTCACTTGCAAGTTAGAAGTACAAATCCGGATTGGGCGCGCAGCCCACTGTGCTATCTTGGCAGCCAGTTTAAGACGAGGCACTTTAAAAGCGGAGAGATGTGAGTGGATCAACCGTCTTACTGCCCCAGTAAGTATTGTCTGGACACCCCCAACGACGCCGAGGATGAGGGAGGGACGCAATGGAAAGAAAGCCTGGCAGGGAAGAGCCAGTTTTTTTCTCAGTCTGATGTGACATTGTTTATCACACACCGAGGCTGAGTGGGGGACGCGATGAAAAGCCCGGCAGGGAAGAGCCCGTTATTCTCAGTCTGATGTGACATTGTTTATCAAGGCTCCGTGAGAGCATTTTACTGCAGATTCCCGTTTATTTGGCGCTTCTCTTAAAGTGTAAATATTATTGTAGACAAGTTTAGCGTTTGTTGCAATAAAGTTTAACCCCTTAAGTGCTGCCGTCGGCCACCGGTCGTCACGGGCACTACCTCCCCAGTGCTGCGTGCGACCGCTGGACGTCCAGTTCAGCACCGGATAATGGACAGCGCAGCACTGGGGAGGTTTGTTTACTAGCTCCCAAGTGGTTAGATAAAAATAAATAAAACAAATTACAGTCATGGAAGCGAGAAAAAGACATGGAGATGAAATCGAAGGAGAGAGCTGGAGAAAGAGAAATACATAAATAGAAGTAGAGCAAAAGTAAGCGAGAGAGAAAAGCAAATGAAGATGGAAGACAGATAGGGATGGAGAGAGAGAGCACGAGAGATGATGACAGGAGAAGAAGGCAGGCGAGAGCGCGGTAGACAGAATGAGGTGAATACAGAAAGAAGGAAGACAGAAGAGTCGGGTGAGAAACAGAATGGCAGGAAGGCAGCAGCGAGAGGCATGTGGGGAGAGACAGAGAGGAAGAGGGTGGACAGAAAGAGTGGGAGCTTCGGAGAGCAGATTTAGAGAGAGGGCCCGAGAGGTGATGGGGACAGAAATGGAGAGGGGAGGTGGAACTATGGGAAGAGAAGGAAAGATTTGCTTGAGAGGAGAGAGAACGTGGAGACAGGAATTGGGGGATGGGACTGGCGCTGTAATGGAGAGGCAAAGAGGAGAAGGAGAGGGCAGAGCGAGTGAGTGGGCAAGGAGAGAGCGGCGCGTATGTGTTTGCTGGCCCTGGAGTGGTGCGAGCGTGCGCAGTCTGCTGTTTTTCGAAGCACATACTTGTGCTTGTGGCACGCTTCTTCTTGCTCCCTCAAGGTGGATGCTGCCACAAGCACGAGTATGTGCTTCGAAAAAGAGCTGAATGACGGCTAAAGGTCTTCTATGCAGCGCATGCGTGCTGCATAGGCGAGACCGAAAAAACGTGCCCCCAGGACAGAAAGTGGAATTATCTTTCCTGTGTGACATCAGCCGAGAATAGTCAGCAAGCCACAGTGAACAAGTGAGACAAACTTCAGTGCCCTTTTGGTAAATACCCAGTCTGCATATCAGCAGCAGCCGAATTCGTGGACTTGAACTCCAGGAAGATTCTGTCCACTGTAAAGGCAATTGTTGTTTCAACTAATGGAAAGGCCCGGCTCATCTTTTCATACTACAGAGGTATGCAAAATGATGATCGTGCCAGATTTAATCATATAAATACAATGCACACAGTTAATAAAGCCTACTGATAGCACGGGAGACTGTAAAACACAATAAAGATATCAAACTATTACTGTCTATACCTACTAAAAATGTCCTTAGAAAACTGATACTGAACACTGACATTTACTGGCTGGAACTATTAACATGCAGCTATAATGCGCCAAGGATCACCACAACAATAAGCCTCCCTTACAAATCTTAGCATTGTAATTGTTGGACTTGGCCCTTCTGGCAGGTTCACACCTGAAGTTTTTGCTTCTTATATGTGACCTGGGGATGGTGATTCTTGGCTTCTGCGCACGTTCACTGTGTCCCAGTGAAAAGTGCGTGCACACTCTGAGTGCGTGTGGTGAGATAGGCCTGCCCTCCCATAGGAATGCATGGGGAATGTATGTGTCCCTTGCAGTTCCTGATGCGTGTGGTGTGCAGGCTCGAGTCTGGTATGTGCGGACTTGTGTGATTGAATTCTGCGAGATGATGTATGCGGCGTGTATGTGTCTAGTGGGGAAGTGGCACTTCTAGACATGGGTGTGCGTCTGCAGTGAGTATGCTGGCGCATGATTGGCTGAAGCTGGCTGGGGAGCCGGGCTCCAGGAGTCTGTATGAGTCTGCCCCGGTGGTGAATGGAGAGATTAGCATACTGATGTGAGAGAGGGGTGCACCTGGATCCTGAATAGGGCTGGGCTTTCCCCACACAATGCTGGCTCCGCCCCCTGGGGTGCGACTGATGACCCTAGCCTGCCTGGTGAATGGAAAGGGTGGCTGGGGAAAACAAAGTATGCCAAAATCAGCTGGGACTGGTTTCTCCCCCACCCTGCACCTTTACACAAAGGAATTCAATGTATAACAAGCATTTACAATGCAATAGGTCTCGCAGTTGTTAGAGTTTGAGCTATTGGCATTGTAAATGGCAATGTCTTTTATTTATGTGTTGGTTTTTAAAACATAAATAAAAGGCATTGTCATTTACAATGCCAATAGGTTAAACTCTCGCAAATGCGAGACCTATTGCATTGCAAATGCTTTTTTTTATGTAGTTGTCTGTGAAGTTCCACTTGCAAGTCATGGTGCACGCCCAGGTCAAGCAGAATCTGTGGTGTTTCTAGAAAACTGAAACAGCCAATTGTTTTATGGCCATTTCTTGCAGGGGCTTCACAAAAAACAACCACGAGGACTGACAGGGGAGACCCCTCAGCAACCTGCATATTAATGTTTTAGGAGAAAAGATAGTTGCAAAAAAATACTAGGCGTGACCGTCTGGACAAGATTGGACAAAACCAAAGAAAAACAGCAGTCTTTTCCACGTTTGGGGTGTCTTTAAAGCCCTAGCCTAGCAACATTTTAACTGCACTCTGCATCTGCACTCTAAATCTGCACTCTGCACTCTCAATCTGCACTCTGCACTTTCAATCTGCACTCTGAATATGCACTCTCAATCTGCACTCTCAATCTGCACTCTGAATCTGCACTCTGAATCTGCACTCTGAATCTGCACTCTGAATCTGCACTCTGAATCTGCACTCTGTACTCTGAATCTGCACTCTGAATCTGCACTCTGTACTCTGAATCTGCACTCTGTACTCTGAATCTGCGCTCTGTACTCTGAATCTGCACTCTGAATCTGCACTCTGAATCTGCACTCTGCACTCTGAATCTGCACTCTGTACTCTGAATCTGCACTCTAAATCTGCACTCTGCACTCTCAATCTGCACTCTGCACTCTGCACTCTCAATCTGCACTCTCAATCTGCACTCTCAATCTGCACTCTGAATCTGCATTCTCAATCTGCACTCTGAATCTGCACTCTGAATCTGCACTCTGAATCTGCACTCTGACTCTGCACTCTGACTCTGCACTCTCCACTCTGCACTCTGACTCTGCACTCTGCACTCTGAATCTGCACTCTGCACTCTGAATCTGCACTCTGTACTCTGAATCTGCACTCTGAATCTGCACACTGAATCTGCACTCTGTACTCTGAATCTGCTCTCTGCATCTGCACTCTGCACTCTGAATCTGCACTCTGCACTCTGAATCTGCACTCTGAATCTGCACTCTGTACTCTGAATCTGCACTCTGCACTCTGAATCTGCACTCTGCACTCTGAATCTGCACTCTGCACTCTGAATCTGCACTCTGAATCTGCACTCTGTACTCTGAATCTGCACTCTGCACTCTGAATCTGCACTCTGCACTCTGAATCTGCACTCTGAATCTGAATCTGCACTCACAATCTGCACTCTGCACTCACAATCTGCACTCTGCACTCTGAATCTGCACTCCCAATCTGCACTCTGCACTCTCAATCTGCACTCTGCACTCTCAATCTGCACTCTGAATCGGCACTCTGCACTCTGAATCTGCACTCTGCATTCTGAATCTGCACTCTGAATCTGCACTCTGAATCTGCACTCTGAATCTGCACTCTGAATCTGCACTCTCAATCTGCACTCTGCACTCTGAATCTGCACTCTGAATCTGCACTCTGCACTCTGAATCTGCACTCTGCACTCTGAATCTGCACTCTGAATCTGCACTCTCAATCTGCACTCTCAATCTGCACTCTCAATCTGCACTATCAATCTGCACTCTGAATATGCACTCTGCACTCTGAATCTGCACTCTGAATCTGCACTCTGCACTCTCAATCTGCACTCTGCACTCTCAATCTGCACTCTGAATCTGCACTCTGCACTCACAATCTGCACTCTGCACTCACAATCTGCACTCTGCACTCTGAATCTGCACTCTGAATCTGCACTCTGAATCTGCACTCTGCACTCTGAATCTGCACTCTCAATCTGCACTCTGCACTCACAATCTGCACTCTGCACTCTGAATCTGCACTCTGAATCTGCACTCTGCACTCACAATCTGCACTCTGCACTCTGAATCTGCACTCTGCACTCTGAATCTGCATTCTGCACTCTGAATCTGCACTCTGCACTCTGAATCTGCACTCTGCACTCTGCACTCTGAATCTGCACTCTGAATCTGCACTCTGAATCTGCACTCTGAATCTGCACTCTGTACTCTGAATCTGCACTCTGAATCTGCACTCTGCACTCTGAATCTGCACTCTGTACTCTGAATCTGCACTCTGAATCTGCACCCTGAATCTGCACTCTGCACTCTGAATCTGCACTCTGCACTCTGAATCTGCACTCTCAATCTGCACTCTGCACTCTGAATCTGCACTCTGCACTCTGAATCTCCACTCTGCACTCTGAATCTGCACTCTCAATCTGCACTCTGCACTCACAATCTGCACTCTGCACTCACAATCTGCACTCTGCACTCTGAATCTGCACTCTGAATCTGCACTCTGCACTCTGAATCTGCACTCTGCACTCTGAATCTGCACTCTCAATCTGCACTCTGCACTCACAATCTGCACTCTGCACTCACAATCTGCACTCTGCACTCTGAATCTGCACTCTGAATCTGCACTCTGAATCTGCACTCTGCACTCTGAATCTGCACTCTGCACTCTGCACTCTGAATCTGCACTCTGCACTCTGAATCTGCACTCTGCACTCTGAATCTGCACTCTGCACTCTGAATCTGCACTCTGCACTCTGAATCTGCACTCTGAATCTGCACTCTGAATCTGCACTCTGCACTCTGAATCTGCACTCTGCACTCTGAATCTGCACTCTGAATCTGCACTCTGCACTCTGAATCTGCACTCTGCACTCTGCACTCTGAATCTGCACTCTGAATCTGCACTCTGCACTCTGAATCTGCACTCTGCACTCTGAATCTGCACTCTGAATCTGCACTCTGCACTCTGAATCTGCACTCTGCACTCTGAATCTGCACTCTGTACTCTGAATCTGCACTCTGAATCTGCACTCTGAATCTGCACTCTGAATCTGCACTCTGAATCTGCACTCTGCACTCTGAATTTGCACTCTGAATCTGCACTCTGTACTCTGAATCTGCACTCTGCACTCTGAATCTGCACTCTGCACTCTGAATCTGCACTCTGCACTCTGAATCTGCACTCTGAATCTGCACTCTGTACTCTGAATCTGCACTCTGCACTCTGAATCTGCACTCTGCACTCTGAATCTGCACTCTGAATCTGAATCTGCACTCACAATCTGCACTCTGCACTCACAATCTGCACTCTGCACTCTGAATCTGCACTCTCAATCTGCACTCTGCACTCTCAATCTGCACTCTGCACTCTCAATCTGCACTCTGAATCTGCACTCTGCACTCTGAATCTGCACTCTGCACTCTGAATCTGCACTCTGAATCTGCACTCTGAATCTGCACTCTCAATCTGCACTCTCAATCTGCACTCTCAATCTGCACTCTCAATCTGCACTCTGCACTCTGAATCTGCACTCTGAATCTGCACTCTGCACTCTGAATCTGCACTCTGAATCTGCACTCTGAATCTGCACTCTCAATCTGCACTCTCAATCTGCACTCTCAATCTGCACTCTGAATATGCACTCTGCACTCTGAATCTGCACTCTGCACTCTCAATCTGCACTCTGCACTCTCAATCTGCACTCTGAATCTGCACTCTGCACTCTCAATCTGCACTCTCAATCTGCACTCTGCACTCTGAATCTGCACTATCAGAGTGCAGATTCAGAGTGCAGATTCAATCTGCACTCTGCACTCACAATCTGCACTCTCAATCTGCACTCTGCATCTGCACTCACAATCTGCACTCTGCACTCTGAATCTGCACTCTCAATCTGCACTCTGCACTCTCAATCTGCACTCTCAATCTGCATTCTGCACTCACAATCTGCACTATGCACTCACAATCTGCACTCTGCACTCTGAATCTGCACTCTGCACTCTGAATCTGCACTCTGTACTCTGAATCTGCACTCTGAATCTGCACTCTGTACTCTGAATCTGCACTCTGAATCTGCACTCTGAATCTGCACTCTGCACTCTGAATCTGCACTCTGTACTCTGAATCTGCACTCTGAATCTGCACTCTGTACTCTGAATCTGCACTCTGAATCTGCACTCTGAATCTGCACTCTGCACTCTGAATCTGCACTCTGCACTCTCAATCTGCACTCTCAATCTGCACTCTGCACTCACAATCTGCACTCTGCACTCACAATCTGCATTCTGCTTCTGAATCTGCACTCTGCACTCTGAATCTGCACTCTGCACTCTGAATCTGCACTCTGCACTCTGAATCTGCACTCTGAATCTGCACTCTGCACTCTGAATCTGCACTCTGCACTCTGAACCTGCACTCTGAATCTGCACTCTGCACTCTGAATCTGCACTCTGCACTCTCAATCTGCACTCTGCACTCACAATCTGCACTCTGCACTCACAATCTGCACTCTGCACTCTGAATCTGCACTCTGAATCTGCACTCTGAATCTGCACTCTGCACTCTGAATCTGCACTCTCAATCTGCACTCTGCACTCACAATCTGCACTCTGCACTCTGAATCTGCACTCTGAGTCTGCACTCTGAATCTGCACTCTGCACTCAAAATCTGCACTCTGCACTCACAATCTGCACTCTGCACTCTGAATCTGCACTCTGCACTCTGAATCTGCACTCTGCACTCTGAATCTGCACTCTGCACTCTGAATCTGCACTCTGCACTCCGCACTCTGAATCTGCACTCTGAATCTGCAATCTGAATCTGCACTCTGAATCTGCACTCTGAATCTGCACTCTGAATCTGCACTCTGTACTCTGAATCTGCACTCTGAATCTGCACTCTGCACTCTGAATCTGCACTCTGTACTCTGAATCTGCACTCTGAATCTGCACCCTGAATCTGCACTCTGAATCTGCACTCTGCACTCTGAATCTGCACTCTGAATCTGCACTCTGCACTCACAATCTGCACTCTGCACTCACAATCTGCACTCTGCACTCTGAATCTGCACTCTGCACTCTGAATCTGCACTCTGTACTCTGAATCTGCACTCTGAATCTGCACTCTGTACTCTGAATCTGCACTCTGAATCTGCACTCTGAATCTGCACTCTGCACTCTGAATCTGCACTCTGCACTCCTAATCTGCACTCTGCACTCTGAATCTGCACTCTGAATCTGCACTCTGCACTCTGAATCTGCACTCTGCACTCTGAATCTGCACTCTGCACTCTGAATCTGCACTCTCAATCTGCACTCTGCACTCACAATCTGCACTCTGCACTCACAATCTGCACTCTGCACTCTGAATCTGCACTCTGAATCTGCACTCTGAATCTGCACTCTGCACTCTGAATCTGCACTCTGCACTCTGAATCTGCACTCTCAATCTGCACTCTGCACTCACAATCTGCACTCTGCACTCACAATCTGCACTCTGCACTCTGAATCTGCACTCTGTACTCTGAATCTGCACTCTGAATCTGCACTCTGTACTCTGAATCTGCACTCTGAATCTGCACTCTGAATCTGCACTCTGCACTCTGAATCTGCACTCTGAATCTGCACTCTGCACTCTGAATCTGCACTCTGCACTCTGAATCTGCACTCTGAATCTGCACTCTGCACTCTGAATCTGCACTCTGCACTCTGCACTCTGAATCTGCACTCTGCACTCTGAATCTGCACTCTGCACTCTGAATCTGCACTCTGCACTCTGAATCTGCACTCTGCACTCTGAATCTGCACTCTGAATCTGCACTCTGCACTCTGAATCTGCACTCTGCACTCTGAATCTGCACTCTGAATCTGCACTCTGCACTCTGAATCTGCACTCTGCACTCTGCACTCTGAATCTGCACTCTGAATCTGCACTCTGCACTCTGAATCTGCACTCTGCACTCTGAATCTGCACTCTGAATCTGCACTCTGCACTCTGAATCTGCACTCTGCACTCTGAATCTGCACTCTGTACTCTGAATCTGCACTCTGAATCTGCACTCTGAATCTGAACTCTGAATCTGCACTCTGAATCTGCACTCTGAATCTGCACTCTGCACTCTGAATTTGCACTCTGAATCTGCACTCTGAATCTGCACTCTGAATCTGAACTCTGAATCTGCACTCTGCACTCTGTACTCTGAATCTGCACTCTGAATCTGCACTCTGCACTCTGTACTCTGAATCTGCACTCTGCACTCTGTACTCTGAATCTGCACTCTGAATCTGCACTCTGTACTCTGAATCTGCACTCTGTACTCTGAATCTGCACTCTGTACTCTGAATCTGCACTCTGCACTCTGAATCTGCACTCGGAATCTGCACTCTGCACTCTGTACTCTGAATCTGCAATCTGCACTCTGTACTCTGAATCTGCACTATGCACTCTGAATCTGCACTCTGAATCTGCACTCTGAATCTGCACTCTGCACTCTGTACTCTGAATCTGCACTCTGCACTCTGAATCTGCACTCTGTACTCTGAATCTGCACTCTGAATCTGCACTCTGAATCTGCACTCTGAATCTGCACTCTGAATCTGCACTCTGCACTCTGAATCTGCACTCTGCATCTGCACTCTGCACTCACAATCTTCACTCTGCACTCTGAATCTGCACTCTGAATCTGAATCTGCACTCTGAATCTGCACTCTGGATCTGCACTCTGCACTCTGAATCTGCACTCTGCACTCTGAATCTGCACTCTGCACTCTGAATCTGCACTCTGAATCTGCACTCTGCACTCTGAATCTGCACTCTCAATCTGCACTCTGAATCTGCACTCTCAATCTGCACTCTCAATCTGCACTCTCAATCTGCACTCTCAATCTGCACTCTGCACTCTGAATTTGCACTCTGAATCTGAATCTGCACTCTGCACCTGCACTCTGCACTCTCAATCTGCACTCTCACCTGCACTCTCAATCTGCACTCTCAATCTGCACTCTGCACTCTGAATCTGCACTCTGAATCTGCACTCTGAATCTGCACTCTGAATCTGCACTCTACAATCTGCACTCTACAATCTGCACTCTGAATCTGCACTCTGAATCTGCACTCTACAATCTGCACTCTTCCCATGATACACTCCCTGCGGTGAAGTGTGCTTACCCCTCTTCTAGTGCACTTCCTCAGAGGTAAGAAGCACTATATACATTCAGCTACAATACAATACACGCCTTTCGCGAAATTATTTTCTTCCTTTGGTTGTCTGCCCTGGACGACAATACAAACTCAGCCACAGGCAGGGCAGAGCCGAATGAAAATATATATATACATATACATATATATATATATATATTTTTTTTTTTTCACAAAAGGGGTCCTGTGCTTAGAAGACGCCACTCCCCAAAGGTCATTCATCGAATTTTATTTGCAAACAGGCAGCTTCTTACAGAGATTGTTCAATGACGCCCTGACGCGTTTCGAAGCAGTAGCCTCTTCCTCATAGGGCAAAAAGCAGTTAGAATGCCGCTGCACGTTACAACCTTTAATCCCTTTTCTGCACGCCGCTCCCACTGGGTACTCTCACAGCATGCTGGGTGTTGTAGTGCTGTTGTAATTAGGCACTAACCTTCGTGTTCGCTTTATTCAGTCTTTTTTAATCCCCTCCAATGGGGCTCCGTTAGGATAGTTGTCTGTTTATTAACGCGACCTTTGTGCCGCTATGCCAGCATAATTCAGGCATGTAGACCCGTTTCTTCGTTGATCGGGCGGTGCATCTTCCCACGGCCGGACTGCCGCGTATTAACATTTCACAAAAGGGGTCCTGTGCTTAGAAGACGCCACTCCCCAAAGGTCATTCATCGAATTTTATTTGCAAACAGGCAGCTTCTTACAGAGATTGTTCAATGACGCCCTGACGCGTTTCGAAGCAGTAGCCTCTTCCTCATAGGGCAAAAAGCAGTTAGAATGCCGCTGCACGTTACAACCTTTAATCCCTTTTCTGCACGCCGCTCCCACTGGGTACTCTCACAGCATGCTGGGTGTTGTAGTGCTGTTGTAATTAGGCACTAACCTTCGTGTTCACTTTATTCAGTCTTTTTTAATCCCCTCCAATGGGGCTCCGTTAGGATAGTTGTCTGTTTATTAACGCGACCTTTGTGCCGCTATGCCAGCATAATTCAGGCATGTAGACCCGTTTCTTCGTTGATCGGGCGGTGCATCTTCCCACGGCCGGACTGCCGCGTATTAACATTTCACAAAAGGGGTCCTGTGCTTAGAAGACGCCACTCCCCAAAGGTCATTCATCGAATTTTATTTGCAAACAGGCAGCTTCTTACAGAGATTGTTCAATGACGCCCTGACGCGTTTCGAAGCAGTAGCCTCTTCCTCATAGGGCAAAAAGCAGTTAGAATGCCGCTGCACGTTACAACCTTTAATCCCTTTTCTGCACGCCGCTCCCACTGGGTACTCTCACAGCATGCTGGGTGTTGTAGTGCTGTTGTAATTAGGCACTAACCTTCGTGTTCGCTTTATTCAGTCTTTTTTAATCCCCTCCAATGGGGCTCCGTTAGGATAGTTGTCTGTTTATTAACGCGACCTTTGTGCCGCTATGCCAGCATAATTCAGGCATGTAGACCCGTTTCTTCGTTGATCGGGCGGTGCATCTTCCCACGGCCGGACTGCCGCGTATTAACATTTCACAAAAGGGGTCCTGTGCTTAGAAGACGCCACTCCCCAAAGGTCATTCATCGAATTTTATTTGCAAACAGGCAGCTTTTTACAGAGATTGTTCAATGACGCCCTGACGCGTTTCGAAGCAGTAGCCTCTTCCTCATAGGGCAAAAAGCAGTTAGAATGCCGCTGCACGTTACAACCTTTAATCCCTTTTCTGCACGCCGCTCCCACTGGGTACTCTCACAGCATGCTGGGTGTTGTAGTGCTGTTGTAATTAGGCACTAACCTTCGTGTTCGCTTTATTCAGTCTTTTTTAATCCCCTCCAATGGGGCTCCGTTAGGATAGTTGTCTGTTTATTAACGCGACCTTTGTGCCGCTATGCCAGCATAATTCAGGCATGTAGACCCGTTTCTTCGTTGATCGGGCGGTGCATCTTCCCACGGCCGGACTGCCGCGTATTAACATTTCACAAAAGGGGTCCTGTGCTTAGAAGACGCCACTCCCCAAAGGTCATTCATCGAATTTTATTTGCAAACAGGCAGCTTCTTACAGAGATTGTTCAATGATGCCCTGACGCGTTTCGAAGCAGTAGCCTCTTCCTCATAGGGCAAAAAACAGTTAGAATGCCGCTGCACGTTACAACCTTTAATCCCTTTTCTGCACGCCGCTCCCACTGGGTACTCTCTTGGGGAGTGGCGTCTTCTAAGCACAGGACCCCTTTTGTGAAATATATATATATATATATATATATAACCTACTGGCAATAGCCAGTAGGTATATATAGTTAGGATTTTTTTCCTATTGGATTTTTGAAAATTCTATGTCGAATAACTTTGGCGTTTGAGGACAGAATTGGCTGAAATTTTCAGGAAAATAGAACATTTTGTTTCTGAGCAGCCCCTGAAAATTTGGGGGGGTTTCGTCAAGGGGGGGCCGAGAAAAAAGGGGGTCCCAAAACGTGTTTTTCCCATGCAATTTTCCATAGGGCGGTTGGCCTCACTTTTAGCCTGAACGGCTGAATGGATTTACACCAAACTTGGCAAAATTGTAGGGAGTGGTAGCCCGATGTGCCTTTGCTATGTCTCAAGATATAGGCTCCAGTGGTTTTTACGAAAATTAACTTTGAAAAAATATATATTGGGCTACATTGGGCTATATATATGTTGGAGCCCAAATGTAGCCCAATGTAGCCCAATGTAGCCCAAAGATGGCCACCAGAGACAAAAAAAAAACAAAGGTAGCCCAAATATCAGCCAGATGTAGCCCAACTATAGCCCAATGACAGAATGTCCCAGAGTGTTCTAAAGAACAACTAGAGTGCTAACAGTCCTACTTATTACAAAGGTATGGCACACCTGAAGCCATCTTGATTGGAATAAAGTGGTAACTCTTAAAACATTTAATTTAAAAAGGAACAAAATGAGGGGGTTCATTTTGCCATAGAAAGTATGATTAGCGAATATATGACGAAATCCCGCATACCATCAGTCCGCAAAAAAAATCCCGCATGTACTATTAGGCCGCAAATTAAAATAACGAAAACTTTTAGAACGAATATACCTTTAGCATACACTAAACAACTAAACTACCCTAAACCCTAAAACACTACCCCCAGCATGACCCTACACTACACAAACAGTACAACACTACCCTAAACCCTAAAACACTACCCCCAGCATGACCCTACACTACACAAACACTACAACACTACCCTAAACCCTAAAACACTACCCCCAGCATGACCCTACACTACGCAAACACTACAACACTACCCAAAACCCTAAAACACTACACCCCAGCATGACCCTACACTACGCAAACACTACAACACTACCCTAAACCCTAAAACACTACCCCCAGCATGACCCTACACTACACAAACACTACAACACAACCCTAAACCCTAAAACACTACCCCCAGCATGACCCTACACTACGCAAACACTACAACACAACCCTAAACCCTAAAACACTACCCCCAGCATGACCCTACACTACGCAAACACTACAACACTACCCTAAACCCTAAAACACTACCCCCAGCATGACCCTACACTACGCAAACACTACAACACTGCCCAAAACCCTAAAACACTACACCCCAGCATGACCCTACACTACGCAAACACTACAACACTACCCTAAACCCTAAAAAACTACCCCCAGCATGACCCTACACTACGCAAACACTACAACACTACCCAAAACCCTAAAACACTACCCCCAGCATGACCCTACACTACGCAAACACTACAACACTATCCTAAACCCTAAAACACTACGCCCAGCATGACCCTACACTACGCAAACACTACAACACTACCCTAAACCCTAAAACACTAGCCCCAGCATGACCCTACACTACGCAAACACTACAACACAACCCTAAACCCTAAAACACTACCCCCAGCATGACCCTACACTACGCAAACACTACAACACTACCCTAAACCCTAAAACACTACCCCCAGCATGACCCTACACTACGCAAACACTACAACACAACCCTAAACCCTAAAACACTACCCCCAGCATGACCCTACACTAAACAACCACCACAACTCTACACTACACTAACACAACACTACACTACACAACACTACACTACACTACACAATCACTAACCCACGAAAAAATTAACACAAACCCACTTACCTCTCTCGTCATCGTGGTTTTCACAACGCAAATGCATTTGCCATACATGCCTTTAAAACGTAATTCTTTGTAAAGGCATGCGCGATAAATGCACATGCGTTTTGAAAAAATGCGGGATAATGGTATGCGAGGTCAATGACCTTGCGGGATAATGGTATGCGGACTGAAAGTCTGCGGGATAAAAAATGCGGGAAAATGGCTGCAAACCATGATTAGCAGCAGACTTCCCTGGTGAGCACTAGCTTTACTACAGTGATCTAATGAGCAACTAGAGTGCTAACATTCAGAATTTATGGCAAATGTGTGACACATCTGAATGCCTTCTTGATAGAACCAAAGTAAACAAGCATTGAAAATGCAATAGATCTCGCCCTCGTTTAAGTTAAAGCCATTCTGTTTGTAATGAGGTGGCTTTTTAGCTTTGCTTTTATTAGTGTTTTTAAAACTTTCATGTAAATAACATGCATATGTATGCATATATGTATATGTATGCATGCATTTATATTTATATAGATATGCAGATTATATATGTTTATATATGTATATTACCTACTGGCGATAGCCAGTGGGTATATATAGTTAGGATTTTTTCTCTATGGGATTTCTGAAAATTCTATGTCTAATAACTTTGGCGTTTGTGGACGGAATTGGCTGAAATTTTCAGGAAAATGGCACATTTTGTTTCTGAGCAGCCCCTGAGAATTTGGGGGGGTTTCGTCAAGGGGGGGCCGAGAAAAAAGGGGGGTCCCAAAACGCGTTTTTCCCATTCATTTTTCCATAGGGCGGTTGGACTCACTTTTAGCTGGAACGGCTGAATAGATTTACATGAAACTTGGCAAAATTGTAGATATGGTTTGCCCGACGTGCCTTTGCTATGTCTCAATATATGTGCTCCAGCGGATTTTGAGAAATTAACGTTTAAAAAAATATATATATCTGTGACAGCGCTCCGGTTAGCGCCCCGGTTCGCGTACCTGACGCGTAACGGAACTTCGCGAAGCGAAGCTGATTGGCTCTCCGGTGTCTGTCAACATTCTAAACAGTCCGGAGCGGCCGCCATCTTGTCTCTCGGTACGATCGAGAGACAAGATGTGGTGAAAAACGAAGGGGGAAATGAAGGAAAGGGGGCAAGGTAGACCACTCCTGACCCCCTAGGATTGATGAGGGGGATATTAAAGTGCCCCGCGGGGCAAAAAATTAAAAAAAAAATGTTTTTGCGATTTTACGCCGTAGAGGCGCGTCCCGGTACGCGAACCGGGCAGCTCACCGGGCAGCTCACCGGGCAGCTAACCGGGCAGCTAACCGGCAGCGTAGCTGTCAACATTGTAAACAGTCCGGAGCGGCCGCCATCTTGTCTCTCGGTAGGTTCGAGAGACAAGATGTGGTGAAAAAAGAAGGGGGAAATGAAGGAAAGGGGGCAAGGTAAACCCCTCCTGACCCCCTAGGATTGATGAGGGGGATATTAAAGTCCCCCGCGATTTTTCGCGGTAGAGGCGCTTCCCGGTACGCGAACCTGATATGCACTCTCAATCTGCACTCTGCACTCTCAATATGCACTCTCAATATGCACTCTGCACTCTCAATCTGCACTCTGAATCTGAATCTGCACCTGCACTCTGAATCTGCACTCTGAATCTGCACTCTGCACTCTGAATCTGCACTCTGAATCTGCACTCTGCACTCTCAATCTGCACTCTGAATCTGCACTCTGAATCTGCACTCTGCACTCTGAATCTGCACTCTGCACTCTGAATCTGCACTCTGAAACTGAATCTGCACTCTGAATCTGAATCTGCACTCTGAATCTGCACTCTGCACTCTGAATCTGCACTCTCAATCTGCACTCTGATATGCACTCTCAATCTGCACTCTGCACTCTCAATATGCACTCTCAATATGCACTCTGCACTCTCAATCTGCACTCTGAATCTGAATCTGCACCTGCACTCTGCACTCTCAATCTGCACTCTCAATCTGCACTCTCAATCTGCACTCTCAATCTGCACTCTCAATCTGCACTCTGCACTCTCAATCTGCACTCTCAATCTGCACTCTGAATCTGAATCTGCACTCTGAATCTGCACTCTGCACTCTGAATCTGCACTCTGCACTCTGAATCTGCACTCTGAATCTGAATCTGCACTCTGAATCTGAATCTGCACTCTGAATCTGCACTCTGCACTCTGAATCTGCACTCTGTACTCTGAATCTGCACTCTGCACTCTCAATCTGCACTCTCAATCTGCACTCTGCACTCTCAATCTGCACTCTCAATCTGCACTCTGCACTCTGAATCTGCACTCTCAATCTGCACTCTCAATCTGCACTCTGCACTCTACAATCTGCACTCACAATCTGCACTCTGAAACTGCACTCTTCCCATGATACACTCCCTGCGGTGAAGTGTGCTTACCCCTCTTCTAGTGCACTTCCTCAGAGGTAAGAAGCATTATATACATTCAGCTACAATACAATACACGCCTTTTGCGAAATTATTTTCTTCCTTTGGTTGTCTGCCCTGGACGACAATACAAACTCAGCCACAGGCAGGGCAGAGCCGAATGAATATGAATATGAAAATATATATATATATATTACCTACTGGCGGTCGCCAGTAGGTATATATAGTTAGGATTTTTTCTCTATGGGATTTTTGAAAATTCTATGTCAAATAACTTTGGCGTTTGTGGACGGAATTGGCTGAAATTTTCAGGAAAATGGCACATTTTGTTTCTGAGCAGCCCCTGAAAATTGGGGGGGGTTCGTCCAGGGGGGGTCGAGAAAAAAGGGGGGTCCCAAAACGTGTTTTTAACATTGAGTTTTCCATAGGGCGGTTGGCCTCACTTTTAGCCCGAACGGCTGAATGGATTTGCACGAAACTTGGCAAAATTGTAGGGACTGGTAGCCCGATGTGCCTTTTGTAGGTCTCAATATATGTGCTACAGTGGATTTTGAGAAATTAACGTTTAAAAAAAGATATATATCTGTAACAGCGGACCGGGCAGCGCTCCAGTACGCGTACTTTTCGCGCAACGGAGCTTTGTGAAGCGAAGCTGATTGGTTCTCCGGCGTCTGTAAACATTCCAAACAGTCCGTAGCGGCCGCCATCTTGTCTCTCGGTAGGATCGAGAGACAAGAGGAGGCCAAAGCGAAGGGGCAAATGACCATAAGGGGGCATAGTAGATCCTCGCTGACCCCCTAGGTTTGATGTGGAGGTTTTAAAAGGGCCCCGCGGGGCAAAAAAAAAAAATAATAATAATAATCGAACGGCTGAATGGATTTGCACGAAACTTGGTAAAATATTAGGGACTGGTAGCCCGATGTGCCTTTGCTAGGTCTCAATATATGTGCTCCAGTGGATTTTGAGAAATTAACGTTCAAAAAAAGATATATATCTGTAACAGCGCTCCGCTTCGCGTAACGGAGGTTTGCGAAGCTGATTGGTCATTCTGTCACTGGGCTATAGTTGGGCTACATCTGGCTGATATTTGGGCTACATTTGTTTTTTTTGTCTCTGGCGGCCATCTTTGGGCTACATTGGGCTACATTGGGCTTCATTGGGCTTCATTGGGCTACATTGGGCTACATTTGGGCTCCAACATATATATAGGCCAATGTAGCCCAATATATATTTTTCAAAGTTAATTTTCGTAAAAACCACTGGAGCATATATCTTGAGACATAGCAAAGGCACATCGGGCTACCAGTCCCTACAATTTTGCCAAGTTTCGTGGAAATCCATTCAGCCGTTCGAGCTAAAAGTGAGTCCAACCGCCCTATGGAAATGAAGGAAATGAATGGGTAATTTGTAATTAGCAAATAGCTCATCGCAAACTAGGAATGGTAAAGAATCGCTATTTATTCCTTAAAGTTCGCTATTTAGGAAATGCAAAAAACTTTGATGATACATATGGCGGTTCATCTCTAACAAGATAAGAAGCATAGGGATAGATTTATGATGACTGGCGCATCACCAGGGATGTGTTAGTCATTATGTGCCGCTGTTCCGTCACCTATGGTGTGCTGCATTTACAATGCGGCGCATCATGGGGCAAAAACAGCACAGATGCGTGATGTATCTGTGCCGTAAAGGTGGCGCATTGCTGGAGTTGTATCGCAAGTGTGATGAAGCTCCAGCAAGGGTCGGGGGTGCCCCTGTCGCAGGGTTTCTGTTCTCACACAGAACTGTGGACAGAGGATTGGAACCTCGGCGAATTAGGGTGCCCCAAAACTCACCTTAGTAATCAAAAACCCCTTAGCAAGCTAGGTACAGTGTCACATTGGATATAACAAACTCTCAATGTTTAGACAATCCAGAATATGAACTTATAGTACCTCAGGATACGTGGAACTCATGAACAGTCGGTCGTTATATATTTCTTAGAAACCAGAACATGGAGTTAAGAAGAACACATGTGTATTTGAAATGTTTATTTACTAATGCCGTCTTCTCAGGCGTAGTATCTTAGATAATACAAGTACACATATTATCAGTAGCAAAATTACCAGCATAGTTACTAGTACATAAAAAGCGAATGGTGACAGTATGTTAACATGCTGTAAATGAATAAGAGTTAGCAACACTTATAAGCAGCCACGGGCCGTGGAGGGAGTTACGGTGGGGCAGGGAGGCGGGGAGGGGGAGGGGCAGGGTGGAGAGGGCTCCACCCTGCCCCTCCCCCTCCCCGCCTCCCTGCCCCACCGTAACTCCCTCCACGGCCCGCGGCTGCTTATATCTCACCCTCCCTAATACACATATTATATTATTTGCTAAGAAGGTCTGTTTGTGTTGGTTTAGGGCGTGCCCATACTTTAGTGTCTTAGATTTGAAGGAATCACATCAGCATACACCAGCTCTCTCTTCATGTGAACCGCATCAACTGTTGTGTATGTGTGTTCGGCAAAGCAATATAAAACCCGCCTCATGCCCAGAATTGGCAGAAGCTGCACTTATGTTATGAGTATGAAGTCATGGAGATCAGACCTCATAACAATTCTGTATCGTGTTGTTCTTGAAACTTCAGCACTCGCTGTACAGATATAGTTTAACAAGCAAAGCAGATAGTAGAGCAATAACATATTATTCTCATGTAAACCACGATGAACTACTAGGTTGAAAGCTAAAGCAACAACTAAGTGTCGTGTGCAGAAGTTGCAAAAAAGGAAAAATGGCGTTTAAACCGGTAATGAGCCCATGCTAACTTAACACGGTGTAAAGATATCCAGGACCTAGATGACACCTCCCCATGATCCGGAAACGAACTGAATAAGATAATAGAAGTGCCATCTCATGAGAGCAGATTGCAACTTTATATGTGGACGGTCCGCAAGGTAAAACATTAAAAACTAGGAAAATTTAATGCTAAAGAAAAATAAAACAGCCAAGTACTTTATCGAGTCTTAAGCCAATAGGCAAGCTAAATAATAAAAACTTGACAAATAAGTCAATGAATTGTCAATGAAATGCTAGTACTCAGCATATCAAACATGAAAAAGGTCTATGACATAACTGTGTATGCAAAATAAGCTGCAACAGCCTCCAATAGGAAGTCACCGTCTTCATCCGAAAAGAGTTCAGCCATCCAATTTAAAAGCGGAAAAGAACATACGTGCTCTCCCAGCACCGGATCCTCTATCACCATCAGAGGACAGCTCGGTGGGTTTTCAAGAAAGCTCTGTTCCAAGAAAGACTGTGTTGCCGCCAGTAAATTCCAGGGACCAATTAGTCCATGCATCAATGCCACAGCCATAATCCTTTCGCCAGGACAAACCAACTCGTGAGTAATGATAGGAGTCATCAGCTGATTAAAGTCGACGTCAGGAGAAACCGGTCCGCAGAGACACAAATCAATGGCCCAATCGAAATCACAGGTCAGGCAGTGAAATACAGGCTGGACACAGGTGAAGTAGGAGAATCGAAAAGATAATCCATATGCCGTGCTTAATATCGCCAACGGCATTGTGCCATAATATTCTAGCATGCGATTGCGGAACAGTGTCAGCAGCTGCAGGGCGGGAGCTTGCACAGGAGGGACATCCATATTTAAAAATGTAAAAAAGCACAAGAGCGGCCGCTGGTAATGCAAGTAAAAATGGGAATCCACGAAGCACAGTGGAAAAAAATAGAATGAAAGAAAGCAGGGATGACTCCAAAGATTTTCTCAAATGAAGTCACGAGACCACTGGTAACAACTTTAAAAAAGTGCGCCAGGCCGTTTGTGGAGGACGCGTTAAAGATAGTCCGAACCATCTTGCTGAAATGGAAAGGCGAATCTGTATTGAAAAGGGTCTGCACCTCTGTACGGGTGTTCGCTATGTGAAGCACGAAAGTTTCACGGGCCGAACTCAAGGCCACCTCTCTCTGAGACAAAAGAGCTCTTATTCTTGCCATGCCGTTGAAATCTGCTCCCAAGGTTGGTATTTGTGGCCAGATTGAAAACTCCCTATGTTCATGTGTGGGAGGAAATAGAACATTTCTGCAGCAAATAACCCGTTCACTTACTGTTACGATAAAAGGAATACTTTTAATTAACCCAGAACAATCTTCATTATTGAGCATCAAATAACTACCATTTTCCAACAACTTGAACGTGGGGATGATAGCAGGAACTGGCGTGCCTTGCAACACGCAAGCCATATTTGGTCGGTGTTTGTTGCATGAACCGTGTAACTGTATGTGCCTACACATTAGTGAATGATCTGGCGTCTCAGTGCATTCCTCTCCATTCAGATAAACTTCTTGATCATCTTTGAAACATCTGTATGTGTATGGAAGCGACCAGACCTCATGAAGAAAAGCACTACCTAAAGGTTCATAACGACCTATTGGTATATATTTCATACAATTTGAAAACTTATATAAAGCAAAAGGCAGCGTTATTAAACCGTGGATAAGGCACGTTGCCAAAAAACCCGCAATCCTCTGCTGATGATGTCACTGAGCATGTCATGAATGATGTAATATGTGACATCATCAGCAGTGGATTACGGGTAATAGTATCTCTAGTTTACTCCCCTATAGCTGTCTTTCTTTTAACATAAGTGTCTGTTTCCTTCCCTTATACTTACTGTTCTTTTTTTTTTAAAAAAAATTTTGGTTCACTTCCGGTTCGCGTACTGGCGAGCGAACTGGGAAGCGAACTACGAGAAATAGAGGTTGGCACAGTTCCAAATATTGTACCAATTTTTTAATAACGGGGAGGTAGTTCTGAAAAGAACTTTTTTTTTTATTGTTTTTGTTGTTTTATATTTTTTTTATTATTTTTCTGAACATTTTTTTACTTTTTTTGAATTTTTCTGAACAGTTTTATATTTTTTGGGGTTTTTCTTGCAGGGGGCAATGAAAACGATTCATTGTAAAGGGCTCAACAGGAGCAACAAAACAAAAAAAAAAGTATTTATTATTTGGGGCGTTTCGTACAAACTTGCATATGATAGTCAATAGCTCTGTTGATCAGAGTGATGCTTCTTTCTCCGTAGCAAATGAATCCATTGCAATATACGCAGACGTGTTTTACTTCATGAAATCTCGTTTGAATATTTGGCACCATCTCCCTGCCCTCTGGTCCCGTTACTTCCGGTACAACAGATCTTCTGGCCATAATAGGGAGATTATCTAGGTCGTTACGAAACTGTGCAGCACTGTAGTTGTTAGGATGCCACCTAGTCATATGGCGATGCATTGTGTAGTTTCCGAAACTGTATTTTTTGTCGGTCCCTCTGGACAGTCTATCTTGACATATAAGGCAAGTTACGTATCTTGCATTTACTTTTTTCTGACCTTTGGGAATTTAAAAAAATTGCCAAATGAAGTTTTCTTTCCGGTGAGACGTCCTGGGCTCCTCAGGCAAAAAGTGTCTCTCTTCGTGCTCGTCGTCCTGTTCCTCTTCTTCCTCTTCTTGCTGAATTATAACTTGAGCAGGTGGTCCACTCTTCCTTGGATGTGGTGGAGGTGGTGGGGAAGCACCAGCTGAAGCTACTAAAGAAGCCATTGCTCACTGGTAACAAAGGGTCTTTCTCTCACAATGATGAAAGTCAGAGTGAGGAAAGAAGGAGGGATTTTCATCATTTGGGAAAAACAATAGTTCTCAACCAATGAAAAGTGTTCATTTTAGATTATATGACCTAGTCTTACATTATTAGGAAACCAAAAGTGAAATGAACCAATGAAAAGTGTTATTACCAAGTCACATGACCTGCTGTGTTTACGTTAAGCGCTTTGCAGGGCCTCCCGGTTTGCTTCCAGAAACCTGTGCTTTGCGACTCGGTAAGCGTACCAGTTCGCTAACGTAGCACGTCATATGACGTATCACGCGACAACGCGAAACGTCATGCGGACGGGAGGCGTCACGATGTTGTTTTCTAACGCGGCAGTTGCGGTAAAGAAACGTTTACCGGCTCGCGGTCTATTTCGCGGCATCAAGGTCAGCTAACGGAAAGCTTCCCGATTCGCGAAGCGGGAACGAAGAAAAAAAAATATTTAAAAAAAAAATTATTAATAAACATATAAAATATATTTTTGGATTTAAAGAAGAATACATTTTACAGCTACAGATATTAGCTGTTAAAAAACCAATGAAATTCACTGAAAAAACCATAGGTTATAGACCATATATAGTTAGGAATTAGCATTTACAAAACCTTGAAAATTCACTGAAAAAACCATAGGTTATAGACCATATCTAGTTAGGAATTAGCATTTAGAAAACCTTATTTTACTCACACAAAACCATTGAAATTCCATATATAGTTAGTTGCACTAACTATATATCGCGCGCCCGCAATCCACTGCTGATGATGTCACATATTACATCATTCATGACATGGTCAGTGACATCACTGATGACATCACTGATGACATCTCAAATGACATAACTGATGACATCACTGATGACATCTCAAATGACATCACTGATGACATCATGACACACCAATACCAGTTACTACATACGCACTCACTGATTCCTACGTCTACACACACATTCACTCATTCACCCATACAATCACTCATACATACAGTCACTCATTATTACAACACTATCATATGCACTCATACACCTATGCAGACAGTCACACACTGCCACTCATCCATGGAGTTACTCACACACCAAGTCAGTCCTGTAAAGAATCAATCACACTTCCATTTCTTCATCTATACAGTTAAACACAGAACACCATACTTCAGTGACATCACTGATGACATCACTAATGACATCTGAAATGACATCACTGATGACATCTCAAATGACATCACTGATGACATCATGACACACCAATACCAGTTACTACATACGCACTCACTGATTCGTACGTCTACACACACATTCACTCATTCACCCATACAATTACTCATACATACAGTCAGTTATTATTAGAACACTATCATATGCACTCATACACCTAGTCAGTCCTGTGAAGAATCAATCACACTTCGATTTCCTCATCTATAGTTAAACACAGAACACCATACTTTTCACACATATACTAACACATACTTACTCTCTTATACAATCACTGATACAAGTACACATTGATATGCACAGCGTCACACACCTCCCAGCCAGCCACACACACACTCAGTCTTCCATCCATCCAGTCATTCTTCAATATGTAAAACGTATTTAAACTTTACAAAAACACACAGACACTAGATGATGTCATCAGTGATGTCATCAGTGATGTCACTGACCATGTCATGAATGATGTAATATGTGACATCATCAGCAGTGGATTGCGGGTGCGCGATATATAGTTAGTGCAACTAACTATATATGGAATTTCAATGGTTTTGTGTGAGTAAAATAAGGTTTTCTAAATGCTAATTCCTAACTATATATGGTCTATAACCTATGGTTTTTTCAGTGAATATATATATATATATATATATATATATATATATATATATATATATATATATATATATATATACTAAGTGTAGAAAACAAAAAAAAGCTTGAACTCCGATCCCAATAGTTCCTGCCCACCTCGACCTCCGCCTTTGACCCACATTTACCTTCTGAACATGGTACATTTAGCTGCTGACGGGGTAGAAAACGGGTCCCATCCTATTCCTGACGCTGCCTTCATGATCCCTGAGACCAGGGGTAGCAGGAGTATTGCTAGGGGTACAAAATAGCATGCAAAGAGTAGCAGCTGCTTCTCCTGGCTGCATTAATTGACGTTAATCAGGCGTGCCAGCTGCAGGCGATTAATGCTGAGACAAGAATCCTTCCAGCCCTGGCCTCTCAGAGTCTGGCAGCTCTTAATACAACATTAGGCTTTTAACTCCATCCCCTAATGCAATGGCGCCTTGTCAGCCTGCATCGGAAGTTCAAGGGTTGCAAGGAAGTAGAAGCATGCGATTTCCTGGGTTATTACCGTGCCCGAAAGCAAAGACCCATCCCACTTAGTACTCACTTAGGGCTGGCACACTGCGTAACTCAACAAGCCTCCCCAATGAACTGAACTTCTACAAAAGCAAGATGGAGGGCGAGGGAGATGAAAGCGTGCAATCTTTCCTTAAAGAAATAATCATATAAACAGAGATTGAAGACAGTGCGAAGCAGGCTCTGCCACTCAAATGAAGGTGTAGGGCATGATTTCAGTCTATTTTTGTGCAACATACAGTACTCACAACTCTTACCTCCTCTGGGAAAAATAAGTTTGCACAAGCACAAATAAAATAAGACGTCACGGTTGTTTTGATTTAGTTGCTCACCATGAAATGGATCCAAAAAAACACAAGTCGGCCTGGAGCGCAGAACAGCCTTCTAAGAGATGCGGGAGAGCAGGAGCGTGACGCCGTGAGCGTGCACGTTGGCGTTCCGTGCGGCTCGTGCCTGTGGCGGCCCTGCAAAGCCTGAAGCGCGTTCAGGGAGGCAGACCTGGAGACAGACCTGAGCTCGTGCCCATACTAGAATCGGCTCGTGCACAGGTCTGTCTCCAGGTCTGCCTCCCTTGGAGGCAAACACGGTGACTATAAGTCTCGTTGGCGGCAGGGCTTCGCCCTGCAACGCCAGCGAGACCTAAAAAGGGGCTGTGTCTCCTTACAAAATGTTATTGTTCCCAACTCGAATCTACCAGGGGCATGCTGCTGCTTGGGCCCCGGGGAAGGCTTGCCTCCCTGGGCCCTGCCCAGCCCCTGGACTGCTGAGGTCCTGGACCCCTGAAGGACTTTGTTGCTTTCTTTTTGCCCTAGCGCCTGGGAGCGCTTTCCTTTGGCCCCTAGCGCTTGAGAGCGCTTTTCCTCTGCCTAGCACTTGGGAGCGCTGTTTAGCTCAGCCGATGCCCACCCAGCATTTGCCCCGTTATATGAAGGTTTCTGGGCCCCCAGCGAGTGCCTACCACGCTTTATTTCTTATTTACTTATTTTCAAGGGTGCCTACCCCTCGTCCCTCCCCCGAGTTCACCGCCGCTGGCCCGGGACCCCTCGTGACGTCCTCCCCGGGCCGCGCTGGGATTGGCTGACGGCCCGGGATTCCTTCAAGACGTCATTCCCCAGCGGAGGAGGAACATGGCGGCGGCAGGCTAGCGGCTGCTGCGAGGCTCTGCTCCAACATGCCCTAAAACGAGTTTAAAGTCGGTCTATTGGATTATGGCTGCAAACTGAACGGTGAGATGGAAGGTATTACCTGTTGAAGATGTTTATTTTCGCCTTTTGAGAACTTTTCTCTCTCCGCTTTTCGTCCCGAGTTCTGCAGCGACACGGACGCGGACCAAACACAGAGGCACTAGGACCCTCGCGTAGCACAGGGCGGGACCTGGAGATGCGAGAGTGCGAGCGGAGGTACACGGAGGAGCGGCTCACTAGGCAGCTGTATCGGATCCCGAGTGAGGAAATCAGCCGGCATACGAGGCCGGTTGAGAGAGGCTTCGTTGCAGACTCCTATCAAACGGTAAAGATAACAGAAGCCTCCAGGTTGCGGGTAAGCTGCCATAATATATGGCTTCGTTCAAGGGCTGCTTTTTGGTATCGAGTAAGCGTTCTTTCAAGGCAGGCTCACCCTGGGATAAACTACTCTACTAGCCGGGATCTGGCAGGTTGTATGGAGCCAGAAAGAGCTTTTTCTTTGGTACAAAAAACAACCCTAATATCAGGCTGCACGTCCAGCACAGGGGCATCAATTTGGAGCCCTGTATTGGACAGTGTTCCGGCTTCAAAGGGGGTTATTGTTGACTCTGTTGACTCTGAGAAAGGGGGTCTAGTAAAGAACCGTTATCAGCTACGTTCCAAGCAAGAACTTAAGAAGAAAGGGGTTCTTAACCCTTTGGATTTAGTGGAGGGTGCAAGAAGTGGGCCAATCCCTATTTCACCACTAAAGACAAACAAGAAGGGGGGTACAAAAAGGGGGAGATCTAAGCAACCATGAATGCCTAGAGGGACTCCCTCTTTAACAAGTTTTTTAAGATCATGGAACAAGCAGTGGCCCCTAAAACAGACAATATCAGGGATGATATAAACAACGGGGAAGCGGATAAAGGGCTACATGGAACGGAGAAGCCGACAAGAGAAACGGTCAATAAGTTAAACGTTATAGTTGACTCCCCTCTTCTTGCTACTTTCCCCCTGAGTAATAAGTATGCGATTCTGGGGACAGCTAACCCTCAGGATACTACAGGAGAGGCAGCAAAGCATCTTCCTGATCAAATTCTTGAACAAAGTGGGATAATTTCATCGGATGGCATGCAGGATAATCAGATTGCCGTATCCGCATCCAAGAATTTTCTAGCATCCCCACAATTTGGTCTGGAAAACGACACCTTTTCCACACAATTGAGTGGGGCAGCGGGAGACACTGGGGAGAATGGTTTAACAGAGGATAGACTGGGCTCCTTACTGCATTCGCTCAGGGCTGACTTACTAGCCGGATTTGAGATTTCCGAAAAAAATCAGAGGGGTCTGTATGACAGATTCGACCTGCTGGAGGCTAAAATTGAGGGTATCAGCGCTAGGACTAGTGATCTAGAAGTGAAAGTAACATCTCTCACAGAGTCTTCTAAAGAGAATTCTAAAGGCATAGATGCCCTGAAAGCCCAGAATCGAACTCTAACTATGGACTTAGAAAGGTTGGAAACTCAGTGTCGACGCAACAACTTGAGGATCCTTAAAATTCCGGAAGGGGCAGAAGTAGAAGATATAAAAGGCTTTGTATGCAGACTCCTCCGGGAGGATATCCTAAAGGATCGCCCAGACATCAATTTGGAAGCGGAGATTCAGCGGGTCCATAGGGACCCGTTCAGGCTACACCCAGAACGGAAGGCGCCTAGGAAAATCCTTGTCTATTTTCAAACCTACAGTGTTAAGGAGCTTATTCTTACTAGATGTCTTTCGCGTACTTCTCTGCATTTTCAAGCCAACCCCTACCAAGTTAGATCAGATATAGGTGGTAAAACAGCCCAAAGACAGTGGGAGCTCGGCTCCAGAATGCCAGAACTGCGTTCAATGGGGGCACAAGTTCAAATGAAATTTCCAGCCATCCTCAAAATAATGTGGAATAATAAAATGTTTACTTGTCATTTCCCGGAGGAAGCGGATGCGGTGTTAACTAAGATGAAGGAGAGGAAGGAGTAGATAAGGCAACTGAACTGAGATCCAACTGTCATCCTAGTTTAATTTAGTATAGAATACCGTGGGAGTGGTGTTGGTAAAGGGGAGTGTGTTTGTGTTTATGCTCGGGAGGTAAGAAAAAAAAAAAAATTAATAAATAAATAAAGGGGAATCAAAAATTGGTTTGGGGAAAAAAAATTTAAAAAAAGGGAGGAAAAAAAATATATATATACACATAGCTTATAAGGGAAACTTGAGACTGACATTTTTCTACATATAGAGGTAGGGCAGAGGAGGTTCAGGGCCTTCTAGGGCGTAATCTCGCCAATCAGGAGGGAAGGGTTCCTCGGAGGGAGGGGGGGGAGGGTTCAGAGGGATGGGGGAGAAAATCAGAAAAAAAAAAGTCCTCATTTGTCACAAATCTTTATTTCTTTCGAAAATTAAACGTTATAGCAGGCTACTATTCTTTTTCAGTTATCAACAGAAGGACAGTAAGATTATATGATGGCCCAACCAAGATCTACTAAAATTCTTTCATGGAACCTGAACGGGCTAGGGAGTCGTAAGAAACAATTAAACATTTCTCATTATTTAAAAAATACTGGAGCTTCCATAATCCTATTACAAGAAACACATTTGGAAGCGGATGAATGTAGGAAAATATTCACTAAACTTAACTGGGTACAGGAGATTCTCTGTTCAAAACAAACGGGTACAACGAGAGGGGTTGCAATAATACTTTGTGTCAATAAGGGTATTACACTGCATGATTGGGCCACAGATCAGTCAGGGAGGTGGTTGGCCGCAGTGGTTTCAATAAGTTCAGTTAAGTTTCTATGCGGGGTTTATTATGGTCCGAATGAGGATAATCCTGGTTTCCTTCAGAGATTAGAAAAATATATGATCCAGTATACAATCCCTATTGTGCTAGGGGGCGATTTTAACTTGTTATTAGATCCTACATTAGATCGTACCTCTAAATCTAGATATAATTGCCCAAAAAAATCTTTTTCGATCCTGAAGAACATTATGAAAGACTATACATTGTCAGACGTCTGGAGAGTTAAATATGGCACAAAAAAACAATATTCTTTTTACAGCAAAAAATACCACCAGTTCTCCAGAATAGATTTTTTTCTATTAGATCAATTGCTCTTAGCAACCACGGATTCTATCTCTTATATTCCGATCGGCCTGTCTGACCATTCAGTGGTTGAATTAAATATCAATATTCAGAAGAATTTTCCCGAATATAGGTGGACACTGGATAGGACTATCCTTTTAAATGAAGTATTTAATATCAAAGTCAAAGAAAAGTCCACAGAATTCTTTGAATTTAATGATGAAACTGCTCCTGAGAATATTGTTTGGGATGTATTTAAATCTTACCTAAGAGGAATATACAGCTCCCAAATGATCATAAATAGGAAGCTTAATAAGGAAATGGATATTAAAGAGCTTAAGCTAATTAAAATAAAAGAAGAACAGCTTCTCTCCGCTACTCTGGATGACAGAATTAACGTACCAAGATTGGAAAAAGAATTAGTAGACTTACAATTGAATTTTAGATCAAGAACCAAAAAATTACTCAAGGATAAATGGGAAGTCAGTAAATTACGCAATTTTGAATATGGAGAGAAGTGTGGGTCCCTGCTTGCGTGGAAAGCTAGGTCGGAGAGAACTAGAAATAACATCAAAACTCTGACACAACGAAGGACTGGAGTTGTTTTGTCGGAAGATGACGAAATCAGGCAAGAAGCTAGAACATTCTATCAAGAACTATATACGGATAAAACTAACTGCTCAATGGACGAGCTGGATACTCTGCCGCTCTGGGATGATTTACCACAATTAAAAGACTCAGACATAGCTCTTTTGGCAAAGGATATATCAGAAGGGGAGATTAGACTCCAACTAAAGAAGATGGCAAGAAATAAAGCCGCAGGTCCGGATGGCCTCCCAATAGAGACTTATAAAGAAAACATTGAAGAAATTCTAGTTCCAATTCAGAAACTATTCAATAGAATTTTCATTCAGGGAGAACAAATACCATCTTCATGGTTGGACGCTACAATCTCATTAATAGCTAAACCGAATAAAGACCCGGAAAAGATAGAATCTTATCGCCCCATCTCACTTCTGAACTCTGATCTAAAAATATATTCTGGAATTTTAGCGACCAGACTGGCTAATGTCATAAAATCTATTATCCATCCCGACCAGAGGGGATTCATTCCTGGCCGTCAATTAAACGAGCTTACATTCCAAGTAATCGCTGCCATAGATTACGCCACAGAGAAAAAGAAGCCTCTTGCTATCGTCGCAATAGACGCAGCCAAAGCGTTCGACCAAGTGAATTGGCTTTTTCTTTGGAAAGCGATGAGGAAGTTCGGTTTTCCAGAGACTTTCATCAATGGAATTAGAACTTTATATGGGGGCCCGAGAGCCAGGATCCTGGTGAATGGCGGATTGTCAGACTGGTTAAATATTCATAGAGGGACAAGGCAAGGATGTCCTTTATCTCCATTATTATTTGATATATATATTGAGCCTTTTGTATGTTTTTTAAGACAGGATCCTATAATTCACCCTTTCAAAATTGGAGATTTAACAATTAAGACAGCTCTATACGCAGATGATCTCCTTTTGTATACTTCAAATCCATTAGATGCAATTCCAAGATTATTCCAACTTGCCGAGGAGTTTGGTATCGTTTCTGGGTATGGCATTAATAAGGAAAAAACTGATATTATGTGTTGGAATATCCCAGTCCCTATCCCAGAAGCTAAAACTAAGATGAGATATCTGGGCATTCAGCTCAATCATAAACTGGTAGAAATTCCCAAAACTAGTTGGGATGTAGTGATAAAAGAGGTTAGGAAACTTTTAACCAGATGGAACTCTCTGCCTTTAAATATTTACGGTAGAGTAAATTTGGTTAAAATGATCATCTTGCCAAAAGTAACCTTTCTTTTTAATTCCATTCCCTTAACATTTAATAAGAAAGACATTCTTAACTTACAGGGTAGGATAGGTTCCTTTATCTGGGCGACAAAATCTCCCAGGATAGCCTGGAGGAAGTTGAGGAGAGGATTAAAAATAGGCGGCCTTGCTCTCCCAGATTTACTTTTATACTGCTATGCTTTTCAATTTAAAAATTTTAGACTTCTAGCGAACAAATTAGATTCCACTTCCGAGCCATGTTGTCTGATCTTCCATACGGGGCTGACTTCTTCACGTTTAAATTTGGAGACCAAAAATTCTTTAAAAAGGTCCGACTGAAGCTTTTGAAGGCTGTTTTACATAACTGGCTACAAATAAGAGGGATGTTAGGCATACATTATTATCATACACATGCCCCGATATGGGATTCCCCTGGTACTCCGGAATGTTTGACAGATCAGTTAGCACTTCCGTTAAAGAGGGCTGGTCTCTCCAAATGGGGGGACTTTTTTGATACATCAAGAGCACTAAAATGGGAAACGCTGGCGGGCTTAACTGGGGGAACTCTCACGAGATTTAAGTTCTATCAATTATCGGCCTGGTGGGGAAGTCAAGCTTGGGATTCTGATGATGAGAGCCCCCTTCTAGACCTAATTAGTAATAATACGATAAGAAAGGGGGAGACTGCCCAATGGTACAAAATCTTCATAAACAATAAGGACAATCAAGAGGCAGAGATTACTAAGTTATGGGACCCCGCTATCCTTCAGATTTCGGATAACCCTGTTAAATTATGGACAGATTCTTTTTCTATGTCCCAAAAAATAATTAAACCTTCTAACTTAAGAAGAAATCATCTATATACATTGTACAGGGTTTACTGGTCTCCTGCGAAACTTTCCAAGATGTCCTCAGTTCAATATTCTTGTCCCAGATGTAAGTCACAAGAAGCAGATGATATACATATGTTTTTTGAATGTCCAAGTATAAACAACTTTTGGGGACAAGTTTGTGGGTTTTTGGAGGAGGTACTTTCATTTTCACTTACATACACTTTAAGTTTGGTTTTTTTTGGTCTCCCACTTGATTATGACATTAATAGCAACATATCACAGTTTATTTTTTATGTAATAGTGATCGCCCGAAGAGAGATCTGTAAAGAGTGGAAGTCTGCGCTTCCCCCGACATTCGCAGATTTCCTTAAAAACATCATGGCGGTGAGTAAATTGGATATTTTATGTGGTTGAGAGGAGTCTGCTAAATTATGGTCAGTCTTGAATGCCTGGAGTGAGAAATAGTCCAATGATTATGCCAGAGGTTTTGTGGACTTGTCCTTCCTTTGTAGCAAGTACCAACACGAGAGGAAGTTGGACGGGTAACAACCTTACCTCTGGGCAATCTTCATTGGCTATCCACAAGCAAGAGGGCTGGTAACGTTAGTTTGTGTCAGTGGCCTGAAGAGCGCCTATTTAGAGCAACTATCTACTGGTGGCATATATGAGGACTAAAAAAAAAAAAAAAAAAAAAGACGTCATTCCCCGGGCCACGCCGTGATTGGCCGCCGGCCCGAGGAGATTCCCAGGTTCCGCCCACGAAGCGAGACGAAGCAGGAAGCGGCGGGAGCCTACTCCGCGCTCCTGCATTTCCCCCAGAGAAGCCGCCGCCCCCCCCCCCCGGGGCTCCCAAGAGCGAGGGAGAGCCCCGGAGAGCGAGAGGAGGCCACGACACCCCAGAATCCCGAGGAGCTCTCATGACAGCCGCCGCAAGACCCAGTGAGTGAATAGAAGGAGAGGAGGGGCATCGGGGCATCGGGGCACATTGCCAGTGCCCGCCCCTCCCCTCAAGCGCGAGTGCCGGGGTGCTGAGAGGCCCGTGGGGCCTCCCTTGATGCAGAGTCCCCCGAGAGGGACTCCGCCTACTTGAGCTACGAGCCCAAGAGGCTCCCCAGTGCCCCAGTTCTTCTCGAGTCCCCCGGGTGGGACTCCAACGTTCGGGGCCATGCATGTATTCAGAGCCCGAGAGGCTCAGGGGGCAGTTCTGGATCTCGACTCTCCAGAGGAGGGACTCCAACGAAGGCCCCACATTGTTCTCAAGCCCTGAGAGGCTCCACCGTTGGCATTTGTTCTTCAGAGCCTGCGAGGCTCAGTCCCAGCATCTTTGTTGTCGAAGCCCAGAGAGGCTCATGGCGCCCCATTGGTTCTTTGAGCCCCAAGAGACTCCAGGCGCCACAGTTATGTTGAAGAGCCTCCGAGGCTCAGGGGGGCAGTTCAGTGGTGCAGAGTCTGCGAGGCTCCCACGTTGACCCCATTCTTTACAGCGGCCCAGCACGTAGTGGGAAGCTACCACGTTTAGGTTTGTTCTTGGCTACCTGCAGCCTGTCCTGACATTGCGACATAGGGCGTCCTAGCCCCAGAGAGGCCAGTTGGCCTGGAGAGAGTTATGAGTTCATGCTAATGTGAATTCTGAGAATTATTCTGTGTTGCACCTCTGAAGGTGTTTTAATGTGTCATGTGCCTTGTCCTTTCACCTCTGAATGTTCTATGCATCATGTGTGAAGCTTCTGGTTGTTATATGTTCTAAATGCTAGTTCTACCAAGTGCATATTCCTGGCAGTGGTCCTATGGCCCTGTCCTGTACATAATCCCCTGTAAATTCTTCCCGTGCCTCTGGCACATTGTAAAGTGTGTGTTCCTATCTAATGTGTTTTTCAATACAAAGGCTATTTTTAGATATACCTTGTGTGGAGTTCCTTTTGTGCGGGGCCCGGGATGTTGTTGTTGGTGGGTGCGTGCGCAAATGCTTTACACATCGCCTCTGAGATAAGCCTGACTGCTCGTGCAAAGCTACCAAGGGGGTGAGCAGGGGTTGTCTTGGCGGGTGACTTCCTTACCCTGACTTAGGAATGGTGGTTTCTGCCTGGCTTTGGTGCAAGCCTTAGCCAACCAGAAATCCCATTTCTAACATTGTTGGCTAGCGGTGGGATTTGGACTTATGTTTGCGCAGTACCACAGCGATAACTGGCCTCACTACAAAACTCTGCATTTTAGATGGTCACATTGAAGGGGATTATTGTTTTTAAGTTTGCTAAAAATGTCAGTTTCTGTGGAAATGTGGTTCTTGTGCACTGTGAGTTAGGTGTCCCTAGCTCGGGAGGGTAGATCATCCCCCTAAGTGCAGTGTGTTTTCTGGATTCACCAGAAGGGTGGGATCCAGTGGTGGCAGCGAAAATGTGTCCAATGTGTGTGTTCCCTGTCCCTTTCCTGGAGTAATGGTACCTGTGTCATGTGTGGTCAGGTTGAGAAATCAGGGGCGGTAGAAACTGTCTTACTAGTCTGGGGGGGGGTGTGGATGAATGTTGAGTTGCACTGGACAAGTGGTGTAAGTTCTCTGAGATGGGGAGCTTGCTGAATAATTAGGTGTAAGTTCTCTGAGATGGGGAGCTTGCTGAATAATTGGGTGTAAGTTCTCTGAGATGGGGAGCTTGCTGAATAATTGAGTGCAAGATCTCTGAGATGGGGATCTTGCTGAATAATTGGGTGTAAGTTCTCTGAAATGGGGTGCTTGCTGAATAATTGGGTGTAAGTTCTCTGAGATGGGGAGCTTGCTGAATAATTGGGTGTAAGTTCTCTGAGATGGGGAGCTTGCTGAATACTTAGGTGTAAGTTCTCTGAGATAGGGAGCTTGCTGAATACTTGGGTGTAAATTCTCTGAGATGGGGAGCTTTCTGAATAATTGGGTGTAAGTTCTCTGAGATGGGGAGCTTGCTGAATCAACGATAAATGTGTCCTACCTATACCGCTGAATGTGTTTGATGCATCATGAGCTACCTACACCGCTGAATGTGTTTTATGCTTCATGTGTCTTTCTTACACCGCTGAATGTGTTTGATGCATCATGTGTTACCTACACCGCTGAATGTGTTTTATGCGTCATGTGTCTTCCTTACACCGCTGAATGTGTTTGATGCATCACGTGTTACCTACACCGTTGAATGTGTGTTATGCGTCATGTGTCCTACCTACACCGCTGAATGTGTTTGATGCATCATGTGTCTTCCTTAAACTGCTGAATGCGTTTTATGCATCATGTGTCTTCCTTACACGAAGTCCTGGTGCGCCAGGCATCTGACCCAAGGGTGCGTCCCTCGGTTGAGGAGCCAGTAGCCGGTGTTTCGCGATCTGGACACCAGGGCAACTGTACGTAGTGTCCTGAAGTACAAGAAGGAACTTCTGCCTGAAGAGGAGGAACCGGGTAAGCTGTATGGGGGATTGACCTGCAGTGGTTGCCTTACTGCTGAAGGAGGAGAGAAAGTCTTAGATTTTTGTTTTCATCTTGTAGAAGTCCTGGTGCGCCAGGCATCTGACCCAAGGGTACGCCCCTCGGTTGGGGAGCCAGTAGCCGGTGTTTCCGTATCTGGACGGCAGGGCGACTGTAGCCAGTGTCCTGGCCGGTTTGTCTTCTAGGGGTACCCCTGTGAACACAGGTGGGGCATATCTTAAGTGAAGAGACCCTGTGTTTCCCAGAAGGGGTAGTACAGGCCTAGCAGGGATCTTGAGGGTTCTTGGCTGAGTGTTGTGGTACTACCCTGAGAGCAGGTGGGACCCACCTTAAGTGGCGGGACCCTGTTCTACAGTGGGAGGGTGCGGAACTCTGGAAGGGGGTCAGAGGAAGTCTGACCCCTGTGCATCCGGTGAAATTGGATCCCAGGTGGTAGACCAGTGGAGGGAGAGAGTTCCTGGACTGGTGGGAGAGTTGTGTTCTGGAGGGTGCTTCTCCTGAGAGAGTGCGGAACCCTAGAAGTAGAGGTAGGGTGGGGCATTCTTTCCCGCGACCTCTGGTCAGCCTGAGGGTGCGGACCCTAGGTTGAAGGAGCAGTGGTAGTTTGGAACTACACCGAGAAAGGGAGTGGAGAATGGCTATTGTATGCCAGGGGTTACCACCCCCCACTCTGGATTGGCATGGACCAGTGGTATCTGGGTGGCCTAGGGCCTGGTCCTAGCCGTGGACAACTAAGGAGTACCAGTGGTGTAGCCTGGTTGGGCCTGTTTATTTTTTAAAGTCTATGCGTGTCTTTTGGATCAACGTGGCGTAGAACCGGAGGGTGTCCCTGCAGTGTGGGCCCGCGTCCGTGTTCTATCGCCCAAAGCAGGGAAGTCCATCACAGTGGTGATTGGTCTGCCCTGCATTTTGGCTGGAAGGGGGTTGTGTTGGACTTGGCCCTTCTGGCAGGTTCACCCCTGAAGTTTTTGCTTGTTATATGTGACCTGGGCATGGTGATTCCTGGTTTCTGCGCATGTTCACTGTGTCCCAGTGAAAAGTGAGTGCACACTCTGAGTGCGTGTGGTGAGATAGGCCTGCCCTCCCACAGGAATGCATGGGGAATGTATGTGTCCCTGGCAGTTCCTGATGCGTGGGGTGTGCAGGCTCGAGTCTGGTATGTGCGGACTCGTGTGATTGAATGCTGCGAGATGATGTATGCGGCGTGTATGTGTCTAGTGGGGAAGTGCCACTTCTAGACATGGGTGTGCGTGTGCAGTGAGTATGCGGGCACATGATTGACTGAAGCTGGCTGGGGAGCCTGGCTCCAGGAGTCTGTATGAGTCTGCCCCGGTGGTGAATGGAGAGATTAGCATGCTGATGTGAGAGAGGGGTGCACCTGGGCCCACGAAACCCGTATTAGAACATGCATGCCGATTTGCGTTTTCACGTTGATGTAATTATTGTGCTGACATTAGATGAGGAGGTTTTGAACTGGTCCTGTTTTGACTTTTTTACAGACCCCTGACGAAGGGTCCTTGTGTGTTGACCCGAAATGCATTTGGTGCAGATATGATATATGGAAACAGCGCATTGAAAAATTGCAACATAATAATATTATTATGCTTGTAAAGATGAACTTGAAGTACATATTATGAAGTAATGCGTTTGAAATATTCAACAAACTTCAAAAACAAATAAAAAGAAACATTTTGAAGAAACTTTTGTTTCAAGTCTATAGTGCGCGCATTCTGCTGAGTAGCGTTCTCTACCCAGGACATTGTTTTGCATTAGTTAAGGCACGGTGAGACTACGTGCGACGAATGTAAGCGCCAACAGGATTCTACTATAAGTTCACCAAAACTTTATTGGATATTTTTGAGTGCTCTGGGATGACATAGTTTCTAATTGTTTCCTCACAGTCTACCCTATCCCGGATTGCACCACACGTAAAAAAACATGCAACTCGACGATATTGCTCTACTTACTAGCAACAAAGCAGAAACTTTAGGATTTACAGCAGAAGCTGCCCAAGAAATATATGGGTTAATACAGGAGACCAGGAAATTCACTCCCCATAAAACCACCACCGCACAACTCTTAAGACAATTTGAATACATGAGCAAAAAGGAAATCAACCAAAGGTTGCACGCAACCACATTAATACACTATCATAAAAATCAAAGAATACCAAGGGGCCTCAGAATCGCCCTCAAGCCAATGCTGTGCAAGAATAGTAAACAATTTGTGGAAAAATGGTACCAGATTTTAAATAAATGTTCGTTGGATTTGATCCTCTTGATCGTAGAGGAACTGTCTAAAGTTTTGAATGAGATCGAAGAAGAGATTAAAGCAATGCAGACAGAAATTGATAAAATTCCTGATATGAAAAAAACACTAGAAGATATCAACATCAAATTGGAAAGATACGCAAAGGAAGTGAATGAACGAAAAGTTCGTAAATATCGCCGAGACACATTGGATTATAAATTAGAAGAAGTTTATACATGGGCTGAAATCTACAATAAAAAAAAAATGGCAGCCACAACCACAACAATCTTCGCAAAAAACCACAACTGCTTCCTCATTGGAAAGTGTTGTTTCAGATTCAGACATCGCTCAATCTAGGGCACCAGTGAACATCGCCAGCAAGACTGTCACAAAACCATCTACGAGCCATACTAGTCAACAACCAGCTTTTTTAGATATAAGCCCAGCTGCCAATGCTCCGCCAATGTCAGAAATCCCCCAAGAAGGGGCAAAAGAAACCGCAGAAGAAATAGCCAAAAGGACGAGAAGCCAGATGTCGAAAGCGACTTAATCATAAACATCTCATCTAAGACATTGAGCCCGGCACAAAAACGATTATTGAACAAAGGAACTACTTTTGTTCCCACTTACAGTTCCAATCAAGCAGAGACAGAAATTTGTCTCTTTACATTTTTCAGAAACCTCAAGTTAAGATACTTTTTCAAAGATATTCAAGAAACAGGACACACTGATAATTGGGATAAAGAATTTAAACCAAAGAGCAATTTTTGTGCACCTTTTTCTCATAAGACGCTAGAAGCTTTCGAAAGATCTGTTCTATCTGAAGTTCAAAGTATCCCGTTCACCAAACCTAAAAAGAGTAATTTGTCTCCTAGCGAGTGGAGCACCTTAAAATCTTTATCTCAAGATAAGAGTTTAACTTTTCAGAAAGCCGACAAAGGTGGTGCCCTTGTCGTAATGGACACAACCTTCTACGTTGACAGTGTAAATCAACATGTGATGAATTCAGACATTTATTTACCTCTCGATACTGATCCCACTCACTCTTACCAACAGATCTTACAAAAAATAGTCGATCAAGCATTGGAAATGAAATGGATCAGTCCCAAGACTCATAAATTTTTTGAGATGAAATATCCTAGAAGACCACAACTATACATGTTGCCGAAGGTCCATAAGGATCCTGTCAAACCGCCCTTCAGACCCATTGTCTCGGCCTGTGGATCCATATCTGAACCCATTGGTAAATTTGTAGACAGATTTTTACAACCCATCGTCCAGAAAAGTGGCACTTACATTAAAGACACGACATCATTTTTGAATTTACTCGAATCAGTGAAATTGGAGAAAGAATGTGTTGGACAGGCCACATGAGGGGCTCGCTCCCTCCCCGCAGGACAGGGCCCGGGCCACCGTCAGCACCATTGCCCGGTCCAGCCGCCATCTTGGACACGGCACCACGCGGCCGTGCGGCCTCAGCCCGACCCCAACCCTGGGCCTGGCCAGGCCCCGACATCCCGGCACCACCCTCCACCCAGGAGGTGAACGGCCCACTTGGCAGGTCAATGGGAGTACGAAGTGTCGATGGCTCTTCCCCGCCAGGTGCCGAGCACCCCCAGCCTCCTCGGGCGCTGGCTCCACCCCCCTGCTGGGTGTCTGGACTCCCTCATCCCAGACCTCCCGACCTCCAAGAGCGAGGGTCCGGACATCAAAGGGCGCCAGACCTATAACTGAGGCAGCCCCAGGACAGGAGGGCAGTTGTATCCTGGAGTCGAGAGACACCGCGACGAACTCATCCTTGACGGACTGTTGGCGCTGCCGCAGCCCTGCCTTGTGAACTATTGTCCTGCCTGCTGGCGCTGCTGCGGCTCTCTGCAACCTTCATCCTCGTTGGGACCTGCTGGCGCTGCCGCGGCCCGTTGTAACCTTCATCCTCGTGGGACCTGCTGGCGCTGCCGCGGCCCGTTGTAACCTTCATCCTCGTGGGACCTGCTGGCGCTGCCGCGGCCCGTTGCAACCTGCATTCTCGTGGGACCTGCTGGCGCTGCCGCGGCCCGTTGTAACCTTCATCCTCGTTGGGACCTGCTGGCGCTGCCGCGGACCGTTGCCACCTACGACCTCTTCGGGACCTGCCGGCGCTGCCGCGGTCTGACCCCTCCGAACACCGAGCTCGAGGATTGTGAGCCATCACCGTTACACCCCCGTACCCGTGGGTACCCAGACTGTCCCGCTACCCCCTTCCCCTACTAGAGACTAGAATTGAGAGGATCATCGTGTCCTGATTGCCTTGTATCGTACCACTCTACTCCCAGAAGTGCCTATAAAAGGTGTTACCCTGAACTTTGTGTGGTGTCCATCTGTGGGGGGGAAGTTACCTGTCTGTGCGATCACTGTGCTCGGCCGACCCTCCAGGTCCCCGTCTAACATTGGTGGCTAGCGGCGCGATCCGAACCAACGCGTACCGTACAGACAGTAACTCACCCTACGACTAAAACCACAATGACGACCAAAGAGAGCGGATCGGCGGAGAAGTTCCAGATGGAAAAGCTGGAAGAATACAACCACCGAGAGCTCAAACAATTTTGCATGGACTTAGGCATTGCTACCACCGGGCTAAGCACAAAAGAAGACTTCAAAAACACCCTAGAGGCCTGGACAGAGACAAATACCGCAACCCCCCGGGACCCCGCAGCCCCGGAAGTCAACACCACCCGGACGGAGGAACGGAGAACAGGCCCCTCCCATGAAGAGATCCAAGAGCGGGAAAAAAATAGATTACATGAGTTAGACTTGGCACGACTCAGATTAGACGGAGAATTGAAACTGGCGGAACAAAAAATAAACTTAGAACACTTACGGCTCAGAGAAGAGCGAGAGGAAAAACAGAGACAGAGAGACCTCGAAGAAAAAAGACTGGCATACGAGCACGAGTGCAAACTAGCGGAGATAGAAATGCGCAAACTGAACAAAAACCTAGGGGTGCCCGAGCAACCGCACTCCCCGGGTCCTACCGAGCAGAAGGTCCACATCCCCAAGGATGTGGTCCGAGAATATCACCGGAACGACGACATACAGCAGTGGTTCAAGGCCTATGAGATTGCCATGACCGCCCACCGGGTCGCTCGAAGTGACTGGGGAGCCGGTCTATGGGGGAGATTCGTCAACGAGGGTCGTGATGCCCTGCTGCAGCTTCCGGACCATCAAATGACGTCCTATGACCACATGAAGGCCGCCCTCCTCAGTCGATATGGACTTACACCCGAAATGTACCGCCAGAGGTTCCGCAACTGCACCAGGATCCCAGGTACGACGTGGTTGGAATACGTGAACTATTTCAGCCGAGCCTTCGAGGGGTGGATCAAGGGTAACAACGTAACCACTTACGAACAACTCTTCAATCTCATTGTGTGGGAGCACCTCTCCAACAACTGCTTTGTCGAGCTCAGGCAGCACCTCCTCGACAGTAAATTGACTGAACCCCGGCAGCTCGCCACCGAGGCTGACCGGTGGGAGAGCACCCGAGTGGCCCGGAGTGGGCCGAATGAGCAGAACAGAACCAACCAAGGTCACCATCGTCCCCGAGGAGGAGGAGGAGGCCCGGGCCGGGGCAGAGACGCCGCCCCGGCCGCACCCACTAACGCCACCCCGGCCCCAGCAGGCCGGGGAAACCCCCCGATGCGCCCGGGGTTCCGAGCTAACGTGACGTGTCATCGATGCCAGCGAGTCGGCCACTATGCCAGTGACCCGACCTGCCCGAAGAACCAGGCCCCCGGGCCCCGCCAGATGGCGGCCGCCGCCCTGGGAGAAGAACAAGTCTCCGAAGACACGGAGACCTATGAGTCGGAGCAGTTCGAGTGGGAACCCGCCGCCATGACCCTGGCATGCCTAGGAGGAAGAGACATGGTCCCGCGGACTCCCCTGCCCGCCAACACTCGGAAGTACAGCCAATGGGTGAGCATCAATGGGCGCAAGGCCGAGGCCCTGCGTGACACCGGGGCCAGTGTGACGGCCGTCCGCTGTCACCTGGTGACCCCAGAACAAATCCTACCAAACGTACTGTGCCCCGTCCGATCGGCAGATAACTCGGAGAGCCTGTGTCGGATGGCCTGCGTCCCCTTCGAATGGGGAGGAGTGTCCGGCATGCTGAAAGTAACTGTCCGTGACGATGCCCCCGTAGACTGCCTCCTGGGGAACGATCTCGAGAGCTCCCCGTGGGCCGCTGTGGAAAGAAGAGAGCATCTGGGGATGTTGGGTCTCCCGGACTGGGCGTGCGTAACCACCCGATCCATGGCCACCCGCACCATCCCTAGACCAGAAGAACCAGAATGGGCAGCACCTCCGCCCTCGATCACTCCAGAAGAAGACTTCCTCCAGACCGACCACCCGGACCCCACCCCAGAGGGGTCCACACAGCCCCCCGAACTTCCCGACCTGGCTCAGTGGCGTCAAGAAGGGGGGCCCACCCAGGAACAATTCCGGCAGGAGCAAAAGACCTGCCCCTCCCTCGAGGGATTGCGACAGCAAGCGCTCGCCCAGAGCCAAGGAGACACCACCGGGGCCCACTGGGTTTATTGGGACAATGATCTCTTGTACAGCGAACAGAAAATCGCAGAACTGGGGGCCGGGCGAGTGCTGGTGGTGCCCCTCCACTTCAGAGACTTCCTGTTGAACCTAGCCCATGATGTCCCCCTGGCCGGGCACCTGGGCCAAGACAAGACCTACCACCGCCTGGTGACTCACTTTTTTTGGCCCAAAATGAGAAATGACGTATCCAACCATTGCCGGTCCTGCCCGACCTGCCAGGCCAGTGGGAAGAGCGGCCGCAAACTCAAGGCACCCCTACAACCATTCCCCGTGGTGACCACCCCGTTCGAAAGGGTGGGAATAGACATTGTGGGGCCCCTGGACCCCCGAACAGCACAGGGACATCGCTTCATCCTGGTCCTGGTGGATCACGCTACCCGCTATCCTGAGGCGGTCCCCCTTCGTACGATAACAGCCCCAGTAGTGGGTCGAGCCTTGATGGGGATCTTCTCTCGAGTGGGCTTCCCCCGGGAAGTCGTCAGCGACAGGGGTACGAACTTTATCTCAAAATACATGAAGTCCCTCTGGCAACAGTGTGGGGTCACCTACCGATTCACGACCCCCTATCACCCTCAAGGGAACGGACTGGTTGAGCGGTTCAACCGCACGCTCAAAGGGATGATTGGGGGGTTGGAAGAGCCCCTCCGTCGCCAGTGGGATGTGCTACTACCGTGCCTTCTCTTTGCCTACCGAGAAGTCCCCCAGAAGTCCCTCGGCTTCAGCCCTTTCGAACTCTTGTATGGACACCCGGTGCGAGGCCCGCTCAGCCTAGTCAAAGAAGGCTGGGAAATGCCCCCTCTAAAGAACCCTCCAGACGTTTTCAAGTACCTCCTAACCCTCCGCAACCAGACCAGAAGGTTCAGAGAGATGGCAAAAGCAAACCTGGAGGCCAGTCAGGAGGACATGAAAAGGTGGTACGATCAAAATGCATCCTCCATCGAATTTGAACCCGGCCAACAAGTGTGGGTAATGTCTCCCACCGAACCATGCGCCCTGCAAGACAAATGGACGGGGCCCTTCAAAGTAATCGAGCGCAAGAGCCCTGTCACCTATCTCATCGATATGGAATCTTCCCGAAACCCTCTCCGGGTCCTCCACGCTAATAGACTGAAACCCCACTTTGTACGCTCCGAACTCAGTCTCCTGATGGCAACCGACAATGGAACCGAGGAGGACTCCGAACCCCTTCCTGACCTCCTACGGTCACGGGAGAAGGACGGCTCCGTGGACGGGGTCCGACTCTCGGAGGCCTTCACCCTGGAACAGCGCCAAGACTGCCGAGTCCTCCTGCTCCAGTTCTCCACCCTGTTCTCCCTCACCCCAGGTGTCACCCCCTGGTGCTTACACGACGTGGACACTGGAGACAGTCCCCCTATCCGCCATCGGGCCTACCGCGTACCAGATCGGGTACGGGCCTGCATCCAAGAGGAGGTGGCCAAGATGCTCACACTCGGGATCATCGAGCCCTCAGACAGCCCCTGGGCCAGCCCAGTGGTACTGGTCCCCAAAGCGGCCGCCCCCGGCGCCACGCCGGAGCTCCAGTTCTGCGTCGACTACCGGGGCTTGAATGCGGTCACCAGAACAGACGCACACCCCATCCCCCGAGCAGATGAACTAATCGACCGCATGGGAGCTGCCCGCTACCTCAGCATCTTCGACCTGACAGCGGGCTACTGGCAGATCGGTCTCACACCCCGGGCCCAAGAACGATCGGCATTCTCTACCCCTGATGGCCACTATCACTTCAAGGTCATGCCATTCGGCATGAAGAATGCGCCAGCAACATTTCAGCGGCTAGTAAACCAGGTCCTGGCAGGACTCGAAGGATTCAGCGCCGCCTACCTGGACGATATCGCTGTGTACAGCCACCACTGGTCCGACCACCTCCACCACCTCCGAGAGGTGCTACAGGCCCTCCAACGAGCTGGCCTCACGATCAAGGCCAGCAAATGCCAAATTGGCCAGGGGTCCGTGACCTATCTCGGGCACCAGGTGGGAAGCGGTCTGGTGGCCCCTCTGCAACTCAAGATCGCTGCCATCCAGTCGTGGCAGTCCCCCATCACCCAGACCGAGGTCCGCGCCTTCTTGGGACTCACAGGCTACTACCGACGGTTCGTGAGGGACTATGGCAGCATCGTAGGGCCCCTCACGGAACTCACCTCCAAAAACCAACCAAAGAAGGTCAACTGGACCCCAGACTGTCAAGCGGCCTTCGAGAAGCTGAAGGCCGCCATGTGCTCCGCCCCGGTGCTCCAGGCCCCCGACTACAGCCGGGAATTTATCGTCCAAACAGATGCCTCCGACCATGGCGTTGGGGCAGTCCTTTCCCAGCTGAACCCCGAAGGACTTGACCAGCCAGTGGCTTTCATCAGCAGACGGCTCCTGGCCCGAGAACGACGCTGGAGCACCATCGAGAGGGAGGCCTTCGCCGTGGTGTGGGCCCTCAAAAAGCTCCGGCCTTATCTCTTCGGCACCCACTTCCGGGTCCAGACCGATCATCGACCCCTGCAATGGCTCATGCAGATGCGGGGGGAAAACCCGAAACTACTACGTTGGTCCATCTCCCTGCAGGGGATGGACTTCACTGTGGAACATCGACCCGGCCAAGACCACGCCAACGCGGATGGCCTGTCCCGCTTTTTCCGCCTCGACGAGGAAAGTCCCCAAGAAGATGGGTGACTCTCCCCGCCTTCAGCTGGGGGGGACGCATGTTGGACAGGCCACATGAGGGGCTCGCTCCCTCCCCGCAGGACAGGGCCCGGGCCACCGTCAGCACCATTGCCCGGCCCAGCCGCCATCTTGGACACGGCACCACGCGGCCTTGCGGCCTCAGCCCGACCCCAACCCTGGGCCTGGCCAGGCCCCGACATCCCGGCACCACCCTCCACCCAGGAGGTGAACGGCCCACTTGGCAGGTCAATGGGAGTACGAAGTGTCGATGGCTCTTCCCCGCCAGGTGCCGAGCACCCCCAGCCTCCTCGGGCGCTGGCTCCACCCCCCTGCTGGGTGTCTGGACTCCCTCATCCCAGACCTCCCGACCTCCAAGAGCGAGGGTCCGGACATCAAAGGGCGCCAGACCTATAACTGAGGCAGCCCCAGGACAGGAGGGCAGTTGTATCCTGGAGTCGAGAGACACCGCGACGAACTCATCCTTGACGGACTGTTGGCGCTGCCGCAGCCCTGCCTTGTGAACTATTGTCCTGCCTGCTGGCGCTGCCGCGGCTCTCTGCAACCTTCATCCTCGTTGGGACCTGCTGGCGCTGCCGCGGCCCGTTGTAACCTTCATCCTTGTGGGACCTGCTGGCGCTGCCGCGGCCCGTTGTAACCTTCATCCTCGTGGGACCTGCTGGCGCTGCCGCGGCCCGTTGCAACCTGCATTCTCGTGGGACCTGCTGGCGCTGCCGCGGCCCGTTGTAACCTTCATCCTCGTTGGGACCTGCTGGCGCTGCCGCGGCCCGTTGCCACCTACGACCTCTTCGGGACCTGCCGGCGCTGCCGCGGTCTGACCCCTCCGAACACCGAGCTCGAGGATTGTGAGCCATCACCGTTACACCCCCGTACCCGTGGGTACCCAGACTGTCCCGCTACCCCCTTCCCCTACTAGAGACTAGAATTGAGAGGATCATCGTGTCCTGATTGCCTTGTATCGTACCACTCTACTCCCAGAAGTGCCTATAAAAGGTGTTACCCTGAACTTTGTGTGGTGTCCATCTGTGGGGGGGAAGTTACCTGTCTGTGCGATCACTGTGCTCGGCCGACCCTCCAGGTCCCCGTCTAACAGAATGTATGTATTGGCTATGCACCATTGATGTTGTCGCCCTATATACATCCATTCCCCACAATGAGGGAATTGAAGCTCTTGAGTGGAGCCTTTTGAACAGCGACCTTGAAGAATCACAAAAATGGTTTATCATGGAATTAATGCAATTCGCACTATACTACAGCTATTTTGAATGGCAGGGCCAATTCTTCAACCAATGCAATGGAACCTCCATGGGTTTTGGGGGAGCACCTTCGTATGCTAACATCTTTATGCACAAATTCGAAATTTACCATATCTTGAATGAACGAAATTGGACTGAAGATCTCATCATGTTTAAGCGTTACATTGATGATATTTTCTTAATATGGCAAGGCTCCAAACATCAATTGGAAGAAAATATTCAAAGACTCAACACTGTGAATGACCGTATCAAATTCACACACAAGATTTCACCAGAAACCATTTCTTTTTTAGATGTACAAGTTACTCTGTGTGCAAATAACATTACCACTAAAGTTTTTGTGAAAAAAACAGATAAAAACTCCAGTCTATTATTCCAGAGTTTTCACCCTGAATCGCTGATCAAACATTTACCCACTTCCCAATATATTCGACTCAAAAGAATCACTACACATGACCAGGATTTACAAGATTCTCTCGACCACCAAACTCTCAAGTACCAACAAAGAGGTTATCCTCAGGACATTTTGGATACATCTCTGAAAACAGTTTCTGAATTACCCAGAGCGACGTTACTACAAGAAAAGGAAAACATTTTTAAAGGAAAAACTGTATGTGTGTTGAAGTACTCCACAGAGTCCGCCAGAATCAAAAGGATCATCAATAAACATTAGTCACTGATAAAAATGGAACCTGATCTCACTGATCTATTCAGTGAAAAAGTAACTTTTGCATTTCAAAGATCGAAAAATCTAAAGGAACTATTGAATGTTGCCGAGAAAGTTAAAGTTACTTGGAAAGGAATGCAGAGATGTTTTAACTGTACTCATTGCAATAATGTGATAGTGGGCACTACATTCACTCATCCCACCCAAGGACATCAATTTGAACTAAGACATTTAAGCACCTGCGACACTACTAATTGTATTTATGCTATCAAATGCCCGTGTGGTAAAATATATGTGGGCCAAACAGAGCGGAAAATTAAAGTTCGGATAACAGAACACAAAAGCAATATTCGTGTGGCAAACACGAAATCCACAGTAGCTAACCATTGGACAGCAGCTGGCCATCAAATTTCACAATTGAGATTCATGGTTTTAGAGACGGTCACACAACGTCGTGACATGGATCCTTTGAAACAGAGACTAAGAATGGAGTACTTCTGGATTAAAAAATTAAATTCCATGCATCCGATTGGGATGAATGATCGTATTGAACATTCATGTTTTTTGTAAATTAACCTTTTACCTTGCAGCATTGACGGCATGTGGGTGCCTGTGCCCCGTAATTTTAGCGTATGACACTTTGATTGCAAATACTATGGGCCACTGAACATCGTTGTGTATGACTTATCGTTTGAATACACTGTGTGCCACTTAACACAAGTACGTTTTCCTTTATATCTTTGATTGCGTTTACTTTGCCATGTATTCGTCACAATTGCAAATTGCTTATTTTGCTCATCGAAGGTAGTATCTGTTCGAACCAATTTCGATATTTTGTTTACATTTTTTGAGCCCACGATCACATGGTACACATTATGTTCTGTCGGTGTTTTCTATTGGTCCTCCACATTGGTCACATGACCTCCAATCCGCTCACATCACCCAATCGTGCATCTTGTTAGGTAACACTTTTAAATCAGGAAACGCGGGAGATGCGATACTGTTTGATCTGTAGTAAGTAATCAGCGGGTTTTCTTTCCGTTCGGGTTTAGATTTATTTGGTTATCACGGCAGTTGGTAAAGATAAGATGTGTCATTTCACCAGCGGACTGTTCTTTTTCTTTTCACTCACTATTCTCTCATATCTTAGTTGCATGCCGCACAAACACTCGATCTAGCTGTCCCAGATTTTGTCACCATATGCACAATATTCTTTCCTACACGTATCCTTGAGAGCCCACGAAACCCGTATTAGAACATGCATGCCGATTTGCGTTTTCACGTTGATGTAATTATTGTGCTGACATTAGATGAGGAGGTTTTGAACTGGTCCTGTTTTGACTTTTTTTCAGACCCCTGACGAAGGGTCCTTGTGTGTTGACCCGAAATGCATTGGGTGCAGATATGATATATGGAAACAGCGCATTGAAAAATTGCAACATAAGAATATTATTATGCTTGTAAAAATGAACTTGAAGTACATATTATGAAGTAATGCGTCTGAAATATTCAACAAACTTCAAAAACAAATAAAAAGAAACATTGTGAAGAAACTTTTGTTTCAAGTCTATAGTGCGCGCATTCTGCTGAGTAGCGTTCTCTACCCAGGACATTGTTTTGCATTAGTTAAGGCACGGTGAGACTACGTGCGACGAATGTAAGCGCCAACAGGATTCTACTATAAGTTCACCAAAACTTTATTGGATATTTTTGAGTGCTCTGGGATGACATAGTTTCTAATTGTTTCCTCACAGTCTACCCTATCCCGGGTTGCACCACACGTAAAAAAACATGCAACTCGACGATATTGCTCTACTTACTAGCAACAAAGCAGAAACTTTAGGATTTACAGCAGAAGCTGCCCAAGAAATATATGGGTTAATACAGGAGACCAGGAAATTCACTCCCCATAAAACCACCACCGCACAACTCTTAAGACAATTTGAATACATGAGCAAAAAGGAAATCAACCATAGGTTGCACGCAACCACATTGATACACTATCATAAAAATCAAAGAATACCAAGGGGCCTCAGAATCGCCCTCAAGCCAATGCTGTGCAAGAATAGTAAAAAATTTGTGGAAAAATGGTACCAGATTTTAAATAAATGTTCGTTGGATTTGATCCTCTTGATCGTAGAGGAACTGTCTAAAGTTTTGAATGAGATCGAAGAAGAGATTAAAGCAATGCAGACAGAAATTGATAAAATTCCTGATATGAAAAAAACACTAGAAGATATCAACATCAAATTGGAAAGATACGCAAAGGAAGTGAATGAACGAAAAGTTCGTAAATATCGCCGAGACACATTGGATTATAAATTAGAAGAAGTTTACACATGGGCTGAAATCTACAATCAAAAAAAATGGCAGCCACAACCACAACAATCTTCGCAAAAAACCACAACTGCTTCCTCATTGGAAAGTGTTGTTTCAGAGTCAGACATCGCTCAATCTAGGGCACCAGTGAACATCGCCAGCAAGACTGTCGCAAAACCATCTACGAGCCATACTAGTCAACAACCAGCTTTTTTAGATATAAGCCCAGCTGCCAATGCCCTGCCAATGTCAGAAATCCCCCAAGAAGGGGCAAAAGAAACCGCAGAAGTAATAGCCAAAAGGACGAGAAGCCAGATGTCGAAAGCGACTTAATCATAAACATCTCATCTAAGACATTGAGCCCGGCACAAAAATGATTATTGAACAAAGGAACTACTTTTGTTCCCACTTACAGTTCCAATCAAGCAGAGACAGAAATTTCTCTCTTTAAATTTTTCAGAAACCTCAAGTTAAGATACTTTTTCAAAGATATTCAAGAAACAGGACACACTGATAATTGAGATAAAGAATTTAAACCAAAGAGCAATTTTTGTGCACCTTTTTCTCATAAGACGCTAGAAGCTTTCGAAAGATCTGTTCTATCTGAAGTTCAAAGTATCCCGTTCACCAAACCTAAAAAGAGTAATTTGTCTCCTAGCGAGTGGAGCACCTTAAAATCTTTATCTCAAGATAAGAGTTTAACTTTTCAGAAATCCGACAAAGGTGGTGCCCTTGTCGTAATGGACACAACCTTCTACGTTGACAGTGTAAATCAACATGTGATGAATTCAGACATTTATTTACCTCTCGATACTGATCCCACTCACTCATACCAACAGATCTTACAAAAAATAGTCAATCAAGCATTGGAAATGAAATGGATCAGTCCCAAGACTCATAAATTTTTTGAGATGAAATATCCTAGAAGACCACAACTATACATGTTGCCGAAGGTCCATAAGGATCCTGTCAAACCGCCCTTCAGACCCATTGTCTCGGCCTGTGGATCCATATCTGAACCCATTGGTAAATTTGTAGACAGATTTTTACAACCCATCGTCCAGAAAAGTGGCACGTACATTAAAGACACGACATCATTTTTGAATTTACTCGAATCAGTGAAATTGGAGAAAGAATGTATGTATTGGCTATGCACCATTGATGTTGTCGCCCTATATACATCCATTCCCCACAATGAGGGAATTGAAGCGCTTGAGTGGAGCCTTTTGAACAGCGACCTTGAAGAATCACAAAAATTGTTTATCATGGAATTAATGCAATTCGCACTATACTACAGCTATTTTGAATGTCAGGGCCAATTCTTCAACCAATGCAATGGAACCTCCATGGGTTTTGGGGGAGCACCTTCGTATGCTAACATCTTTATGCACAAATTCGAAATTTACCATATCTTGAATGAACGAAATTGGACTGAAGATCTCATCATGTTTAAGCGTTACATTGATGATATTTTCTTAATATGGCAAGGCTCCAAACATCAATTGGAAGAAAATATTCAAAGACTCAACACTGTGAATGACCGTATCAAATTCACACACAAGATTTCACCAGAAACCATTTCTTTTTTAGATGTACAAGTTACTCTGTGTGCAAATAACATTACCACTAAAGTTTTTGTGAAAAAAACAGATAAAAACTCCAGTCTATTATTCCAGAGTTTTCACCCTGAATCGCTGATCAAACATTTACCCACTTCCCAATATATTCGACTCAAAAGAATCACTACACATGACCAGGATTTACAAGATTCTCTCGACCACCAAACTCTCAAGTACCAACAAAGAGGTTATCCTCAGGACATTTTGGATACATCTCTGAAAACAGTTTCTGAATTACCCAGAGCGACGTTACTACAAGAAAAAGAAAACATTTTGAAAGGAAAAACTGTATGTGTGTTGAAGTACTCCACAGAGTCCGCCAGAATCAAAAGGATCATCAATAAACATTGGTCACTGATAAAAATGGAACCTGATCTCACTGATCTATTCAGTGAAAAAGTAACTTTTGCATTTCAAAGATCGAAAAATCTAAAGGAACTATTGAATGTTGCCGAGAAAGTTAAAGTTACTTGGAAAGGAATGCAGAGATGTTTTAACTGTACTCATTGCAATAATGTGATAGTGGGCACTACATTCACTCATCCCACCCAAGGACATCAATTTGAACTAAGACATTTAAGCACTTGCGACACTACTAATTGTATTTATGCTATCAAATGCCCGTGTGGTAAAATATATGTGGGCCAAACAGAGCGGAAAATTAAAGTTCGGATAACAGAACACAAAAGCAATATTCGTGTGGCAAACACGAAATCCACAGTAGCTAACCATTGGACAGCAGCTGGTCATCAAATTTCACAATTGAGATTCATGGTTTTAGAGACGGTCACACAACGTCGTGACATGGATCCTTTGAAACAGAGACTAAGAATGGAGTACTTCTGGATTAAAAAATTAAATTCCATGCATCCGATTGGGATGAATGATCGTATTGAACATTCATGTTTTTTGTAAATTAACCTTTTACCTTGCAGCATTGACGGCATGTGCGTGCCTGTGCCCCGTAATTTTAGCGTATGACACTTTGATTGCAAATACTATGGGCCACTGAACATCGTTGTGTATGACTTATCGTTTGAATACACTGTGTGCCACTTAACACAAGTACGTTTTCCTTTAATATCTTTGATTGCGTTTACTTTGCCATGTATTCGTCATGATTGCAAATTGCTTATTTTGCTCATCGAAGGTAGTATCTGTTCGAACCAATTTCGATATTTTGTTTACATTTTTTGAGCCCACGATCACATGGTACACATTATGTTCTGTCGGTGTTTTCTATTGGTCCTCCACATTGGTCACATGACCTCCAATCCGCTCACATCACCCAATCGTGCATCTTGTTAGGTAACACTTTTAAATCAGGAAACGCGGGAGATGCGATACTGTTTGATCTGTAGTAAGTAATCAGCGGGTTTTCTTTCCGTTCGGGTTTAGATTTATTTGGTTATCACGGCAGTTGGTAAAGATAAGATGTGTCATTTCACCAGCGGACTGTTCTTTTTCTTTTCACTCACTATTCTCTCATATCTTAGTTGCATGCCGCACAAACACTCGATCTAGCTGTCCCAGATTTTGTCACCATATGCACAATATTCTTTCCTACACGTATCCTTGAGAGCCCACGAAACCCGTATTAGAACATGCATGCCGATTTGCGTTTTCACGTTGATGTAATTATTGTGCTGACATTAGATGAGGAGGTTTTGAACTGGTCCTGTTTTGACTTTTTTTCAGACCCCTGACGAAGGGTCCTTGTGTGTTGACCCGAAATGCATTGGGTGCAGATATGATATATGGAAACAGCGCATTGAAAAATTGCAACATAAGAATATTATTATGCTTGTAAAAATGAACTTGAAGTACATATTATGAAGTAATGCGTTTGAAATATTCAACAAACTTCAAAAACAAATAAAAAGAAACATTGTGAAGAAACTTTTGTTTCAAGTCTATAGTGCGCGCATTCTGCTGAGTAGCGTTCTCTACCCAGGACATTGTTTTGCATTAGTTAAGGCACGGTGAGACTACGTGCGACGAATGTAAGCGCCAACAGGATTCTACTATAAGTTCACCAAAACTTTATTGGATATTTTTGAGTGCTCTGGGATGACATAGTTTCTAATTGTTTCCTCACAGTCTACCCTATCCCGGGTTGCACCACACGTAAAAAAACATGCAACTCGACGATATTGCTCTACTTACTAGCAACAAAGCAGAAACTTTAGATTTACAGCAGAAGCTGCCCAAGAAATATATGGGTTAATACAGGAGACCAGGAAATTCACTCCCCATAAAACCACCACCGCACAACTCTTAAGACAATTTGAATACATGAGCAAAAAAGAAATCAACCAAAGGTTGCACGCAACCACATTGATACACTATCATAAAAATCAAAGAATACCAAGGGGCCTCAGAATCGCCCTCAAGCCAATGCTGTGCAAGAATAGTAAAATATTTGTGGAAAAATGGTACCAGATTTTAAATAAATGTTCGTTGGATTTGATCCTCTTGATCGTAGAGGAACTGTCTAAAGTTTTGAATGAGATCGAAGAAGAGATTAAAGCAATGCAGACAGAAATTGATAAAATTCCTGATATGAAAAAAACACTAGAAGATATCAACATCAAATTGGAAAGATACGCAAAGGAAGTGAATGAACGAAAAGTTCATAAATATCGCCGAGACACATTGGATTATAAATTAGAAGAAGTTTACACATGGGCTGAAATCTACAATAAAAAAAAATGGCAGCCACAACCACAACAATCTTCGCAAAAAACCACAACTGCTTCCTCATTGGAAAGTGTTGTTTCAGATTCAGACATCGCTCAATCTAGGGCACCAGTGAACATCGCCAGCAAGACTGTCGCAAAACCATCTACGAGCCATACTAGTCAACAACCAGCTTTTTTAGATATAAGCCCAGCTGCCAATGCTCCGCCAATGTCAGAAATCCCCCAAGAAGGGGCAAAAGAAACCGCAGAAGAAATAGCCAAAAGGACGAGAAGCCAGATGTCGAAAGCGACTTAATCATAAACATCTCATCTAAGACATTGAGCCCGGCACAAAAATGATTATTGAACAAAGGAACTACTTTTGTTCCCACTTACAGTTCCAATCAAGCAGAGACAGAAATTTCTCTCTTTAAATTTTTCAGAAACCTCAAGTTAAGATACTTTTTCAAAGATATTCAAGAAACAGGACACACTGATAATTGAGATAAAGAATTTAAACCAAAGAGCAATTTTTGTGCACCTTTTCCTCATAAGACGCTAGAAGCTTTCGAAAGATCTGTTCTATCTGAAGTTCAAAGTATCCCGTTCACCAAACCTAAAAAGAGTAATTTGTCTCCTAGCGAGTGGAGCACCTTAAAATCTTTATCTCAAGATAAGAGTTTAACTTTTCAGAAAGCCGACAAAGGTGGTGCCCTTGTCGTAATGGACACAACCTTCTACGTTGACAGTGTAAATCAACATGTGATGAATTCAGACATTTATTTACCTCTCGATACTGATCCCACTCACTCTTACCAACAGATCTTACAAAAAATAGTCAATCAAGCATTGGAAATGAAATGGATCAGTCCCAAGACTCATAAATTTTTTGAGATGAAATATCCTAGAAGACCACAACTATACATGTTGCCGAAGGTCCATAAGGATCCTGTCAAACCGCCCTTCAGACCCATTGTCTCGGCCTGTGGATCCATATCTGAACCCATTGGTAAATTTGTAGACAGATTTTTAAAAACCCATCGTCCAGAAAAGTGGCACTTACATTAATGACCCGACATCATTTTTGAATTTACTCGAATCAGTGAAATTGGAGAAAGAACGTATGTATTGGCTTTTCACCATTGATGTTGTCGCCCTATATACATCCATTCCCCACAATGAGGGAATTGAAGCTCTTGAGTGGAGCCTTTTGAACAACGACCTTGAAGAATCACAAAAATTGTTTATCATGGAATTAATGCAATTCGCATTATACTACAGCTATTTTGAATGGCAGGGCCAATTCTTCAACCAATGCAATGGAACCTCCATGGGTTTTGGGGGAGCACCTTCGTATGCTAACATCTTTATGCACAAATTCGAAATTGACCATATCTTGAATGAACGAAATTGGACTGAAGATCTCATCATGTTTAAGCGTTACATTGATGATATTTTCTTAATATGGCAAGGCTCCAAACATCAATTGGAAGAAAATATTCAAAGACTCAACACTGTGAATGACCGTATCAAATTCACACACAAGATTTCACCAGAAACCATTTCTTTTTTAGATGTACAAGTTACTCTGTGTGCAAATAACATTACCACTAAAGTTTTTGTGAAAAAAACAGATAAAAACTCCAGTCTATTATTCCAGAGTTTTCACCCTGAATCGCTGATCAAACATTTACCCACTTCCCAATATATTCGACTCAAAAGAATCACTACACATGACCAGGATTTACAAGATTCTCTCGACCACCAAACTCTCAAGTACCAACAAAGAGGTTATCCTCAGGACATTTTGGATACATCTCTGAAAACAGTTTCTGAATTACCCAGAGCGACGTTACTACAAGAAAAAGAAAAAATTTTGAAAGGAAAAACTGTATGTGTGTTGAAGTACTCCACAGAGTCCGCCAGAATCAAAAGGATCATCAATAAACATTGGTCACTGATAAAAATGGAACCTGATCTCACTGATCTATTCAGTGAAAAAGTAACTTTTGCATTTCAAAGATCGAAAAATCTAAATGAACTATTGAATGTTGCCGAGAAAGTTAAAGTTACTTGGAAAGGAATGCAGAGATGTTTTAACTGTACTAATTGCAATAATGTGATAGTGGGCACTACATTCACTCATCCCACCCAAGGACATCAAATTGAACTAAGACATTCAAGCACCTGCGACACTACTAATTGTATTTATGCTATCAAATGCCCGTGTGGTAAAATATATGTGGGCCAAACCGAGCGGAAAATTAAAGTTCGGATAACAGAACACAAAAGCAATATTCGTGTGGCAAACACGAAATCCACAGTAGCTAACCATTGGACAGCAGCTGGCCATCAAATTTCACAATTGAGATTCATGGTTTTAGAGACGGTCACACAACGTCGTGACATGGATCCTTTGAAACAGAGACTAAGAATGGAGTACTTCTGGATTAAAAAATTAAATTCCATGCATCCGATTGGGATGAATGATCGTATTGAACATTCATGTTTTTTGTAAATTAACCTTTTACCTTGCAGCATTGACGGCATGTGCGTGCCTGTGCCCCGTAGTTTTAGCGTATGACACTTTGATTGCAAATACTATGGGCCACTGAACATCGTTGTGTATGATTTATCGTTTGAATACACTGTGTGCCACTTAACACAAGTACGTTTTCCTTTATATCTTTGATTGCGTTTACTTTGCCATGTATTCGTCACGATTGCAAATTGCTTATTTTGCTCATCGAAGGTAGTATCTGTTCGAACCAATTTCGATATTTTGTTTACATTTTTTGAGCCCACGATCACATGGTACACATTATGTTCTGTCGGTGTTTTCTATTGGTCCTCCACATTGGTCACATGACCTCCAATCCGCTCATATCACCCAATCGTGCATCTTGTTAGGTAACACTTTTAAATCAGGAAACGCGGGAGATGCGATACTGTTTGATCTGTAGTAAGTAATCAGCGGGTTTTCTTTCCGTTCGGGTTTAGATTTATTTGGTTATCACAGCAGTTGCTAAAGATAAGATGTGTCATTTCACCAGCGGACTGTTCTTTTTCTTTTCACTCACTATTCTCTCATATCTTAGTTGCATGCCGCACAAACACTCGATCTAGCTGTCCCAGATTTTGTCACCATATGCACAATATTCTTTCCTACACGTATCCTTGAGAGCCCACGAAACCCGTATTAGAACATGCATGCCAATTTGCGTTTTCACGTTGATGTAATTATTGTGCTGACATTAGATGAGGAGGTTTTGAACTGGTCCTGTTTTGACTTTTTTACAGACCCCTGACGAAGGGTCCTTGTGTGTTGACCCAAAATGCATTGGGTGCAGATATGATATATGGAAACAGCGCATTGAAAAATTGCAACATAAGAATATTATTATGCTTGTAAAGATGAACTTGAAGTACATATTATGAAGTAATGCGTTTGAAATATTCAACAAACTTCAAAAACAAATAAAAAGAAACATTGTGAAGAAACTTTTGTTTCAAGTCTATAGTGCGCGCATTCTGCTGAGTAGCGTTCTCTACCCAGGACATTGTTTTGTAATGGTACCTGTGTCACGTGTGGTCAGGTTGAGAAATCAGGGGCGGTAGAAACTGTCTTACCAGTCTGGGGGGGGTGTGGATGAATGTTGAGTTGCACTGGACAAGTGGTGTAAGTTCTCTGAGATGGGGAGCTTGCTGAATAATTAGGTGTAAGTTCCCTGAGATGGGGAGCTTGCTGAATAATTGGGTGTAAGTTCTCTGAGATGGGGAGCTTGCCGTGGCGGTGCGTCCATTGGGGGCGTTGGGGCGTTGCCCCCCCGCCCACACCCACGCAGCTCACTCAGCTTCTCTGAACTTAAGTAACTTAAGTTACTTAAGTTCAGAAACGTGAGGGAGAAGTTGAGAACTGACAAGTGAAGTATGCAGTCAGCATGATGTCGGACCGGGTGGGCGGTCCGGCGTCATGTTGACTGCCAGTCAGAACGTCACCAGGGTGCAGCAGCACAATGCACAAGTGTGCGCATGAGTGGGGACGGAGGGCGAATTTTAGCTCCGTGCCCACTCATGCGCATTAGTGACTGCACATGCTGGCGCGCATGCCCATTAGGAGAGAGAGGGTTGAGCAGAGGCTCAAACCTCGGTCTCCTGATGGGCAGGCGGGCAGAGAGTAACCGTGCCCTCAGCCAATCCTGGCGCTGCTGGCAGCGCCAGGATTTGCTGAGAGGGGTCACCACCCACTTGCCAGCAGTCAGTGATGAGGCTGTTCCATCCTGTAGGCGCCAACGGACCCGAGGCAGCGCGGACCTGGTCAGGTAAGATTTAAATTCTATTTTAAAACTCCCCCCCCCCTCGGCCCCCACCCCCGCACGACACACCCTCCGACGTGCCTTGAACGGAAGGACTGCTACGGATCTCGGGTCAAATACTTTTTCTTGCAGGATTCGAGCCATCACCCATTGCAGATAGCTTGGCTTCCCTGTTGCCATTGCCCGTGATTGGAGTTAGAGAGCCTCCCCTAGATGCACTGCCAGGTAACTATTATTTGAATCGTGGACAATATCGGGGCTTTCAGCACTGCTTGGGGACATGGCAGGAGCTCGGAAAAGGCCAAGCAGCGCGAATAGAAAGCCAGGCCATAAACTGCGAAGTCCTGGCAGCCGTACAGAACTCTGTGGTGTTAAACATACGAGAAAGGTATGTGCCATTGATTTTGGAATGTTGCACAAAACCTAGGGGGTGCGTGTTGTGATATTAAACAATTGTGCACTTCCTACCCCCATTAATGACCAATGCAGGTAGTGTGTTACAGGCTCCTGAGTCTAGTAGAAACAGGATGACTGGGGATGACGAGCACGACAGATCCAACGACTGAGCACAGCATTCTCTCTTTAATTTTTAAACAAGGTCGTTGCAGAGGTGTCACGTGGCTGTTGTTTCACCGTCAGGGCTGTCAAGTTTTTCAGCTCCACTATGTGTTGGTAACTCATCCAATCCATGAACTTTCTGTCTTTACATTGTAACTGTGCTTTTTAATCAAGACTACAAATCCCAGCATGCAGTGTAAAAACATGGAAGAAATGAGCTACTCACACTTGGAACTGGGAAACGAGTTATTTTAAGACTGCTCTCGCCTCCTTCACTCACTACCAGTCCCTTCAGATTCTGATACATAATTGACCCAGCCATCGTTCATACGGCATGCGTTCCTTAAAAATAACCATTACAATACCTACTCTTATACTTTAGTACACCCTGCGCAACATCTTAAAAAGTTATTTACAGTTCACGAGTCACAAGCACAGGTCTGTGGCACGTTCACCTCTCCTATGCTATGCTGCATGCATCTTCATTTCCATTTGCAGTCATTTCATAACACAAGATCAGAGTTCAGATGTCTTCATATTCCCAATGCTTTGTGTCAAATTCCACTTCCAAGTTCATGTAGATCCATAGCTTCTTAGAAAGAATTTAAGTGCTATCTATGCTTAGTGTTTTCTAACGCCACCGTGATCGCGTTACCTATCTTAGTTCCACAGCTGCCAAGTGTGAGATGCTCTGCGACTAACGACTTTTAAAGCAGCATGTCGCATTCTGGGACTTGGGAGTTTCACTTTTAACATTGATAGTACAGGTTTAAAGCATTTAGTAAGCAAAGAGCAAATAACACAGACATAACCGCCTGACGGTGTCTCACATTAACTGCTATGCATCAGCTGGGTACTAGTATCATGGTGTGTGTCTGTGTTGTACATTTACTAGCTCATCTTGTAAAATGTTGCCTTACTCTTCTAAATGGCACCTTACTTTTCCAAAGAAAGTTCATTTTTAATTACGAGACAAGCAGGACTACTTATTATTAACTCTTTTTTAAAGACTGATCGAAAACATCTCTAAACAAACATCAGTTTTCTTTTTAGTTTTGTTAGTATTTATTTTGTAATGTCTTGTTTCTTTTAACAACTATGCATGCCTTTCTGGATGTATATATGTTGTTGGGAATAGGGCATGCTTAATCAGGCTGTTGTCTGAGATAGGCAATTGCAGTGAGTACTTGGTACAAATAGCAACTAGCTTGCTTTTCGTGGAATAATGGTGTAATACATATTCCTGTGATGAGCAGCATTATGGACATTCTGATTCTAATCCAATGTTTCATGGAAACAGAGAGATAAAAAAACCTGAACGAGGAATGTGCCCATTTCCTTGAGCAGAGCCAATGACCGTTTCATTGCAGGTTATTGTGTTGTACTTGTACTATTCTATTTGTAATGAACATATCCCTCATACATTATTTTCTACAGGGCTAAACTGGCTACTGGGCACTTTGTCCTGAATAAACAATGCAAAAATAAATGGCTTTAAAGCATTTGTTTTCCATGTTTGTTTAGAAGTTTCCACAGGTCCTCAGCAACAAAACCGGCCCCATGGCAGTGAAACGGGCCCCCACTCTGCCAGCCCACCGAAATGCATTATTTGGCCGTAGTTTTTAAATCTCCCAGAGCGTCCGCTAGGAGGCCTGGGGTGCGTGCTCATTCTGTCCTATTCAAGGACGGTATTTTCGCATCACCACTTTCAAATTTGACCAGCCGCCACTGGGAGCTTGCTGAATAATTGGGTGTAAGTTCTCTGAGATGGGAGCTTGCTGAATAATTGGGTATAAGTTCTCTGAGATGGGGAGCTTGCTGAATACTTGGGTGTAAGTTCTCTGAGATGGGGAGCTTGCTGAATACTTAGGTGTAAGTTCTCTGAGATGGGGAGCTTGCTGAATACTTTGGTGTAAGTTTTTTGAGACGGGGAGCTTGCTGAATAATTGGGTGTAAGTTCTCTGAGATGGGGAGCTTGCTGAATCAACAATAAGTGTGTCCTACCTACACCGCTGAATGTGTTTGCTGCATCATTTGTTACCTACACCGCTGAATGTGTTTTATGCGTCATGTGTCTTCCTTACACCGCTGAATGTGTTTGATGCATCATGTGTTACCTACACCGCTGAATGTGTTGTATGCGTCATGTGTCTTCCTTACACCGCTGAATGTGTTTGATGCATCATGTGTTACCTACACCGCTGAATGTGTTTTATGCGTCATGTGTCCTACCTACACCGCTGAATGTGTTTGATACATCATGTGTCTTCCTTACACCGCTGAATGCGTTTTATGCGTCATGTGTCTTCCTTACACGAAGTCCTGGTGCGCCAGGCATCTGACTCAAGGGTGCGTCCCTCGGTTGGGGAGCCAGTAGCCGGTGTTTCCGGATCTTTACGCCAGGGCAACTGTACGTAGTATCCTGAAGTACAAGAAGGAACTTCTGCCTGAAGAGGAGGAACCGGGTAAGCTGTATGGGGGATTGACCTGCAGTGGTTGCCTTACTGCTGAAGGAAGAGAGAAAGTCTTAGATTTTTGTTTTCATCTTGTAGAAGTCCTGGTGAGCCAGGCATCTGACCCAAGGGTACGTCCCTCGGTTGGGGAGCCAGTAGCCGGTGTTTCCGGATGTGGACGGCAGGGCGACTGTAGCCAGTGTCCTGGCCGGTTTGTCTTCTAGGGGTACCCCTGTGAACACAGGTGGGGCTCATCTTAAGTGAAGAGACCCTTTGTTTCCCAGAAGGGGTGGTACAGGCCTAGCAGGGAATCTTTAGGGTTCTTGGCTGAGTGTTGTGGTACTACCCTGAGAACAGGTGGGGCCCACCTTAAGTGGAGGGACCCTGTTCTACAGTGGGAGGGTGCGGAACGCTGGAAGGGGGTCAGAGGAAGTCTGACCCCTGTGCATCCGGTGAAATTGAATCCCAGGTGGTAGACCAGTGGAGGGAGAGAGTTCCTGGACTGGTGGGAGAGTTGTGTTCTGGAGGGTGCTTCTCCTGGGAGAGTGCGGAACCCCAGAAATAGAGGTAGGGTGGGGTATTCTTGCCCGTGACCTCTGGTCAGCCTGAGGGTGCGGACCCTAGGTTGAAGGAGCAGTGGTAGTTTGGAACTACACTGAGAAAGGGAGTGGAGAATGGCTATTGTATGCCAGGGATTACCACCCCCCACTCTGGATTGGCATGGACCAGTGGGATCTTGGTGGCCTAGGGCCTGGTCCTAGCCGTGGACAACTAAGGAGTACCAGTGGTGTAGCCTGGTTGGGCCTGTTTTTTTTTAAAGTCTGTGCGTGTCTTATTGATCAACGTGGCATAGAACCGGAGGGTGTCCCTGCAGTGTGGGCCCGCGTCCGTGTTCTATCGCCCAAAGCAGGGAAGTCCATCACAGTGGTGATTGGTCTGCCCTGCGTTTTAGCTGGAAGGGGTTGTGTTGGACTTGGCCCTTCTGGCAGGTTCACCGCTGAAGTTGTTGCTTGTTATATGTGACCTGGGAATGGTGATTCTTGGTTTCTGCGCACGTTCACTGTGTCCCAGTGGAAAGTGCGTGCACACTCTGAGTGAGTGTGGTGAGATAGGCCTGCCCTCCCATAGGAATGCATGGGGAATGAATGTGTCCCTGGTAGTTCCTGATGCGTGGGGTGTGCAGGCTCGAGTCTGGTATGTGCGGACTCGTGTGATTGAATGCTGCGAGATGATGTATGCGGCATGTATGTGTCTAGTGGGGAAGTGCAACTTCTAGACATGGGTGTGCGTGTGCAGTGAGTATGCTGGTGCATTATTGGCTGAAGCTGGCTGGGGAGCCTGGCTCCAGGAGTCTGTATGAGTCTGCCCCGGTGGTGAATGGAGAGATTAGCATGCTGATGTGAGAGTGGGGTGCACCTGGGTCCTCAATAGGGCTGGGCTTTCCCCACACAATGCTGGCTCCGCCCCCTGGGGTGCGACTGATGACCTGGTGAATGGAAAGGGTGGCTGGGGAAAACAAAGTACTCCAAAATCAGCTGCGACTGGTTTCTCCCCCACCCGGCACCTTTAGACAAAGGAATTCAATGTATAAAAAGGGGCTGTGTCTCCTTACAAAATGTTCTTGTTCCCAACTCAAATCTACCAGGGGCATGCTGCTGCTTGGGCCCCGGGGAAGGCTTGCCTCCCTGGGCCCTGCCTAGCCCCTGGACTGCTGAGGTCCTGGACCCCTGAAGGACTTTGTTGCTTTCTGTTTGCCCTAGCGCCTGGGAGCGCTTTCCTTTGGCCCCTAGCGCTTGAGAGCGCTTTTCCTCTGCCTAGCGCTTGGGAGCACTGTTTAGCTCAGCCGGTGCCCACCCGGCATTTGCCCCGTAATATGAAGGTTTCTGGGCCCCCAGCGAGTGCCTACCTTGCTTTATTTCTTATTTACTTATTTTCGAGGGAGCCTACCCCTCATCATCCCCCCGAGTTCACCGCGGCTGGCCCGGGACCCCTCGTGATGTCCTCCCCGGGCCACGCTGGTATTGGCTGCCGGCCGGTATTCCTTCAAGACGTCATTCCCCGGGCCGCGCCGTGATTGGCCCCCGGCCCGAGGAGATTCCCAGGTTCCGCCCACGAAGCGCGACAAAGCAGGAAGCGGCGGGAGCCTACTCCGCGCTCCTGCATTTCCCCCAGAGAAGCTGCCGTCCCCTCCCACCCCCGGGGCTCCCAAGAGCGAGGGAGAGCCCAGGAGAGCGAGAGGAGGCTGCGACACCTGAGAGTCCCGAGGAGCGGGAGCTCTCATGACAGCCGCCGCAAGACCCGGTGAGTGCATAGAAGGAGAGGAGGGGCGTCAGGGCACATTGCCGGTGCCCGCCCCTCCCCTCCAGCATGAGTTCCGGGGTGCTGAGAGGCCCATGGGGCCTCCCTTGATGCAGAGTCCCCCGAAAGGGACTCCACCTACTTCAGCTATGAGCCCGAGAGGCTCCCCAGTGCCCCAGTTCTTCTCGAGTCCCCCGGGCGGGACTCCAACGTTCAGGGCCATGCATGTATTCAGAGCCCGAGAGGCTCAGGGGGCAATTCTGGATCTCAAGTCCCCAGAGGAAGGACTCCAACGAAGGCCCCACATTGTACTCGAGCCCTGAGAGGCTCCACCGTTGCATTTGTTCTTCAGAGCCTGCGAGGCTCAGTCCCAGCATCTTTGTTATCGAAGCCCAGAGAGGCTCATGGTGCCCCATTGGTTCTTTGAGCCCCGAGAGACTCCAGGCGCCACAGTTATGTTGAAGAGCCCCTGAGGCTCAGGGGAGCAGTTCAGTGGTGCAGAGCCTGCGAGGCTCCCACGTTGACCCCATTCTTTACAGCGGCCCAGCACGTAGTGGGCAGCTACCACGTTTAGGTTTGTTCTTGGCTACCTGCAGCCTGTCCTGACATTGTGACATAGGGCGTCCTAGCCCCACAGAGGCCAGTTGGCCTGGAGAGAGTTATGAGTTCATGCTAATGTGATTTCTGAGAACTATTCTGTGTTGCACCTCCGAGGGTGTTTTAATGTGTCATGTGCCTTGTCCTTTCACCTCTGAATGTTCTATGCATCATGTGTGAAGCTTCTGGTTGTTATATGTTCTAAATGCTAGTTCTACCAAGTGCATATTCCTGGCAGTGGTCCTATGGCCCTGTCCTGTACATAATCCCCTGTAAATTCTGCCCATGCCTCTGGCACATTGTAAAGTGTGTGTTCCTATCTAATGTGTTTTTCAATACAAATGCTATTTTTACATATACCTTGTGTGGAGTTCCTTTTGTGGGGCGCCCGGGATGTTGTTGCTGGTGGGTGCGTGCGCAAATGCTTTACACATCGCCTCTGAGATAAGCCTGACTGCTCGTGCCAAGCTACCAAGGGGGTGAGCAGGGGTTGTCTTGGCGGGTGACTTCCTTACCCTGACTTAGGAATGGTGGTTTCTGCCTGGCTTGGCGCAAGCCTTAGCCAACCAGAAATCCCATTTCTAACATTGTTGGCTAGCGGTGGGATTTGGACTTGTGTTTGCACAGTATCACTGCGATAATTGGCCTCACTATAAAACTCTGCATTTTAGATGGTCACAGGGAAGGGGATTATTGTTTTTAAGTTTGCTAAAAATGTCAGTTTCTGTGGAAATGTGGTTCTTGTGCACTGTGAGTTAGGTGTCCCTAGCTAGGGAGGATAGATCATCCCCCTAAGTGAAGTGTGTTTTCTGGATTCACCAGAAGGGTGGGATCCAGTGGTGGCAGCGAAAATGTGTCCAATGTGTGTGTTCCCTGTCCCTTTCCTGGAGTAATGGTACCTGTGTCATGTGTGGTCAGGTTGAGAAATCAGGGGCGGTAGAAACTGTCTTACTAGTCTGGGGGGGGTGTGGATGTATGTTGAGTTGCACTGGACAAGTGGTGTAAGTTCTCTGAGATGGGGAGCTTGCTGAATAATTAGGTGTAAGTTCTCTGAGATGGGGAGCTTGCTGAATAATTGGGTGTAAGTTCTCTGAGATGGGGAGCTTGCTGAATAATTGAGTGCAAGATCTCTGAGATGGGGATCTTGCTGAATAATTGGGTGTAAGTTCTCTGAAATGGGGAGCTTGCTGAATAATTGGGTGTAAGTTCTCTGAGATGGGGAGCTTGCTGAATAATTGGGTGTAAGTTCTCTGAGATGGGGAGCTTGCTGAATACTTAGGTGTAAGTTCTCTGAGATAGGGAGCTTGCTGAATACTTGGGTGTAAATTCTCTGAGATGGGGAGCTTTCTGAATAATTGGGTGTAAGTTCTCTCGAGATGGGGAGCTTGCTGAATCAACGATAAATGTGTCCTACCTATACCGCTGAATGTGTTTGATGCATCATGTGCTACCTACACCGCTGAATGTGTTTTATGCTTCATGTGTCTTCCTTACACCGCTGAATGTGTTTGATGCATCATGTGTTACCTACACCGCTGAATGTGTTTTATGCGTCATGTGTCTTCCTTACACCGCTGAATGTGTTTGATGCATCACGTGTTACCTACACCGCTGAATGTGTGTTATGCGTCATGTGTCCTACCTACACCGCTGAATGTGTTTGATGCATCATGTGTCTTCCTTAAACTGCTGAATGCGTTTTATGCATCATGTGTCTTCCTTACATGAAGTCCTGGTGCGCCAGGCATCTGATCCAAGGGTGCGTCCCTCGGTTGGGGAGCCAGTAGCCAGTGTTTCCCGATCTGGACGCCAGGGCAACTGTACGTAGTGTCCTGAAGTACAAGAAGGAACTTCTGCCTGAAGAGGAGGAATCGGGTAAGCTGTATGGGGGATTGACCTGCAGTGGTTGCCTTACTGCTGAAGGAGGAGAGAAAGTCTTAGATTTTTGTTTTCATCTTGTAGAAGTCCTGGTGCGCCAGGCATCTGACCCAAGGGTACGTCCCTCGGTTGGGGAGCCAGTAGCCGGTGTTTCCGTATCTGGACGGCAGGGCGACTGTAGCCAGTGTCCTGGCCGGTTTGTCTTCTAGGGGTACCCCTGTGAACACAGGTGGGGCATATCTTAAGTGAAGAGACCCTGTGTTTCCCAGAAGGGGTAGTACAGGCCTAGCAGGGATCTTGAGGGTTCTTGGCTGAGTGTTGTGGTACTACCCTGAGAGCAGGTGGGACCCACCTTAAGTGGGGGGACCCTGTTCTACAGTGGGAGGGTGCAGAACTCTGGAAGGGGGTCAGAGGAAGTCTGACCCCTGTGCATCCGGTGAAATTGGATCCCAGGTGGTAGACCAGTGGAGGGAGAGAGTTCCTGGACTGGTGGGAGAGTTGTGTTCTGGAGGGTGCTTCTCCTGAAAGAGTGCGGAACCCCAGAAGTAGAGGTAGGGTGGGGCATTCTTTCCCGCTACCTCTGGTCAGCCTGAGGGTGCGGACCCTAGGTTGAAGGAGCAGTGGTAGTTTGGAACTACACAGAGAAAGGGAGTGGAGAATGGCTATTGTATGCCAGGGGTTACCACCTCCCACTCTGGATTGGCATGGACCAGTGGTATCTGGGTGGCCTAGGGCCTGGTCCTAGCCGTGGACAACTAAGGAGTTCCAGTGGGGTAGCCTGTTTGGGCCTGTTTTTTTTAAAAGTCTGTGCGTGTCTTTTGGATCAACGTGGCGTAGAACCAGAGGGTGTCCCTGCAGTGTGGGCCCGTGTCCGTGTTCTATCGCCCAAAGCAGGGAAGTCCATCACAGTGGTGATTGGTCTGCCCTGCGTTTTGGCTGGAAGAGGGTTGTGTTGGACTTGGCCCTTCTGGCAGGTTCACCCCTGAAGTTTTTGCTTGTTATATGTGACCTGGGCATGGTGATTCTTGGTTTCTGCGCATGTCCACTGTGTCCCAGTGAAAAGTGAGTGCACACTCTGAGTGCGTGTGGTGAGATAGGCCTGCCCTCCCACAGGAATGCATGGGGAATGTATGTGTCCCTGGCAGTTCCTGATGCGTGGGGTGTGCAGGCTCGAGTCTGGTATGTGCGGACTCGTGTGATTGAATGCTGCGAGATGATGTATGCGGCGTGTATGTGTCTAGTGGGGAAGTGCCACTTCTAGACATGGGTGTGCGTGTGGAGTGAGTATGCGGGCGCATGATTGACTGAAGCTGGCTGGGGAGCCTGGCTCCAGGAGTCTGTATGAGTCTGCCCCAGTGGTGAATGGAGAGATTAGCATGCTGATGTGAGAGAGGGGTGCACCTGGGTCCTCAATAGGGCTGGACTTTCCACACACAATGCTGGCTCCACCCCCTGGGGTGCGACTGATGACCCTAGCCTGCCTGGTGAATGGAAAGGGTGGCTGGGGAAAACAAAGTACTCCAAAATCAGCTGTGACTGGTTTCTCCCCCACCCTGCACCTTTAGACATAGGAATTCAATGTATAAAAAGGGGCTGTGTCTCCTTACAAAATGTTCTTGTTCTCAACTCAAATCTACCAGGGGCGTGCTGCTGCTTGGGCCCCGGGGAAGGCTTGCCTCCCTGGGCCCTGCCCAGCCCCTGGACTGCTGAGGTCCTGGACCCCTGAAGGACTTTGTTGCTTTCTGTTTGCCCTAGCGCCTGGGAGCGCTTTCCTTTGGCCCCTAGCGCTTGAGAGCGCTTTTCCTCTGCCTAGCACTTGGGAGCACTGTTTAGCTCAGCCGGTGCCCACCCGGCATTTGCCCCGTTATATGAAGGTTTCTGGGCCCCCAGCGAATGCCTACCTCGCTTTATTTCTTATTTACTTATTTTCGAGGGAGCCTACCCCTCGTTGTCCCCCCGAGTTCACCGCCGCTGGCCCGGGACCCCTTGTGACGTCCTCCCCGGGCCGCGCTGGGATTGGCTGCCGGCCCGGGATTCCTTCAAGACGTCATTCCCCGGGCCGCGCCGTAATTGGCCACCGGCCCGAGTAGATTCCCAGGTTCCGCCCACGAAGCGAGACGAAGCAGGAAGCGGCGGGAGCCTACTCCGCGCTCCTGCATTTCCCCCGGAGAAGCTGCCGCCCCCCTCTTCCCCCCGTGGCTCCCAAGAGCGAGGGAGAGCCTTGGAGAGTGAGAGGAGGCCGCGACACCCGATAGTCCCGAGGAGCGGGAGCTCCCATGACCGCCGGCGCAAGACCCGGTGAGTGCATAGAAGGAGAGGAGGGGCGTCAGGGCACATTGCCGGTGCCCGCCCCTCCCCTCCAGCGCGAGTGCCGGGGTGCTGAGAGGGCCGTGGGGCCTCCCTTGATGCAGAGTCACCCGAGAGGGACTCCACCTTCTTGAGCTACGAGCCCGAGAGGCTCCCCAGTTCTTCTCGAGTCCCCCGGGCGGGACTCCAACGTTCGGGGCCATGCATGTATTCAGAGCCCGAGAGGCTCAGGGGGCAGTTCTGGATCTCGAGTCCCCAGAGGGGGGACTCCAACGAAGGCCCCACATTGTTCTCGAGCCCTGAGAGGCTCCACCGTTGGCATTTGTTTTTCAGAGCCTGCGAGGCTCAGTCCCAGCATCTTTGTTGTTGGAGCCCAGAGAGGCTCATGGCGCCCCATTGGTTCTTTGAGCCCCGAGAGACTCCAGGCGCCACAGTTATGTTGAAGATTCCCTGAGGCTCAGGGGGGCAGTTCAGTGGTGCAGAGCCTGCGAGGCTCCCACGTTGACCCCATTCTTTACAGCGGCCCAGCACGTAGTGGGCAGTTACCACGTTTAGGTTTGTTCTTGGCTACCTGCAGCCTGTCCTGACATTGCGACATAGGGCGTCCTAGCCCCAGAGAGACCTGTTGGCCTGGGGAGAGGTATGAGTTCATGCTAATGTGATTTCTGAGAATTATTCTGTGTGGCACCTCTGAAGGTGTTTTAATGTGTCATGTGCCTTGTCCTTTCACCTCTGTTCTATGCATCATGTGTGAAGCTTCTGGTTGTTATATGTTCTAAATGCTAGTTCTACCAAGTGCATATTCCTGGCATTGGTCCTATGGCCCTGTCCTGTACATAATCCCCTGTAAATTCTGCCCGTGCCTCTGGCACATTGTAAAGTGTGTGTTCCTATCTAATGTGTTTTTCAATACAAAGGCTATTTTTACGTATACCTTGTGTGGAGTTCCTTTTGTTGGGGGCCCGGGATGTTGTTGCTGGTGGGTGCGTGCGCAAATGCTTTACACATCTCCTCTGAGATAAGCCTGACTGCTCGTGCCAAGCTACCAAGGGGTTGAGCAGGGGTTGTCTTGGCGGGTGACTTCCTTACCCTGACTTAGGAATGGTGGTTTCTGCCTGGCTTCGGCGCAAGCCTTAGCCAACCAGAAATCCCATTTCTAACAGTAATCATTGAATTCAAAGTCACAATGCACTACAGATACACCACCAGAAACGTGTGCTGATGGTGTAAATGTGTCGAAATGGACCACAAGTCAAAGGGAGGCAGAGATGGATTTTAGGGCTCCTCTGTCGCATTGTCATCTGCGCTCACCTCCAGGTGAGAGAGAAGAGCAGCAGTAATAAACTTTCTCGGAGTTTATATACAAATTAAAATACTTAAAAAATATTGGTCTGCTTCATCAGAGGCATACATACGCTCTACTATGTGCGTGTGTGCCTCCCCAGGTCATAGTGTTATCAAGAAGCAGCACATCTGGAGCAGTGTACTGTAGACATAAAATGAGGGCATTAATCACATATCAAACTATGGCTGTGGTACTGTTATGAACACATGGAAGGCGACCTGCTTCTCTTTAGTCTGCTGACCTGCCATTTCCATCTGGCGAGGGCCTATATTTTATATCTAGAGCATGGCATAATTAATAAGGACTTATTTCTGTAGTTTAAAGAATGTATACGCAAATTCAAGGAGATGAATCTGGTAAAACACAAGAGAGCAACTGTGAGATCTTAGGACGGATCCTCAGAAAATGGGACCCATGAGTAGCATAAAATAGAGCAACAGTTGCCAGAGTGTGGAGACAGCAAGATAGGGTGACAAACATCTTCACTGACAGCAGACATTTTACTGTGCTTTCATCTATCCACAGTGAAAGGTTAAAAAAATGTTCTTATCTAGGAAAAGTTCCAGGTATGGGCATGATGTACCAGGACAAGATTTTCATGGATTTCACCCTGCCCTGTACAGGTGAAAATAGGTTTTACAAATTAAAATTTGTCACCAAATAGATATTTGTTTTTGTGAACAAATAAAAGTAGTCCTTTTAAAGGTCGAATGATCCAACCTAACATGCACTTGGCAACATACAAATTATTAATACCATGCCACACACTTTAGAAGCTTTCCTTTGGTGATAAATCAATAAATTTTAAGCTGCTATTGTTTGGAGGAAATCGAGATCAAATCAACTCTTGACTTATTGCACATTTCAAGAGGAGGCTAGGTGATACCGAGGCACTGCATCACATGCAGTCAATGCAGTACTAACACAACTCTATCTGTATCTCCTTGATCTCTGTGATATGCTGCTGCAGTCCGAACAGCCACGTTTTGACGAAGCAAACATTAATAATACACACATACCCTCAAGATGGAAATTACTTGTGTTAATGGAGAGGAAAAAAGGAGACGGAGAGGGGGGAGCGAGTAAGTGGGCAAGGAGAGAGGTGCACGCATGTGTTTGGTGGCCCGGGAGTGGTGCGTGCATGTGTGCGTGCGCAGTCTGCTGTTTTTCTAAGCACCTACTCGTGCTTGTGGCGAGCTACTGCTCGCTCCCGCAAGGTGGAAGCCGCCACAAGCACGAGTATGTGCTTCGAAAAAGAGCTGAACGACGGCTAAAGGTCTCTACTGCAGCGCATGCTCGCTGCGTAGGCGAGACCTAAAAATATATGGGCCTGTGTCCCTGGCCTCTGGAACCATTCGGGCGTGGAGATGAGGCTGGAAGTAGTGTGAATGTCTGGAGGTTCCTGTCACTGGGTCATAAAGCTCTTCTAACTACACGATCATCCAACTGGCAGTCTCTCTGCACTTGTTTGTGTATTGTGACTGCGATTCTATTGGAAAGTGTGTAAAAGAGGTGCACAGCTGTCGAAATATGACCAGAAACAAATGAAAAGAAATTTCAGCATTCTGTGTATGTGTGAGAGAAGGGATGGTAACGTGGAGGTGGCATAAAGAGGCACATAGAGAAAAAGAGAGCAAAAACATAGCAAGGAAGATGAAGTGTGATGCATACAGATAGAGGGACATCAGAATTATATATGAAGAAAAGGTTGTAAATAGTTATTTCAGATAGAGAGAGAGGTTACAGAGAAAGGATAAGAATGGAAGAACGGGAGTTGTTAGTGTCTATCTGATATTGAATAATAGATCAGTGCTAACTAGGACTGATGAAGTCAATCACTCTCAATTGTCTTAAGTGATTCTGTTCGTTGTTGTGTGATGTATATGGATGAAAAACAAAAAACACAGAGAATCGGAAAAAAAAAAAATTATTACCTCAAGTCCGGGTCCTGCGTCTTCTCTGCTCCTGCTCTCCTGCCTCCGACAGAAACAGGAAGCAGGCAGCCAGGCTCGCTCCCTTAAGTCAATCACAATGCAGCAATGCAGTGTTGTGATTGGCCTGAGCACCGTGAGACGGCGCTCAGCCAGGGGCTAGAGGGGTGGGCATGTTCTCCATGCAGGCTGTAATGCAGCCTGCATGCAGAACAGGGAAGTGTGCATGACTGATTTGGGCAGCCCAAGAGGGCCGACCAAACAGTCATTGCGCACCTAGGAGTGGGCAAACCACTACTCTCCTGCTCGGAGAGAAGAGCAGCCCCGCCCACCTGCCCGCTGCAAAGCAGCAGGACACGAAACATAAGATGACAGTAACTTTAAGTTATTGTCATTTTATGTTTCCCACTGCTTAAAAGCAGTGGGGGGACGCTCCTCCGACATAGCAGAGGAGCCGCCTCTGCACATGAGACCTTCGATCCTGCTTTTTACAGTCTAGATAAGTTAAAATGTCCTGATAAATACCCAATCATTGGCCTAGAAATATATGAAAGTATTCTGCAACACAGCCCAAACTTCATCACCAAAACGTAGCTATGGGAGATTCAGCCCCCGAGATTTATCAAGTAATTTGAGCAGGATCCGCAATAAAACAAACGGACAGACCTGAGACACGGGCGAGGCGTAGCGGGTATTTACAAGGAAAATGTAAGTATTCCTCATACAGCATTCCACCAACTGAAGGCGCTGTGTGCTTAGCCCTCACTATCAAAGTCTCTGCCAACAGGGGTTTAAGTGGGCCAGGTCCCTCCAGTGCTTAGCACTGGCAGTTCTAAAAAGCAGGTGCCGATATGGGTCTCTATCGGGATCTCCATTTTTGCCCTCCCTCTCAGGGTGGAAAAAAAAACCTTAACTCTGCAGCGGTCCTACCTTAGGCTAGGTTCACTTTATACAGGGCTTTAAGTGGGGCGGGTCCTAAAAAGTGCTCAGCACCGGCAGTTCTAAAAAGCAGGTGCTGAGACGGGTCTCTATCTGGATTTCCATTTTTGCCCTCGTAACTCTGCAACAGGACCACCCTTGACTGCCTGTGATGTAACTTCAATACCTTCAAAGAGACTCATTATAGTGTTTGCAGTCTCATCGTTTCAGAACGGACGCATTTTCAATATTATATACAACAAAACCATAGTTGTTGCTTATTTATCTTATGCAACTAACAACATTGACAAAGCCAATAGTCCTGGTGTGTTGTAGGTGTAATGTTACTTGTAGTATTATATATCTGGACAATGACGGAAGAGGCAAAATACCAGTCGGGCTGCGCACTATGCTTGGTACAGATTTTTAGATTAAAAGTTTTAAGCCACGCCCTTAATTACATCGACCACGCCCCTTTGAGAGACCCCCAGTTTTTTTCATCCCACTTAAACCCCTGTCTGCCAGTATTAGGAAAAGGCTGGTGCAATCTTCCATTACCGCTAAATTAGAATGATGTAGTTCTGTATTAGGGTGTCTTCCAAAATATCTACTGTACAGTACAAGTTGTGCAAAACGCAGAGGCTCGTGCAGTTTTAGGACCAAACAGCAGGTCTTCCATCTCGTCACACTTGCACAGTTGAACTGGTTCCCTGAGGCTGAGAAGCTATTCAAGGTGCTATGCATCTGCAGCAGAGCGTTTTACACGACCCGGCCAAGAACTATAGGGGCATATTTACGTTGCCTGGTGCATCTCTGCAAATCAACAGAGATGCGCCAGGAAAGATACGACACGCAAGTTTATCCTTGCGCCACCCATGATGCGCCGCATTTACAATGCGGCGCACCATGACGCAGGAATAAACAGATGCGTGTCGCATCTTAGGTGTAAAGTTGGCGCAGTGCTGAAGTTGTGTTGCGAGCGGCACGCAACTCCAGCACTGTTCCAACTTGCCCTATTTCTAACGTGGTGCGTCAAGCCTTACGCCTGCTTCAAGCAGGCGCAGGGTTTTGACGCATCAGCGTTGGGAAAGTAACTCAGTGAAATCTTGTAGATTTCACTGAGTCACTTTTCACGGGCGTTCCTGCGATGGAACGCCCCCCCTGTGTGGACTCGCACACATGAAACCTGACGCAGGTTTCATGTGGCGCAGGGCCTTACAACGTGACGCATCTCCATAGATGCGTCACTTTGTAAATGCCTCGCAGGGATGCGCCACGTTTACGCCGCCTTGCGGGACGCAACAGCGGCGTAAACGTGGCGCAAGGGGCTTGTAAATATGCCCCTTTATTTCTCATTGGCCTTGCGGGGAAGGAATACATTAAGGGAAATGTATGGATAATAAATGTCTGATTGTGCATGCTGACACATGAGGGAGGCTTAAGGCAATTGAAAAGGCAATTTATGGGGGGGCGTGGCTAAGATGGCGGCTTAGCTGGACGCGATCTCCGGAGGCTCCCCGTCCTCGATCCCTGAATCGTCCCTATAAGCGGCCTGATATCCCTGCTGCTGCCAGCGTCGGTGCCTGGAAGCTCCCTGGGCACCCCGGGAGCGGCTGAAGATCCTGCGACCGCCCGGAGGACGGCGAAGGGGCCGCCGAGGCGGCGGAGTGGGCAGAGTCCGAGCGAGGCGCAGAGGAGCCGCGGGTGAGCTCTCGCGGGGACGAGCCCCGAAGGCGGCACCGAGGGCCCCGCTGACTGTGGTGCGGGTCCAGAGGAAGCGGCCCCTGCTGTTCGACCGCGGAGACCAGCGAGACGGTCAGCGGACGTAGGCCCCTACGGAGGCGGCTGGAAGACGTACGCGAGGCCCCGGCTTGGGCCTACGCGGCGACGACGAGCTGACCAGGGGCAGCGTCCCGAGATCAGGGACACGACCGAAAGAGACTGCAGGCAAGTGCTGAGCAGACCATCGGGGGGCGATCTCGAGCCCCCAGCGCCTGGAGGCCTGGTGGTTGCTGCGGGGGTCACGCGGGCGGCGGCGCCGCTCTGAAGGCCGACGGGGGAGGCTTCTTGGCCGGGCTGGGCTACGGCGCGGGCGGTGGCGGTGCCTGAGGACTGCTGAAGTGTTCGGGGGGCAGCTATCGAGCCCCCGGGGGAGACCCGGGTAACGAGAGCGGCAACAGACCGGGGAAGGCCGGGAGGGCCCATAGCGCGTGACCAGGGGAGCGGAAGGTGCTGGAGGGGACCCCGGCGAGGAGCGGCCATTGGAGGGGTGAGTGGCCTCCCCGGAACTGCACTGGACGGAGCCTTGTTCCACTGCGGGGGTCCCAAGCGAGAGACACGCGAGAGACACGAGGCCCGTGACCGAGGCGTGATTGCTGTCCCCCGGCCGGATCCGCGCCGCGGTGGGTCGCATCAACGAGGACAAGATGGCGTCCTCCAGTCGCAAGGGGAACCGCACCATACCCGACATGATGGCCAAGGGTCCCGCTAAAAACGACAAAAGCCTTGACAAGATGACGCAGGCACCCCCTGCCAAGGGGAAAGACCACGATGAGAAGGAGGCCCCAGCGACCAAGGCGTTCATGGAGACCCTCTTCGCCTCCCTTAAAGAAGATATTCAAGCCCTCAGACAGGAAATGGCGGGGGATTACAAAGAACTGCGACGTGATGTCGACGGTCTCGGGGAGAGGGTGGCCTCTGCTGAACTTGAGGGGCAGGTCAGAAGTGAAGATGTGGAACACCTGAGACAGGAAATTATCCGGCTCAACGACCAACAGACTGAGCTTCAGGCCCACGCTGAGGACCTCAAAAACCGCTCGAGACGGAATAACATCTGGGTCCGCAACGTACCACCGACAGCAGAAGGGGATGATATGACGGGGTATCTGCAGGCCCTGTTCCGCACAGTGCTCGACGAAGATGACGACTTTGAAGTACGCATCGATAGAGCCCACCGGGTGGGTCCGGCTCGTCAAGCTCGTGGCCCCCCTCCAGACATTCTGGCTTTCCTGCCGGATTTCCCCCTTAAAGAACGCATCCTAAAAGCAGCCCGCCTTAAACAACCCCTTCAATTTAAAGGCCTCGAGGTAGAACTATTTCAGGACCTTTCCGCTATCACCCTGCAAAAGCGACGGTCCTTCCGACTGGCCACCGCTTTCCTACGCAACGAGGGAGTTCAATACTCATGGGGGCATCCCTTTCGATTGATCTTTAGGTGGAATGGGGCCCTCCACCAGCTGCGATCACTACAGGACACTTGTGCCCTCCTGGGCCTTCCTCTTGAAGAAGCCCAGCAAGTCGAGGAGGGGGAGATCAGACGTCGGGAGCCCTATCCAGGTCCCAGCGTGCGACCAGCGACGGCTGGAAGACAGTGCCCAGAGGACGCCCCTCCAGGAAAAACCTCAAGCCAAATCCAGAAACGGTGGCACAGGAAAAGGCTGCTGCGATTCATGAAGTTTCCAAGGACACTGGTGCTGACTCTTGATTGCCTGGGATGATGGTCATGTTCAGCTAAGTATGGCGATGCGATTTGGGGACGGGGCGGGGGGTCTCGAGCCGTCGAGCCGCCACTGCCACACAACCCGCTCATTCTTTCCTGTTCTGCAGGCCTGGACAAACTTTACATAGGCCTGGGAAAATGTCTACAAGTTGGGGCTATCTGCTCCATAGTTCTTTTTTGTTGTATCTGAGCGGTGTTCTTGGGGAGGGAGGGTGGGATGTTGTGCACAATGTTTTACCTCCTGCAGTAGGCTCCTTGTGGGGTGGGTGGTGGTCTGTGGGAAGGGAGATGGGGCGGCTAGGTTTTGATACTGCGGTACGGGGGGGAGGGAGTCTTGTCATCGCTGCAGGTACCGGGCGGCCACCGAAGGAGGGGGGGAAATGAAATGAAATGAAAAAGAAATTTCTAGAGCGCACTGCGGCCAAACGGCTTCCTGGCGCTAAGGAACACAACCGTATCTGCCAAGGGGACCAGGGGAATTAGCCGGGGAAAGCCTGAAGAAAAAGGAAAGTTTTAAGAGATTTGCGAAAATGTGAGAAGATAGGAATGGAGCGAATAGAAAGATGGAGAGATGAGACTACATCACGGGGCAGCTCGGAGCGGGGATTAGCCTCTACAGCGGATAGTCCAGGAATTGCTCTATCATGCCGCTGACTATAGGAACCTGGAATGTCAAAGGCCTTAACTCACCGCAGAAACGCCAAAAGATCTGGAAGTACATTCTAGACCATCATTTAGATATAGTGGCTCTGCAGGAAACCCACCTATTAAAAACTGAGGACCATCGCCTTAAACACAAAAAATACCCACTAATTTATAAGGCCTCGGCCTCCACTAAGCAGAAAGGCGTAGCTCTGGTTTTCAGCTCCAGTGCCCAATTCCAACCCACTGCCTCACTCGGAGATAGGGAGGGGAGATGGCTGATGCTTAAGGGCCACCTGAGGGGTAGGATGTGCACCTTTGTAGCGATTTACGCTCCCAATACTGGGCAAAAAGCTTTCTTGACTTCGCTGCTGGGGAGGGTAACCGACTTTGCGGAGGGCCCTCTATTCCTTCTGGGGGATTTTAACCTGGTCTGGCATCCCACACTTGATAGCACACACACACGTCGTTCCGACATGGGTACCTTTCCTGAATCCATCCAGACACAAATGGGGGATATGGGTCTCTTGGACACTTGGCGCGCTTTGTACCCCCACACACGCGATTACTCCTTCTATTTGCATGTGCACAGGTCGTATTCACGGCTGGATTACATCTTTTTGAGTCAGTCCCTGCAGGGTGTCCTCCAGGATGCCAAGATCTTGCCCATCTCTGTCTCTGACCATGGTATGTACACAATCTGCCTTTCGTGGTTGGGTCGGACTCCTCGACCGGCCCGTTGGTATTTCCCTGAGGCTCTGACGAGGGATAGGGACTCGGTTACACAGCTGAGGGACGCTATCAGGGAATTCTTCTCCCTGAATAGCCCAGAAGAGACATCTGAGTTCAATACCTGGGACGCCTTCAAAGCGGTGTTACGTGGCAAATGCATGGCGCTTAACTCAGCTCTAAACAAACAGAGGGCGAAGGAAAGGGAAAGCTTGGAGGAGGAATTAGAGGCCACTGAACGACTCCATAAACTTACACCCACTAGGCAGACACTTCGCGCTCTAACAGCTCTCAGGGGCAAATTGCGAGCCATATATAACAATAGGGCTGAATTCACCCTTCTCAAACTGCGCAATCTCTCCTACACTCAGGGCAACAAAGTGGGGAAGCATCTAGCTAGACAACTGAAGGACAAGAGGGAGAGGGAATACATTGGAGGTATTCAGGACAGGACGGGGCAGCTACTCCAAAAAGATGAAGACAAGGCGGGACTCTTTGGAGCCTTTTACGGCGCGCTGTACACAGCGGACGCCCTTTCCTCGACCCACCAGCAGGCCTTCCTCAAGGACCTACCGATTCGTCAGATCTCCCAGGAGTGGAATGCAACCCTAGTTGCGCCTATCACTCTGGAGGAGGTGCAATTAGCTGTCAAGTCACTAATACCTCATAAGGCACCTGGTGTAGACGGGTATACCGCGGTCTTTTATAAGACGTTCTTGGCGGACATTGGTTATCACCTTGTCCGACTCTTTAATAAGATGGCCTCGGAGGGTGACACTCCTGCCTCAATGGCGGAAGCGGTAATCTCAGTAATACCCAAACCTGGTAAGGACGCCACTTGCTGCTCCTCCTATCGGCCCATTGCTCTCCTGAACCTCGACGCGAAGCTCTACTCCTCCATACTGGCCAAGCGCATGGCTGACCTCATGCCGCTCATTATTCATCCGGACCAGTCTGGCTTCATACAGGGGCGCCAAACGCATGATAATACCCGGCGCATCATCCACCTGATCGAGAAGGCCAACAAGTTTAATATTCCGGCGGTCCTGGTCGGCCTAGACGCCGAGAAGGCGTTCGATCGGATGGATTGGAATTTCCTGTGGACCACACTAGAGGGGTTCGGCTTTTCCACCACATTCATACGAATGCTTCAGGCTAATTACAGACGTCCAACGTCTAAAGTCTCCGGGAACGGAGTTCAGTCTGCCTCATTTTGCCACTCCAGGGGGACCAGACAGGGTTGCCCCCTGTTGTTTGCCCTTAGCATTGAACCCCTGGCTATAGCGATAAGGGAACATCGGGGGATCGAGGGTCTGCCATTCACCAGGGAGTCCCATAAGATCTCCCTCTTTGCCGACGACGTCCTCCTCTCCTTAGCTAACCCAGCGGCTTCACTCCCGCTCCTGCAGGAAGTACTTACCTCCTTTGAGAGAGCGGCGGGCTTTAAGATTAACCTGACTAAGTCCCATATCCTTAATCTGACCCTCTCCCACACGGACTCCGTGAGACTCCGATCCCTAACGCCTTTTGCGTGGGCTACCTCTTCGATATCTTACCTGGGGGTGCACCTGACGTCGTCCCTGGGGAAACTGTTTGCAGCTAACTTTCCCCCACTACTCTTCCGCATCCAGGCGGACCTAACTAGATGGAAACCGCTCTTTCTCTCCTGGCTGGGGCGCATACACGCTGTTAAGATGACATTACTCCCCAAGCTGCTGTATCTATTTCAGGCCCTCCCCATAGAACTAGGAGAGGATTTCTTCACATGAGCAAAATCCATGATCCTGCGCTTTGTTTGGCAAGGAGGGCGGGCTCGCTTCGCTTTTTCCATGCTTCGGCGGCTGCAAAGAGAGGGGGGAGCTGGTCTCCCTGACATTAAGCTCTACTATAAGGCGGCCCAGCTTCGTATCTTGGTTGAATGGTCTCAGAAGGAGTCGGAGAAGCACTGGCTCCATATGGACCGTAGCATAGCGGGTCGTACAATATGGGACCTAATATGGCGCGAGAAAAAGGACAGGCCCCCCAACGCATACCTTAGTACCCCGACTCGCACTACTCTTAAGGTATGGGACTATGGGACTCAGTAGCAACGCGGGAGGGGTGGACATCCTTCCCATCGCCATTCACCCCCATCCACTTCTCCTCCCTATTCCCACCGGCGCTCCGAGAAGGACCCTTTAACGCTTGGAGGGAGGGGGGTTGCCTCGCATTGACACACTTATTTCATAACTATGACCCACTTACCTTCGAGAACTGCACGAGAGACTACGGAGTGGGAAGCCAGGAGAGGTTCCACCACACACAGCTGTTGCACTGGGCTCTAGACCCACGGGTTAGAGAGGGTGCCACCAGGCCGCTCACTGCATTTGAATCACTTCTCATCAAAACGAAATCCATGAAGGGGGCTATTCCGGCCTTATATAAGCTCCTACTATCCACAATAGTGCCCACACCATCAGGCTTACTTCGCCCTGCATGCATAACTTACATACCAAGAAAACCATGAGACATATTTGTGGGAAAGCAGTGGTGCAGGTTTATTTCGTACAACACAGGTACTGGTAGGTGGGTCATCTTACAGGCGATCCAAAGCGGCAGCCTCTCGCTGACCCGCATGCCCAAGGAGCCATCTTGCACGGCAAGTCGATGCTCAGACGGTGCAGTACATTCACTTTATTTTGTTAGACTCCCGCCCCCCCTGTCAGGGCGGAAGATGAGGCACACCCCCGGTCGGTTCAGGCCCCCCGACCGCCCGAAGGACTAACGGGGCGCCGACGCTGCTGGAACCCCCTCGGCTCCAGGTTCTTGGCTCGGGCACCCTACTGTGCCGGGCAGAGGTATTTAGACTGTATCCTTCTGCCGCAGAGGTACCCCTACTGTCCATCTGCTTCCAGATCGCCCTGTGACTCCGCCTGCAACATAAAACATGATCATTAAAATATCCAACAGTGCCAACCGCTCTGCAGCTGGGTCAGGGTTCAGGGTGGGTACAGCGCAGAGCAGCCACGCGGGAGAGAAGGCCGAGCCACGCTGCTGGCCAGGATATACTTGCGAAACGCCCTCCCCCGTCCACAATGAGCCCTCCCTATTGGCTGTTGTCCGGGGGGGGCGGAAACGAGGGCGCGCTGCTGGCTGCGCTCGCCAGCTGGGTGGTACTAGGGCGCTGTCCCCCCATACTCCCCTTCGTGTCGTGGTGCCAGCGGCATAGTGCCCACACCATCAGGCTTACTTCGCCCTGCATGCATAACTTACATACCAAGAAAACCATGAGACATATTTGTGGGAAAGCAGTGGTGCAGGTTTATTTCGTACAACACAGGTACTGGTAGGTGGGTCATCTTACAGGCGATCCAAAGCGGCAGCCTCTCGCTGACCCGCATGCCCAAGGAGCCATCTTGCACGGCGAGTCGATGCTCAGACGGTGCAGTACATTCACTTTATTTTGTTAGACTCCCGCCCCCCCTGTCAGGGCGGAAGATGAGGCACACCCCCGGTCGGTTCAGGCCCCCCGACCGCCCGAAGGACTAACGGGGCGCCGACGCTGCTGGAACCCCCTCGGCTCCAGGTTCTTGGCTCGGGCACCCTACTGTGCCGGGCAGAGGTATTTAGACTGTATCCTTCTGCCGCAGAGGTACCCCTACTGTCCATCTGCTTCCAGATCGCCCTGTAATCCGCCACAGCTCTGAAAGAGGCCCCCGTCGATGACAGAGCCCCCCCACCTACCCAGCTACCGACACCCTGCAGCCGACAGTTCTTCAAGTAGGGACATGCTTGCAGTTGGCAATTCCTTTCATGCCAATGTTTCAGCATGTAGCTAATAGGGGCATCAACTGCTGGGTCTTGCTGTAGGTACTTTTAATATCGACATTTGTGTTGACGGCATATGTGCGTGAAATTACAACCGGATACCAGCCATGGTCTTCGGCAAATATCTCGTATCTATTCTGTAACTAAACACAATCGCAACAGCAGATTGTTGAAGGACAACACAGGATAAGGTGCTTGTATCAGTTCAAATAAGTGCTATTTTGTATTCCCCTAGGTCTTAAATATGGGGATTCCTTAGATACCGTTCTTAGGCCACGCCCTTAGTTACATACCCCGCACCTCTAATGAGGACTGCGTAGACACGCCCTTAGCCACACAACCCGCGCCTCTAATGGGTCGTTGCGTAGATACTGTTCTTCGGCCAGGTCTCACTCTCGCAGGACTGGTTACCACTACATTGGTCTTGCCACCTTGGGACCTGAATAACCCATAATTCACTGCTCGGGGCGCCCTGCCCTCTTACTAGTGTACCTGGCCCCGGGCCCTCCCCTCTTGTGAATCCTGTTGTCTTTTCATTAGGCTGTTTACCTGCCAATATCTACAAGAGGAGCCGCACATCCTTGCTTAGCCCCGCTTCTCTGTTGCATTCTGCATGTTATTTGCAATGTTTCATGGATGCTACTGGAAGACCGGTGATATTGGTCCCTGGAACCAAAGGGATGGGTATGGCAGGTATAACGTTAATGCCTGCAGTGAAAAGCCCTCATCATCATGTAGAAAACTGATCAGTAATTGTTGTAGCTTTTTACTTGCAGCTCATAACTAGAATCCTTCTAACGCCCCACCGTGGACTGTGAAGGATATGGGACTCCTGTACCTTGTGACCCTCTCCATCCCCTGAAACACCATGTCTACCGCTGTCATACCCACTTATGCGGCACACCCAACTGGAATCCTTTCTAATATCGCACTGTGGACTCAGAAGGATGTGGGACTCTTGTACCTGTAACCCTCGCTGTCTCATGTGATACATATGATCTGTTTCCTTCACCACTCCACAATGTATTGTCCCTGTATGACGCGCATGTTACCCAACCGTGCTCTGCCATCCTGCATACGGATGCGTGTTGCTGTTAAGCATAAAATAGTGCTATTTAAATTGTTATTTGGGTAAGTACCGGGACAGGTAAAGACGACTGGCATTCTTATGGTGCCTGCACTTATTTAAATTGTTATTCGGGTAGTACCGGACAGACAAAGACTGGCAGAGCCACCATCGCCTATCTTACGTTTGTTCTGGGCCTGTGTGTCTAGCACATATTGCAGTATTTCACCACCCATTGCATCCTGACGCTCTTGTAATCTGCGCACTTATCACTTGTCCCTTCTGTATGCACTGTTTGCTCCCTCATGTATTTTGTTTGCCTCACCATCGCTTTACCTCATATAACTTAACGTCTGCTTTTGTACAATATCACCGGTCATTTCTTGTACTTATCGTGAAGAGCCCGCGCCTTCGGGTACTTTCGTGCTAATAAATGCATCCTAACATAAATGACAAAAGTTGACCTTGCATTGCATACTCCATTTTTATAGTTGGAGCCAGGCAAGGGGCTGTGCCGCCTGCTAGAGCACTCGGGTTCAGACTCTTTACTGTCAGCTCGAATATATGTTGATAAACAAATTCTTTCTCTGTGAGGGGCTGCTGCTAGCTAGACAGCCAGAAGGTGGCGGCAGTGACTGTATAGTTGTACACCCGAAGCCTGTCGGGCATGTATCGCTTTCTTGATGGAAACAAGTTCGGGGCTGTTTCCGTTGGGGCCCTTAACGACATTTTTAATCTGGCCCAATTCAAACTTTGTCTGAGCCTGTCTGTGCACTGCTAGTACAACCAGATATATTAACTAATCCCCTGTTACAAAACCATACAGTCACCGTGCACTTCCGTCCTTCTCCGCACACTCTGCCAGTATGTACCACCCGGGCACACCCTCCAAGTGGATGCATTCTCACGTAAACATTAACTCGCTCCAACATAACGATGGAACTGTTAATTTAAACTACAGCAGATAGTAAAAACCTTAGCAATTGTGTTACTGACATTAGTATGGATCATACTAACTTAACTTTAAACTGCCATTAAAACATGATACACTTTTCATCATAATGGTTACCTGGTGGATGTTGTGATGCTGTCAGTGGCAGACTGAATGTAATATCACTTAGTTATTTCTTTTACGCACTGTAATCCTTCTAATGTCGCCTGTGGCCTAGAATGGTAGGGAACTCTAGTACCTTGGGACCTGCTATCCCATGCCACTCGTTTCGGTAATTTGCGCTATGTGCTCACTTTCATAGAGTGTTGTATAGCTTCAGCGAACATATGGTTGTGCCAGTTTGTAAAAGCACATTAGAAGGAATATCGTTCTAGTCACACACGGCGTTCTGGTGTGTAGCATGTTCTGTTATGTGAACCCCCAGAGCATTTATAGTGGCGCGTGTCCGGTAGCAATTTCCCCGTTATTCTTGACGCAATATGTCAACCCACACTGCCCGAGTTACATCCCTGTGACTTGTGCTCTGCCGGACCAATCAAGGTTTGTGGAAGGGACCAAACAAGCTTTGTGGGAGTGAAGCTCCGGTTACTAATGGCGTCGGCTCACAAGGCTGGCCTTGTGCGTCCGCTGTGTACGCTTGTCTTATCTGCATCGTTAGAACCGCTTCATTGTTACTGGGTGCTTAGGAATGCTGCGTGGCGAGTCGAGACTTGAGCAGGCGTCTGTAACACGTTACCGCATGCACAAACAATGCCCGGCAGGAACACCGTTCTAATGGATATCTGCCAGAGACAGGCAGACAGGTACTGCAGGCCCCGACTGGAACAATGAAAGACCGCAGCAGTGCAGAGCAAGACACAGCGCCTCTAACTGCTCTTTTCATATCCCGTGTCTAACCTGCTCCATGTTTAGGCAACTCCCCGCTTATCCTGTTCTAGCAGTGCCCAAAACCAGAAATCAATAAGTACTACTTATGGCATATTGCCTCATGCTACAATGACTGATAAATGTACTCATCCTTGTAATAAGTATAAGTCTGAGCTGTGTTCTCAGGGCCGTTAACAACTGTTATGCCATTGACTGTGGCAGTGCTCTATCATCCCTAATTATGAAATACGTTGCACCACTGACGTAGCTAGGGAGACGTGGGTCCCAGTGCAAGCAATAAACAAGAGGCCCTCATTATTGGCCGGGAGTAAATAGAGCAGCAATCGGAGTGCAATGGGCCCCTCAAGCCGATGGCCCTGGTGCTACTGCACCTGTCAAACAACTGGTAGCTACGACCCTGTGTTTTACTCAACTACTGTTGGTTGTTTTGCCCCGCCGCCCTCAGGGAGTAAATAGAGCAGCAATCGGAGTGCAATGGGCCCCTCAAGCCGATGGCCCTGGTGCTACTGCACCTGTCGAACAACTGGTAGCTACGACCCTGTGTTTTACTCAACTAACTGTTGGTTGTTTTGCCCCGCCGCCCTCAGCAGCTGCCTGCCGCAGGAGTGAATGCACAGCCAGACCTGCTCTGGTACCTGTGAGTTTTCACAGTGGCGAGGGGAATTTTCCGCCTCTCGTCCTGGACGTTTATTTCATTAGCTAAAAGTGTACTTTTTGTCACCTGTAAAATATTGATCGTAAGACTTGCTCGAAGCTCAGCTAAGGGTTAGTATGGTGATAGCGTGAGGGAAAAAAGACAACGAAGAAAGCATTTCAGCGTGGACAAAAAAGCCTCCTGCTTACAATCAGAAGAGACATAATATCGTAAATCCCCTCACAGATGTGTCCTATGTACTGTACCATGTCATAATGTGCTCACAGAGATATTACAAGATCGTGGACGGAAAAGAGTTAACCAGGTGCGTTTTTCAAACCGAAAAATACCTGCGTCTCCGAAAGGCTATTTCTGACTAAACGAAGAAAGCTAGCAGATGGGAATTTAACCAGGCTTATTCAGAAATAAACTCTTTGGGACTCTTTTAAAACAAATGGCAGCACGGGAACAGGGCAGGGGTCAAAGTCAAGGTGATGTGAAAGGAGGACGATTTGAAAGTGAAACTTTGAAACCAGGGGCTTCAAATGTTTGAAACACGATGTGACACACACCTTCCCGCGGTAAGCATGGAAGTATTGGACTCGCTTGCGCAGTCACACACTCCCTCACAACAGCCTTAACCAAATTGTGACATGGAAAGCATGGAGGGATTGGACTCGGTCACTCCCTGGCACCGACTCCCGGCCACGGCATTCAAATCGCGAGACGCACTTTCTCCAGTGGAAAGTACCCGCGCCCCAAAACACGCCCGCCCCTTACGCAGTACCAAACCTAATGTAAGTAGAATTTGTCCTTAATTTACGCTCATCACATCATGCTCGGACAATCTAAACGCTTCCAACATAAGGCCTCGCTATCCGGTCACCGGCTATACAAGAGCTGAATCACAAAGCTGGTGGAAAACTTTCATACCGTGTCGCGATAGCTCCAGCGCCCTTAGCGTTATTAGCTTCCAAACCCTTCCAACATAAGGCCTCGCTATCCGGTCACCGGCTATACAAGAGCTGAATCACAAGCTGGTGGAAAACTTTCATACCGTGTGGGGATAGCTCCAGCGCCCTTAGCGTTATTAGCTTCACGCGCCCAACAATGGAGCTAAGTAGCTGCGGGTGCAATAGCGCAACACATGGCACACACCCGCACCAGACAAACGCTACGTAAGCAATGATGGCACTTCTGCAAGTATCTAAAGCAAACCCTTCGTCGAGCCAAATCTATGTAGCTCAACTCAATACAAACGGAATCATGACGTTCTCCTAATGAGGGCCTATAGTCCGTTTTTATTTTGGAAGAGGAACCTGCGGTACATAATATCACGCCCAGTGGGCCCCACCGCCAATCAGCAGCTCTACGTAAGCACTGCTCATAGGTAGCCATAATGTAAGCGACTATTATTCAGCGTTTACAGAGTGGAGTAGGTATTACCGTGAACATTCGACTTTGTCCTTTGAACCTCTTTATCAACCGATCTATCGCCTAAGGGCAAAACTCGGGGCCATGCTTTTAATGGTGATATATATATCGTGATACAATCAAATGCCCAAACTGATTATTGAATGCTGTGTATTAACATTATACATCGTGCCATTCTCGTTGTAATATGCTTCTCATTAATGCCGCAGACATACAACTAGCCAATTTACTTGCACGTCCTTGAAAGATTGGATGTGAAAAGTACACAAAACAATGCTACGTATTAGAAGGAGACTCGTCCGAAAAAGCGACGCCTCAAAGATGCCGCGCACCTCCCGTTAACAACATTATGGCGCTACACTGTTTCCCTCCATTTCCCACAATGCACTTCTCCATACCAAAAAGGGGGGGGGGGGATAAACGAACGGCCCGAACGGGGACTTGAACCCTGGGCCCTCAGATCACAAGCCTGATGCTCTACCAACCGCGCTATGAATTAAGGTGACTTCTCACGGACTGCAGGGTACTGTACAACCGGAAAAGGCGCTCTGGCAGCCAATGCAAAACATCCTGCACGAATTATTTTAGCGGGATCTTGAAGGCCGAACATATAAACAAGGCAAGCGGGTCGCATTACACAAGGAAACAAGCTGTTCGCAAAGCTGCTGGGGAAAGTTCACACGCTACCGTAATGCCATAACTTTTATTCAAGTGTTTGTATTTTATGAGTTCGCCAATATATCTTTGTTTGGTGATAAAGGAGTCCGGAAACTGTAGGTACGTTCGAAATTTATTTCAACTGTGCTCGCTCCCGCGGCTCAGCTTGCCAGCACTGGCCCACATAAACAATACCAACATCCATTTCCAAACTCTAAAAAGGTGCGAGCAGACAAGCTGCAGCTCGTGGTGGAACATAACCCGGCGGGGGTCTCTCAAAAGTGCGCGGCCGATGCAAGCAACAATGCTGAGACGCCCCGGCTAGAATAGGCGCAAAGAAAGGGACACGCACTAATAGCGTTGATGCTGCCGTTCCCAACATCCCTCGGCTTCTGACCGAGTTTAAACATTTGATGGGGAAACCCATGACGGGTGAAAAAACATACCAAACTCGCGGTATCAACGCGACTTGCTTGAACAGTGATACCCACGCTCTCCCTCGGCCCCCCCAAACCGCTGCTCTGCGACGGGACAACAAACGACCAAAGCCCCCGATCAATGCTTCTTCCCGCTCCGTGTCCTCAAACCCCTAACAACCCGCAAGCGGGCCCAATAATACCAGGACTCACCGCAGACCCGTTGAAGTAACAACCCGACGCAAGACCACGAGGCATGGAGACGCCAGACGGGAACAACTAACAATTAATTGCATTAAATACACATGTACGATAATTGAAGTCAATCACCTGATACGACCCCTCCCCCCAATGCGAAGCCAAGGCAAGGCCCACGCGCCGGAACGCACGCACCACAGGGAGCAGTCAGCGGTCATACTTCTTCCTGCTCTTGCCCTTATTAAGCTGACCTGACCCTGCCCATGGATCATGCTCGTACCGTACAATCAACGCTGATTGCATCCACCGATACAGAGGAACAATTTTAAAATGATAGAGAAGGAACCGCAGCATTATGCCTACTCACACCCGAGTCCCTAGCCTGAACTCGTCGCTCTCGCCGGCCACTCTACACCTCGGGCCTACCTAAACAAGGATACTGTCCTGAGGGGATGCAGGGCAGATGGTGCCATTAACGCCTTAATGCGCCGCCCACCCAGGTCCATCCCGTGAAATCTGCGCAGACCTCGCGCGGCGGAAATCCCTTTGTACCACGCCGCCGCCTCCCCAGACACTGTGCCCCCATAAATAGGAACATGAACAAAGACCTCATGCCCCGCAGTGCCCCTTTACTAAACCAACGCAATCCCTCGACCGCATCGCACGCTAAAGGGTAACAGTGCACTCCGGACCCGTGGGTAACTGATGTGACGCTGCTGTGATTGCCCAGCTATCTAGAGATCATCGCAAGTGGTAGGAAAAACTATAGAATTACTATTGCTATATATAAATCCTGTGACTGAGGTTGCAGTAACCACAGAGCGACAATAGAGAAACGCGTCTAAAAATCATTTAAAACAAAACAGTGTGTCTATAGCCTTTTCCCTGCGACTGTTGAGACCCTGTGTAGATACCTTGCATTTGGCCCTGACTGCAAAAGCTTTAGCAAAAGGGGTTATTGTTTTCTGTATGTGCTGCTTCTCAACATATACCGGTGCCCTGAAACCATCGCTAGACCTGGGGCCCTCCTGCCACGAGGGGGTGGACTCACCGCCATTGAAAACACACGCCGACCGCAGGAAACAGCACCCCTATGCCAGACCAGGTCTCTGGGCAATTAAACCCGAGCCGCCACCTCCCCAGACACTGTGCCCCATGAATCGGAACATTGAACAAAGACCTCATGCCCCGTAATGCCCCCTTACTAAACCCAACGCAATCCCTCGACCGCATCGCACGCTAAAGGGTAACAGTGCCCTGAACCATCGCTAGACCTGGGGCCCGCCTGCCACGATAGGGTACGACTCACCGCCATTGAAAACACACGCCGACCGCAGGAAACAGCACCCCTACGCCAGACCAGGCCTCTGGGCAAATTAACCGGAGGGCAACCAACGCTGCAGTGCTCAGACAGGAAACAACAGCGCTTGCGTGAAAACTTTTCCGGGGAAAATTGCAAAGCTAATCAGTTTTAGTATATCATGCACGTGCTGTTGGTATGCTGTTATAACATAAAGACACCCTAAAACACTGGATACTAGAAATAAAGATGCATACAGTTTCGGCTAAGCACACAGGACCCGGCCCGGGAGGGTGACCGCGCGGCCGACAACCTGGAAATTCATATGCCTTCAACGAAAAATTTTGGTTTTCGATCTGGGTCACTTTACACGGTTTTATTTTAAGCGCGTCTACTGGGGCTGTGCAGAAAGATCGATAAAAATGCACTCATTATATTTCAAACGTGCACTAGCTGCGATCACCGCCTCCTCCTCTCGCTTCTGAAGCATCTCGTCGCGGCACCAACGGCGACCCTGATAACCGCATCCCCTCCCTTCTCGATAGACTTAAATGTAGTGAAGTCCTCATTGCGGGCATGCAATACATGCATCATCCAAAGGGAAAGAGGCGGACCGATGCCGGTAGCAGGACACGTGTGAACCCGCTCCCCCTCGGTCCCCCGGGCCATACAAACCGCCGCTCGCGCTCCTCGCTTCCTCCCGCTCTGTGCCCCACCAACGCAGCCCCCGCAAGCTGACACAGGACCCCCGAACTAGCACTCACCGCAGACCCGACGAGGGAATACCCGATGCAAGACCCGCGATGCCGGCAGGCGCACGACGGGCACACGAGGAACATCCGCGCAGAGCCTAGGAGGGTTACAGCGCAGAGCAGCCACGCGGGAGATACAGCGCAGAGCAGCCACGCGGGAGAGAAGGCCGAGCCACGCTGCTGACCAGGATATACTTGCGAAACGCCCTCCCCCGTCCACAATGAGCCCTCCCTATTGGCTGTTGTCCGGGGGGGGCGGAAACGAGGGCGCGCTGCTGGCTGCGCTCGCCAGCTGGGTGGTACTAGGGCGCTGTCCCCCCATACTCCCCTTCGTGTCGTGGTGCCAGCGGCAAAGTTGCACCGTGCCCCCGATACATGGCTTGGTGGGAGGGGATGGCCCAGCGCGACATCTCTGAGACAGACTGGACTCACCTATGGTCCGACATCTTTAAATTCAACCGCTCCACCGCTCTCAGGGAGGCCCACTTGAAAGTGATGTCAGACTGGTACCTATACCCATCTAAGCTGGCTAGAATCTTCCCCGGGACCTCTGATCGCTGATGGAGGGGATGTGGTCTACTGGGGGACTTCCAACACATCTGGTGGGACTGCCCCTCCATTCGGCCCTTTTGGGAAGAGATCCTAGCACAGATTAAGACCATCCTGGGATACCCCGTCCCGATCTCTATGACTGAGGCCCTACTGGGAGTTAGGGATCCCCTACTGGAACATCAGACCAGGGCCGACAAGAGAATTATGTGGCTCTGCCTGGGGGCTGCTAAACTAGCTATTGCGGAAGCTTGGAAGCAAAAGGTGGCACCTGCTATGTCCCTTTGGCACTCTCGACTGTGGCACCTGTTGAGTTTAGAGCGCATGTCTGAAATATCCCGAGAAGACTTTAAGAACTTTGCATTCCGATGGGGACCCCTTGTCTCCTTCCTTTCGAAGGGTTTGCCTTCCGCAGTCTGCCCGCCCACGGTTAGGGCCATGCATTTGTTCCAACTGTGAGGTACTTTATGCGGTCAATGTCGTGTTCCCAGACCCAGGAGAATACGCAGGACACCAGGGTATTATACAGGTATGCCTTTATTGTTTCATTCTTCACAGCATATGCATGTCACGACCTCATGCTTCGAGGTCCAGCCTCAGAGTGTCCTCTCCCCACCCCTTGACCGGATGTGGTGTCCGGTGTCCCCTCGCCCCTGCGCTGCCCCAGGGTCCTAGTGCCCTTGTCCTGGACAGGACATCCAAGATCCTACTGGAGTGCGTCAACAACACTGGGGAGGGTGGGGGGGAGGGAAGTGAGAGTTGGGGGGGAGGGAGGGTAGTTGGGGCTTACTTCATATTTATGGGTTGACTCTTGGTACACTGCACAGCTTGAAGTCTTGGAGCCCCACGGGGGTCCGCCTACGGATGGCATACACTGACACTTGATCGGGGCCAGGGGCTTACGAGAATCGAGCAACGCAGTGACACTTGTAAAGGAGCGCCGGCCCGGGTGCTCACGACCCGCAGCGGACTTGGAAACTACACCTCGGCCTCCTCGAGACTGTACTCCTGGGTCTTATGGCCACAGAAGGAGCTGGGGTATATTGGGATATATCAGGACCGACGCGGGGTGTGCCAGTGGATATGAGCTGCGAGCTTTGATTAATGGATACCCCTGTGAGGGCATGTTGGCGGATTGTGCCTTGAGTCAGATTTTTTTTCTTTGACAAAAATGCAATAAAAATTGTTTTGAAAAAAAAAAAAGGCAATTTATATATAATCTGACTCTCCGCCGTGGAGTCTGGCGGTGTTCTCAGCAGAAGTCTGAAGAGGTGTTTTGGAGGATTTCTGGTAAATGTTGTTTGTGCGCTGTTGACAAGATGCAAATCACAGTTTTGAAGTGTGCAGTACACAAGTCAGGCGCAGAAAAGCCCACACAAGCCATGTGCTCCTTGTTCACAGCCCACATCTGCACGCAGATCTGCAAGGAAAGGTTAGGAGGCAAAAGTACATCTTGAAGAGGGGAAGAGGGTGAACACGACTTCTGAAAACATGCCCTGTTTAGTGCAGATGGCTAACAATTCACCATACAATCATTGTCTGAAGCATTGTTTAGATTACGCAACTGACGATGGAGAAAATTGATGGGGAAAATGTCCATGGCCTTCATTGCTTGGGATTCTGAGCGTTGCCATTGGCTGAGCGTCATTTGGCAAAAGGCACATATGGATAGATCCTTTGAGCCCTTCGTTTGCGGTGTGTATGGTAACATATTTCACCTTATTGGAGGTGGCGATGTTAAATACATGCCAACTACCTGATTTCTGTACCTTTTCTTGATGCGACAATGCCCGACACCACATCTTATTTACTTAGTAGTATTTTATGTTTTCATTCCTTTCCTTTCATGGCGAATTGCTTTGTAGAAGTTTCCATGTATATTTTTGCCATAGAGCAGGAGTTCGGCTCATCATTTTTCATAACAATGTGCAGCGTGCTAGCCACGTGGACAGGCACTTAGGTGCCCCACAAGGGGTTTTAAGTGGTGTACAGATGTTACTGTCAATATGATAAATCGCGTGCAAATAATGTTTCTTTGTACAGTTTTATATCCTCAGAGCACAATCCTAGTATATTTTTCAAACCATGCATGAAAAAGTGGCCTTGGCCTTCATAGATCACATTGTCCCCTTTCCTGAAACCATATTCCTTCAACCTAACTCTGCCTACTCTCCTCTCTCAGCATGCCACCAATTATGTGCATGTAAATGTAAATGTATGTGTCTTGTAAAGCGCACTGCTGCCCTGAGGCGTCGTGGCGCTGTAGACCGCTGGAGAACCCGTCCTGGCTATCCCTGTGAGATGGTCCCTACTGGGTATCTCCAAGGTGAAACCAGGCATCCCCGGCGAATGTGGGGGGCCGTTGTAGAGATGAGGCAAGCTAAAGCCCAGAGTTGTCAAGTGTGATTATTGTAGGCACCGAGGCAAGAATTATCGAGTCCGCTGACCCTGGTCCGTCGGAAATTGAACCCTGGTCCCGGGCTGTTCTCTGCTTCCTGCCGCCTCTAACCAGTGAGCCACACCACTCCACATGTTCACACAGTAATAAGAGTTGATGGTGGAGTGGAACTCCACTCCACTCCAGGCGCACAGCGCCAGACACATATAGATGACATTTCACCTTATTCAATGATCGTGACTCTTACTCGCAAATTCTTCTTCATTAAATTTTATTTTTCCAAAGTTCTTTTCACACGTGTTATGCTCATATGTAAATAACTTCTCTCAACACGGATATGCTCCAGGCTTTTTTCCGTGTACGTTATACCAACATAAAACATCCTTAGTTGTAAGATTTTGCCCAATGCATTTCGGATTATTCAAAATCCTTCGTCAGGGGTCCGCTACAAAATACAAAACATTGCTATTAACATTTGATTTCAAGTCTCTAACATTAACTCTGTTACAATTGGCATTTTAATTAATCCATGCATCGTTTTAAATGGAACTTCTTTACAGCGCTTTCCCTCTAAACATAAAACGCAGTGCCCCAGTTGTTAAACCCGTTACAGTGAGTGTCAACCTGTTTACCCAATCATTAACCAAACTGCATCGAAATACTATCGTACCTGGTCAAGTGTGACTCTCCTCATAGCTTCCGCTAACAAATCCTTCTCGCGATGCGCCTCGTAGTGCTGCTAATAAAACACCTGCGTAATTGCCCCGCCTCTAAGATTTAACCTTTTCCAAACTATCACTCGCCCTATATGTAACCACTCATGCCTACGCTTCCCAGAATACCCTTCGACTAAAGATTCAAATGTCCCTCGTACTTATTATACATCTTTAGTAAGCTGCGGTGTCATTTATAACATTCCTAAGGTTTTGCAATTCTATGCCCCGCCCTCCCTGATGAAGTTAACTAATGCGCTTATGCAATGTTAATGAAGTTCATCATGCCAGATCTCAGTTCAACCATTACATGAACGTATATGCCGTTTCACAAAAATGTTCCAAACAGTTCGGGGAAATCCATGAGTTGTTTAAAACCAAATGTCCATTCACAAAGTTTCATTAATCCTTGGATGTGCACTTTACGTGTGTATTGATGTCTATCATTCAGAATCATCCGTTTAATCCTTTCAATGGGTGCTACGCACAGGTGGGACAGGTGTGTATCAAATATCAAAGACTGAAGTTTGTCGTGCACACCTCTTTTAGTTTCATATACTTCTTTTTGCCAATTATTCACTTAATGCGTGCGCCATGGAAAACGTGATCCATCCCATGTTCACGTTGGCGTTTACAACAGTTGATGGTGGAGTGGAACTCCACTCCACTCCAGGCGCACAGCGCCAGACACATATAGATGACATTTCACCTTATTCAATGATCGTGACTCTTACTCGCAAATTCTTCTTCATTAAATTTTATTTTTCCAAAGTTCTTTTCACACGTGTTATGCTCATATGTAAATAACTTCTCTCAACACGGATATGCTCCAGGCTTTTTTCCGTGTACGTTATACCAACATAAAACATCCTTAGTTGTAAGATTTTGCCCAATGCATTTCGGATTATTCAAAATCCTTCGTCAGGGGTCCGCTACAAAATACAAAACATTGCTATTAACATTTGATTTCAAGTCTCTAACATTAACTCTGTTACAATTGGCATTTTAATTAATCCATGCATCGTTTTAAATGGAACTTCTTTACAGCGCTTTCCCTCTAAACATAAAACGCAGTGCCCCAGTTGTTAAACCCGTTACAGTGAGTGTCAACCTGTTTACCCAATCATTAACCAAACTGCATCGAAATACTATCGTACCTGGTCAAGTGTGACTCTCCTCATAGCTTCCGCTAACAAATCCTTCTCGCGATGCGCCTCGTAGTGCTGCTAATAAAACACCTGCGTAATTGCCCCGCCTCTAAGATTTAACCTTTTCCAAACTATCACTCGCCCTATATGTAACCACTCATGCCTACGCTTCCCAGAATACCCTTCGACTAAAGATTCAAATGTCCCTCGTACTTATTATACATCTTTAGTAAGCTGCGGTGTCATTTATAACATTCCTAAGGTTTTGCAATTCTATGCCCCGCCCTCCCTGATGAAGTTAACTAATGCGCTTATGCAATGTTAATGAAGTTCATCATGCCAGATCTCAGTTCAACCATTACATGAACGTATATGCCGTTTCACAAAAATGTTCCAAACAGTTCGGGGAAATCCATGAGTTGTTTAAAACCAAATGTCCATTCACAAAGTTTCATTAATCCTTGGATGTGCACTTTACGTGTGTATTGATGTCTATCATTCAGAATCATCCGTTTAATCCTTTCAATGGGTGCTACGCACAGGTGGGACAGGTGTGTATCAAATATCAAAGACTGAAGTTTGTCGTGCACACCTCTTTTAGTTTCATATACTTCTTTTTGCCAATTATTCACTTAATGCGTGCGCCATGGAAAACGTGATCCATCCCATGTTCACGTTGGCGTTTACAACAGTTGATGGTGGAGTGGAACTCCACTCCACTCCAGGCGCACAGCGCCAGACACATATAGATGACATTTCACCTTATTCAATGATCGTGACTCTTACTCGCAAATTCTTCTTCATTAAATTTTATTTTTCCAAAGTTCTTTTCACACGTGTTATGCTCATATGTAAATAACTTCTCTCAACACGGATATGCTCCAGGCTTTTTTCCGTGTACGTTATACCAACATAAAACATCCTTAGTTGTAAGATTTTGCCCAATGCATTTCGGATTATTCAAAATCCTTCGTCAGGGGTCCGCTACAAAATACAAAACATTGCTATTAACATTTGATTTCAAGTCTCTAACATTAACTCTGTTACAATTGGCATTTTAATTAATCCATGCATCGTTTTAAATGGAACTTCTTTACAGCGCTTTCCCTCTAAACATAAAACGCAGTGCCCCAGTTGTTAAACCCGTTACAGTGAGTGTCAACCTGTTTACCCAATCATTAACCAAACTGCATCGAAATACTATCGTACCTGGTCAAGTGTGACTCTCCTCATAGCTTCCGCTAACAAATCCTTCTCGCGATGCGCCTCGTAGTGCTGCTAATAAAACACCTGCGTAATTGCCCCGCCTCTAAGATTTAACCTTTTCCAAACTATCACTCGCCCTATATGTAACCACTCATGCCTACGCTTCCCAGAATACCCTTCGACTAAAGATTCAAATGTCCCTCGTACTTATTATACATCTTTAGTAAGCTGCGGTGTCATTTATAACATTCCTAAGGTTTTGCAATTCTATGCCCCGCCCTCCCTGATGAAGTTAACTAATGCGCTTATGCAATGTTAATGAAGTTCATCATGCCAGATCTCAGTTCAACCATTACATGAACGTATATGCCGTTTCACAAAAATGTTCCAAACAGTTCGGGGAAATCCATGAGTTGTTTAAAACCAAATGTCCATTCACAAAGTTTCATTAATCCTTGGATGTGCACTTTACGTGTGTATTGATGTCTATCATTCAGAATCATCCGTTTAATCCTTTCAATGGGTGCTACGCACAGGTGGGACAGGTGTGTATCAAATATCAAAGACTGAAGTTTGTCGTGCACACCTCTTTTGGTTTCATATACTTCTTTTTGCCAATTATTCACTTAATGCGTGCGCCATGGAAAACGTGATCCATCCCATGTTCACGTTGGCGTTTACAACAGTTGATGGTGGAGTGGAACTCCACTCCACTCCAGGCGCACAGCGCCAGACACATATAGATGACATTTCACCTTATTCAATGATCGTGACTCTTACTCGCAAATTCTTCTTCATTAAATTTTATTTTTCCACAGTAATAAGCACAGCAAACTCCTACTAATGTAATCTGTCACAAAGAAACTGGAGTAACTGCAACGAATGGTTTCCTTTGGAGTACCAGCCTAATCTCAATAACCCACAAACACAGGACTAACCACTAACCTTGGGAGTAGTGTGCTACTCGCTGTATAGCGCTTCAATGCCTCATCAGAGAGAATACGCCCTTTATTAATGCAATTACAATGTGATACACTCTTACAATGCCATGCCTTCTTGTCAGTGTGTCAAATAGACCAGGGAGGGACCTGTCAGAAAAAAATAAAACTCACTCATACAAGCTTGGAAAAAAGTGCGGGGTTTATCTTCTAAAAATAAAAATGTGCCAATCAGTCAGCCACAGTGTCATTGCAGGGAGGCGGGGGGGGGGGGCTCTGTCACTCTGCTTTTTTGCTGACGTGGGTCTCAGTATATCAGGGGCACTCGTAATTCTGATAGCACAATTCTAGTGCCCACATTGGTGATGTCAATTTCACTATGCCAAGCAACTTTAATGGAAGTGGCCAGACAGTTACATTTCTTGAGAGGTCACAGGAGGCACTTTTGGAGGGAAGTGGGGTGGGGGAGAGCTGACACTTGCAGTTCAGGCAACACATCTTAAATGTGATGACCATTTATTGCTACTATAGAAGCAGTAGTACGTCTGCCATGCTTGTGGCAGCCTCCAAAATGAAAATCAGTCAACAACCCACTTTCCAATTAACCCCAAATTGCAATAGACTTTGACAACTATTTAGCTCAGACGCCAGTGAGGCAGAGGAAACACCTCTCCCTCGGCAGGGAAGGGCTGGTTACCTTTAAAGAACGACCAGAGAATTGTCTGGGAGGAAAAATCAGTGACGTCAATCCTGTGCTGCCTGTACAGTATGCTGCCATTGCCATCAACATATATGAGGTTTTGAAATGTACCCCCGAGTATAATGGAAATGTACCCTGAAACTGAAGGCATATCCCCAGTACCCACATTATAGATGTCTCTGAGGGGCTGAGATTGTTCTCCTTGCATGTCAAGGACACTTTTATGCAGTTCAGAAAAAGACCAACATAGTTCACGTTGGTGGCGCTGCTGAAAACAGTGGCTAACCAGCTGCCTTAATTGGGTGGCTGGCCTGACATCATTTCTGGCAGCATCACAACTAGGCATGGGCGGAGTTTGCCCAAAAACTCTGCCACACTACGAGAAGTTCCGCAAGAGGCGGAGAGCATTAGGTCGTGCCATTCGTGCTGATATTCAGAGTTAGCTGTTTGTCATGCGCTGGAAAATCAGCGCAAACAACACCATGCACAGTGCAAGAAGATGCTGCTTCGAGTAGTTGTTCTACTCGAGCAGCAGCCTCCTGAACGCCAACGGGAGGTTCCTCAGCGCGAGTGGTGGTGGCCATCAGCGACCGCTCGTTTTGAGAAATCTGATCGGGAGGTAGTCTGGAGTAAATATTTAGCTCTTTCACGCTCACCAACTTAATGTTGGCGAGCACGAGCAAGGAAAAACTTCCCTGCGCTACGCAGAGTTTTTCGGAACTCCGTACGCTACAGAGAGAGCAGCGTGGGAAAAACTCTGTGAGTGGAGCGGAATTTTACGGCCAAGCCTAAACAAAAGCACCCAAAAACATTCACAGTGGTATTTCTGGTGGTGGCAAAGACTTCCCCTTCCCTCAGAGTAGGGCAGGGAAATGCAGAGGTGGCCAGAAGGGACTTGGTTTTTAGGTTTGGAATTAGCAAAGACCTTTTGCTTTTACTAAAACTATTTATAAAATATACTTTTTTTTTAATATTTATTTTTATTAGAAAAAACCAACAAACAAGGCATGAGTACACAGTACAAAGTGCATAGCTCATATCGAGGCGGACAACCCCCTTAATGTACTACAATACAAATAATGCAATAATGGGGGGAGGGAAGAGAGGAGAGGAAAGAGGAGAGGAACAAAGAAATCATCTGAAGGTCAGGGGGACAGTGAAACGTCCACGATGGTAGCTGCAGGAGGAACACATATGTCACCCCAACATCGGTTCAATGAAGCCCAAATTCTATGCCATTTCCGGGGACGACCCTGGGCCAGATAGACCGTTTTCTCTCGAAACATGCACCAATCCATGTTCTCCATCCTTACCTCAAGAGTAGGAGGCCTATGCGATCCCCATAATTGCGCTATATTATGTTTGGCGATCATGGCCCCCAAGGTCACCCACTGAGTCTGAGCAACATTACAATCAGTCGGCTCCCATACATTCAGCAAACTGCGCCTAGCCTCGGGCAGGAGAGCTACACCCGTGACCTCCTGCCTCACCTCATGCACTTGTTTCCAATAATCAGCAACTTCCTGACATTCCCAAATAATATGAAGAAATATACCCAACATTCCACAACCCCTTTTACACAGACCCTCTTCAGAAAAACCCATCCGCACCAGACGGGGACCCGTGACATAGACCCTATGCAAACTTTTTAGCTGAACCAATCTAAATCTCGCTGGAATCGCGACCTCCTTAGGAGAGGAAATCGCAGATTGCCAGTCCTCATCATCTAGTTCAAGGCCATCACAGGTCCAAAGATCACGCAAATGAAGCAGAAGGTCCGTCCTATCATTAATCAATTTCTTGTAGATCAGGGAGATAGTACTATCGGGCATATGGCCATCTAACACCCGATCCTCCAGCGGGGTATACTCCGGTATCACTTCCCCTTCCTGAAAGACCGACATCAAGGAGTGTCGGACCTGGACATAGCGAAAGTATTCTGTTGCACCCAAGTCAAACTCAGCCTGCAAGGTCGAAAACGACTTCACTCGCCCCTTGGCCCATAGGTCTCCCACCTTCGAAATGCCGATGAGATCCCACTTATCAAATCCTTTAGTATTCCACAATTTGCCTAGTCTATCAGAGCCAAAAAGCGGGGTCGCCAATGTCAATTGATCTTTCCATCCCAACGAGCAGGTCACGTCTTTCCAAATGCGAACAGCCGTCTTAGTAGGTCCCGTTAAAGAAACAACCACCGATTTCGTATACAGCGCCCTATAATAATCACCACCAGGCAATAGCCACCGGTCCATAGCAAAACCAGGGTTCAACTTTGGGCCATACATACCATGATTAATTGCACCTAATTGTGATGCCCAATAGTACCGCTTAATATCAGGAAGTGTTATACCTCCATCGTACCATGGGAGTGTAAGTTTGGCAAGCGCTATGTGAGGTCTACCATCCCAAAGCAACTTCCTCTGAAGACCCTCCACCGCCCGGAAATAACTAGCTGGAACTACATCAAGCGTATTCTGGAGGGCACACAAGAAACGGGGAAGGGACATCATTTTAAAGAGAGCCGCTCGCCCGAGTGGCGAAAGTGGAAGCCTACGCCAACCCGCAACGTCCTTTCTCAAACGGTCCAAAGGAGGGACAAGATTTTGTTTATACCGAACGGAGGGGTCGAGCGACACAAAGATTCCCAAATACTTAAATCCTTCCCGCGCAACTTGAATGGGACAGTTGCGCAGAAGGAGAGGAGTATCACCACTAAGCACGTAGAGATATGACTTCGCCCACTTAATAACCAAACCCGAGTTTCTACCGAAAGAGGCCAATACGTCGCACAATACAATCAGTGATTTTCTGGGTGAAGTAAGATATAACAAAATATCGTCCGCATATAACGAAATACGATCTTCATATTCCGGGGACCACCGAATACCCTCCAACGAGGGTTCCCAATGGATCCATGCTGCCAAAGGCTCGAGAGCTAAAGCAAACAGGAGGGGGGACAAAGGGCAACCTTGGCGGGTGCCATGCCCAAGACCAAACGGATCAGAAACACGACCATTGATGACTATCTGTGCGAGGGGTTCGCTGTAAAGAAGCCGCACCCATCCAATACATTTCGTCCCGAAACCAAATTTAGCTAACGCCGCCCACAAATACGGCCATTCCACAGTATCGAAAGCCATAGTGGCGTCCAATGACGCCAAAATGGCCGACTCACGCAGCGTAGTGGCCCTCGCGAGAGCACCATGCAAACGCCTGAAATTCAGTGCCGTATTGCGATGCGGAATAAAACCGGATTGATCTGGATGAATTAAATCACTTATAAAAGTGATTAATCTATTGGCCAACAATTTAGCTAGGATTTTAGGCTCAGCGTTTAAAAGCGATCCACATTTGTTCCTCGGTTTCCCTTCCTTGTGTATTACTACGATTGTCGCAAGCCGCTGATCTCGGGGGAGAGACCCCGCTCTCTGGATTCAAAAAACATATCTCGTAAATAAGGAGCAACCTTATCAGGCCGAAGCTTATACAGCTTATACAGCTCTAAAGGCAAACCATTTGGACCCATAGCCTTACCCGAACGCAGGGAACGCGTCGCCAACGCCACCTCGTCAGCCGTTATTTCGCTGTCAATAAGGTCCCGGTCCGCGTCCGATAGACACGGCAGGACAATATCTCACAACAATAAGTGAGATTCTTCCTCCGGCCTATTCAAGACCGGAGAGTAGACTGCCTGAAAATGCTCAGCAAAACTTGCCACTATCTCCGCAGGGTCGGTGATCCGAGATCCATCTGCAATCTCAAGCTCAGGCACCACGCGACTTGCTCTATCTCGCTTATCCAGCCACGCTATTAGCATACCCGCTTTATCTCCCACATCATACAGACGTCCCAGTTGCTCCCGACCAAGAGCCTTCACAGCATCAGTAGCCAGCGTCTTATATTCAAGCTGTTTCAACCGCAAAATATGCATCTTGGCGCGGGTCACTTCCTGTTCTAGGTCTGCCTCCAAATCCGCTATTTCAGTCTCCACTCGCACTATATCCGCTTCTCTCTGTTTCTTAACCCCAGCGATCAAAGACAAGGCCTGCCCCCTCACCACAGTTTTGAAAGCCTCCCCCAACGACACCGCAGAAGAGACCGAGCCCTCATTCTCCTGAAAATAGAGATCCAGGGACCGAACCAGTTCCCTACGGGTTTTAGGATTTCGGAGATACCAAGGGTTGATCGGGGTACCCGTCCCTCGATTCCGGAGGCCAAGTCAACCCGCAACCATATAGGGGAGTGATCCGAAATACCCCGAGCCAAATGCCTGACCTCCGCAACAGAGGAAGCCTGTGCCGCACCAGAGTGAAATGTGAATTGTCGCTGGGAAGGATGAAGCAATCTCCAGCAATCTACCAGACCTAAAGTGTCGAGTAGACCAGGAAGCCAGCCATGTGCTCCTCTAAGGTCCCGAGGTGGATGTCTATCAAGCATACCAGACACAACAGCATTGAAATCCCCACCCAGGATCAATGAGCCCTCAGGTACATCGAGTAAAACCCGTCCCAGATCAGCAAAGGTGGTAGATTGCAAACCTGGAGGAACATAGACAGAAACCAGGGAAAGTGTCCGACCCTCCCAGCGCCCGGAAATGGCAACATATCTCCCCCTATCATCAAGGACTGTGTCATCTATCTCCAGCAGGAGAGAATTCTTAACCAGGATTCCCACCCCCCGAGTACTGGAGGAGAACCCTGCGTGGGCGACAAGGCGATAACCTTTTCTGGCATGGAACGTATTCCCAATCAAGTGAGTTTCCTGGAATAGGACCACATCAGGGGAATAACGTTTTAAAAGTTGCAATACAACCCCTCGCTTTATCCTATCCCCCAACCCATTCTCATTCCAACTCACCAATCTCAAACCTCTACCCCCATCACGAAAATGGAAAAGGATCCAACCCTGACCAGAGTCCAGCACTTCGATGAAAAAGTTTAGCAATATGATGCCTTGTGAAAAGGGAAACTGAAACCCCAACAAACCCTCCCTCCCCCCACTGAAACATCCCCAAGGAACACCCCCCACCCTTCACCCCTGCATAAGACTAGAAAGCCACCCCAACTTGCAGTGTGCCTGTCGCCCCCACATCTAAACTAAACTACAAAAAGTCGGATTGAGGAGGAAAGAGACCCACCAGAAACCCCGTACCCACCCATGTTGTCCAAAAATAATCATACTGCAATATCAAAACCCCACAGTGTTAATCTCCAAAGCGTCCTCAGGAATCAAATAGCTGGTGTTCATTCCTGTTCCGGCAAACCTCCCTCCGCTCCACCGGGCCGTTGCTCCGGGTCTGGTCGTGCAGGTCGAGTGTCCAGCCAATCAGCTACCATCTCAGGTTTATCATAGAAAAAGGCCCGCTCTTCATATTCAATCCGCAACTTTGCAGGAAAAAGCATTGCATACTTGAGGCCAATATCACGAAGTCTCAGTTTTACCCCAAGAAAACTCAATCTCTGCTTCTGGACGGCTTGAGTAAAATCAGGATAAAAAGTGACCGTGGAATTCTCAAATTGCATGGGTCCACCCGCTCGTGAGGCCTGAAGAATAGCATCTCTGTCTCGAAAGTTAAAAATGCGCGCTATCATAGGCCGCGGCGGGGCACCCACCTTCGGCTTACCTCCAGGGACTCTGTGTGCTCTTTCCACAGTGAAAAATGTACTCAGTCCCTTGGGTGCCAGATGGTTAATGATAAGGGTTTCCATGAAGAGGTCAGCTGCCGGATCCTCCGCTTTTTCCGGAATTCCAATGATACGGATGTTGTTCCGCTGAGCCCTCCCTTCAAAATCCTCCAGGCGACGGGTGACCAAGTCATTAGAGGCTCTTAAGTTGCGGACTTCGGTCTGCAAGTCTACTACATCGCCCGTCAGACTTGAAGGTTTTATATCCAAGGACTTGACTCTTTCATTAGTTTTTGTCAAGTCGGCACGAATCAAGTTGACATCAATAGCCACAGTGTCCAACTTATGAGCGAGAGTCTCCATTTGCTTCCCGGGGGACGACTTGATGCCTTCGATGGCAGCCATGATGTCCTGTAGAGTGGGGTCTGCGGAGAGAGGCATCGCATCTCTAGCCTCATCCGACGGCCGACCCGGTCCACTGGACGATCCCTTGACCTGGGCATATCGATCCATTACATTGGTTTGAGTGTATCCAACCCCTCTGGTTGGTTTAGATTTCAGCCTGTCTCCCTCCGGCTTTCCGGCCATTACGAGAAATAGTCAATTAGTGTTCAAGACAGGACCGAAGGGGTGAAAGACCACCGCAAGGACCAGCCAAAAGGCACTAGGCGACACCCAGGAACCAGGGATGTCGATCGGTTCGGCGGGTGACCGAGAAACGGAACAACAGGAGGGCCAATAAATGGCACTTGGTCTGCAAATAAAGACGATCAGCCTTCCGACCAAAGATCGGCGCTTTCAGCAATATAAGCCTCAGGCGATTGTCAGGCCGGGGACGTGGCTCCGATGGGATTTGGCTCCGGTGGCAAAATCGAAAGTGAAAGTGTAACCAATTCGACTACCACCTCTGGCCGTTGTTGTTCAATTACACCCCGGGCACACAGCCAACCCCAGCGCCAGGGTTCTCCAGATCCAAGGCCGCAAACTGCCCAACACCACAGCTCCGGACTCCCGGGTCCGATCGGGACGTACGTTGCAGTTTTAGGTTCTCCTGTGGGTCATCTGTACGAGGACGTCGATAAAGTTCAGGATTAACGACAGGATATATGCGGGAGGTTATGAGGGTCTCGAGAGCCCTATGCTCACGCGGCCATCTTGGTTGCGCGCGAAGCTCCTCCTCCAAAAATATACTTATTAATAGGGGCTATTGTCAGCCTTCTCCATCCATTGGTCTGTTTGTTGGGTAATTCACATTTTTCTTCCACCCACTACAGTATACAACATGAGGTAAGGGGTAGCCCACTTCAGCCATTAGCTAATATCACTGTGAGCGGCAAATTGCTATTCTTTCGCAAGGAGCAGGGAGCATTCAAAGTCGTTCCATTCAGTGTCGGGGATTACTATGGCAGTGTATTTGAGACCCCCAAAAGTTTTTTGCTTCTAGTCGGTGTTTTTATTTTTTTAATGGTGAGGACTAAGCAGCTGCTCTAATAATACTATTTTACACAAAAAAACTACAAAACAATACAAGCATTTACAAAGCCAAAAGGCAGACAGACAAAAATAAAAGTTATAGGGCCAGATGTAGGTCGCCAATTACCGGTCGGTAACGGCCGATTTCGGCCGTTACCGACCGGTTTTTGGGATTTGGCATGTAGGGGGCATTTCATTTACAGAATCGGTATATTTACCGATTCGGTAAATTTACAGAATCGGTAAAATACCAAATCGGTCAATTTACCGATTCTGTAAATGAAGATGTAGGTGGCACTGTAATCAGTGCCACAGGCCCTTACCGAATCGTTATTTACCATGGAATACTATTCCATGGTAAATAACGAATTCCAGTGTACATGCATATCTGTGCATGTACACCTGTGCCATGTGGCACACAGACATGCCCTAAGGGCATGTCTGTGTGTCACATGGCACACAAGCCAGAAACAGGGGTGCAACAGGGTGTCAAAGTGACACCCTGTCCCCCTTGTAAATTCGGTAATTTTACCGATTCGGTAATTACCGAATCGGTATTTGCTATTGAATCCTATGGGCTTCAAGGCCCATAGGAATCAATGGCAAATACCGATTCGGTAATTACTGAATCGGTAATTACCGAATATTACCGATTCGGTATTTTTACCGAATTTTTTACCTACATAGCAATTACCGAATTGTAAATACCGAATTGGTAAAATCGGTATTTACCATTCAGTAATTTGCTATTACCTACATCTGGGCCATAATTGCTTTGCCAATGCTTGATTTATTGAAGTCCAATTACTGCTCACCTCTAAATCAGGCTATAATGGCAGATTTTCAGTCTCCCATGTTGGTAAACTTACCTCCTCCCCAAACGCAGTGGTTGAACATCTGCAGTCTCGAGAGGTGATCACCACAGTGGTAGAGGTTTCTCCACTAAAGTGGCCATGTCCACCACTTGAAAACCACTTTTTCTTGAAAAAACATTGCGGTAGAATATCCACAAAAGGCTATCAATGCTGGTGGATGCACAAAATAGTCCACCAACTTACAGGGCATGTGTACTCCAGCATACCAGGGGCTAGTTGCTTTGCATTGTACTATAATTGAATATACATGCAGGGCTATCACTCCTGATGAGACACTGAAGTGATTGGCAACTAGTAGCCATTTATTCCAGAACCTAAGGTTAGTAGTTAATCCACTGGTTAATTATTATTGTTGGTTATTTGTATTAGTTCTGTGCTCCTACAGATATCTCCCTTTCAGTTGCTACAGATTCTTTGTGGAAGATTAAATGAATAGGAGTTAGGTGCGATCATTAATGGGAGCTCATCCGAATGGTTGGTGGAATGAATAGATAGGCTAGAGGAGATTAGGTAATGTTAAAGTGCATGCAAACTGTTAAGAAGGGTAGGATCCTGTCTATGAAATGGCTATTTATCGTTTTTGTAAGTGTTGCAATTAGAAAGCATTTTATTTGAAGGTTTCACCTGCACAGCCCTTGCGCTGTGCTTGCAAAATCACTTGTATTTTAACACAAATCTCCAAAGGGACTTCGAGCTTGCCTATAACTTATCTTTACTTACCATTGGATGGCTCTCAAGTGGCTCTCACGTCACTTTACTTACCATTAGCTGGCTCCCATGCCACTCTTGTTTCTTTGTTTCCTATTGGCCAGTGCCTCCTCCTCTCCTCCATCTTCCTCCTGAGCTTCGAGTTTTAGTCATGCCGTGGAGCCCTGACCTAGTACTGCTTCCGGTGGCTAGTATCCTTCCACTGAAGGTTCCTGCTGGTACTCTTTTTTTACTTTTCGACATGCACTCTTATTGAGTGCTTGCCTCTGCAGTCCCTCGCCTTCAGCCCCGCACAGCGTTGTTTTTCCCCTACTCAGGATGTAATTGTTTTTTAGATTTCTTGCTAGTGTAAGAAGCAAAACAATTTTGAAAGAAGAGACTGGTCCAATTTGGGAAGGATGGGGAATGTCCTCAGTACTTGTGAATCTTATAACTTTTTCTGATTCAGTGCATTTCAAATTTACAGAGTTTGCTGTGTTTATATAACTAACATGGTCCTCCTCTGGCTGGTTGATTTAGAAGAAATGCGCACTTGCCACATCAGATTGGAGCACACAGGATTCAAAAGCATGCTGTGTGTTTAAGAAGAAGAACTCTGGAGTCCGTACTAGTAAGTGCTCCCTGTGAAATGGCATTGCACCCCAGAAGCAGTGTTTTAAGAATGTCTGCAAGTTAAGCACAGTTTGCAGGCACTAAAGCAGTGGTCGGGCATGTCACAGTAGAAACTAAGTCAACAGATTATTAAAAGGGGCGCCTACTGGAAATGTGTACTGTAGAACACAGAAGAGCAATGGGCAATGTATATGTGGTGTTGACCCTCTGCACTTGGCAGAGTTGTCACCGGTTACGCTCGCAATACCACCAATCAGTCTTGTGTTTCAGCCTTGATTTGGTAGGCTAGACCCCGATCTTTAAAACAATGCTACTTACTGTAAGATTTAGGGCAATATCATGACTTTGGGGGTCTACCTTTGAGACCACCACCCCTCCGTCTGAAGGAGGATAACCAAAGCTGGAGTGTGCCTGCCCGCTGGATTCAGAGCCGAATCCAGCTTGCTCAGGTGGTGCTGTGGTGGTCTCACGATGGTGGGCTTCTAGGCTCGCTGGCTGCACATTCCTGCATGGTGTTCCATGCATGCCACATTGTGCAGGAACAGGGATGCAATTACGGAGGAGAACAATATGTACCCCCCCCCCCCCCATACACACCGTGGCCCAGATCCGGTAGGAGACCCTATTTGGGCCTCCTTAGTTGCCTCTCTGGCACCCTTTTCATGGCAGGCTCACCGCCATGAAGAGGGCGGTGAAAAGGCAACTTGTAATATGCTCGACAGTGTCAGCTGCTGCACCGCCAGCATATTCATGCTGGATGCAGACCACCAGCCCAGCGGGATCCTTGATCACGGCAGAGCAAGTGGTCTTATGGCAGTACGACCACCACACTGCCACATAACGTGGAAAGACCCACAGTGTGTCTGTGGTTGAACCTCCACCACAAGTATGACAGTCCTGAGGACCGCCATACTCGTAATAAGACCCTTAGTTTAAAGTATTTACACACACATGCACCTTTAGTATTGCTATTAATGCACTAATGCACATTGTTAGCCGCATCACGAGTCTGTATGTTGCTGGAACCTCAAAGATAAGAAGCATTGGCAATGGCAATAGTCTTCGCCTATGTGACATCTGTTTGCATTGTCAATGCTTTTTTACATGCTGCACAGTGGTTGAACTGCTGTGCCACATGGCTTAAAGTAAAAAATGCTATGATGTGGTCAATACTGGCTGCGTCATAGCATTTTTATTTTCTCAGCCAACAAGGCTCGAAGTGAAGAGATCTACAGAGAATCTAGAAGGATTAGGTAGAAGAGAGGCATCCCATGAAGGATGTTTCAAACAAGCTGCCCGTGCTGTTACCGACACGTCCTCTCGTTCAGGCGCTCCACAGCAATGGGAGAGAGTGAAGATTGTATGGAATATACACGCGGTGGAGCCCTTCCGATGTTGGAGTTCGAGGTATGCGGTAATGCGCCCGGTGTTGGCATACGCGGTCAGCATGCCGCCCATCATTAAAATACATTGGGGCGAGAGGAGAGCATTATTTAATTGCACAATGGGACACTGCCTGGGTATTAAAGACAATCGAAAGACTCGAGGAGTTCGCACCCTATTTGGGTTTGAGAAGAAAGCCCTCACACACCGACCTAGTCAGTGTCATGCTTCATCATCGGGCCCCACCGAAGAGACCTAATGCCTCTTCGGTGTGCTGCGACGCCAGGAGACTGCGGATCTGGTATTGTGTGATGGGTGTGTTGAGAGGTTAAATTAAACTTAAAAGTGTCTAAAGGGTATCTGAAAAAAGTTTATTAATGATCCCTAGGACACAAATAAAAGGGTTCTATGTACTTGTACACCTCGTACTTCCTCAACTGGACCTCGTCGGGGTCCAGTTGAGGAAGTACGAGGTGTACAAGTGGGCTGCGAGTGCTGAGGGCGATGTGCCAGGGACACTCCAACCCCCCTCCTGAGACCCATGGTGCAGATAGCGCCAAACCTTAAAGTGCCGAGACACTCCACAACTAGGAGTGATTTTTCGGAATGAGCATTTCGCTCTTCCAATTTTTATGCACTTTAAACACTTTTTTCATTAATTTTTCACTTTCACGCCCCCAGGTTAGGGTGGACGATTAGAGAGTCCATACCGCCGGGGTTTATCATTGTCCTGACGAATGCCTAGGTAAAATAAAACCAATACTAAGGCTGAAACATGTTGACTAAGTTAAATCTGAATTAAACCATCCATTACCTTTGGCTTTATAATTCAGAGACATAGAACCCTTTTATTTGTGTCCTAGGGATCATTAATAAATTTTTTTCAGATACCCTTTAGACACTTTTAAGTTTAATTTAACCTCTCAACACACCCATCACACAATACCAGCTCCGCAGTCTCCTGGCGTCGCAGCACACCGAAGAGGCATTAGGTCTCTTCGGTGGGGCCCGATGTTGAAGCATGACACTGACTAGGTCGGTGTGTGAGGGCTTTCTTCTCAAACCCAAATAGGGTGCGAACTCCTCGAGTCTTTTGGCTCCATCTAAGTGGCTTATAAGAGACATTAACCTCTCTTCTTTTGTTTATTGACATATTATTGGGGATTAAGAGAGTGTTCCTGTACTTCCCTACCTCTCCCATTGTTTTTTGTATGAAAGACAATCGCAAGACGCTGGTGGAGCACGCGTAAAAGACTGGTGCACTCTGAGGCAATTGTCAGGACTTTAGTATGTGTCTACACGGAGGTGACTGCGCCTCGCATGTAAACGGCAGGCCTGAGGACGGCTTTCTGTGCGGAGTCATTAACTCTCAGAGTGGGACGTAACAGTGGAGACATATTTTTTCGGGAAAATTTGGGAGGTAGGACTGTTATATAAGATGCCACAACACATGGACTAAATCATTATTAACACGATATGCGGTGAACCTGAGCTGTGTCGGAGCCTGTTACATTTCAAGCGGGCTGTGGTGAAGGACATATGTGTGTATATCTGTGTGTGTGTGTGCATATATATATATATATATATACACAGGTACCCTTCTCCATTGAAAAGGATTAGGGGACACGGCAGGGTTTCAAAGGAATTCTTTATTTTGTATTAGTATGACGCATTTCGGCGGTTGCCTCATCAGATGCCTCCGTTGTTGCAATCTCAAAGTTTTTTTCTTTTTTTCTTTTTTATTTTATTGATTATGCCCCTCCTTCTAAAGTAGCGTAGGGCTCAACTGCACCACCTCTCGTTAAGGAGCACTCGGCCAGTTCGTGCTATGCGGACTGCAGATCCCATCATGCAGTTGGTTCTCAATGTGCACGAATGCTCCCACACAGTCGGATTTTTTCTTCTTACTCGCGGTGAGTGGCTGAGTTTGGAGAGTGGTAGGCTTGAGTTTGAAACATTGTGTTGGAAGATCGTAAATTCCTGCCCCTGCACTCCCAACCTCGCAAATCCTCTGTTGGTGAGGCTTGGATACGCCGTTGAAGTAACTCTGTCTCTCCGTGGGTGTCACGGACTGCCAACTGACAGCAAGATCTCTACCTCCATTGGGTGCGGGGCGGTCTGGGTTGTAGCCACTGAACCCTAAACACTCCCGGAAGACACTTCTGGAAGGGTCCCCTCTGCGTGTCACTGGCCACACGCTAACATATCCACAGGTACCCTTCTCCATTGAAAAGGATGAGGGGACAGGGCAGGGTTTCAAAGGAATTCTTTATTTTGTATTGGCATGACGCGTTTCGGCGGTTGCCTCATCAGATGCCTCTGTGGAAAATGACAATGTATATGTACATAAGCGGCGTTCATTTGTGTTCACCATACCCCTCGCTGTAAGCAGAACGAATACCGCGAAGCATTGACCGCATCATCCCGCCAGCATAGGCCCATGCACGCACGTACACAACAGCCATTTTAGACACCAAGGCCTCTCTGCTCACTCCCGATAGCCAGCGTCTCTCTCTCCCCCCTCACTCCCCAGCCTCGCAAGCATCCCCGACAGCCCCCGGTCTCTCATGCATAGGCCATAAAACCCTTTCCCTCTGCGCGACCCTGCTCTAAAAGTGACACCCCGCCTGACCACCACCCCTGCATTCCTCCCAGGAACACCCTTCCCCTCTTCTGATGACCCCCCCCCGGCTACGCCTGGCCTCCCGACCCGGTCCCAAGTCATAAAACAAAGCCTCATGGATGTACCCCCCCCCCCCCCCCCCTGGCCCCGCATAGCAAAGCGTGACACACCAACCGAAGTGCCCGATCTTATCGCCTGCCCAACCTTAGATCTGACCACCCCCTCTTGCCCTCGTGTCCTGTTGGAATGTCCGGCTGCAAGCTTACAATCACATGTTACATTTGGGAGGGGAAACGACATCCGAACGACTGGTATGAGAATAGGCCTGAAGCTGGGATTCCAAACACGCCTTTGCGTACTTCAAAGTGCCTTTATTGCAATAAGGAATGTTTGTACATCATAAACCTGTGTATAAAAGACGGAGCCTCAGAGAAACTTGTTAGAGCACCTCTTGAAGACATTGTGCGCGTGTCCGAAATGACAGGCTCTCCTCATGAGAAATAAAAATCCAAAATCCTAAAATCCAAAAATTCTTTATTTCGGCCATGTAGACCATAAAAGATGCAGTACAAAACATTACATACAATAGAATACATTTTTAAAAATACATAATATAAAAATCCACTCGCCCAGCGGGGAAATAGTTAAAAACACTAGAAAGTTCAAGAGGCTTCAGAGGTTTTTTTTCTTTCTGATCAACCATATAGCCATAAGAAATTTGGAAACAGCGAACACAATATGGCCCAGGGTACTGGTTTTCAGAATCCTGTATGCCTGTGCATACTCTCTGAACCCTAGGTTCTTGCATAATGGCGCTATCCAATGTTTCCTAGGCCTTTGGTAAGCGGGGCACACAAACAAAATGTGAAGATCATCTTCCAAGTGGCTGTTACAGCAGGGACAAGTTTTATCGTCCGCGTTGGTCCACTTGCATGTATACGAGTTAATAGGGAGTGTGCCAAGCCTCCATTGAACAAACAGTTTCCTCGCCAGGATAGGGAAGATAAAATCCATAAAAGGTTCAAAAGCATATGAATTTTTGGATTCTAAAAATCGCACGGTAAGGGTGCCGCTGTTTTGAGCGTCCATCAAGTGTGCAAGGGACCTATCTTTAAAAATTTTTGACAGGGCTTTGCGCGAGATTGCTTGACAGCCTCGTGCAGGGTCCTCCCAGAGGTCGCGGAGATTCATGGCAATCAGTTCGTTTTTCACAGAGGCAAGCCAGTGGATTTTGCCACTGCAGTTGAAGCTCATGACGTGGGTAAGATCCTCCCTATAGTGATGAAGTTCGTTCGTAGACCAGAGCCTGTGCCAGAACTTCACTGGCTTTGACACAAGCTCCTCTGCAATAGGGGGGAGGCCCAAGTCCATTCTCAGGGGCAGAAGTGGCGTGGCACGTGGGAGAGCCAATAGGCGCCTTAAAAAACTGTTTTCAACCGTTGATAAGTCCTTCACCGCTTTATGCCCCCACAGTTCGCTGCCATAGATGGCCGCTGCCTTGGCCTGGGACCTATAAGTTTCAAGGGCCGGACTTATGGGCTTGAAGGAAGAAGTATTGGCCACCTTCAAAATTGCACCCGACAGTTGGGACAGTTTAACCCTAGATCGTACTATCTGGCGGTCCCAAGATAAGTTTTCCTGCAATGTTACCCCCAGATATGTGAAGGTAGACACCCTCTCGAGGCTAACAGTCCCCAGGGTGGGATTAGGCCTGGTTTTAATAGGTGGATTAAAGATCATAAACTTGGTCTTCTCTGTGTTCAACTCCAACCCGTGCTGACGACAGAAAAGACCAAATCCATCCAGGATCCTCTGGATCCCCATGGGAGATTTGGAAAGGAGGAGGGTATCATCGGCAAACATAATTGCCGGTACCCTCCTTCCTGCCAGACATGGGGCGTCGTTGTTCTTGACATTTTACAGGTGTGAGATGACATTATTGATGAATAAGCAAAACAGGGTTGGTGCCAGGACACAACCCTGCCTCACCCCTCGACGGACGGGGAACCTGGATGATAAATTGCCATCTCTCCCACACCTAACCTGCGCATAGTTGTTCTCATGCAGCCTGGCTAAGATGTTAAGTAGCTGGGGGGGAACTCCTAGCTTTTCCAGCACCTCCCACAGTTTCCTGCGCGGGACTAGGTCAAAGGCTGACCTCAGATCCACGAAGACCATGTACAATCTTCCCCCCTCGATCCTCACCGTCTTCCAGTAGAGGAGGACGAGGCGGAAGATCTGGTCCATGGTCGACGTGTTCTTCCTGAAGCCAGCCTGCAAGGGACTCATGATGTCATTATCCTCTACCCAGTCTAATAGATGGTTCAAAATAAGACGCGCAAAAAGTTTTTGGGGGACATCTATAAGGCTAATTGGCCTGTAGTTTGCCGGATTCAGAGGGGACCCTTTCTTGTGGATCGGCACTATTTCAGCCCCTAACCAGGAGGGAGGGACCGCCATACCTCCTAATATAGCATTAAAAAGAATAAGAAGGTACGGGCCCCAGATGTCAGGATGGTGTCTAAACAGATCACCGGGTAGCTTGTCCAGCCCCGGTGCCTTCCCCAGCGCCAGGCGCTCCAGTGCTGTCTTCACCTCACCTAAGGAAAATTCCAGGGCCATATCTGAAGGGCAGGGGAACTCCGCCGCCATCCCTTCGGGCCATAGAGTGGTTTCTTGGTATAATGCTCCGAAGTGAGCCTCCCAGATAGGGGGGGCAATATTGGGTTCTACTGCGGATGTAAGATCCCCTGTTCCGTTATTAACCAGGGCCCAGAATTTTCTAGAGTCTTTGGATTTCAGGGCTTCAATCAGTTCGTGCCAGTGGTTCCAGTCCCACTCTGCCCTTGCACTGGCTAATGCTAACTTATACTCCCTCCTAAGGGTTACAACCCTCTCCTTGTCACTACCTTCTTTAATGGCGGAAAGTAGGTCAGATTTAGTTTTCCTGCAAGTAGAGGTGTACCAAGTCGCAGTACAAGTGACTTTCCTTCTTAAGGGCACCACCGGGTTGAAAACATCTGCAAGGTCCCTGACCAAGGCCTGATGGATGCCAGAAAGTCTCTCATTATAATCAGAAGGTCTTGGTTGGTCGACGAGAGCATCCACCTCCTGGAACCTGGGGAGTGCTATGCCATATAGCTTGTTAATAGCGTTTTCTTTATTAACCAACTTCCCCCATTTCACCCGACGCCTACTTGTAGTGAGGAGTATATCCCCCTGGTCAACTCCGGTGTCAGTAGTTGTCGACCCTGCTGCAGGGGCTGGGTGCTGAATCTCCAACAAGAGGCAATTGTGGTCACTGTCTGTTCTCGGTACCACTTTAAAGTCTTGAACATTAGACCACAGGGAGATATCTATGAATATGTAATCCAGCCTTGACTCATGACCCTTTCTATTGAATGTACACACCGATGGAGTGTCGGAAGGAGTGCGCCCATTGCACGCCCTCAGTGCAAAGTTCAGAGTGAGGGAAGTAAGTTGTATTGGCAACGGAGACCAAGCTTTGGGGTGAGGTGAGGAGGAGGGTGGAACTCCCCAGTGATCATCCTCGGCTGTGAAGGGACCCTCCATTAGACCCTCCAGGGGTTCAAAGTGGCAATTGAAGTCCCCTCCCATCACTATTTTCAGGTCAGCTGATAGTTGACCTAGAAAGGATGAGAGTTCGACTAGGGTAGAGGATTCATTGCCCACAGCGACTGGTCGTGAATAAACATTAACAATGGCCCAGGTCCTTTTACCAGGCCAACTAAGGAGCACACACTGAATGTCCTGAGAGAGTGTGTCCATCCTTTCCACCTGACACCCAATGTGGCTCGCCACCCAGATTGCTAGACCACCCGAAGGTCTCCCCCTCCCATTCCACTTTGCCGGGATTTCAGAAATATCATACCCCCTCCTAGACTGCGGTTCCCTTGCCCACGTCTCCTGGAAGAGGAGGATATCACTTTTGTTAACCAGGGTTTCCCACTCCGGGGTGCCCACCTTATTCATAATGCCTGCCACATTCCACGAGAGAATACTCAACCCTGAGCCTTGAGGTTGCGAACCTACTTCACTTAGTGCGGGCAAGATGTCATGTGCGTGCTTTGCCGGAACACCCAACCCGGTTATGGTGGGCGACGGGATGGGTAGTACAACAAGCTCCTCCGATTGCAGTGTAACAGCAGTGCGTGTGCCTGATAATTCCTCAACTTGTACTTGGATACCTCCCAAGAAGGTCCCCCCCTCATTGAGAGAGACCTGGATCTTTGTGTCATTTACAGGATGAGGTATACCCTCCCCCCTGACTGAAACCCCAAGGGGAGATTTTGCAGAATGTTGTAGTATATCTCCCCGTTGTGGTCAATCTACTTGGTCCAGGCAGGAAAATCTGTTCTGGTGAATGAAGTTGCCATGAACGGGAAGTGTGTTGTGCTTGGGTCTGTACCGTGAACCATCAATTGCGAAGCCCACTCTAGTCCAGCTCTGTTCCCTCCCCATAGCTAAATTAGAGACATTTGGATAGAAGTCTGAGAGGGATACTAGATCTATATTGGACTTATCCGGCCTTACCAGCCAGTTGCAGATATAAGGGGCAACCAGTGGGCTTTTAAAACTGATTATAATACAGTCCCCTGCCCTATTCTTGGGGGTGACTCCGATCCATGGGATCCTTCTAACCATCAGCACATCTCCTTTGATGTTAGGAGGGAGGGGCTTGTTAATATTGAGCCAGCTAATTACCTTATTGCGAAGTGAGTCCTGTGGCTCTCTAGTGTCGCCAGTGAGCTCAGGAACTCCCACCATAATCGCTGTATAGGGCACTGCCTCAGGGGGCAGATTAACCGCCCTGCGCCTAGTATTAGAACTAATAGAGTGACCAGTATGTTCATTAGTATCACACCCCTCACTCCTTGGTTGGGGTGGTGTCGGTGGCTTGGATCTTCTAGGTGCAGGGACAGGGGGCCTGCGGGTTTGTGAAGGGGGGAGTAGGGGGACATGACTATCTATAATACTGTGTTGTGCCCCAATCTGGGCCTGTGTGCATGTTTCAACAGTAGGAGGTCCGTTCCCCACAGGTTCTCGGGGAGCCGTCTGTGCGCTTGGGCCCAACCCCCCGCTAGAACTGTTTCTATTGTATGCATTTTCTATAGCTATAAGTCTAGCGTCTATAGAGTCCAATTTTACAGATAGCGGTTCCAATAGGTTCTTGAGGATGACCGTAAGTGAACTAATTAGAGCATCTGTGAAATTAGGTGGGGGTCCGCCAAATATAAATGGCCCTGAGCACCCTGGTACAGCTGTGACAAATGGCGAACCTGATTGGCCAGACCCAATACCCGGGGAAATGCTATCGGGAGATGCCGAAATATCCGTGCTGGCATCCAGTATTGGATTGGTTATGTCCACTTTAGCCCTTTTTGCCCCTGTTAGCTCCCTTGACCTTTTCCTTTTCGGCGGATGGACCATTCTACTACCTATGGGATCCGTTAGCACTATAGCTTGGCCCCCCTCCAATGACTCCGTCATTTCCACACAATTCACATAGGGAGTGGTCTCCACTACCCCAGAAGGACGCAAGGACTCACTATCCCTTGGTAGAGTTGTCGGGGTCCTAAGTTGTTGGAGGACTGACTCAATTGTCTCATCAATGCTGTCCAAGAGTGATAAATGGGTATTATGGAGGGGTATTGGAGTACTGACATCAATTGAAGAGGAGTCCGAAAGGCCCACAGACACATTTTCAATGTTCACCTCAGGCAGAGTGTCTGGCACTGTGTGACCTTTCTTGACCGCAGCACTGGCCTTGGGAAATTTTTTTTCGAGTGTCTTAGAGCACTGTTGGGCAGACTTACTCCTAGATACTCTGGAAGCCATAGGGAGGGTACGATCAGGGAGAGCAGGCTGAAGAAGGCAAGGGCAAAGACTTGGGACAGGCAAGACGTCAGAGGGGGGCCCGGTCCGGTCTCTCCCGGCCTCTAACGGCCTACAACGGCCCGCTCTTTGCCCGGTCTTCGCCCCGGGGACCGCCCCGCGCGCGTCCCGCGATGCGCGTAACCAAGGGCTCTTATGAATAGCAGGGGGGCGTGGCACTGGGAGGGGGCGCGGCGCGGGCGGGAAGAGGAACCAGCTGGCGGTGTTCAGCAAGAATGCTGGTCCTCGCAGTCCCGCTCGCCGTGCCTCTCACCTCCACTGCGGACAGCCTCCGGTAACGCTGTCACTCCGCCCAAGGCTCCTGGAAGGTAGGGACTGAGAGAGCTACTCCTGTAGCGTGCTGAAGCTTGCCCAGGTCACAAGACTGTCTCGAGCGGCTCCCGCGGAGCGGGGGCCGCGAGAGGTGAAATGCGTTCAGGCGGGGGGCGTGGCACTGGGAGGGGGCGCGGCGCGGGTGGGAAGAGGAACCAGCTGGCGGTGTTCAGCAAGAATGCTGGTCCTCGCAGTCCCGCTCGCCGTGCCTCTCACCTCCACTGCGGCCAGCCTCCGGTAACGCTGTCACTCCGCCCAAGGCTCCTGGAAGGTAGGGACTGAGAGAGCTACTCCTGTAGCGTGCTGAAGCTTGCCCAGGTCACAAGACTGTCTCGAGCGGCAATAAAAATCTGTTCCTGCATTCCCGCTTCCAGCGCCCGTCTCTTTATTTGGTAACTGTTCAAGATGGGAACTAAGAGGCGTCTTGTGCCAGCAGCCTGGGCATCGGTTGTAATTGGGCTGTTTTTCCACACCTCCGTTGTTGCAATCTCAAAGTTTTTTTCTTTTTTTCTTTTTTCTTTTATTGATTATGCCCCTCCTTCTAAAGTAGCGTGGGGCTCACCTGCACCACATCTCGTTAAGGAGCACTTGGCCAGTTAGTGCTATGCGGACTGCAGATCCCATCATGCAGTTGGTTCTCAATGTGCACGAATGCTCCCACACAGTCGGATTTTTTCTTCTTACTCGCGGTGAGGGGCTGAGTTTGGAGAGTGGTAGGCTTGAGTTTGAAACACTGTGTTGGAAGATCGTAAATTCCTGCCCCTGCACTCCCAACCTCGGAAATCCTCTGTTGGTGAGGCTTGGATACGCTGTTGAAGTAACTCTGTCTCTCCGTGCGTGTCACGGACTGCCAACTTACAGCAAGATCTCTACCTCCATCGGGTGTGGGGCGGTCTGGGTTGTAGCCTCTGAACCATAAACACTCCCGGAAGACACTTCTGGAAGGGTCCCCTCTGCATGTCACTGGCCACACGCTAACATATCCACAGGTACCCTTCTCCATTGAAAAGGATGAGGGGACACGGGAGGGTTTCAAAGGAATTCTTTATTTTGTATTGGCATGACGCGTTTCGGCGGTTGCCTCATCAGATACCTCCGTTGTTGCAATCTCAATTTTTTTTTTTTTTTTCTTTTATTGATTATGCCCCTCCTTGTAAAGTAGCGTAGGGCTCACCTGCACCACATCTCGTTAAGGAGCACTCGGCCAGTTCGTGCTATGCGGACTGCATATCCCATCATGCAGTGGAGACATATTTTATCGGGAAAATTTGGGAGGTAGAACTGTGATATAAGATGCCACAACACATGGACTAAATCATTATTAACACGATATGTGGTGAACCTGAGCTGTGTCGGAGTCTGTTACATTTCAAGCGGGTTGTGGTGAAGGACATATGTGTGTATATCTGTGTGTGTGTGTATATATATATATATACTAGCAGCCCGTCCCGACGTTGTCCGGGAGCAATTAGGCTTCAGGGCCCCCACCCGCCCCGACGTAGTCCGTGGGTCCCCCGGAGCCTTCCTCCATATATTGCAGTATTATACCTCTATGTTTCCTTTGTACGCTTTTGTAGCAGCCCGTCCCGACGTTGTCCGGGAGTAATTAGGCTTCAGGGCCCCCGCCCGCCCCGACATTGTCCGTGGGTCCCCCGGAGCCTTCCTCCATATATTGCAGTATTATACCTCTATGTTTACTTTGTACGCTTTTGTAACCTGCATACGTAACTTTTTCCTCCTGTAATGCACTGTTTGGCTCACTTTTTTAATGCTCCATTTGCTTCCTTTTGCTACCTGCACACGTCACTTTTTCCTCCTATACCTCTATGTTTACTTTCTACGCTTTGTAACCTGCACACGTAACTTTTTCCTCCAGTAATGCACCATTTGGCTCACTTTTGTAATGCTCCGTTTGTTTCCTCTTGCTCACGAATTTGATTTTTGCCTCATTTTTCCGCCGCTCACCGCTCCTAAATAAATAATAAATAACCTACCTCATCCGCCGCTCAATGCTCCGCCCCACATGTCCGCCGCTCCTCACCGCCTGTCCGCCGCTCCTCTCCGCCTGTCCCGCTCCTCACCGCTCCTCCCCGCGCCATGTCCGCCTGTCCTCCTCGTGCTCCTTGATGCCGCTCCTCCCCGCTCTCCTCACGTCGGGCACGCACGTCGCGGCCGGCGCTTCTTCCAAGGGACTACTTTTTTTCCGGTAATTTTTTTAAATAATGTAGATTTATTAAGTTTATATAGCCTATGTCCATCTGCACACCCTGATGATTACAACGATGTATCGGGTGTGTGGATTGGCGCTGTGGTTCCCGAGTTTACCCGCCTCAAAGGTTCAAAGTTCTTCCTTTATAATAGTAGTATAGATATATATATATCCGCGCTTTTCTTTTTGAGGGAAGTGGTTGGTTTATATATTCGCGCCAAGCCAGGAGCGCGTAACAGATGGCCCTGCTGACAAGAAGACACGAACGAGACTGGCACCGCGCTGCTTGCAGTGCATTTTGTGCTCGAGGGATCGAGAGGTTCGTTGTCCACCAAAGCAACAGGAGAAGGAGTGCAACAGGTGGTAATTACCCCGATAGGACGCTGTGTGCCTACACTGCTTTCCTCGCATAGCCAGAATCTCTCTGTGATTTGGTCCAGCAGTCCGAGGGGACTTGAGGAGGAACTTTGGGACACGGAGGTTTCATTTATGAGTCCCACCATACGAGGCTGTAAAGGACATTGGAGCGGATATTGATAGACTGTCTGCACCCACACCACCGGCCCAGCTGCAAGATCATGTTGCATGCTGGGAGTTGGAGTTTCTACATACCCACGTGACTTCCAACAGGTGAGCCAACGCTTTAAGGGGAGGAGTCCAATGTCGACTGCAGCACTCGCAAAGCAGCCTTGATGGAGAAATGCGGGACTTTGTGTTGGGGCGTAAGCACTGAGGAAGGCTTGTGTTAAGCCGAAATGCATTTGCTGCTGCCAACTGATACCACCGAGAAATAAAGGGCTTCCACAGGATCCTCCTCTGGCCTCCGCGCTTTTCTTTTTGAGGGAAGTGGTTGGTTTATATATATATATATATATACATATATATATAGGACATCGAAAAAGGCTGTGTGCCGAAACGCGAGGGCGTCTGTCTTTGTCTGTTTGAAAAATAAAGCAATCCTGGTAAAACCGAGATCTCCGTGAGTGCGGGTAATTCTTTGTCCACGACAAGAATTGAGCAGAATATATATATATATATATATATATACATATATACATATACATATATCTATGGTCCAGTGGAAGGCTAGTGAAGCCGAAACGCGTAGGCCGTCCGATTTTGCACGAAATTTTGCACATGGTGTGTAAAAACTAATAAAAGAACTGTGAAAAAGCTTACCTGCTGCTGTGCCGTGACTTCTGCCGGTGGGGAACCAAAGGGCAAGGAGATTCAAAGCAATATATATATATATATATATATATATATATATATATATATATATATATATATATATATATATATATATATATATATATATATATATATATGTATGTATATATATATATATATATATATATATAAATATACACATTTTATATATATATATATATACATATGAGGGTTCCCAAAGAACAGCGAACTACATACTTTACAATATAGAGATAGGATTATAACCAAGAATTTAACAGTTTTTTCTGCAATGACGATTCCCAAATTCCATCTGGGACCACGCTAAAGTTGTAGATATACATATGAATTATTTTTGAAATATGGCTTTTATGATGGCATTTTGTATTGAAGATTCATTACTTGCACGTTAAGGGGCCTATGTGCCCAGATTTAGCACTTTATGCACATCGAGCACTTTACACTTTTATTGCATACTTTGCACAGTATATAGCACTTTAAGAATAGGCAATTTTGCACAGGAGATAACAACTGTAGGAGAGTAGGGTATGCTTCCTATGGTTACCCCCACTTTTTGCTGCAATTCTCTGGGTTTTCGACTTTAGTGTGGCTGTGGACCTGCTAATCAGGCCCACAGCCCAGTTGTTCTCTCTCTAAATTGATACCATGTACTTTAGGTGCATACCAGGTTGGTTACTGGGTCACCCTTGTGAGCCCCTGTATAGTGCACCATAGGTACCCAGGGCATAGGTGCACCTTAGGCCTACCACGGGCTGCAGCATGTATTGTGCCACCCCTAGTTTGCCTTCCAAACTGACACCACAGGTCTGTTCATACAGCCTGGGTAAGGTGGTGTAATCACCCCTTACTTAGATATAGTATACCTATATCTACATATACATATAGACACATATACACATATAAGTCACTCCTATGGCAGGCCTTAACAATCCTGGAGGCAAAGTGCTTGGTTTTATGTGAGAGGGTGCCCTAGCATGAGCTGAGCCCCTCTGCAGCTTTCCGAACCATCTCCTTATAGCTGTTCTATGATATAGCCATACCATATACTCTTAAGTGCATTATAATCCTCGCGGTTAATGCTAACTTTGATTTGGCTTTATCAAAACATGTCGTGTAAGGTGTCAAACACTTTGGAATACAGTCAGTCAGTCAGTCAGTCAAATTTGCTTTATTCGAGGTAAAAACTCATAAAAGCATGATACATCTAAAACCATTAGATCCACAATAACGGGTATAAAATTTGATTACAACAATGGTCTCGGTGCAGATGTTACAAGCTGGGCAAACATTAGAATTAGCTTCTGCCCATCTTCCTGTTAACGATCTAACTGGGAGCGAACCCACTCTAAGTTGGAAGTAAAGCTTCCTGTCCTGAGGCTTAGCTATGATATCCCAATAGGGCTCCAGGAATGGGGAAGCTTTTACTTCCAAAAAACGTCCTTCAAAAGAGAAGGGATCTGCATCATTCCAGTTCCGGCGTTCTACCATATCCCAATACCTTGTTTTTATGATGTCTTTGGCCGGGAACTGGGCCTGCTCTGGGTTCTCGCACAACTCCTTCATACCCATTATAACTAGTGTAGCGCAGAGCCGACAGCTTTGGCCTCATATACCTGGAGTGCGGGCAAGATTGGCTTGGCAAAGACTTTTTGTGCTCAGCATTTATAGCACCAGCGTTTTGGCGGAGTTTGAGGGCCGCTCCTGGCGGCGGGGGTAGCATTCCACCCTTCTAGAGGGAGAAGACATGTAGTTACTGGTTTACCCGGTTAAAGTTAAACAGAGCCTCAGCATCACAAAATGGATGCTGCTGCCACAGACACGAGTGTGACCTCCTGTTGCTGGACGAAACTCCGGCAGGGGAGGCCTGGACAATAGGTTTCCTGTCCAGGGAGGTGCCAGCACCTCCCCAGACAGGATTTAGTGTATTGGGGCAGGGAGGGCTGCATTCAGTGAATGCTTTCCAGACACTGCCTGGAGCACACAGGGTTCTCCATGCATTTCCCAGTTCAAACCGGTTGCTGGGGCACTCTGCCCCAGCTCTGGCGTGAAACTGGACAAAGGGAAAGGGATGTAACCACCCCCTTCCCAGGTCCACCCATAGGAGGGACCTTAAGGGTAGTCCAGCCTCTAAACTTAGTACAAGTATAGGAACCCAGTCACTAGGACTTTAGATTACCCTGGATGAAACTTTGAAACATAAATCCTGGACCTTCGACATTCCATTTCGACTGGAAGATGGAAGACATCTCCCACTGGATCCTGAAGAATCTGTGACATACGACATAGACTTCCAGACATCATTGACCTGACCTTCGCTCACAGTAAAGCTGAAACCCGTGGCGGACACGAGAGATGTGGGACAAGAACTCCTGGACATCCTACATTTTGTAAGCTGCACTAACTTCATGAGGTAACTTGAAGTCGTGCATTGGGGTGCTTGAAGCCTCAAACCCAAGCATCATTTGCATTGAAGCTCAGATGCCCCACTCCATGTGTGACCCGTAGGCCCTGCTTTTGCATTTCAGCTTGATGCGTCTTTGCGGTTCCTGGTCCGTTGGCTAGTGAGCCCCCGAAGACTTTCCTTTACATCTAACTTGTTTTCCTGGTTGCTCCAGGCTTGCTCCAACGTCCCTATAAAGGAGAAGTTCTTCAGACCTTGCTGGTCTGCACCGAAGCCAATCTCGACATCCTGCATGGGTTGCATTTTCCAAGGCTTGTTGGGTCCAGTCCAGATACCAACACCGCAGTCAACTAGATTCTTTCTAGGACAGCTCGAATCCAGCTCCTGGTTGTCGTTAATGCCTCCTGGTCCTCGTGGCTGAAGTGACACACTTCACATCTTCACCTGAAATCATCCGACATCTGGTGGTATCTTTCTATCGCCGCCCTGGTCACTGGCAAGTGATCCAGACTCTGTCCCTTCTGCTTTCAGGTTATACAGATCTTCGATCCACCCTTGGATCTACCCGGAAACTATTCCTCTGGTCGCCTGCAGCACTTCTTTGGCGCTCTCCATTGAAAACGACGACGAAACCCAACACGAAAAGACACCTATGCACCCGGCTTCCCTGGGTGAGGTAACATGAGTACTCCGGTGCTCCCGTGGGTCTTGACTCTTGAAGTGTCCTAGTTTAAAAGGGTTCCATCATAGTCCATCCGGAAGTGTCCTTAAATTGTATATTTGTAACTTCTACATTTCCCATAGAAAGTCAATGGTAACCTGTGGCTGTGTTTAGACACTGCACGCGTCTCCCGTGGGCCTCCTACTTCCTAACCTTTGGTTGTTTAGAGTAGCCCCAGTGATTCCAAAGGCCCCAGGCCTGCTTTCGAATTCTCTCGTGGTGCTTATACCACTATTTTAGTATATGGTTTGTGAGGCCCCTAGGACATAACGTATACTGTGCAACTTATTGCATATTAACTAAGTGACTTGTATTGTATTTTTACCTCTGACCTCATAAAGAGTGCAGAGGGGTTGTGTTTAGAATAAATACATATATTTTTGATATATACCTTGTGTGGTGTCCTTTCATTTGTTACTCAAGGGATTATAATTGGTAAAAAAAGAAAACAGACTAACTGAGTAAAGATCAGTTCTAGTATGTCTTTTATGTTCACATACCACGAGGGGAAAGCACAGCAAATGTAACCTTGGCAAACTGCTTCCAATGTAAAGAGATCAAGGGCAAGTGTTGCCTGAAACACGTCATTCTGAGGAGCTAACAAAATAAAAGATCTTTAATATAAAGATTCCTGTAGTTTTTTGGATTCTCAGTTCGCACGTCGTGGATGTGGAGGTGCAAAGAAACCGAGTTTGTGTGTGTAAAAAAAATAATATATATATATATATATATATGCGGTATGTGTCGTCCTTTGATTCAGCATACCCAGCCAAACAGTGAGGAAGAGACGAGACCCATTCTTAGGTGTTTAATCATTTATTTTGCCCAACACCAGTCTGCCATGACGCGTTTGGGCTACCAAAAGCCTTGATCACATGACATATATATATATATGGAGTAGCAAATGAGCCCTTGAGCTCTACACAGGTCACTCACGCTTTCCCCACCATCCGGTTTTGTCACCTTGCTGAAACACGCATCAAGGCTTTCAATTCATCTGGCCATCTCCGACGTGTTTCAAGGCTGTTCCGTCCCGTAGTCATGGAATGTGCACAGCGGGAATCAAAACACTCACACCTTGTTCCTTTCAACCCTTTTATTGACTGAAAGTTCGCTCATGATGGGCGTGGCTCTGTTCAACACGCAGCGCTGCATGCTGGTAATTGCAGTTTATGCAAGGAGTGAGTCCATTTAAAACCTTGAGTAGGCTTGATCCCACTGTGGTTAGCACTATTAACTTCCTTAAGTAGGTATGATTCGTCTTGTATGCGTGTGTTTTCTCCTTTGGGGAACGCGCACCCATGGACTGGAAAGGTTTCCTGTCCGACGCCCTTTCAGTCTTCCAAAGCACTTCCAACGAGGACGAAAGTGGGGCTCCTGTGTCACGGCCAAGGGAAGCCGTGTAGTTATGTGGAGTAGCAAATGAGCCCTTGAGCTCTACACAGGTCCCTCATGCTTTCCCCACCATCCGGCTTTGTCACCTTGCTGAAACACGCATCAAGGCTTTCAATTCATCTGGCCATTTCCGACGCGTTTCAAGGCTGTTCCGCCCCGAAGTCATGGAATGTGCACAGCGGGAATCAAAACACTCACACCTTGTTCCTTTCAACCCTTTTATTGACTGAAAGTTCGCTCATGATGGGCGTGGCTCTGTTCAGCACGCAGCGTTGCATGCTGGTAATTGCAGTTTATGCAAGGAGTGAGTCCATTTAAAACCTTGAGTAGGCTTGATCCCACTGTGGTTAGCACTATTAACTTCCTTAAGTAGGTATGATTCGTCTTGTATGCGTGTGTTTTCTCCTTTGGGGAACGCGCACCCATGGACTGGAAGGGTTTCCTGTCCGACGCCCTTTCAGTCTTCCAAAGCACCTCCAAGGAGGACGAAAGTGGTGCTCCTGTGTCACGGCCAAGGGAAGTCGTGTAGTTATGTGGAGTAGCAAATGAGCCCTTGAGCTCTACACAGGTCACTCACGCTTTCCCCACCATCCGGCTTTGTCACCTTGCTGAAACACGCATCAAGGCTTTCAATTCATCTGGCCATCTCCGACGCGTTTCAAGTCTGTTCCGCCCCGTAGTCATGGAATGTGCACAGCGGGAATCAAAACACTCACACCTTGTTCCTTTCAACCTTTTTATTGACTGGAAGTTCACTCATGATGGGCGTGGCTCTGTTCAGCACGCAGCGCTGCATGCTGGTAATTGCAGTTTATGCAAGGAGTGAGTCCATTTAAAACCTTGAGTAGGCTTGATCCCACTGTGGTTATCACTATCAACTTCCTTAAGTAGGTATGATTTGTCTTGTATGCGTGTGTTTTCTCCTTTGGGGAACGCGCACCCATGGACTGGAAAGGTTTCCTGTCCGACGCCCTTTCAGTCTTCCAAAGCACTTCCAAGGAGGACGTAAGTGGTGCTCCTGTGTCACGGCCAAGGGAAGCCGTGTAGTTATGTGGAGTAGCAAATGAGCCCTTGAGCTCTACACAGGTCACTCACGCTTTCCCCACCATCCGGCTTTGTCACCTTGCTGAAACACGCATCAAGGCTTTCAATTCATCTGGCCATCTCCGACGCGTTTCAAGGCTGTTCCGCCCCGTAGTCATGGAATGTGCACAGCGGGAATCAAAACACTCACACCTTGTTCCTTTCAACCCTTTTATTGACTGAAAGTTCGCTCATGATGGACGTGGCTCTGTTCAGCACGCAGCGCTGCATGCTGGTAATTGCAGTTTATGGAAGGAGTGAGTCCATTTAAAACCTTGAGTAGGCTTGATCCCACTGTGGTTAGCACTATTAACTTCCTTAAGTAGGTATGATTCGTCTTGTATGCGTGTGTTTTCTCCTTTGGGGAACGCGCACCCATGGACTGGAAAGGTTTCCTGTCTGACGCCCTTTCAGTCTTCCAAAGAACTTCCAAGGTGGACAAAAGTGGTGCTCCTGTGTCACGGCCAAGGGAAGCCGTGTAGTTATGTGGAGTAGCAAGTGAGCCCTTGAGCTCTACACAGGTCACTCACGCTTTCCCCACCATCCGGCTTTGTCACCTTGCTGAAACACGCATCAAGGCTTTCAATTCATCTGGCCATCTCCGACGCGTTTCAAGGCTGTTCCGCCCCGTAGTCATGGAATGTGCACAGCGGGAATCAAAACACTCACACCTTGTTCCTTTCAACCCTTTTATTGACTGAAAGTTCGCTCATGATGGGCGTGGCTCTGTTCAGCACGCAGCGTTGCATGCTGGTAATTGCAGTTTATGCAAGGAGTGAGTCCATTTAAAACCTTGAGTAGGCTTGATCCCACTGTGGTTAGCACTATTAACTTCCTTAAGTAGGTATGATTCGTCTTGTATGCGTGTGTTTTCTCCTTTGGGGAACGCGCACCCATGGACTGGAAAGGTTTCCTGTCCGATGCCCTTTCAGTCTTCCAAAGCACTTCCAAGGAGGACGAAAGTGGTGCTCCTGTGTCACGGCCAAGGGAAGTCGTGTAGTTATGTGGAGTAGCAAATGAGCCCTTGAGCTCTACACAGGTAACTCACGCTTTCCCCACCATCCGGCTTTGTCACCTTGCTGAAACACGCATCAATGCTTTTAATTCATCTGGCCATCTCCGACGCGTTTCAAGTCTGTTCCGCCCCGTAGTCATGGAATGTGCACAGCGGGAATCAAAACACTCACACCTTGTTCCTTTCAACCTTTTTATTGACTGAAAGTTCACTCATGATGGGCGTGGCTCTGTTCAGCACGCAGCGTTGCATGCTGGTAATTGCAGTTTATGCAAGGAGTCCATTTAAAACCTTGAGTAGGCTTGATCCCACTGTGGTTAGCACTATTAACTTCCTTAAGTAGGTATGATTCGTCTTGTATGCGTGTGTTTTCTCCTTTGGGGAACGCGCACCCATGGACTGGAAACGTTTTCCTGTCCGACGCCCTTTCAGTCTTCCAAAGCACTTCCAAGGAGGATGAAAGTGGTGCTCCTGTGTCACGGCCAAGGGAAGCCGTGTAGTTAATGTGGAGTAGCAAATGAGCCCTTGAGCTCTACACAGGTCACTCACGCTTTCCCCACCATCCGGCTTTGTCACCTTGCTGAAACACGCATCAAGGCTTTCAATTCATCTGGCCATCTCCGACGCGTTTCAAGTGTGTTCCGCCCCGTAGTCATGGAATGTGCACAGCGGGAATCAAAGCACTCACACCTTGTTCCTTTCAACCTTTTTATTGACTGGAAGTTCACTCATGATGGGCGTGGCTCTGTTCAGCACGCAGCGCTGCATGCTGGTAATTGCAGTTTATGCAAGGAGTGAGTCCATTTAAAACCTTGAGTAGGCTTGATCCCACTGTGGTTATCACTATCAACTTCCTTAAATAGGTATGATTCGTCTTGTATGCGTGTGTTTTCTCCTTTGGGGAACGCGCACCCATGGACTGGAAAGGTTTCCTGTCCGACGCCCTTTCAGTCTTCCAAAGCACTTCCAAGGAGGACGAAAGTGGTGCTCCTGTGTCACGGCCAAGGGAAGCCGTGTAGTTATGTGGAGTAGCAAATGAGCCCTTGAGCTCTACACAGGTCACTCACGCTTTCCCCACCATCCGGCTTTGTCACCTTGCTGAAACACGCATCAAGGCTTTCAATTCATCTGGCCATCTCCGACGCGTTTCAAGGCTGTTCCGCCCCGTAGTCATGGAATGTGCACAGCGGGAATCTAAAACACTCACACCTTGTTCCTTTCAACCCTTTTATTGACTGAAAGTTCGCTCATGATGGGCGTGGCTCTGTTCAGCACGCAGCGCTGCATGCTGGTAATTGCAGTTTATGGAAGGAGTGAGTCCATTTAAAACCTTGAGTAGGCTTGATCCCACTGTGGTTAGCACTATTAACTTCCTTAAGTAGGTATGATTCGTCTTGTATGCGTGTGTTTTCTCCTTTGGGGAACGCGCACCCATGGACTGGAAAGGTTTCCTGTCTGACGCCCTTTCAGTCTTCCAAAGAACTTCCAAGGAGGACGAAAGTGGTGCTCCTGTGTCACGGCCAAGGGAAGCCGTGTAGTTATGTGGAGTAGCAAGTGAGCCCTTGAGCTCTACACAGGTCACTCACGCTTTCCCCACCATCCGGCTTTGTCACCTTGCTGAAACACGCATCAAGGCTTTCAATTCATCTGGCCATCTCCGACGCGTTTCAAGGCTGTTCCGCCCCGTAGTCATGGAATGTGCACAGCGGGAATCAAAACACTCACACCTTGTTCCTTTCAACCCTTTTATTGACTGAAAGTTCGCTCATGATGGGCGTGGCTCTGTTCAGCACGCAGCGTTGCATGCTGGTAATTGCAGTTTATGCAAGGAGTGAGTCCATTTAAAACCTTGAGTAGGCTTGATCCCACTGTGGTTAGCACTATTAACTTCCTTAAGTAGGTATGATTCGTCTTGTATGCGTGTGTTTTCTCCTTTGGGGAACGCGCACCCATGGACTGGAAAGGTTTCCTGTCCGATGCCCTTTCAGTCTTCCAAAGCACTTCCAAGGAGGACGAAAGTGGTGCTCCTGTGTCACGGCCAAGGGAAGTCGTGTAGTTATGTGGAGTAGCAAATGAGGCCTTGAGCTCTACACAGGTCACTCACGCTTTCCCCACCATCCGGCTTTGTCACCTTGCTGAAACACGCATCAATGCTTTCAATTCATCTGGCCATCTCCGACGCGTTTCAAGTCTGTTCCGCCCCGTAGTCATGGAATGTGCACAGCGGGAATCAAAACACTCACACCTTGTTCCTTTCAACCTTTTTATTGACTGAAAGTTCACTCATGATGGGCGTGGCTCTGTTCAGCACGCAGCGTTGCATGCTGGTAATTGCAGTTTATGCAAGGAGTCCATTTAAAACCTTGAGTAGGCTTGATCCCACTGTGGTTAGCACTATTAACTTCCTTAAGTAGGTATGATTCGTCTTGTATATGTGTGTTTTCTCCTTTGGGGAACGCGCACCCATGGACTGGAAACGTTTTCCTGTCCGACGCCCTTTCAGTCTTCCAAAGCACTTCCAAGGAGGATGAAAGTGGTGCTCCTGTGTCACGGCCAAGGGAAGCCGTGTAGTTAATGTGGAGTAGCAAATGAGCCCTTGAGCTCTACACAGGTCACTCACGCTTTCCCCACCATCCGGCTTTGTCACCTTGCTGAAACACGCATCAAGGCTTTCAATTCATCTGGCCATCTCCGACGCGTTTCAAGGCTGTTCCGCCCCGTAGTCATGGAATGTGCACGGCGGGAATCAAAACACTCACACCTTGTTCCTTTCAACCCTTTTATTGACTGAAAGTTCGCTCATGATGGGCGTGGCTCTGTTCAGCACGCAGAGCTGCATGCTGGTAATTGCAGTTTATGCAAGGAGTGAGTCCATTTAAAACCTTGAGTAGGCTTGATCCCACTGTGGTTAGCACTATTAACTTCCTTAAGTAGGTATGATTCGTCTTGTATGCGTGTATTTTCTCCTTTGGGGAAAGCGCACCCATGGACTGGAAAGGTTTCCTGTCTGACGCCCTTTCAGTCTTCCATAGCACTTCCAAGGAGGACGAAAGTGGTGCTCCTGTGTCACGGCCAAGGGAAGCCGTGTAGTTATGTGGAGTAGCAAATGAGCCCTTGAGCTCTACACAGGTCACTCATGCTTCCCCCACCATCCGGCTTTGTCACCTTGCTGAAACACGCATCAAGGCTTTCAATTCATCTGGCCATCTCCGACGCGTTTCAAGGCTGTTCCGCCCCGTAGTCATGGAATGTGCACAGCGGGAATCAAAACACTCACACCTTGTTCCTTTCAACCCTTTTATTGACTGAAAGTTCGCTCATGATGGGCGTGGCTCTGTTCAGCACCCAGCGCTGCATGCTGGTAATTGCAGTTCATGCAAGGAGTGAGTCCATTTAAAACCTTGAGTAGGCTTGATCCCACTGTGGTTAGCACTATTAACTTCCTTAAGTAGGTATGATTCGTCTTGAATGCGTGTGTTTTCTCCTTTGGGGAACGCGCACCCATGGACTGGAAAGGTTTCCTGTCCGACGCCCTTTCAGTCTTCCAAAGCACTTCCAAGGAGGACGAAAGTGGTGCTCCTGTGTCACGGCCAAGGGAAGTCGTGTAGTTATGTGGAGTAGCAAATGAGCCCTTGAGCTCATCACAGGTCACTCACGCTTTCCCCACCATCCGGCTTTGTCACCTTTCCTGAAACACGCATCAAGGCTTTCAATTCATCTGGCCATCTCCGACGCGTTTCAAGGCTGTTCCGCCCGGTAGTCATGGAATGTGCACAGCGGGAATCAAAACACTCACACCTTGTTCCTTTCAACCCTTTTATTGACTGAAAGTTCGCTCATGATGGGCGTGGCTCTGTTCAGCACGCAGCGCTGCATGCTGGTAATTGCAGTTTATGCAAGGAGTGAGTCCATTTAAAACCTTGAGTAGGCAGAGGCAACAGGCGACCCTGCTAGGGCCCCCTTTGTTTCCTCCCCGCCATCCTTTTCAGTGGGCAAGCTCGTAATATGGTCGGCAGTGCAACAGTGGCATCGCTAGCATATTACTTCCTCGGATCACTGTGCCACTGCTACAGGATTAAAGATCCCCGGCTGTAACAGTGGTCCAGTGTGGTCCAACCGCCAAACTTGTAATACGGCGGGTAGATAGCCAATATAGTGAGGCACGGAACGCCACTGAGACTATGGCTGTCCAAGGGCCTCCGTAGTCGTAATCAGACCCCAAGTCTGCTCCCAGGCAGCGAGCGATTTAAAAATGCTCTCGCCTAGCTGGGAGCAGACATGTGATCTGTTACCACCCTCTCACTGATGCAGGCAAGAAACAACATATTGCTCCCATCTGGAGGGAGCAAGCAAAGACAGCTGCTCCCTCCAGATGGGAGCAATGATGGCTCCTGCACCATGTGGCCAGCCGGCTGGTGCACTGGGGCTCCCCTGCGGCCCCCAACGTGTTGGTCACTAGGTGCTCAGGGTGGGCACATGGACAACCACCTATAACTGATGCGGGCCACAACATCACTCAGCACCACCACAGCATCACTCAGGAACACCACAGCATCACTCAGTACCATCACAACATCACACTAAAGTGCCTCAGCATCAACACAACATCAGTCAGCACCACCACAACATCACTCAGGGCCACCAAAGCATCACTCAGAACCAGCACAGGATCACTCAACTTCACCACAGAATCAGTCAGCACCACCAAAGCTTCATTCAGCACCACAACAGCATCACTCAGCACCACCACAGGATCAGTCAGCACCACCACATCATCCTCAGCACCACCACAGCATCACTCAGAGCCACCACAGTATCACTCACCTTCACCACAGCATCACTCAGCACTACCACAGCATCACTCAAGAACACCACAGCATCACTCAATACCACCACACCATCACTAAATGCTACCACAGCATCACTCTGCAGTGCCACAGCATCACTCAGGGCCACCACAGCATCATTTAGCACCACACCAGCATCAGTCAGCACCACCACATCATGCTCAGCACCGCCACAGCATCACTCAGGGCCACCACAGTATCACTGACCTTCACCACAGCATCACTCAGCACTACCACAGCATCGCTCAGCACCACCACAGTATCATTAAAGAACACCACAGCATCACTCAGTACTACCACACCATCACTAAATGCTACCACGGCATCACTCTGCAGTGCCACAGCATCAATCAGCATCACCAGAGCATCAGGCAGCACCACCACAGAATCACTCAGGACCACCACAGCATCACTCAGGGCCAGCACAGCATCACTCAGCACCACCACAGCATCACTCAGGAAGACCACATCATCACTCAGTGCCACCCTCAGCATCACTATATGTTACCACAGCCTCACTATATGCTACCACAGCATCACTCTGTAGAGCAACAGTATCACCACAGCATCAGTCAGCACCACCACAGCATCACTCTGCACTACCACAACATCACCCAGGGACACATCAATATTACTCTGTGCCACCATAGCATCAATCACCTCCACAACAGCGTCACTCAGCACTACCACAGCATCACTCAGGTTCAACACAGCATCACTCAGCACCACCACAGCAACACACAGAATCACCACAGCATCACTCAGCAACACCACAGTATCACTCAGGGCCAACAGAACATCCCTCAGCACCACCACAGTATCAGTCAGCACCACCACATCATTACTTTACACCACCACAGCATCACCCAGGGACACCACAGCATCACTCGCCTTCATCACAACATCACTCAGCACCACCACAGCATCACTCAGGAACACCACAGCATCACTCAGTACCACCACAACATCACACTAAAGCACCACAGCATCAATCAGCACCACCACAACATCACTCAGGGACCCAGTCATATCACTCAGCGCCACCACAGCATCAGTCAGCACCACAGCATCACTCAGCACCACCACAGCATCAGTCAGGGCCAGCACAACATCCCTCAGCACCACCACAGCATCAGTCAGCACCACCACATCATTACTTTCCACCACCACAGCATCACTCAGGGACACCACAGCATCACTTGCCTTCATCACAACATCACTCAGCACCACCACAACATCACTCAGAAACACCACACCATCACTCAGTACCACCACAGCATAACATAAAAGCACCAAAGCATCAATGAGCATCAATACAGCATCAGTCAGCACTAACCCAGCATCACTCATGGCCACACAGCATGACTCAGGGCCAGCACAGGATCACTTGACGCCACCACAGCATCAGTCAGCACCACCATAGCTTCACTCAGGGCCAGCACAAGATCAGTCAGCACCACCAAAGCTTCACTCAGCACCACCACAGCATCACTCAGGGCCACAACAGCATCACTCAGCACCACCACAGCTTCAGTCAGCACCACCACATCATCACTTAGTACCACCACAGCATCACTCACTAAATGCTACCACAGCATCACTCTGCAAATCCACAGCATCAATCAGCATCACCACAGCATCAGGAAGCACCACCACTTCATCACTCAGGACCACCACAGCATCACTCAAGGCCAGCACAGCATCACTCAACGCCACCACAGCATCAGGAAGCACCACCACAGCATCACTCAGGAGCCCCACAGCATCACTCAGTACCACCACAGCATCACTATATGCTACCACAGCATCACTATGCCGTGCCACAGCATCAATCAGCATCAGTCAGCACCACCATAGCATCACACAGGACCACCACAGCATCACTCAAGGCCAGCACAACATCACTCAATGCCACCACAGCATACCTCAGGGCCAGCACAGCAGCACTCAACGACGCCACAGCATCACTCAGTGCTTCTTACACTTTTTAATTGCAACTTCTCAACATGCTGCACAGCAGCCACACTTCTCTACTGCACAGCTTAGAAACATTGGCAAAGTCAATAGCTCTACCTAAACACTTATAAGGCCCCCGAATGCATAGCCGATAGGTCTCGCCTTTAGGACATTATAAGTGTTTAGTTATCCAGCACAATATCCTTGATTAAACAACATCAAGTGTTGCATGTCTAAAAACTTATAAGGTCTCAAAAGCGAGACCTATTGGCTATGCCAATGCTTGTTTTTATTGTACTTGGCCACTGTAGATGTGTTCCCTGGGGCTTATTAAGGTTCAGGGAGGGGGGCTGTATGCCCCATCTCCTTTTTAATTGGATTGGCCCCGGGGTTGAGGTCCCGGAGTCCTGGTAAGGCTCTGGGAGCGAGGCCATGCAGCCCCGGTCCCTTTAAAAAATAAAGGCCTCAGGATGGGCTCCCCGGGGCCTAATAAGGTTCATGGAAGGGGACTGCAGGTCCTCCCTCCCCTTAGATGTTGACCCTGGGGAGAAGGTCTCCTGGATTCAAAAGGCTTGGGGATGGAAGCTGCTTGGTCCCCCCCACACCCTGTTTTTATTGCATTTGATCCCGGGGGATGTGGTCCCTGTTCACAATTAAGGCTTTGGGAGAGGCTGCATGCCCTTCTTCCCTGTTTAATTGTATTTGGACTCAGATGATAGGGTCCCCATGGCCTTTTAAGGCGTGAGAAGTGGGTTCACTCGGCCCCCCTCCAATTTTGATTGGAATTGGCCTCAGGAGAGAAGGTCTCTGGGGCTAATTAAGGGTGTGGGAGGGCGCTGCACACCCCCTCCCCTTAATATTTATGTTTTGGCCCCAGGAACGGTGCTCCATGGGTCCAAAGGCCAACCTTACGCTGCAGGCACCAAAGGCTGTGCGCAGTGTGGGGTTGACAGCCTGATGAAGGGCAAGCACTACGGGCAAACCCCTTCTGCGCACATACAAAGGATGTGCACAGTATGGGATTGGCTGCCTTCGGGGAGTTGCAAGCAGGGCCCAGCTATAAGACAGGCCCTGCGGCCAACCCCATGCAATGAAAGCCCATGCATAGCATGGGGTTGGCTGCCAAAGCCCGTGGGCGCATGGGCTTGGCGTTACATATGGCAATAAAATATTACTTCAAGTTTTAAAAAACTTGAAATTTAACTGAACTGAAAACAACTTGGAAATTCACTGGAAAAAACAAAGGTTAAAGTAAAGTGATAATTAGGTGAATAGGTGAGTGACAACATGAACGTTTTTAACTCAAAGATCCACAGAAAGTCACTGGTTATAGTTAGCAGAGCTAACTATAACTTGCGCCCCTGCCATTCACTGCTTATGATCAACACATATTACATCACTCGTAACATGTTCTATGACTTGTATAATGACATCACAGATGACATCATCGAATTAATTTGTTGTATATTTTATACAGTAGCGGGTAACTACCATAATATTTTTCTATTTTTCTATCTATTTTTGTTTAGCCAGTGTCCAGCTAATGGGTGTAAGTGTTTACAAAATGCATGTGCTTCTAATGCATCACAGGTGTGTAGCGGTATCAAACATGGGATAAATCTTTGTATTGAAGAGTAACCTTGTGTGCAGTTCCAACAGGGCAAAGATTCTACGCAGTAAATACTAAGACTTGTAAGTAGCCTTAGGTATTAGACTGAATCCTCTCAGCATGTCAATTTCTACATAACATAGAAGACTGTGTACACTATGTACATGGGCTTCTTTTGCTTCCAAAGATGGGCTATCTGTAATTTTTTTACCAATGTATGAAGGCTGCAGGTAGTACGATCTTTAGCATCGTCAGACCTTGCTTGTATTAAGCGAATAGTGTCTTTTTCGACAAGTGTTTTGCTTAGAATGTACACTGTTCTTAGTAGATACTTTCTAATACTGTGTAGTGTATTTCTCATGAGAGTTTCACTGTCTGCAAACAGTGTGGTACAGAGTACACTCTCTATAAACTACAAAAGAGAGAAACTAGGTCTAAAGTGTGTTTTAATACAGAGGCTGATGACTAACAACTATGCAGAATGAATCATATCAGGCTGAGAAATTCCCATCTGACCACCCTTATTGGCGGAGTATCGTCATGTGGGAGTTGGTACATGATCCTGATGCCGCCCCAACCATCCAGAAGACGGTGCGGATATGGATCTGTAAATAATCTCTAGCCAAGATAGTATTCAAAGAGTGGAAAGATGATTAAGTGCAGTGCTCAAGTGAAAGTGAAGCTAAAATTGACTACTTAAACAAAAAATATGTTTAATGAAGATTGTGTAAGTGTCACGGTTAAAACCACGCCCACATAGAAAAATTATAACTATAAAGTGCCGCTGTGCAGGTCGGTCAACATGTTTCAGCCAGTTTGGAGTAACTTTCCGGCTTTCGTCAGGACCAAATAGATGTATTAGCTACTGCAGATCTAAAGTGTAGTGGAAAAAAAAAGATTTTTAAATACTTTACAAAGTAGTATTCTCCTTGGACCTTGGAGCCCCAATGTATCCTGGAGAGTTAATGTTTCTTTTTCTTTTCCCAGCTTTGTGTGGGGAAAGACCTCTCCTCGCCCGGCAACCTACTCGGGAAATGGAGGCCCCGCTCTGTCCGTCGGTACCTCTTGCAGTCATCCAAGAGGAAGTGGAGGTGTACACTCTCTCCATAGAGTAAATACTGTTTACAGTACCCACTTATCTAGTCATATCAATTTAATTTCTCAATGTAGGTTCAGTGACTGTGAGGGGTTTGATACAGATCAAAGCTGTCAGTAGTAGGGCATTCATTTTGGAACAGACGTTGAGTATCTTTAGGAACATGACTTTCTCTGAACAGTTGTATACATACTGAACACCATGTTCAATGAGAGTTTCCCATATTTACCTGGTTGATCGTTATTGTGAACTTAGGCTACCCGTGAAGTGTATGGTATAGGGTCAATGTTGCACATAACACAGACTTGCTACATCTAAGGAAGGTATATATATATATATATATATATATATATATATATATATATATATAATATATATGTATATATATATATATATATATATACTTTATTCACGTTAATTACTCCTTTCAGAAGTACTTTGAGGTATACCCCCATATGGAGTACACACATAGACAAATGGCTAACCAAATAACGATGGTTGCAACAAACTAAAGGGTGAGAGCAAGATTTAAAGGAAACTGCTATCAATTACTGAAGTTATAGGTGATTTATAGATCAGACATGTATACTCTATATCCATAATCATGTATTTTTACGAAACCGATTGTTTGTTTGAAAGTATATGCATATCCAACATTTTTGATTTACTTCGGTATTTGAACCGATATTATCCAAGTGTTTACAACAAACCCTTATATTAGTTGCACTTTGTTGGACCCACCATTATTTATTTATTTATTCTGAAATCCAATCTGGGATTTATCCAGTCATTTGAAAACATAATACATTTTTATTGTGGTTTAAAAAAAAAAGAATAATATGATGTCTTTTGGAACTTGAAGTGGTTTAATACCTCAAAGTATTTCTTCTATCTTCACTGAATCACGTGACACAATGAGTGGTGCAATAATGTGTTTAAATACTGTGGGAGACGGATGTCTCATCATGTGATCAAGCCGTATAGTAAGGCGAAACGCATCATGCCACCATGCCGAAGCGTCTGATCTTTTGAATAAAAGAAATCAGGCACCTAATTGGAGTCCGTGTCGTATCGTTGTTTCCAGTGTGGAGCAAGCAGTGGGAATTCTGGTGTTTTCATATATATATGGTATTTGTATAGCATGAATCTAGCCAAAAAGACAACGAAGTACTGTACAGGGTCAAAGATAAGCATAAAATCAACAAATGATAGGAGAAGAATGTGCTCATTGGACTGTTACTGCATTGTGATGTAGTGTTCTTTAAAAAAGTGTGTCTTCAACTCTTTCCTAAATTAGAGCTGCATTAGGTTAGGTTAAGTCACTGCCTCCTGAATTTTCTAAGGAAGTATATGCAGTACCTGAGAGTGACCATGTTTGGTGCTATACTCACCTCAAAGTTGGGCTGGAGTACATTTAATACTGTTTTGATACCTTTAGGGTTGCAGTAACGTTAGATTCAGTTTGTGAATAACAATGGTCTCACTCTTTTGTGAGTGGTACATTAACATGCCGCTCCCTAACATCTTCCGGCCCCTCCCTAAACCCCACTTAAATTGTCTTAAACTCCTCCTGTTGATGTGCAAATATTCCCCATGTTATAGCTACTCTCCATGGTCCCATTCACATGTTCTACAAAAACATTTCCGTAGGAGTATGGAGAACGCCTCCACTTTGGAAGAGATCTCCTCACAGACACAATAGAAGAGTTGGAGATTTTCACTCAGATACCATGCAGAAAACCTTCTGAGACACAAATATGCTTACTCGGTTGAGGGAATTTTAGTTTCCAAAATGGAATATATTCTTGTTTTTTTTAAATACAGCCACTGCTGAGCAGGGCGTGATTACAGACAGGAAAGGTTCACATTTTGTGTTTTTGGAGTTGCTTACATAAGAAGCCCATTGGCCCATCCAAACAGAGGTTATTTGTAGTATAAATCCCCAAATATGCTGAAGGAATATTTTCAATTTTACATTGCGTTTGTTGACAATTAAAAATGAGATATAAAAATTGGAGGTGATCATTTTTTTTCATTGAAAGCACTGTGGACTTGGTTCCTTTTGCCTGACAGGCTTGCAGTCCATTTCTTGTCCCTCCTCTAAGAGATGTTCTACATTGCTGTTCCTTCTTCTTCTTCTTCCAAATCTACGGAAAAAGGCAGGGATGCTGAGGCAAGAATCAGTTTTCTTCTCTTCTTCTACTGGTTCTTTTGCCATGTCTAGGGCCGAAGTGTCCTAAATTACAAGCCAAAACAAGAAATAAAACGAACATTGTTATTTATATCAAATAATACTCACTTAAATTGACCTATAGCCCACTCCTCCTCCTTAAACACACACATGTTCTCTTGACCAACAAAATTAAATAAAGACCCATGTGAACAATATTTAAGCAACTTGATACAATATTCCTTCTGAATATAACTCACCAGTTCCTTTGTTAGACCAAGTTTTTTAAAGGACTGTACAATCCTCTTCTAACTCTATCACGCATTTGGTCACTGAATCCACAGAAATTCTGTTTAAAAACTGAAATGTCGATGTCTAGTCTAGCACAACCTGAGCTGTTATAAAATTGATATGTAAGTTGTGTTGAACTGCCATTGTTGAACCCTCGCACAATTACGTTTTTGCTTTGGGTCTGATCTGAGAGATGTCACAAAGAAGATGACCTCCATCGTGGAATCATATCTCTGCAGAAATATGGAGTTTTAAAGAAAAATATTACTCTGTCTTCCTTAAGTGTCTCAAAAAGAGCAGTGCTGCTTTAAGAACAGGGGACACCTTTCCTCAAGCCTCCTTCCACATGCATAAGCTCCATAAATGCATCATCCACTGCTTCACCTAATTCCTTTTATTTATGCCAAATAGGCAGGATTGAGGGATTGGCTACTCCCTTGTTTCCCTATTCTGGAAATGGCTCGTCTTCTCCCCCCGCTGCATCCCCTTACTAGAATGAACGCATTACGCTACTTTTTTGGGGGCTTATTTGGATATGGAAGATATTGATTCCTAATGCCACTCTCTCTCTTTACAGCATGCTTCAGGTGGTTGCATGGCATGCAACAAACAGTTCTCAGCAGCTGACCTTCACAAGACCAAAGTCGTGTGACGGGTAAACCTTAATCTTGTGAGCTGTCTTTTTTTCTGAATTAAATTTATCCATGTGTAAGCATTTATTCTTGATGACCCTGAAGAGCTCAGTATCAAAGGTGATCATGGGCTTTTAAGGTGGATGGAAAATGTCACACTTATTTAATTAAAGGGTATTTGGGTCTAGGGATTGTATTAGAATTGGCAGCACTTATCGTTACCAGTAATAGGATAGCTACCTCTGTTCCAGATGCTTCTGCCACCCACTCAGGAGGGGAAAGCTCCTGGTACCCTCATTTCTGAGTATATGTCGGAACCAAGCTGCAAAGTGTTCATACTTGAGGCACTGAATGACCTGTTAATTCCTGAATAGATTTGTACTCTATCACATAAGGATGCTCCTGCTGTGGAACCCCAAGGAGCATGTGCCTGCTGAATACACTACTAGAGGAAAATCCCCAAGGAGATAAATAGGGCCTTAGTTAAGTCCCTCTCTTTGGAGGTTGAGCCTGTCTCCCTTTTCCAGGTCCCAGTTCATCAGTACTAGGGTACCTGGACCCATGGCCTGGTACCAAAGAGCCTGAAAGCCCCCCCATCCTACCCTTCAGTTGTTAAAACACACTCCTTAAATGGGTAGAAAGGAAAGTCTTGAGATCAAATTTGACACCTCCTTTGTTTCTAGAGCATGGGTACTCATAGTACGGCCCGCAGACCGCCAGCGGACCGGCAAGCCTTCCTTGGCGGCCCGCTGATCTTGCAGACATTGTACCTGTGTTTTTAAAGATTTTTTTTTAAAGAGTTTCAGCAAACACCGCCTCAGCAGCGCGGACTCCGAGACACTCTGCTCTCTGGGGGCCGGGTCCGAGACACTCTGCTCTATGGGGGCTGGGCGATTCACAACAAAGTCTCATTAACAAGCAAATGGTCTTTCAAAGACCTGTGAAGTACTCTGTGTGTGTACGCTGGGGTGAGGTGACAGAGGGTGACAGACAGAGGGTGACAGACAGAGGGAGATAGAGGGAAGAAGACATAGGGAGGGAGACAGAGGGAGGGAGACAGAGAAAGACAGAGGTAGGGAAACGGAAACAGACAGAGGGAGACAGAGAGAGAGGGTGACAGAGGGAGACAGAGGGAGAGAGAGGGAGACAGATGGACGGAGCCAGAGGGAGCCAGAGGGCGACACACAGAGGGACACAGACAGAGGGAGAGGGCGACAGAGGGAGACAGACAGAGGGAGACAGACAGAGTGAGGGAGACAGATAGAGGGAGACAGGGGGAGGGAGACAGAGGGAGGGAGACAGACAGAGGCAGACAGAGGGAGGGAAAGGAAGGGAGACAGAGAGGGAAACAGAGGGAGACAGAGAGAGGGAAATAGAGAGAGGGAGACAGAGAGAGATGGGGGAAACAGAGAGAGGGAGACAGAGAGAGAGAGGGAGGGAGACAGAGGGAGGCAGGGGGAGACAGAGGGAGGGAGAGGGAGACAGAGGGAGGGAGAGGGAGATAGAGAGAAGGAGACCATGAGAGGGAGACAGACATAGGGAGACAGATGGAGGGAGACAGAGGGAGGGAGACAAAGAGAGAGGGAGACAGAGAGAGAGAGACAGAAAGAGAGACAGAGAGGGAGGGAGACAGAGGGTGACAGACAGAGGGAGGCAGACAGAGGGAGGAGGGCGACAGAGGGAGGGAGATAGATGGGGGAGACAGACAGAGGGAGAGAGAGGGAGGGAAACAGAGGGAGAGAGAGGGAGGGAGACAGAGAGATGGAGGTAGAGAGAGAGAGAGGGAGACAGACAGAGTGAGTGAGACAGAGGGAGAGAGAGAGAGAAAGAGAGAGAGGGAGAGAGAGGGAGAGAGAGGGAGAGGGAGGGATACAGAGAAAGAGAGAGAGAGAGGAGAGGGAGGGAGACAGAGACAGACAGAGATAGAGACAGAGACAGACAGAGACATATAGAGGCAGAGACAGGGACAGGGGCGGACAGAGTCAGAGACAGACAGAGACAGAGAGACGGAGAGGGAGACAGATGGAGGGAGACAGGGACAGACAGAGACAGGGACAGGGACAGACAGATAGAAGCAGAGACTAAGACAGACAGAGACAGAGAGGCAGAGAGACAGAGAGGGAGACGGAGGGAAACAGAGACAGAGAGAGAGGTGACAGAGAGAGGGAGAGGGAGGGAGACAGAGAGAGAGGGAGACAGAGGGAGACAGAGGGAGACAGAGAGAGGGAGACAGAGGGAGAGGGAGACAGAAAGAGACAGAAAGAGGGAGACAGAGAGAGAGGGAGACAGAGGGAGGGAGACAGAGGGAGGCAAAGGGAGCTAGAGGGAGGGAGTCAGGGGGAGACAGAGGGAGGGAGGAGGGGGGGACAGACAGAGGGAGACAGACAGAGGGAGGGAGACAGAGGGAGACAGAGAGAGAGGGAGACAGGGAGAGAGAGGGAGACAGAGGGGGAGAGAGAGAGACAGAGAGAGAGGGAGACAGAGAGAGAGAGAGAGAAAGATATGTGTATGCCGGGTCTGGTGGCTCAGTGGACGAAGGCGTCCATTGTAGGGGCCTTTGTTCAACCTCATGGTCACAGTTTTTTTTGCTCTAGCCCCGCCCTCCTCCGCCACTGACACCGCCCCCACCAGTGCGGCCCTCAGCCACAAACCACACTGTAAATTTGGCCCCAGGGAGAAAGTTTGTGAGTACCCATGTTGTAGAGACTGCTTGGGAGTTCAGGGTAGATTATGTCTCCTGTCACAAGTCGGGGTATTAGTGTAGCGGGCCCTATTTTTGGGTCAGATCTCGTGACACCTTAGAGAAGCATTGATGCAAATTTAGTGACTGTAGGCAGTAATTACAATTTTAAAATGAGTTGCAGAATTCTTTTTTGAATCGCAAAAGGTGTTTAGTACACTGAAAAATAGACGAAATGGAACCGACCACGCGACAGATACCGACTACAATACTTTCTAATTATGGGCTCCCCAGGACCCCCCCGTTCACCCCTCTACAGTTCATTGTTACACGTTCACCCTATGACACCACAAGATGGTTTCTATACATTGAGAACCTACACATGGCCATCAACCAAAGCGATAGACAGGGATTGAGTGGGGGACTACATATCAACCCACCCCCGTGCGGGAACCCACGCATACAGGCACAGGCACACAGCACTAATCAACATACCGAAGATTACACCAGACCACTGAAGGTGGGATTCATGTACAATCTTAATGTTTCTAATTGGAACTACGGGATACACGATGAGATGAATGCTCCATAATGTGTGTTTCTTTTGCTGTCTGCATTGCCTGAGTTACCATGTTATTATGTCTGTTATCAACGTAATACAATGATGTACCATGGAAAATAAAAATCCCAATACATTTTTTTTTAAACAAAAACAAATGCTTCTCTAAGGTGCCACACCCTTTTGTGGTGGGATACTTGGATCACATATGTCCTTACCTTTTAATGTGCCACTATAATATTGCAGTGGCCAATGACTCATCCGCTGGACTGTGGTACCGAAATTCCGTTTCTGTCATTACTAATATGACATTGTTAGCCTGATGTAGCTGCATGCTCATGTATTCATAGTTATGTACCATTTAGTGTCAATAACGAAGATTAGCCTTTGGTTCCTTTTATGGTTTAAGTTACACCTCATTTAGAGAAACCACACTAACGCCATTTTGTATTTGTCGACTCGGGCCTGGGTAGTGATCACGTGTTGTTTTTCATGTTACCGAGCGAGTTCCAACTAGTTGAGTTACAGGACAGCTGAATTCACGATGCTTTTCTTTGCTCTAAGACCCAAGGTCGCGTCTGGCTTCAGAGGTGATAAGCACATTCTTGCCTGCGCCAGGCCGTTACTTCCATGTACCAAAACGAAAGGGAGTTACCCTTTCTGACCTTCCCCATAATAGCCGAAACAGACTTCTGAGCAGGCTTTGTGTGCTATATATTAAGATCCTGTACCTATTGGGAGGTTGCCAAATATGGTTATTTCATGTAATGTAATGAGGTATAAATGACTTGTCTCATGTGTAAATCGTCAGTCTTCTCGGCGCACTGATTTTGGTGTGGAAGACGGGGCTCCTCTGCGCAGAGTTTCTTGATTAATAAACGATTGCTATTTCTTCACTGCCAACTGACTGGTTATTTGATAATGTTATTGGGCTACCGGTAAGTGTGGCCCTTCTTGATATTTTTCCAGTACAAAAGGACTCTAGTGGGTTTAGCCAAATCAATATGCTGATACTTGGAGTGTTGCAAAGGATAAGTTGGCCTTATTAGCTAAGGATGTAGTTAGCATATTTAGGGCAGACAAATGACCAGCCTTTCAGCATAAAAACCTGGCTGATTCCTAGTTAGCGATGGGTGCATTTTTGCAGTTCTCGCACTTATTCCAGCCTTTAACCGGGACATTAAAAAGGGCCATAGTATCCCGGGTATTACGAGGCAGTGCCTCAAAAAATCATGACAGAAGGCTCAGTGATCCCGACGACTTGTGGTGGCCGGCCGCACTGGGAGCTGCACCGATTCCACTGACCACGCATGCAACCTGAGAGTCATCCTGGACTCTGCATTGTCAATGACTCAGCAAGTAAACACCGTCTCCTCCTCCTGCTTCAACACCCTCTGAATGCTCCGCAAGCTCAACAGATGGATCCCCACCGTAACCAGAAGGATGGTCACACAGGCCCTCGTCAGCAGCAGACTGGACTACGGCAACGCTCTCTATGCAGGAACCTCAGCCAAACTCCAGAAACGACTACAATGCATACAGAACGCATCTGCACACCTCATCCTCGACATCCACAGCCACATCACAGCCCATTTGAAAGACCTGCATTGGCTCAACAAGAGGATCACCTTCAAGCTCCTCACCCACGCGCATACAGCACTCCACATACCGGACCAGCGTACCTCAACGAACGTCTCACCTTCTACACCCCGAACCGCCAGCTTCGCTCCGCTGACCTCGCCCTCGCCACCGTTCCCCGCATCGGCTGAGCGACTGCCGGTGGCAGATCGTTCTCCCACCTCACCGCAAAAACCTGGAACACCCTCCTCATCCGCCTACGACAGACCCAGGACCTGCTGGCCTTCAGGAGACTCCTCAAGACCTGGCTGTTCGAGCAGTAGCAGCACCCTTGCCCCCCATCACGGGTAAGCAGTGCGCTCTACAAATGAACAAATGAACTGATTGATTGATTTATTGATTGATGCACCTTTCTGGCACTAAGGAGCTGAGAGGCCTCCCAACTGGACTTCTGCTGGTGGGTTTGCATTGCCACCAGCTGGACCCTCTGGTTGCGTTTTCACTCCATAGATGGCAGCCAACCTATAGGACTGTCTGATGCTGAGCCAGTGCCATGCTGACCTCGACTAATGCTACTTTAACTGAGTCAGAGCCATTCAGCCAGCCTCTTGACTCTGACACTGTGCCTTTGCCCTACAGAAGGTTTCATGTAATCCATGAATTATTTGGCACAGATTGATTCCTACAGTGGTGGCTATGATACTGGGAATGAATTTGGCCAAGAACACGAAAAGGGACCTCTGGGATCAGCATTACTGAATGTAAGCAACTTGCTCTTCCTGAACTTGCATTTATCTTGAAAAACCTACTGGAGCCAACCTACAAGTGATAAGATTAGCAGATATCTTCATAGATGATTACAAAAGTTTTGAGTACTGTGTGGCCCGCTGGTTTCCTTTCTCTCGAGTGGCCTCCCATCAGTGGTATGCCCTTCTTCGATTAGAGCACTTCACCTTTTCCAGCTTTAGGATGGTATCTCACCCTTGCCCGAACACTTTCAGATATACGTCTAATCCCTCTTGGCCCTGCAAGACTAACTTAGATGCAAGACCGACTACTCATTGCCACTCAGATAGATTATTCATCACCATCAGGGAAAGAGGGGCGGGGGTAGTGGGAGGGGTCTTGTTTACAACAACGTTGGGCTGGTTTTCTTTCTTTTTGTTTAGGGTTGCTTTGGTAAAAGGGTCATGACTCGAAGACAGCGAGTGAGATGGAAGGGCATCAGATAGAGAGAAAATGAACACTGGTTAGATGTATTTGAATGAACGATGTCCTATATTTGCTTCAGGCTCTCATCACAATGTAATTTGTTGCTTTCAAGTCATGCTGAATAAATAAAGCTCTGAAAATAAAGTTATTTTGTACATTTGCTCCACCCTTACCTTGATGTTTTTAGGAAACAGGCCGCTGGGAGAGGAAGTTTGTGTTTCCACATCACCCGATTGTTTCTTGTCTTTAGAGGAATCTCTGTTTCTGCTCATTTCATTACATGTGTAGTTCTGGTTCTCTTGTTCTTTGAGTGGCTACAGATTGGATAGAAGTGAGACAGTGATGTTTGGGTTGGTATCATTTGAAGTGCTGGATAGTTGGCACTGCTTTCATCGGAGTATGGCGCCTCATATTAAAAGTATTCAACCTTTGCAGGTTATGGTGTCAACGTGTGGTTTGCCAAATATTTAAATGTGTCATTGAGCCAACAAACATCTCCCAATGTGTCTGATTTAGAGGATAGTGGATGTCTGTGCTGCCCTAATCATTCTGCTGCTCTGCTTAGGTAGTGGCTGAAGGCAGCGCTTCCTATGATGAACTGCCACCGGCCTTACCAGTGAGAACAGCAATGTAATAACTCCAAACCACTGGAAATAATGGGAGACTACCACCCAGTTTAGGGTGGTAGATTCACTGTCTCTTTCTTGAGTGCCTCTTGTGTGAACCTTAGCAGTCTCAGAGAGAAACCACCACAAAATGTGCATGTAGAGTTTCTGAACTCATTATGAATACTCTCATTACAAGTGCCCTGGGAAGTGGGTTTGCATTTAGCCCTCAGGATATCAAGGCAGAGCAGTCCAAGGCTTACTCAGGGAGGTGGTGTGGGAAGAACATCATGATCAGACAATCAGTGTTGTGCACTTCACAATAAATTGTCTTTAATGGATGTACAAGGTATGCACTCTTCTGGATTGTAACAAAGCTGCCTCTGTATCTGGTACTGGATACAGTACTGGATTCACTGTCACACTGTACCTTTAAGAAGTTAATCATTGGTTCGTGTTTAGTTCTGTCAGCAAGAAGCTGGTGGTGACTGGCTCTTGCAGCTGTGCACCTGCACAAGGGTCGTGCTGATATTGACCAGGCCCAGCTGACTCCACCTGTCTCTCCATTCCCCACTGATGTGCCTAGGCACTAGCTTTTAAGTCAGTATAGGAGGTGTTGAGAGTGCACAGGCAGGCAGAGGCCTCATTCACTTGCACCAGGGGGATGGAGAATCCATCTTGGTGAAAGGGCCTAAAAGCTCAACCCACCACTCAAACAAATGACAGTTTGTAAGGCCATTGCTATGCAACAACCTCCTACGGTACCTATTAGAGGTGTATATCTCTAGAAGGTAAAGAACTTCTACGATTCTCAGTTCTCCAGTTCATATTCTGTACTTTTCTAAATTTAGGAATCAAACCCAATCTTTTCTGGAGGTACCAAGTCCTTATGGAACTCTCCTCCTAAATTTCGAATGTAACCTGAATAGCTTTGCCTTTGAAATGCAGTAGTTAAAAGCTGATGGGTCTGTCTGTATTTATGATGGACTCTACCTTCACGTTGGTCAAGCTGGTGGGATTTGCTTCATTCCAGTCGTCCTTCTTTGAGCGTTTAATGGTAAGGCCGGATCGTAATTGCTTCCATATAGATCCATGCCGGCTGCTCGTTGCACCTGAAGCACATGCACTGTCTGCTTCCTTATTCAATGACTGCAGAATAAAAGCAAGTAAAATACACGTATTTGCAAGACTGTACTTTTTTAACAGACATGCTTAATGGCTTCAATTCGGCAATAAACTGCTAGGCATATAAATATCTATTGTGTCACTTGATTACTGGTTGGAAATAGCTACATTACAGCACAGGATTAACAGAGTAGCAAGGCTAAGTCGGTCATTTCGTTATTTTAATTAGTATGATAAAGCTATCGTAGCGTTAACGTCTAATTTAATGTTTTGTTTTATGCATTAATTTAACATTAGTGCTTGTGTGTTTTGAGTGCCTTAAGCAAGCATGCTAACACACCGCTAAGCTGTTCAGTGTTATAAAGCATGTCTATTCTGCTCTGTGTTTTCTTTTATCTAGAAGGGTTTGGGTGTAGTATGAGGTCACTGAAGCTGAGAGGCTGGTACTCCAGTCAATGTTTGGGTTTTCAGAATCCATGTGAGAGAAGTTCACAAGATTCTGAATGTGTTCCAATCCAATTGATTACGTCATTCAGGTGCAAAGGAGTAATTGCCGTATAGTCTACCAGAACAGGCACTTATCCAAAGTTTAAGGATCATGACGTGATCTATGACATCCGGGTGACAATACTGCTACATCAGAAATTACATCATTGATTACACGGCTGTGCATGGTCGGGCCTACTTACACATTTCTTGAGATTATGATACAGATGTAGAAACTTTGATGAGTGGTATTCAGGTTTTAAGACCTAAATGAACTCAACAGAACTGTGATACTGTGTATTACTGTTTGTGCTACAATTGACTAGGTGCATTCTCTGGAACCAGTCTACATGCAGTGCAAGGGAGAGGATGTGGCCTAACGGCTAGATGGGTCGACCTCGAAGCTAGGTAACTGGGTTTGAGTTTCGGTAGGGACGATCAACTACCTGTGACTCTAGGCAAATCACAATCTCCCTGTGTCTAACAATCTTCTCCTTCTCACATCATGGCGGTAGTGATGACAGCTACATTCAGAAAGGTAGTTCTAGGCCATTAACAGTTCAGAAGAAACAAGGCGTAATAGAGGGCATCAGGTGTTGGGTAGAGGGCTCATGGGCCCAACATAGAGATTGCTGCCCCAAGCAGTCATTTCAGCAGTCCTCAGCCATTGAACTCAAAGGCCATTAGAAAATCTACTGCCGGTGTGCACATACATTAAAGGGATGCCATAAGGCTTTGGCAAAACAGGGAGGGGCGATAGACGGCAGGCAGTATACACATCACAAAACAATCTGTACCAGTGACACTCTCTCTGCCTCGCTGCAGTGTTTGGGCTAGGCAACAGTCTTGGCAGCCCTTTGTCAGAGAAAACATCTACAAGGCAGCACATGGAAAGACTGGGACTCTGAGCTGAATATGCCATTTCTGCACTCAGACGTAGCAGTAGTAAGTTGTTGCCTCAACCTGAAGTATATTCCTCGCTTGATGCAGAAACGCACTGCACAGTTGTACAGATCTTCAGGTGAAAGGTGAACGCTGAGCTGACCTGCTGGTTCTATCTTGGATCCAGAAACAATGGCAGTTCAAAGTTATGCCCAACATTTTGGTGGGAAGCAATCATTACAAAGTGCATCTTTGTTGTTGACAAGTTTATTACAACACTTTTGGCCATTGTTTGTTCTTGCATAGACAAGCAGAACATATAGTTATAGAACATCTTAAAATTGCATTATATGTTTGCAAACACACATCATGATGAATTAAAATTGTGGCCTCTTCACATTCAGTAAATGGCCTCATAAGAGATACGCTCTGAAACTCTCAGGGATGAGAATGTAATAAAGACAGTATTGTTTGACTTCTGTGGGACATTGAGCCTAAGGGGCCGATTAGGATGATGGAATGACCACCACTGCAGGGCTGGCAGTGGAGGTCCTTCTGCCATCTGACAGCAGTTTTCCCCTGCCAGATTATGATGCCTTGGGGAAACCTCAGGGCAGCGTGGGGTTCTTCAAGGCGGTCCATTTCTGCCTGCCTTGCAGAACCAAAAGATAGGGCAGCATTCCGGTGGTGCCTTGCAGGCACCGCCGTAGAGATTACAATATACCTTTCCGCCTGTCTTTTTGCAGTGAACATCCCACAGCAAAAAGACAGGTGGAAAGGGATTTGGGGGCCCGTAGCGGGCCCCCCCTTGTTGTGGGAGGCAGTGTTGCTGCACTGGGGGGGTACCCATGGTACCCCCCTATATTTCCCTGCAATGCGTGGCAGGCACCGCATGGTGCTTGCCACGTAGTGCAGGGAAATGCAGTGCATGCCATTTAACAATGCATATGGTAATGCAGCCAGCAGCGCTGTCCGCAATGTTAAAGGCCCTGAATGCGCCCGCCAATGTGGCGGGTGCATCCTAATTGCAGTGGTGGGACTGCTGCATGTTTGACGGTCGGTCCCAAACACCGCAACAATGGTGGGCGGACTCAGGTCTGCCCGCCATCGTAATGAGCCCTTACTGTCTGGACTTCGTTTACTTCCTATGGACCTGATAATGCATGGGTACCAGGGGTGCCCAAGGCTTTGGATAACATTTTTCTAGTTTGAGGCCAGCTGAAGATACTCCGTTAAATCAGGCCATCTTGGAATAGCAGATCACCTTCACCTAAATGAAACAATTAGAGTAAAAGTGTAAAGGTTGGAATTGAAGGTCTACTGCGGTGATTATTGTTGGAAAAGGGACACTTGTGCAGAGGTTAGGAGAGAGATGTTGAAGCCAACATTGGGAAAAAAGACATTAGGTCGGGATTTTATTTGGGACCCTACGGCCAAAACAGGGATTTGGGACCTGAGCCACACATTTTTAATAGAGCACAGAGGCACGAGCTGGAAGTACTGTGGCCAAGATTAAGAATGAAATGCTAAAACCTGACTAGAGAGGTGGGCGCTTTGACCCCAACTTTGTACACAAGGCCCAAGGTCAGGTTCGGAAATAGAGGTTCCTTTGGACTGGTGATGTGGCATAACACAAATCAAGGAAGCATATTTAGTGCAGCATTATTTCTTTTTGGATTTTCAATATATCAGCTACTGACTGTTTGCCAATACAGAGTGAGGCATCGACTGGGGGTGAGATTTAGTTGAATAAGTGCAGATTGAGATCTAAGTGTGCCCTGCAACTATTCTTAATCTATTCAACTTCCATTACTAGGGCCCCATGAGAGGCCAGCGGACTCTCTAGTAATGCCAGGCAGTTTGTGGCTAAGAGAACCATTATGGGATCTACAAGAATGCTAAACGCTGACACAGCTCTACTGGGAAAAGATCCAAAGGTACTCATAGTAGCAGATTAAACAACCCCTCAAAGACTGTCCTCTTGATCTATTTCACTTGCCCACTGAAATATTAATAAATGCCATGCATAAAGGTCTCCCACTTCTCACTCAGCATATTCGCTGTACTTGTTTTTGGTGTCTGGAGCTGCGGTATGCCCTAGATCTTCCATTGATGGGATCCTTCATACATTCACACTTCTTTTTGTCACTATCATCAGTTGCATAACTGCACAGTAAAGTAGTCACTTCCTCATCCTCTAGTCACATCCTGTAATCACACTAGTCGCTACAGCATAGCTGGGAATGTAATCCTTTGGGGTGTGATGGCTTAAGGAGTGTTATTCTACTGTGCTCCTGATGGATGTACGCATCATATTAGCATGAATTGTTAGTCCAAGAACCTTCAGCTTCCTGGCTCTAGGAAGTTTGTTTTCGTTGAATTCTGTCTTTCTCTTTCTGTTTCCTTTCTTGTTCCTTGACTTCGTGCTCATTTGTCTCTCCCTGTCCTATCGCCTGAGTTTCTTTGTTCCAAACTCTCTTGTCCCATTTATACCTCTCACATTCTAAGCACTAGTGCAGTACTGTCTGAATGCAGGGCTACCTACGGATTTTGGGTGAGGCTTACATCTTCAGATAACACATAGATACAACTATTTAATATCCTATCATTTGGATCACTTTTTTAATTGTATAATGGAACAAATACTCCTTTTCCAGACTTCTTTTTAAACAATGATAATTCTGTAATAAAATGTTGGTGCATTAAATCATTGACATACTTTACATTTCTTGCAATGCTTATTCAAGGACACGTCTCTTAACATCTATGAAAGAACTGTACCATAGTTTTGAGAATGGGGATGCCACCAAGACGGTGTGCTGTTTGTAGTTCACTAAAGGTGTGTCTGGCCTGTGGCTGTTCTCTAGTCTCAGTCGACTTCAATTTTCGGATCCTTTTTCTTACGACTTGCAACGGCTACAGAATACAAACAAATATATAACTGTTGTTTGTTGTAATAATATTTAAATCATGCTAGAGCTTCTAAAGGTTTCCCATGGTGAGGCTGCTTGATCAAAGTGCACAATAAAGCCTAGAAAATGCCTACCAATCTATGTTCCTTTTTCACACTTTCCTTTCTAATCGTAGCATTTGTTAATTAAGCAACATTAGGCCAATCTAAAACTGTCTTGTTTACTGAAGCTTAGGCCAACCTGAAACTGGGTTGGTTACTGGAGCTGGCATCCAAATATTTTAGCCTGGCTCTGGTGTGTCTGGGGCACAGCTACCAGAAGAGCCTATGTTAAGGGACCTTGTATCAACAAATTCTAGAAACCACAGTGAACCCTCTTGTTTTGTTTATGAACCCTGACTTTGAAACATTTAAGCTTGGTGGAACACAGGTACTTAGCCCACCCACAGGATAAAGATAATAACCATTCCTTATTTACAAAATATCCAAAATGGGACTGATTGAAAATGTGATTAAATCTATATATTTCTTTTATTTATACGCACAAAAATATGTTCTTCTTAATACTTTATTCAAATGTAAATAGTTGATAAATTGACACATATTGAGAAGTACCAAATATTGTCTTACTACATTATTTAAAAAAAAGGCAGAAATACTAAACAGCTATTGTCTAAGGACATTAACTAAAATGATAAATGCATTAAAAATTAGAAAGAAAATTGTGTTGTGTTTCTTAGCCACTCAACAACACTATAATCCTTTAAAAAATATTTTGCATGTATATCTGCCTACACACATATAATGTATGTACCTCGGCATAACTTAATTTGAATACAAACCTACAGGGAGTCCTAAAACGTAAAAACAAGATCAAATTGTTGTTTGTAAGTTTATATGATGTATCAGCTATCCCACAAATTATTGCAGCCTTCTTCAGAACAATTCGAAATCAGTTAATGGCTGAATTATTTCCACTTCATTGCAGCGTTGTGTACATTTCTTCAGTGTATTTATATACCAAAGTCAACTTAACTTGTTTAAAAAGAATATTTAGTTAATTCAATTCAGAAAGCTCTCTAGTTGTAAACACCAGTTAGTCGACCCCACAATTGCCATCGTACAGTTCTATTTCTACAATTTTGGTGAGTACCACATTTCAAAAGACATTTGCTTTGCACTGTCTGAATTTTTTAGAATGCCCTCAGGTAAACATTTTCAGGCCACACCAACTAAAGTATTTCAAAGACGCTATCCCTTCCGTGGAAATGCCTACCTTCGGAGGGGTAGGCTTAGTAGAGAAGAAGTGTCCGGCCAGATCTAAGTTTGAATGCAAAATTACTGGGTCAGGTCCTGAAAAAAGTGGGCCATTGAATTCCCATCACTGTATAAAGTCACCAAATCTCTTTAAAACTCACCTTGGTAACAAAATAAACGGTGAACCCAGAGGTATATGAAATCTGAAGTAGAAAGCACCAATTCAAAATGTAATTCCACATTTTCCAGAGGAAATCTGTGAATAAGTATGTACTGCATCAATTACATACTTACATATTCTGTACATGGATAATCTAGAGACATCCTGTATATTGACCGAATCAAATCCTTTCCACAGTGGCATTGCCCTGTGGAAACGATACATCGATGATATCTTTATGATATGGAGCGACTCATTCGAATCAATAACACACCTATTACATTGGTTAAACAACAACAGTAACGGCTTGAAATACACACTGGCCACGAGCAAAGATTCGATTCCCTTCCTGGACCTAGAAATCAAACACACAGAGGGCTGCCTCACTACCAGCCTCCACAGAAAACCCACTGAACGAAACACCTTGCTGAATTATAGCAGTCACCACCCTCGTGCCCTCAGAGACTCGCTCCCATTCTCGCAATTCCTCCGTATCCGGAGAAACTGCTATTTTAAACAAGACTATTTCTCTGAAGCCATAACCCTCAGCAACAAGATCAGAAATAGGGGATACCCGCGGAAACTAGTTCGGCGTTCTCTCAAAAGGGCTTGGTACTGCCCCAGAGAAACCTTGCTAGAACCCAAACAAAAGAAAAATCAGGACAGACTTGTGTGTGTAACCACCTTCACCCCAGCTTCCAATGCCATAAGGAAAAGTGTCCTTAAACACTGGCCTGTATTAAATGCAGGTACATTGAATCTGGAACACCCAATTTTTGCCTTTAAGAGAGCAAAAAATTTAAAAGATGATTTGGTAAGGGCATCCCTACTGCAACCTAACCTAAAAACTACGATCAACGATGCATGGGGGTTACCGGCACTAACAGGCCATGTTAAATGCGGTAGCTGTGTAGTATGTGACTTCACCATCGAGGGAAAAACATTTACCTTTGGCACAATCACTTTTGACAGAAAGCACTTCACTAATTGTAATTCTTCCAATGTAGTGTATGCCATATTTTGCCCATGTATGTTGATATATGTCGGCCAAACTAGCCAAAAGGTAAAGCTACGCATCGGACAACACCGAAGCAGAATCCGATGCAACACCCCAAATGCTCCCCTCGTGGAACATTTTAAGGACAAAGGCCATACTGAAAATGATTTGACATGGACAATTATTACCGTGGTAAAACCACCACCTCGGGGAGCAGATGTATCACAATTATTGAACAAGGAGGAGCTTCATTGGATACTGCGTACCAACAGTATCCATACAGGACTTAATCGCCTTGAAGATTGGGCACCCCTCCTTTGATCAAATGAATTCTTGAACAATTGTATCGTAATTCTTACTTCCTTCAAGCCTCTACAATGTTTCATGTTTTTATTATGTGCATCTTTGTAAATACGTAATCTTGTAAATATTCAGTAATATTTGAGTGTCACTTTTACTCACCACTTACCCACACCAAAATGTCCCCCACATTGTCCTAACCCACTCCAATATGGCCGCCGTGCTGATCACGCCGAGCCCTTTGTCGATTTCCAAACACCACTTTATCCTCCCTTCACCCACGAGCACTCAAGCGATCCCCGCCCATCTGAATCCAGAATTGCCATCGAGCAACCCAACCAGGAAGTAAGTACTCACTGAAGCCTGGCTCTCTCGCCACTTTAAAACCCTTCATTAATCGTAATTGTAATATATATTAATTTCAACTATTTTCCCTAGTGAGACACGATCGGTCCGGTCTCCTATGAAGAGGCTTTCTTGCCCTGGCTTGGTAATTATATCATGCTGACTTATTAAGCAATTTGTGTTTTACTTTAAACCTCCGTATTTACCCTTCTTTACCCCTTTGTTTTGCCAGGAAAATATTCTAGCATTACGCTCAGATAATTGAGTACCCCTCCAAATGTCCCTTGAAACTGGGCACCGCCCCCCGGAAATAGACAATTCTTGAACCCAAATCTGGTAAATCGCATCAAAAGCATGTCATATTTTTCCTTCACCAACGCGCAGCATGTTTGTTTCACTAGAGACCTCACAACGAAATGTTAAATAGGCTCGACCGGGTGCCTCCGCTAACCGCACACTGTTTCATAAGACAACAATGGCTTTAACAAATATATCGGAAGTTAATCTGGAACAACCTGCACGTCGCCTTTTCATTCCACTGTAGTTATACGCGCACTACAGACTCGCCCGGCACTATCGGCATGAAACGCCAGGATAGCCCTTGATTGCCTCACCTTTGTCTTCACATGCTCCCCTTGTAAATACTTAGGCACAGCAATTGGAATGCATTTCGTTCACTTTTGAAATATATGTTTCTTTCGTAATTCATGCGCCGTCCCCATCATTTCCCTCACTGCGCCGTAAATCGCATATGTTTTCATATGATTTTAATTGGCATCTGTTGTTTAGAGAATAACATATGGAAAACGCACTTTTGATTTGGATGGTCAGATGTGTCACATGCTACTAGTACTTACCCTTGTTCTCATTTTTCTTCCCTTTTTTCCTAATATAACTGTATGTATAATATATGTGTAGGCCATAAATTGCCTAAAGATTTTCAAGACAAGCATATTAATTCTCTGTCCTGAAGATGATGCCAATTATTTCAAAATAGGCATCGAAACGTCGACATATTAGCGTCATATGTATAATGAAAAGTTTAAATTGTATACAATGATGCTTCCAAATGTATCTTCGTCTGTTCACTGAACTACTAGTATACAGACCGCCTTGTTCGCTCTAATCCTATCCCCTTGTTTTGTCTTGTCCCCTGTGGGTTGCTGGCTGAACCCACTGTGTAAAAAAATCCTCTTTATCCTTGTAAATTACTTTAATTAAAAATCCTGTCCGGCTGGACAAAGGTCATACATACTACTGAGCGTATGTCTATCATTTTTGCTAAAATCCCTGAACTACTAGGGACCCCTGTTTTTTGAAATGCATCAATTACATACAGCACCCGAGAGGACAGATATTTTCTGGGTTCGGTAAATAGCTCACCTTATTCTGGGCTGCTAGTAATAAAGGTTTAGTAGCATAAGAAAGGTGTGTGTGAGGGGTGGTAGGTTGAGGTAAAATAGAGGGAGTGTGACGGAGTAGAAAATGAGTTGAACTGCGTGGGAGGAATAGAAGATTAAAGAAATAATTTGTAGGCCACGTTAAAGCAGTGCAAGAAATAAGGGGAATATCCAGCCCAACCCCTTATCTGGCAGCTATTATTGATACAGATCAGTATTCCGGGCTGGGACCAGTGAAATATGCCAACTTCCTCCCGGTGTAACTTGCCGACACCCGGACCCATTCAGAAGTGCCTGCATGTTGTCTGCTTTCCATTTGGAGTAACAATCACTAGGTGGGGAAGAGGCGTTCTTATTTTCACTTCCTGCTGGGCCCAAATCAAAGGCCATAAGCCAGTCTTTCGTTCTAGTCATTTGAACACTAACCAATGCCGATGCCAAAGCGCCCTCCTCAAAATGGACAATATTTCAGCGGTCCGCTATATCATTCACCTCGGCAGCACAAGGTCGAAGGCCCTCTCGGATCTGGCAGCAAATTGTTGGCAGTATTGCCTAGGCCACCAGATCTCTGTCACAGCAGAATACCTTCCCGGACAGGACAATCAGGTGGCGGATTTCGACTAACGCCATTTCCACAACTAGAGTCTCTGGAAGCTACACCCGGAACAGCGCTGGGACGCCTCAGGGTAGCTACGCGCTCTACAAATCCGTATCCAAATCCAAATCCAAGTGTTCGCGGATCTCCAGCGAGTATGGGGTCCCTTTCCAGTGGACCTCTTTGCTCCCCAGCTAAACCACCAGCTTCCCCGGTTCTTCAGCTGGAGACCGAATCCCTTGGTGGAGAAAACGGACGTGTTCCTACAGGACTGGCGAGAGGAAGTGGGTTCCGCTTTTCCCTCGTTCGCAATGATAACAACGGTATCGGCCCAAGTTCGACGCCAGGGGGCGAGTGTGGTGATGAAATCCCAATTTGGAGTTCGCAAGTTTGGTTGCCATGTTCTACTGGAACTTTCTTGGGATTCTCCAATCCCTCTCCCCTGCTTTCCAGCACTTCTTCTCAACCCAGACAAGGATCCCCATCCGCTCATCATGCAAGGCTCCCAAGCCCTGATGGCGTGGCAGATTACCGGTGAAGATGGGCGGCCCAGGCCTTTCGGGAGCAGCTGAGAAGTTCATGTCAAAGGCCTGGGCTGACAGTACCGTTAAACATTACCGCTCTACCTGGAGAAGGTGGTGCAGTTGGTATGTGCAATGGGGTATCAATCCCATGTCAGCAGATGTCACCTCTGTTCTGAATTTTTTGGCTAGCCTGGAGGAGGAAGGCCTGGCTTACAGAACGATTAATATCTTCCATTCTGCTATTTCAGCAGGTCACATCTTGGTGGATGGCTCCCCGGCGGGGAAAAATCCTTTGGTCTGTTGCCTACTCCGATGTATCCGCCTATCCTTACCTCCGCAGCCAGATATTCCGTCCTTTGGGACGTCAATTAGGTCCTGAACCTGTTCCTTTCCTGGCAACCGAATAGATTCCTTTCACGGAAGGAGCTTTCGGCAAAACTAGCCATGCTCCTTTACCTAGTCTTGTGTAGGCGGTTTTCGGAGGTCCGGGCTCTGGACTTGTCAGGTAGAATTTTCTCCCCTTCAGGGGTTACCTTTACAATCCATAGGCGGACAAAGACGGTAACTAAGTCCATTTCCTATCCTGCCTTCCCGGACTCCCCGAAGCTGTGCGTGGTGTCCTGTCTCAAACTATATGAGGAGATGTTGGAGGACTTTCGCCCCCCCCGGTGAGCGTCAACTGCTCATCACCATTAAAAAGCTGTATAAAGCTTTCTCCTCCCCCACTGTAGCCTGATGGGTGCGTTGGGTGATGACGGAAGCCAGCATTGATCTCCGGTCCTTCGGTGCCCGTTCCACCAGAGGGGCGATGGTCTCTAAAGCATTTACACTCGGAGCTCGTCTGGAAGACATTCTGAATGCAGCGTATTGGTCTTCAGACTCTACCTTCAAGCGGTTTTACTTCAAATCGGTGATTGACATGGTTCACTTGGTGGTGAGCAAGCTTTAAATGAGCATAATCCTCGCCTCCGGTCCTGACATAGAATGAAAAATTTCCTAGCTAGCGTAACAGAAAGTTTCAATTCTATAAAGGACTCGGAGACGAGGATTATTCCACCCAGGGTACAACTTCTTGTAACTTACATTATTTAGTTTACTCAGGTTTACCTTGACCGTTAATGCTCTCATTTGTAGTTTTCTGTGACTTTCCCCCAACAGGGCTAATCCTTAGCCATGGCTGTTGCCTAATTGTGTTGTTTGCTTCTGGCAGGAGATTCGAACAAACAGGAGCCATGAAACTGGATTCCGCCCAGGGCAGGGCACCGACATCGCCCTGCTCGCAGCAGTGGAGGAGGCCAGAGCCCTGTTAGATGCAGGAGGATCAGTGGCAGTGATCCTCCTGGACCTCAGCGCGGCCTTTGATACTGTCAACCATCAGGTGCTGATCGAGCGACTTAAGAACATCGGTGTTGAGGGCATGGCTCTGAACTGGTTCAAATCATTCCTCGACCACCGTTCCTTTCAGGTCTGGGAGAATGACGCCCGCTCCCCCGAAACCCTCCTCCAATGTGGTGTGCCCCAGGGCTCATCATTAAGCCCGACATTATTCAATATCTACATGTCCCCTTTGGAGGAGGTTGTTACACCGTTCGGGGTGAGAATCATCAGCCATGCTGATGATACACAACTAGTGGTGTCCCTATCTCACCCGAACCAGGAACCATCAGACCTTTACAACTGTCTGGTAGAAATTCAAGGCTGGATGAATAGGTCATCTTTGAAACTTAACGTTTCAAAGACGGACATTCTCCTCCTTGGCCAGAAAGGGCTCTCTCTCCCGCAGAACATCTGGCCCCCGGTTTTAGGCGTACCCCCTACTCCCAAGTCTGAGGTTAAAAGTCTGGGAATATGGATTGAAAAAGATCTGACCTTTGCGACACAAGCCACAAAAATCGCCGGGACCTGCTTTGGGCTCCTTAAAGCTATCAGAAAGATTCTGCCCCTGCTTCCTCCCATTTCCCAGAAATTAATAATCCAAGGCCTTATTATATCAAGGCTGGATTTTAGTAACGCCATTTATCTTGGCGCTCCCGAGGCAACTTTCAACAAACTGCAGAGAATCCAGAACACTGCAGCAAGGATTCTCACTAACACCCCGGCGAGATCCTCCGCTAAACCAGCCTTGAGGCAGCTCCACTGGCTCCCAGTGAGAGAGAGAGTGGCTTTCAAGGCTCTTTGCCTGTCACATAAAATCTTACAGGACAAAGGACCCCCTATTCTAAAAAAATTCATCAGGCCCTATAAAGCCTTGAGAGCCCTTCGTTCGGACCATGAAAACCTAGTCACTATCCCTAGAGTGAAGAAGGTGCGTACGGGCGGACGGCGTTTCTCCGTCAATACGGGCCGTCTATGGAACTCCCACCCCCGGGACCTTAGGATGGAACCTGACTACCTCCGTTTTAGGAAACGGCTCAAGACACACTTGTTCCCCTGATCTCCCTTCCCCCCCCACCCTCCTGAGCCTCCCTCTGGTCAGATCGGATCTTAGCGCTGGGATACTTACGGGTGACTACGCGCTTTATAAAATCCAATAATAATAATAATAATGAAGCGTCCAAGCTGGCTGACCTTGAGCGACGAAAGAGGGGGAGTGGAGACAAACAGAGGACTATGAAGTGTTGGGAGCCCTGTGATTGGTGGACTCACCTGGACACTCTGTGCATGGAATCTCTATTGTTAAAACTTTGTGGCATTCCCTATGTTTCATGGGAATGGTAGTTTTTTTAATGATCACTTTGAATGGCTGCTATTCAATAAAGTGGAGAAAGAATAGTATAATCTTCGGCTCCGAGTCCTTAATAGAAATGAAACTTTCCATTACGCTAGCTAAGACATTTTTCATTCTCCCTTTGTAAATCTCTACATAAAGCTAATTTGTCAAAGCCCTCAGTGCCCCACATAGGGTTAGTACGTGCTATGTAAATGTTGTAATACAATACAACACAATTTGTATGCAACTTTTTAAAAGGGAGTCAGAACATATGTAAGATTTGTTTTTTTAGGTGGGACCTACGGCAGGATTCCCCACATATGTGTGAACAATATAGATTCTAAGCATAAAATGTTTTTAGGTGTTGTGTTTTTGTTGTTTTGCTAATAGAGTCAGTTTGAATGTAGGTTTCATGGAGCCAGGGCAGGGGTTGACACTTAAGTATGAGAAAAATGTGTCTTATGTAACAGAAACAACTGGTTCAGGGGTCTCCAACCTTTTCTGTGATTAGAGCTACTTATGTTGGATGAAAATCATCCCGAACTACTAATATTATTAGAGTTGTAATAAGGACCACATCAGGCCCATTAGTGGCCACCATATGCAATATACAAACAGTGATCACTTCAGTTCATCAGGAATAGTTGTCAACAGTAACATAGCAAGCACTGGCAAAGCAAATAGATTTTTTTCGCCTGCGAAAGCTATTGGATTTGTCAATGTAGGGAGTGGATGTGGCGTAAGAACAAGAGCTCCTGTCTTTGGAGCTGGGATCCAGGTGTCAACTCAACATCCCGTGATTGTGGGCAAATCATCTGGGGCCATATGTATGAAGGTACTGATTTGCGATTCTGAAATAGCGATTTTTAAGAAATCGCTATTGTGAAATAGCGATTTTTAAGAAATCGCTATTTCAGAATCGCAAATTGGTATGTATGTACAAATTCGCTTTTTTTTAGCGAATTCTTAGTATTCCTTAATTGTGATTAGCAAATTGCGAATCGCAATTAAGGAATACGTTCCCATTCATTTCTATCGACCAGGAGGCCCATACGAATGAATGGGAAGGTATTCTCAATTATGCGATTCGCAATTTGAAAATCGCAAATTGAGAATAATTTCAAGGGTGCAGGGGGACACCCTGTTGCACCCCTGGAATATACATGGGTGCACATGTGGCGCACATACATGCCCTAAGGGCATGTATGTGCGTCACATGGCACTTTGAAAAATGCTGACTTGTGCATTTTTCAAGGAAATCGCAACTTACCACCAACTAGAAGTTGGTGGTAATTTGCGATTCCTTAAAGGCATTTTGCAAATTTTTTTGGCTTCATACATTGCGATTCCTGAAATGCAATTGCAAAATAAGGAATTGCAAATTTTGCGATTCCTTATTTTTTCACTAGATTTTACTTCTTACATATCATTTTGCTAATTCGCATTCGCAAAGGCCGATATTCTATGAATTTCGGCCTTTGCGAATGCGAATTTGCTTCATACATATGGCCCTTAATCTCCCTGCATGTGACTATCTTGATGTAGCATAACTGAAAGAGTTGCAGACTTAGGGAACCAGGTTAGAGTATCGGCGTCAGCTTAACATCCTATGATCCTGGAATAGGAAGTCTTCAAGGGGAGAGGAAATAGCGAGACTAGTGAGTGAAAGTAGTGAAACGAAGAAATGTGTAAGGGAGGACAAAGAAAAGTTCATGAGGAGGAATAAGATGTCAACGTGAGTGATAGCTAGTAGAGCCAAGTCCTGAGCAGAACACTGAGATGGTACCTTGCCTCTGGGGAGTGGAGAGATGGTGGGCAGAGTTGGTTTCTGAGTGGAGCACTAGGATGGCAGATAGTCGCCGGGGAGCGAGGAGATAGTGGGCAGAGTCGAGTCTCGAGCTCTGTGCGTGCAGGCAGGGTTGTCAGTAGGCGACGTTGAGAGCGTCCGAGACTCTGGCTGTTCTCGGGCTGCTCTGGGCACAGTGGCTCTCAGCTCAGCAGAATTTTCCTGTGCGGGAGTCAGCGTGCCTCTTTGCTGTGGTCCTAGGCTCGGGTCTCTGTCTGGTGGGAAGCTGTGGGGACCGAGGCGCAGGATGGCCTGCACTGTGAGCAGCAAGAATAAAGCTGCAGCCGAGCTGTCCAAGGGGAAAAGAATCTGCAAGATGACGGAGAAAAGGCGGTGCAGGAGTTTTAGCAGCTGCTGCTGTATTAGAGGTCAGGGAGGACGGGACAAGCAGGGGTGCTGCTAGGTATGGAATTGGGGGCTAAACTGTCACATGACTGCAGACAGATCGAGAGGATTCCAGACACGCACTCTGTAAGAGTGCATGTGTTAAATTTAAAAAAGAGTACCTGCGAACAGTGAAAGGACACAGGAAGCAGTACTTGGCACAAGCTCCACAACTTGGACTAGAACTCTGAAGCCTAGGAGGAAGTTGAATGGCAGGAGGTTCGGCTGACCAATAAGAAGACAGGAACCGCAAGAGACGTAGAAGCCAGCCAATAGTAAATAAAGGTAATTAAAGGACGGGTTCTATGCCTCTTTTAAGTTTTTTTTTCATTACAAGAGATTTTGCAAGCACAATGCAAGCACTGTGCAGGCAAAATGTAAAAAAGGCTTTGCTAATATGGAATATCTGTATATGGGTAATACATAACAGCCATAGTGGCAATGCTCTTGGCATCAATGTCATAATATCAATATTAAATCTCCCCAACACCGCATGATTTAGCAGTCAAATAAAAGCTTTAAAAAGTTGAATATGCTGTAAGGAGGACATGTATTATAATGGACATGCAATGCTATCAGAAATTGGTCCTGCTCAATACCAAACGTTGAGCATGACTCCCTCTAACATAACTACACACACACACTAGCATTTTTCACCAACCATCACCTTAAACGTTCTCAGAGTGCATACATTTTCATCTTGAATGTATGCTTTTAAATTTTGGTATACATACATTAATTAAACCAAACTAAAGCCTCTAATTTAGTAAGCTGAGCTGCAGAGAGGAGTTACTTGAGAATCCTGAATTGGCTGGTGCATGCATGCCAACACATGGGATTCAGCCAGGAGACTCTGAATTTTATTTATCCTGGCCTTATTTTAGCGGACTCCCCCTAAAAATACCTCCAATTCAATGCAAGTCAGTGGGGAAAATACATTATCCAGATTTTTCTTTCTCTATGTTTTCCTCTTGTGTTTCTAAATATTGCCATGTCCGTTATTGGTGCCTGGCTGGAGGCATTAATTTGATTAAACATGCAATCTTTTTAAAGTAGTAAATTTGTTTTTGTGAAAAGTGTGCATGGCCTCGGAGGGCAGAAAAGCATTCTACCAGCTTTCAAAAATGTGTTTTGCGTCTAAGACTTACTATTTTCGGTCTGACAGCTTCACTTTTTTGTGTACTGGTGGAAGGAGTCTAAAAGTAAAACAGAAAAGAAGTCTTTAAGCAGTGGAAATATGTTACTTTACAACCTATACATATACACTCTTAGATTTATAAATCCACAGCGATACACAGGAGGCCAGATTCACTAAGCAACCCTTGTGCATTTACTCCTAAGCATATGCACAGAATTAAGAATTGTTGTCTCTTCTGAGTCCTTACCAGTGGTATGTTTGGAAAGCTGAGCCATTCTCAGTTTTCCAGATGGGCCCTTGAGAAAGTCTTGAAACTTTTTGTGGTTGGGTACTCCCCACAGATTGGAATTGTACACACTGTGCAGCACCGCTGTGCAATTGCATGTTTATTTCTTTTTTTTTTTTTACACAGAAAACATGTTTCTATTTGGAGAATCAACTATCCCTATAGCCCTCGAGGTTTGGGTGAGGTCTCTTCTTCTTCACATCATGGAAAGAGACTGTGTCCAGCCTTTGTCGGGTGTAAATCTCCACCTCTATTTAGATGGTGGAAGGGTCAGACATGAGTTTGTGAATGTAATGAGAAAGTAGGATGATATTATGTAGGATTAAATGGATCTGAGTCTGCACGGTCACCTTTTGTGAGTCTATTGTAAGCACTGATCCAGCCAATTTCGATTGCGAAAGTGCTTTTATGAACGAAAATGGTTTTGTGAATGAGTACTAACATGTCCAGCATGACCATAGAGCACAAAATATTACTCATGTCCACATCGTGGATGTACTAGACCTACACGTAACCATGGAAAAACATTGAACTCCAGGCAAAGATACAGGAATACAGAGGCACAATGGTAAGGAATGAAACAAGGATGCATGGAGCATGGGAAAGGATGAGGCTGGAGAAATGTCGACATAAGACTATTGAATGGACTAGATGAACGGGTGAAAAGTAGTGCTAAGGGCTGTGCACACCGCAGAACAAGGGCCGGGTTTAGCTCCGGTGGCGTCTGGGAAGAGGGGCACCAAAAAGGATTGTCGCACCAATGACCCCCTCCTCAAGATTCACAAACATTGTATTTGTTATAAGCGCTAGTGAAAGCTGGCCTTTCTAATCCACTCAGCAATCCACATAAAATACAGATCTGTTCTGTGCAGCAGGCATTTTAACCCTGTGCGCTACTTTATGGTGAGTCTAAACTGCTACTAGACAAAACTCTCAACTCTCTTTCTCTTGCAGGGATATTAATCGCAACAATTATCTTGCCATTTTTATTGCTGCCTGAAACCTGGGAGCACAAGCTACTCTACAGTATGTGCCTTTAAATGATAAACATATTGCTAAACACAGCGCTCCCTTGAGGTCAGTGCCCCCTCTCCAGTTCAGCTCCAGTGCGGCCGCACTGGCCGCATCGCCCTAAAGCCGGCACTGCTTGGAGTGGACAACTAATGAGTTTCAAATTTGAGTCTGCTAGAGCAGGACACCAGCAATCCTATTCCAAGTGCAGAAGTAATGTTGATTCAGCTGGTAGTGCCGCCTTAATTGTGAAAAGTAACGCAAGAACACCGCACTTCGAATTTTTCCCACATGTACATTTCACCAGAAAAAATATGGCGAAATGTGTAAAATAAATACAATGTGTAGGAATCGATGTGGAAACAGTGATTCAGGAATGAATAAACAGATTTACAAGGCAGCAATTACGTAGGCTTCAAACCTGATTTGGACCCACATGGATAATGGAGGTCGAAAGGCATTTCCGAGGTGCTCAGAATACTTGAGACAAACTTGCTCCCCATCCTATGCCGGATTGAGATGTGATGCGGTGCAGAACCGGAAACCCTAAAGCTTTCAGCAAATGTATATAAACTGCTGAATATAATGACTTTCTCAAGTGGTACATCCTCGGGTATCTAATCCTGCGTCTGGGCAGTAACACTTTCAGAAGTTAGATGGAGGAAACTCAAAAGAATTCTCCCTTCAGAGATTATTGGGTTTGCATGGACTTTGACCGATGTGTCACAGATGCTATTTGTAGCAAACAATAATTTGTGAAATAAATAGAGCTGTATAAATAAACTCACAAACAACTGCTTCAGCTGGTGTGGCCACTTTCTGAGCGTAAAGTCTAGCCGCGGTATAAGACATAGAAATTGGTACATGTCGAAGATGGTTCTTGAAAACCTGAAGAAAGTTTACAATACCTGCATATAAAAACTAGAGAGTCTGTATTGGAGTGATAATGCAGAAGGCAAATTGGGGGGTGAAGGATGAGAATATAGAGAAGAAACATGGACTGGACTGAAAGACAGGGCTTATAAAGCATAAATAAATGTTGAACAAATAATGGAACTAAGGGTTGAATAAATAACATGAAGAGAAAAGCCTGCCACTGTTTTCACTAAAAAGTAGAATTTTTTGCACAAGCAAGAAAGTTTTATCTGCTTTGTAATTTGTGGATCAGCAAAGCCAAGGAGGTACAGAGGCTCGAGAGTATAAAAAGGTATACTACATTACATTACATTACATTACTCTGTGGTAGATGATGGACAAAGCATGCCTCTAGATCTCTCATTGTATATAAGCATCACATACTCAGTGCTAAACATGCTACCCTTTATTTTTCACACATGTATATCAACAGACTAAATATATTAACTTTTTTAAGTGATATTTCTTTAGTTGTCAAATCCAGCTTCTGGTTGACAACACCAGAAAAAGGTGGCTGGAAGAAACCAAAAAAGAACTAACATTTACAACAAGAAAAACCTATATCTGCTTCTAATTTTACACTTTGTTTTTGCAAATCCATAAAGCTATATCTCTTGTACTTCCAAATGTATCCAGTAGTTGATTGCAAATGTGGGAGGCGCTCTGGCTGGCAGCTTAAAGAGAAGTTTGAGAAAAGGAATAAATGCTCCCTCAAGAAATTGATTTGTCTGATGGGAAATTGGTCGCTTTACAAGCATTCAAAGAATTATCTGGGCATATATTTACTCATTGAAAATAGCAGATTCTGGAAAATCTGGAGAAAGTCTACGATTACTTACTACATTCCAGACAGGCTCTTCACTTTCAACAGTACTAGGAAGGGGCTTCTTCCAGTGCCTCTGTGTTTCCCCCTCTCACCACCCGATGGTCCAGCCGCCACCTCCACAGCCCAGTAAGTGCTTTTCGAATATTTGGTTGTATGTATGAATGTATGATTATTTGTGCCTGTGTGGAAAGGTTGTGCCAAAGTTAGTGCGGATACGTGCTTGAGAATGGTGGGTGTGAGTATGTGTGCTTGTCAATGGATGGGTGTGGGTGAGTGTGAGCATGTGAGTGCTCTTGTGAGTGGATGGGTGAAAGTGATAATGCACACGTATTCCGACCCCATTAGTTGTAAAAATCACAAGCCGCCATTGGTTCTTGCTAAGGAGCAGAATCATTGCATACACTATGAATGTATATGTGTTTTCAAATGTGTTCATCAGCAAAACCATGAAGGTGAAGAGGGTGGAGAGTCAATCCAGAGAACCAGGTCCTACTCTGTTGAAGATGATGGAAACGTGTGCCTCTAATTCTTTCATTGTGTGTAAGCATCATTGATTCTGTGCCGAACAGGACACCCTCAGGTTTTTCACAACTGAATACCAAGGAAATGAATATACTAACCTCTTTGAGTGATGTTTCGTCGCTTCTCTTATCCAGTTTCTGGCCGGCAACATCAGAAGTAGATGGCTAAAAAAAAAAAAAAAAAACACCAGATCCCCGAATTTTATAAAATTATGTCTTGGTGGGAGGATGTGGAGCAAGACAACATTTTCTAAAAAGGAGTAAAGGACACAGTCTATAATGAAACATCAACATACAAAGGTATTGCGTAGCCTGAAACACTTTAAAAGCAGCGGCGGCTCGCCCTGGGAGTGCTGCAGGGTGGTGAGGCGGGCGGGGGAGGGGCCGAGTTAGCGATGCAGCGTGCGCAAGTTAAATTGTTTTATTTATTTAATTACTTACCTTACTTCTGTCCATCATATGTAGAACTGCATTACCCCCCACCCAACCCTTCCCCCACCCGGTCCACCACCTCGCAGCACTCCCACGGCAAGCTGGCACTGTTCAAAAGAGCAGGAGTGGAAGGTAAACAATAGGAACATCCAGTTTCCCCTCTTTTGTTGATGTCCTTGGTATGGTTGAAAATGTGCAATAATGGTGTGCACCTGGGTAAATTGTCTTCCCCACACCCTCATATTCTTCCGACATGTTTCAGTCTCTACATCAAAGGCCACTAAGTGTCCTCGGCTTTTGTCCTGACAGCAGGGTAATGCAGCAAGTAGGCCATTCAGCTGAACGCCAGTATTGTTGCATGCTTAAATAACAATGACACTCTCTTGTTTTTTTAAGCCATTCAGCTATAGGATACCGGTGCATGTTGGTAGAAAGAAACCAAAACACAACTAACATTTTAAAATTAATTTTTACAAATCCATAATGCTTTAATTGGATTGGGAGAGGAGCCATGGGTGGCAGACAAGAACGGATGTATGACGTTATAACGCATACTATTACTCCGCAGACCATTACAACGTGACTTTTACTCCGCATACCGTTACAACGCATAGCGCCTTGGGGCGCTGGATAGTGGTAAGTATAATTTACTATTCTAACTCCAGTCCCCGTGGACCCTAGGGAAGGTGTTGGATAGTAAATTATACTTATTCCCTATCCTAGAGCGCCCCCCAGCGCAATGCGTTGTAATGGTATGCGGAGTAAAAGTCGCGTTGTAATGGTAGTGCGGAGTAAAAGATCCGTTGTAACGGGTGTATACCGACAAGAACATTTCGAAAAACGGAGTGATGTTAACTCTTCCACAAGAAATTGCTCTAGCTGATAGTAAATGGACAGCTGTACGAGCATTCAAAGAATTGTCTAGTTATGTAATTATTTGTTAAAAATAGCGGTGTTCACAAAGTCCAGTAAAATCTGGAAAAAGTTTACAATACTTGTTTATACAGACTGTGGATGAAGTGTTTAAGTGGAGATGCATGAGTGGAAAGGGGGAGAGAGGAGAACATAAGGCTCAAGGAGTGAGTCTTCAAGGGTTGCAGGTGGAAGACAATAAGCACAAATGACATTGATCAGTTTCTTGAATGGAGATAGGGTACAAAATGAACAGTTATAGAATTGTGTTCTGCTTTGAGTAAATTCTCGACAGTGTGCCAAGCCCACACTGAGTAGGGAAGGGCTTCTTGTATTTTATCATCCAAAAACATAACGACTTACTTCGTCCTGGATGCAGCCGGGTTGTGTCCATTGGGGCGTAGGGGCGTAGCCCCACTAAGCCTGGATGCACCGCTAAAATATTTTTGTGAATTGCAGCAGCACAAATGAAATATATAATAAGCGCCGAAGCGCAGCGCTTCAATCCGGGACACACCCGATTGAATCAGAGAGAGTGCGCAGGGGCAGGGGATGGGGCTGGCTGGTCTGCTGCACAGCTTGAGTGACAGCAGGCCAGCATCACTGAGCATGAGGATTGTTGGCTTGCACCTAGCCCGAGCATGCACGCTGGTAACCTGAGTAATAGAGGGACCAAGGGGGTGCTGCTTTAGCTGGGCCGCAGCAGCCCCCGGGGTTTCAAATGCGCCAGGGCGAGTAGTTAGTGTGCCCCCCTAGCCAATCCAGGCGCTGCATGCAGCACCAGGATTGGCTGGTCCCACCGCGCAGAAGGGCAGGCAATCCATCATTGGATGTCACACGTGGTTGGTGGCAGCCGCACTGCATATGGCCAATCACTGTGTGACTTCATGTGAAGTTATGCAGTGATTGGCCATTTCGGTACGCGCGCGCTGCTGGTGGCAGGCAGCAGTCACCAGACCGACTTCAGCCTCACCGTCGCGAGTCAGACACGTGTGCACTGCAGGGTTGTTGTCACCAGCCTGGTTGTCACAGTCACCCATGCACGGGACCTCGAGTCGTGGTCAGGCCTGCCTGCTGGTCGTGATAGTGTGCGAGCCTGCAAGGGAGTTTCCAGACGGTAAGCCCCAGAGCCTGAGGGAACATTTCACACACTTTGAGGTGAACCACACGGTCCATTAAGGGGTCCTCATAAGAAACGCGTGGGGGGGCGAACCCGTAGCCATGCCACCCTGGCGCCGGCCGTAGAGAGGGTTCTGCTCTGCTGCTGATGTGTGAGAATCACTCGCTCACTGCGTTTACTTTTTGTCTTGTTTTATAAATTATTATGAGTCACGGGAGTCGGGTCGGGACCTCGTGGTCACTAGGCCTGCTCGTCGTGAATAGTGTGCGAGGGAGTCTCCAATGCTGTCCACAAGGTGCTAACAAGCGCAAGTGCTGCCGTGGAGCCAGGGCATAGTTGAGGACACGTGGTGGTGACTAGGGCCCAGATTATACAAGATCGCTCAATCGCGGTAACTCAACTAAACTCGAGATGTTTTTCTCCAGAATATTACAGGATAGAGAGAAATGGAGTCCATGTCTCTATATCCTGTAATATTCATGGAGTCTACTCTCCAAGCCCCAGAGCCTGAGGGAACATTTTTCACACTTTGAGGTGAACTGCATGGTCCAGTAATACAAGGGGTTTCAAGCTTGGCAATGGCAAGTATGAGTAGCTCATCCTGCATTGTTTTTGTTTGCTGGTACTCCCAGGCATTCGAGGGCTGTAGGAGACATCTATATGGGCCACAATTTTCTCTTTCGAATAATCTATGGCCACTCATTCCGAACTGGTGGGCAGACCCTTGGTTTAGTAATTGTGAAAGACTGAAAATCGCCTTTTAGGGTGCATTGGTTATACTGCTTTAAGATCCCATTATTTAGCCCAACCAGACAAAATAAATCTCAATTTTCATCCAAATCACCTTTGGAGTTATGCCTCCCCAGGGGCACCGGGTTATGCTTTTTTAGATGTGGTTTGCAGTTTACAAACATTCTACGGTTACAAATATAACTAAAGCCCTACATACAGGATAGTTTTCTGTCCAAGATCACTAAGGTTTAGGCCTACCAGAAAGGGGATGTTTTGCAGGCAATGGGGCATCACTCAGGGTCACACCTAGCCAAGAACCACGAACTCTGTGTTGTGGTGTTATGCTGCTATCCGGCTCTCTCTCCCTTTCTGGGTACCGTACCTCCCCCCTTAAATCCAACTCCTCTCACTCTGTCTGTCTGTCTCTGACTGCAGCACCAGCCCACTCGTGCTTCCTTCGCCCTGTAATTTGCACAAACCACTCAGACAGCCTTATATGTTTGAGACTGTCAGAGGGGCAAGTTCTACAGGCCTTCCTATTCAACACTGTGTGCAGTGCTTTATGTCCCAGGGATGGGTGTTTGCGTGTGGGGGGGGTTTGGGGGGTGTGAGTGTGTGTGTGGATTGATTTGTGGGTGTGTTTGAGTCTACACTGAAAGAGAGACGTGCAGATTTCATTTACAAAAAGTGAATGCGGCTAGTTGTTTGTTGAATAAAAAAATACTGATTGAGGTACTCAGAAATGCATTGTTATGTTTTAAAAAAAAAAAATTTCTAGTGTTGGTTCCTATTTGGGGACTAAACAGATTTTAATGATCAAATGGCATATTAAGTACATTTCACCTAAACTCTATAATCTGTGTGGAAAGACATGCGTGATAAAGTCACATGCGTTCTAATGGAAACGTGGTAAAGGTAAGGCGTGGTTCCCAATGCTTTGTGTAGGCTGTTTCCCAACTGCTGTGCAACTTCTTCTACTCTTAGAGCTGAGATTTTCATGAAAGTCTTAAAGTCTGAATTCAGCATCTGAGCGTAATAGGACGGAATGTATGAAGCTCTGTGGTTATACTGAATAAGCAGCTACCTATGTTATGCCATCTATTAATGTAATAACTGCACTCACACAATTGCTTTATTAACCTTCCTGCTTTCTCAAATTTGCTTGAAAATGCACGATTTTTCTTCACTTTTTTCAAAAATTTCTTGGGGGGCTAACCCCTCCAAACCCCCCTTATGGGGTTCGGGCTCGCTCGCTGCGCTCGCTCGCTACGGTGCAGTATGCAAATCAGTTTGCGCATCACCACTTTCAAATGTCACCAGCCGCTACTGCCTGGATGGTGTCATCGCTTTCCACAGCACTAGGATGGGGGCGCTGATGATAAAAGAGAAAGTCGGAAAGAATCTAATTTATGTCGTACAAATGCCACATCAGTTACAGAGGAAACACATGGCTTGTATGCACAAACCCCCTCACAGCAAGTTCAGCACTATTCTAGGATAGATCGGACCTTATTCAAATGAGGTTGAGGAGAAAGTTGGGCGAGTCGGAGATGTTTAGATTTTACATGGGGAAACTATATCTGTGGGTGAGACCTAAAAACCTGGAAAGTATGTGGTAAAGACCTTACAACTCGTTCATTATTGTTCTTGGATATATTAGATATTATCTTTAGAAGAAAGACGACACAGTTGTGCGGGTCGTGGAGGCTAAGAACTCACGATTATGTATAATATTTTCTCATAAAGGAAAATATTGCATTTGTGAAGTTGTAATGCAATACTATAACCAGGGAAACTAATTCTGTCAGCACCGGCAAACGGTTGGTGCCAACTTCATATTAGTATAAGCCAGAAATTGAGTTCATAGAAAAGAAAATATATTTAAAGAAATCATGGTTCAACGGTTGCTAGGTCATATATGCAACAAAATAAACGTGTATAACTTTGAAATTCCACATGATGGAAAACATTAAAATGACACCTGGCAGATGTACCTCCAAATCAACTTTGTGAATGGTACTCGAGGGGCAAGAGTCTTACCAAAACGAAATATGCTGAAAAATCAGAACTGTTTGAAGGATGAATAGATAACTGAAGTGGAAAGCCTGGAACACTTTTTGCTAAGAAGCTGAATCATTGCTCAAGAAATAAGCCTGTATGTGCTTTGAAAAGTGTGCATCAGCAAATCCAAGAAAGTCTGGTTAGTCACAGGTATATATCGACAGAGTGAATATACTGACCTCATCGGGTGACGTTTCCTTAGCTGTCTGAACCAGTTTTTGGTAGGCTTCATCAAAGATAACATTTAGAAGGAGGTAAAACTATGCGTGTTCCTCATTTTACAACTTGTTTTCTAAAATCCATTGAATTTTATCCGATGTGATTACTGGTTCCCAATGTCCTTTCCCTCCTCGCCCTTGTTAGTGCAGTCTCAAGTCAAGTAGCCAAAAGAGAATGTGGAGAAATGGAAGGATGTAAATAGTAAAAAAATGTATTTGACTGAAATGGTCAACTGTGTGTGCATTAAAAGGGTCGTCTCCAGCCGCGGCCGCTGCAGGTAAGAGAGGTGGGACTAGGTGAGGGGGAGGATTTTGAGAGACGACCACGGGGGAAAAACATTTATTTATTTAATTTTCCCTCATGGTCATCTCACAAAATCCCCCTCACCTGGCCCCATCGCCCCACCGCTCTTGCCTGCAGCGGCCACGGCTGGCCATCTCTGGGAACCAATTGGAGCATAGATAATGTTGGACCAATCGGAGACTTGATCTGACTGAGGGTGAGTGGGGTACCTATATACCCCCATTCCACCCATCCAACCCCCTTGTTGACAGTGAGAAGCTGTTCAGAAATGGAACCTTTTCTTACGGAAGACAGCACGAATCATTGAAACAAGAAAGCCTTGAACAGACCTCAGGTCTGCCCATCAAAAGCGCCAACACGCGTGTTGGCTGTGAAGATCTTCAAGATGATTTTATATACAAATAGATGATTAATCTACTTCATTGTAAAATTTAGAATGCTTACCTAATGAATTAACGAATCTCAAGACATGTAATATAGGATGTTTAGCATTTGTTATCAAAAAGTATTTATGTTATCATGACTCGGTAGGCTTACTCACCTCCCAAATGGGAATCAGTGAAAAACTACTATACAATAGTGTAGTGGTACTGTATGGCCCTCATACATTAGATCAAAGGAGTGGCGCCTGCTATATCTTTCTCGTGAGTATGTGAGGGAAGATGAAATGCTGGGTGAATCCAGTGAAAGAAATATTTGGATTGGGAGACGAGGTAATAATATTCTAAATTGTGGGTGGCCATTCCACCCCTGGAGTAAGGTTGTATCAGCATGGCTCAACGTATTCTAGCCTGTTTGTTGGCCCATGCAAAAGTAATACAAATGGAGCAGATTGTGCTGAAAAAGGTGTTTGTAAGGGGCAGTGGAGCAATTACAAATAGGTAGAGCAGTCTGGGGAGGAAACGTCTGCTATGCCAGTGAAAGAATGAGAGGAGCCTTGTATTGTGTCTGCTGTTTGATTTTGTGGACTGTTGGGCCATAATTAGCATGTATAACTAGTGCAGCGTCTCGGAAGATATGTATTCCGAGATAAAGTGTTGGATTGTGACACCAAAATATGGGGACGTTTATAACTTCCTGGGATACAGTGCACGTCCGTGGACCAACATGGACTTAACCCAGTTAATTTGAAGCCCAAAGAATTGTCCAGATTTAATTATCTCTCTTAGTTCAGGGTTTTGGTTAACCACAGGATATACCTTTTACAGTATTATGTCGCTGACATATAAGGATGTAAGGAAGGCCTGCTGTGACTTTTGAACAGCAATTGACAGCTGAAAAAGAGCATGCCGGACCCTAGAATTTAGCACATATGCTATGATAGGACATAGATAATAGGTTGCCTGTGCCAAACTAGAATGAGGAGCATCTTTCCTACGAACAGTTCCATTAGTCCAACAGTCATGGAATCCAGGACCCCCAGAACGTGCAACTCATTGTGGAGCGAACAAGGCTCGAGATCTTTATGTTTGGTGCGTGTTGGGTTTAATGATCAGTACTCCCATCAAGAAGTTTTTCAGGGTATTGGTGCATTTTGGAGTATGCAGCAGGGCCATCCCTCAATTCAGATATGTCAAGTTCTGCGCCATTTATATGCTCACTAACTCGGTTCATGTGGTGCTGCATGAAGACAGCTCCCGACATAAGTGTATACATTTTTGTATCTGTTGCCTGCAGGCTATTTTGCATATTTAGGAGCAATGTAAGATATCTTGGGAGCCTATGTTGGTGCCCCCTAACCCTTAGGGAGAGTGGCGACATCCTTTTTGCTGCTGTTTATTTTTCTCTTCAAAAGCTGCTCATGGACTGCTGATGATCAGTTGTATCCAATTAGTATGCTGCTGGCTGGTAAGAAAATGGATATGCGCATGTGCCAGAAGTCAGAGTGCAGGAGCAAGTCCTGCGGTCCAAGATTTGCCAGGAGGATAATGGGGGGAGCAAACCCACATCTCAAGGGGTATACTGCATTAAATCACAGTTGAACATGATGATGGATAATCCAAACAATCTAGAGTGATATTAGGGTATAAACTCTAGGCCACAAAACATTCCACAGTGCTAGTGTTAGTATAGTGGCGCAGGGATGACTCACCTATAAGCACGGGTACAGCCCGCAGTGCCATGGGACAGTTGACTCGATCCAAGTCCCCTGTGTTGAGGTAGGTGTCTGTCCCTAATCACACAGTGGTCCACACACCTTGCAGCGAGTCAGCATGCCCCAGCAGCCCCTGTGCACCCCAGCTGCGGCCACAAGACTGCAGGAGCCACAGCAGCACCCAAACCAGGATGGGCAGCCTCTCACCTTGCTGGGCCACTCCACCCCCCATGACAGACGCCCAAGATCTCACTGCTGCTAGGCCTAATCAGGTCCCAGGAAGTAGGCTTGAAACCCGCAGGAGCTCTGGTGCCCCAAATGGTTGTTGTGGGCCTGCCCCAGCCACACTCCACAGCGCAGAGCTCTGGTTTCCAGCTGTCTAGGCATGCCTACACACCACCTTCCAGCACTCTGCTGAGGGTGGTATTCAGTCCCCGTCACCTAGGGTCAGGTAGGTGATTGAGGCAGGTCAGCGGACGACCTCCCCAGTGGAACACACCCGACTAGGCTCCAGTTTCGCAGGACAATGACTGAGTTCTGCTAGGAGGAAATATCCTCACCAAAATGAGTTCTGTGGTACCACACTGTACACAGGAATAAGAAGAGCGAGTGCTCTTTAGTGGATGTGACTTTCAGGGTGAGCCCGAAATTAAACACTTTAAAATGTCAAAAAACTTGCAGAAACACAATCTCTCCATGGAACTCCCCATTCAAAGCTATGAATACCTTAATACCTTGGATACCTTGGGTGGGGTTTCTGTTACTAATTTGTGGTTGTGTAGGTAATTTTTCATGAATCTCTAAGTGAATTTGGGGAGGCTACTGAACACCTCGATGAACTCATTACCCATAATGTGCAATCGTAAACATACTATGGCAAAATATTTTAAACTGGATTTATGCAACAGCAAATACATATTCAAAAATCACAGATCAATGGCATGGATGATTTATATATAGGAAGAAGTGAATGTGTTCAAAAGGCTGCTTCATGGAAAAGAAGAAAAAGGACCTTGGAGAGATGGTACTTCATGTCTGAGGAGTGGACTTGACTAAAGGAGCAAGAGTCATAAAGACTTAATAAGGGCTGCCTAAATCAGAGAACAGAGGGGTGAACATGTGAAGGGAATAGCCGGGAACAGATCATACTAATTACCCAAGTCTGTGCACAAGACTTTAGTCTTAAATAACACTGAAATGTGTGCCTCAAGAAAACAAAGATGGTCGTGAGTGTGGAGAATCTAACCTTGGAACCAGGCCCTCGTCTCTCATTGATAGTGGACAAAGGGTATCTCTAGTTCCCTCTTAGCATGTTAAGCATGAGCAAATCGGTGCCAAACAGAATATTCTTCAGCTTTTCACAAACATATATCAACAGACTGATTATACTAACCTCTTCAAGTGATTTTTCCTTAATTGTCTGATCCAGATTCTGGTCAGCAACATTTGATGTAGGTAACTGGAAGAAAAAAAAAGAACTGACGTTTAGAAACAAAATTAAATTGTGTGTGGCGTAATTTTGCATTTGGATTTCACAAATCATTGAAGTTTATCTGATGTGGTCACTGGCGGACATATTATCAAGGCAGGGCGATAAACTTATCGCCGCTTTAGGATCCGTTTTCAGGCGTCAAGCCGCGATAACTTTATTGCTTAATCAACAAGTTCATGCTAGACCAGCACGCCTAACTTTGCATTGCTAATGAGATGCAAAGTAGGCGACCCTTGACCCTAGCAGGTAGTTTGCGCCCCCCTCCGCACAGCACCGCCTGTGTGTCCCTGCCCCAGCTGCCGCTGCTGAGGAATTTCGAGGCCCTCCTCCACCCGCAGGCTACTACCTGTGCCTCATCCCTGGTGGCCAGTTGTAGGCCGTAGGTAGGTTTGTTCATCCACCGCTTTATTGCTTTTATTGTATTGCCTGTATTTTCATTGTTGTGTCTGTGACTGCTGTTGTCTGTCTTCCCCTAATGCCTGTACATGGTCCGTGCCCCTTTTTCTTCCCTCTGTTCCCCTCGCTGTCCCCGTGCTCTCTGTGCCCGGTCTTTCCTTCTGTACCCCTCACTGTCCCGTGTCCCCGCCCAGTTTTCTCTTCTGTTCCCCTCACTGCCCCATGCCTCTCTGCCCATTCTGCCTTCTGTTCTTAGCTGCCCCTGTATTTCTGTATTCTGTATTTTACCTCTGTGCCACTTGTTTTTCTGGTATTTCTGTGCCCTTTTTCCCTTCTGTGCCACTCGTTTCTCCCTTGATTTTGTGCCTCTTTTGCCTTCTGTTCCACTTGTTTTTTGTGCCCTTCTGCCCTCTGTACCACTCGTTTTTTTTGTGTCCTTCTGCCCTCTGTGCTACTCGTTTTTCCCTTGTTTTTGTGCCCCTTTTGCCTTCTGCTCCATTCATTGTTTGTGCCCTTCTGCCCTCTGTGCCACTTGTTTTTCCCTCGTTTTTTGTGCACTTCTGCCTTCTGTTCCACTCGTTTTTTGTGCCCTTCTGCCCTCTGTCCCACGCGTTTTTTTGTGCCCTTCTGCCCTCTGTGCCACTCGTTTTTTCCTTGTTTTTGTGCCCTTCTGCTCTCTGTTCCATTCGTTTTTTTGTGCCCTTCTGTTCTCTGTGCCACTCGTTTTTCCCTCGTTTCTGTGCCCCTTTTTCGTTCTGTTACCTTTGTTGTCCCTCACCGCCCTTGCCGCTGTGTCCCCTGCGACCCCGCCCCCCCTGACTGCCCACTGCCCATTCGATGCCCGGGCCTCCTGCCTCCCAGCTGCTCCTCCCTCCACATATATGCCAGAGGCCGCGCGCAGCGGGCGACCGCTGGTGCACCGAAGGCACGCCTAAGGCAAGCCCACCTGCGCCTGTCCGCAACTGGACTGCGCCCAGCACCAGAACCCCTGGCCCCCGCACCTGCCACAACGACCGCCGCCACTACGACGTCAGCACTCTGCACGCTCTAAACTCCGGACGGAGCCACACCTGCTTCAAGGCCGCCCCACAACGCACACACGGCCCCTTCACCTGCCGGAACTGCAGCTACACCAGCCTCAGAGCCTACGAACCGCCCGCCAAGAAAGACCCCCAACCACCTCCAATGCATACTACTGAACACCCGCTCCGCACGCAAGCATGTCGTCGAGCTCTGGGACCTGCTCGACACAACAACCCCGGACATCGCCTCCCTGACAGAGACCTGGTTTAACGACTACTCTGCACCCGACATCGCCATAGCCATCCCAGACGGCTACAAGATCACCCACAGAGACCGCACCAACGGAGTCGGAGGAGGAATCACCATTGTCCACAAGAACAGCATCAGAGTCTCGACTAGCACAGACGACACACTCAGCACCTCTGAACACATGTATTTCCAGATCCACACAGACCCTAACCTAACTCCACCCTCAGAGGCACCCTCGTCTACTGACCCCCTGGACCCCACCTCCAGTTCAGCGACTCCATCGCCGACTTGATCAGCACGCATGCCCTGACCTCCACCGACTACATACTCCTTAGAGACCTGAACTTTCACCTTGAGAACACTACGACAATAACTCCACAACCCTGATCGATAACCTCTCCAACCTCGAATTGAAGCATTTCGTCACAACGCCCACCCACTCCGCCGGCCACACGCTCGACCCCGTCTTCTCCTCAAGCCTGTACGTCTCCGTCAGCCACACCACCAAACTCCTTTGGATCGACCTCCACTGCATCCACTTCGCCTTCAAGAAACCCACCACACACCACTGCATCCAACAGATCCCCTGCCACTGCTGGAGCAAAATCACCGAAGACCAACTACACACAAACCTCGCTGTCAGCCCACCCACCGTACCCTCCAACACCGATGACGCTGCCCACAGCCTCAGACACTGGATCGAGGACTGAGCCAACATCCTTGCCCCACTGAAGAAACCCCCCCACAGAGACACAAGCAAGAGGACCAGCTGGTTCACCCCAGAACTCCTAGCCTCCAAGCAAGCCTGCCAGAAACTAGAGAAGAAATGGCACAGTGAACAAACTCCAGACAGCCACGCAGCACACAAGGACGCCATCCGCAACCACCATCACCTCATGAGGGCGGCCAAGAGGACCTCCTTCAAAGACCGCCTCGACAACAATGCACACAATAGCAAGGAGCTCTTCAACATCGTGAAGGAACTCTCCAACTCCAGCTCCAACACCAATGGTATCCCGCCATCGCAAGCCCTGTCCGACTCCCTCGCCACCTTCTTCCACCGCAAGATAACAGACATCCACGACAGCATCAACACCCAGACAGCCCCAACAGACTGCAACACAACAGACCCTCTGCACCACCATCCACCACGTCCCCCTGCTACCTGGGCCTGCCTGAGCATCGATGACACCATCAAGACCATGCGCACAATCCACTCCGGCTCTCCATCAGACCCATTCCCGCACCACGTCATCAACAGAGCAAGCAGCTCCATCACCCCCCACCTGCACAACGTCATCAATCTCTCCCTCGAGACCGCGACCTTCCCAGAGATCTGGAAACACGCCAGGATCAACGCCCTACTCAAAAACCTAAGGCAGACCCAAGGGACTTCAAGAACCTCCGGCCCATCTCTCTGCTCCCCTTCCCGGCCAAGGTCATAGAGAAAACCGTCAACAGACAACCCGATACCTCAAAGAAAACAGAATCCTGGACCCTTCCCAGTCAGGGTTCCGCAGCAACCACAGCACCAAGACTGCCCTCATCGCCACCACCTCAGGACCCTGCTGGACAAGGGCGAGACCGCAGCACTCATCCTCCTAGACCTCTCTGCTGCCTTCAACACCGTCTGCCAACGCACACTATGCGCACGCCTCCACGCCGCAGGGATCCGAGACAAGGATCTGAATTGGACCACCTCCTTCCTTCCGGCAGAACCCAGAGCATCGCCCCTCCATCTATTCCGTTCCAAAGCCTCCGAGATCATCTGCGTTGTACCCCAGGGATCCTCTCACAGCCCGACGCTGTTCAACATTTTCATGGCCCCGCTCGCACACGTAGCCCGACAGCACAACCTCAACATAATCTCCTATGTCGACGATACTCAGCTGATCCTCTCCCTCACCAAGGACCCCATCACCGCCAAAGCCAACCTCCACGAAGGAATGAAGGCCGTCGCCGACTGGATGAAGACCAGCTGTCTGAAGCTGAACTCAGACAAGAGAGAGGTTCTCATCCTGGGCTCCAACCCTTCAGCCTTGGTTGACTCCTGGTGGCCTGACGGCACTGGGGGTAGGCCCGACACCCACCGACCACGCTCGCAACCTGGGAATCATCCTCGACTCAACGCTCTCAATGACCAAGCAAGTCAACACCGTCTCCTCCTCCTGCTTCAACACCCTCCGCATGCTGCGCAAGATCTACAGAGGGATCCCGATAGATACACGAAAGACAGTCACCCAGGCCCTCGTCAGCAGCAGACTCGACTACGGAAACGCCCTCTACGCGGGAGCCCCGACCAAGCTCATCAAACGACTACAACGCATCCATAACGCCTCGCCACGACTGATCCTCGACGTACCACGCCACGGCCACATCATCCCCCACCTGGGAAACCTGCACTGGCTCCCCGTTAACAAGAGGATATCCTTCAAGCTCCTCACCCATGCACACAAGGCACTCCACAAGACCGGCCCAGCCTACCTCAACAGACGGCTCTCCTTCTACATCCTCAACCGCCAGCTCCGCTCCGCCGACCTCTCACTCACCACCGTCCCGCGCATCCGAAGAACAACCACCGGTGGGAGATCCTTCTCCCACCTCGCCGCCAAGACATGGAACACCCTCCCACTGAGCCAACGACAGACTCAAGACCTGCTGACCTTCAAGAGGATACTCAAGACCTGGCTGTTTGATCAGTAGCACCCCCCCCCCCAGCACCTTGAGACCCTCGCGGGTATGTAGTGCGCTTTACAAATGATTGATTGATTGATTGATTGATTGATTGTGAAACTAAATAGTGAAAATATCACAAAGGCAGTTTCGCATTAATATCAAGGAAGGGTTGCGATATTTAAAATTGCGTTAAGTATGCCTTATCGCAGGAATTTAACGTCTGTTAAATTCATGACTAAGTCATACCTAACATGGGGGGTGGATTGTGTGGCTTAGACCACAGGCCCTATCATCAAGAATATCGCAGTTTTCCATAGAACATCGCTGGAAAACCAGTGATGTTCCATGGAAAACATCGCTATTGCTAGTATAATTATCGCCATTGCCCTAAGCATTGTTAGTACAGTGCTAGCATGGCGATAGTTATCTGCGATAGCCGGCGTTAAACATTTTAACGCTAAGTGCGGCCAGCGATAATTATCGCTGGCCCTTGATAATATGCCCTTGGGTTTCCAATGCCCCTTACCTCCTTACATTGGGGATGGAGTCATAAGTGCAAGTCAGAAAATAATTTTAAGAAATAGAGCTATGGGAATACCTCCACAAGAAATACATTTGGGTGATGGGAAATGGACAGGTGTATGAGTAGTCTAAAATTTGTAACAGTATATACATAACATAAAATATGATGGAAGGAATGATTGCAATTATTCTAAGCACTGGCAGTTGCTTGGTGTAGCATTCCAACCCAACCCATCATTCTTGTGTCCACCATGCTAATTCAGATTAAACACAGTGATATGCAAAATAACGATTGGCTGAGATTCTGCCCCGAGTAATTAACAATAGCTGAAATTAGTTCAAGCGTTCTATCCATCATTTTTTTGTATACTACAGTATATAAATTGTTGTTGAAAATAACAGATTTCTAGAAAAGGATGCGGTGATAAAATAGACAAGTGCAGAGGTAGAGATTGAGAGATTTGGAATTAAGAGCTAAAGCAGTCAGCTTCTTTTAGGATGCGAAGAGGAAGAAAATTAGCATGAATTGCATTGAATCACGTTTTAACTGGAGATACTTAACAATATGAACAATTCTATATATTAATTCTACTTTTAGGAAGTCTAAGCTGATGCAATTTAGTTTCAAAGAACTGGGAAATGTTTTAGACTGTTATCATAAGAGCAGTATATATTCAAGAACAAAACTACTTACTGTTTCCTTTGTGCCCTCTTCACCATCCACTGCACTAGGAGGCAGACTCTAAAGGCAAAAGAAAAAGTCAGAAATATTTGTTATGAATGACAAACTATGAAAATGAATGTACAGTTTTCACAAGTGCAATCATAGTCTCTATAAAACACATGACTGCAGTGGCACCTTTATTTAGATGAGGCCAGATCCACGTAAAAGTAGTGTTAAGTGTGATAAAAGGGGCTAACACTGCATTTATGACAAAGTAATATAGCATTGCGACATGTAAAATCTAATTCTTTTATAAGCAACAAATGCTTGAGCTAATTCCAAATTTTTTTTAATGGATTTGTATTATCATTTTTTGTCCAAACAGTAATCATTACACACTTTGATCATTCATTTAGTCACCTTAAAATGTTCCAGTAGAATACACTCATGTCTTGTACATTTTTACTTTGAAACACTACTCATGCAAATGTCATAAAAAACCTGGCGAAACACTATTTCTGTTTTGTGCACCACAGTCTAAGCTACAAATTGTGTTAATACCTTAAATACAATGTGTGGGAATCCCATTGCTAATTCGGGTACTGTTACTTATTTTTGTGACTCTCCAAATGGGTGTGAAGGTATAAGTATGAGCACTGAACACCAATATTAACTCATTCCACATAATGAGGGCCCGTGAATATGGAAGTCCCCGGTTTTTTTGTCACAAAATACCCTGAAACTGGGTTTATGGAACAGCAAATTCATATCCACAAATCATAGAACAGCAGCTCAGAGGATGACAATGTATTTGAAAGGCCACATGTAGAAAAAGATGAAAAATTACATTTGACAGATAGAACCTTATATCTCAGGGTTGGACTGCACTGTGGGAGCAGTAGTGAAACAGTGGATAAAGCCTGGCCACACCACAACATTGAGATGTAAATAGATAAATAAGACAAAGGGAATAGTCTGGGACAGTTTTTATTGTGTACCAAAGCCAATACACAAGGCAAAGGGCTCTATGTGCTCTGAAGTGTGTGCATCAGCAAAGCCTAAAGGTCTATACAATGAAGAATTTAACAAAGGAACCAGGGGAACCAGTTCCTTGTTTGTGGTAGATGATGGTCAAAATGTGTCTCTACCTCTCCCTTTGTGTGATAAGCTTTAGTGCCTCAGTGCCGAACATGATGTCTTTAAGATTTGCACAAATGCATTTCAACAGGCTGAATACGCTAACCTGTTTATTTGATACTTCCTCGGTTTCTTGATCTGGCCTCTGGATGGCAATATCAGAAGGAGGTGGCTGGAGGAAACAAAAACGAAATATCTCTAACATTTACAACCCGACTCAATTAGGTGTGCTCCTTATATCCACTTTACTTTCCCAAATCCATCAAATTTGATCTGTGGTGGATACTGGTTGTCTGAGGCCCTTAACCTCTTTTTCATTGGTGACAGAGACATGAGTGAAGGCCAAACAATAATTTTAAGAAATGGAGGTATGTCAATACCATTGCAAAGATTGAATTCCACTGATGGGAAATGGATAACTGTATGAGAACTCAAAGACTTGTCTTGGTATACAGTAGTTTTTGAAAATAGCAGATGTCATGGAAAGCTCATGAAAATCTGGAAAAAGTTTACAAAACTATTATATACCAACAGGGGATAAAGCGCAAAGGTGGTGAATCAGGTGTTACATGAAGGGGGAGAAGTATGGTATGTAGAGGTAAAGGAGTTAAGAGTCAAGGTGAGTTAGGGGGAAGAAAATATGCATGATTGACAGTGAATGACCTTTGACCCTGGCAGGTCGCTCCCCACGCCACCACACAGCCGCCAGCTGCCTCGTTGCTCCTGCCGCCACCGTCTCTCACTCCCTCGTTCCCGCTGCTGCGTCCCTGTGGCCCCGCCCCCCTGACACCCATTGCCCACCCTGCTCCCGCCTCCCAGCTGCTCCTCGCTCCCTACCCACCTCTTATGGAGACCTACAGTGGCCGCGCAATGGCTGCGCAGCGCCCGCGTGCAGCGGGCGTGCCAAAGGCCAGCCCATCTGCGCCCGTCTGCGCCTGGACCGCACCCAGCGCCAGAACCCCTGGACCCCGTGAACGCCACAACACCAGACTCCGCTACGACACCAGCACCCTCCACGCACTCAATGCCGGCCGAAACCACACCTGCTTCCAAACCACACCCAAACGGACTCAGGGACCTTTCACCTGCCACACCTGCAGCTTCACCTGCGACAAAACTACCAAACCTCCAAGGACCGGACCCAAACACATACGCTGCATACTCCTCAGCACCCGCTCCGCACGCAAACATGCCGTCGAGCGTTGGGATCTGCTCGACACCTCCGCCCCAGACGTGGCCTTCCTGACCGAGACCTGGTGGAACGACTCCTCGGCGCCCGACATCGCCATAGCCACCCCGGACGGCTACAAGATCACCTGCAGGGATCGTGCCAATGGAATCGGAGGAGGAATAGCCATCGTCCACAAGTCCACCCTCAAGGTTGCCACCCACGCAGACGACACCCTTAACACCGCCGAACACCTGCACTTCCGGATCCACACCGACCCCACCACCACCCTCAGAGGAACACTCATCTACAGACCACCCGGACCCCGAGCACAATTCAGCGACTCCATCGCCGACCTCGCCAGCACCCAGGCCCTCGCCTCCACGGACTACATCGTCATCGGGGACCTGAATTTCCACCTCGAGAACAACAACAACGCCAACTCCGCCACCCTGATCGACAACCTCGACCTCAGACAACTCGTCACCGCACCCACCCACGCTGCTGGCCACACACTAGACCCCATCTTCTCCACAGGCACCCACGTCGCCTTCGACCACACCACCGAACTCCACTGGACCGACCACCGCTACATCTATTTCACCTTCAACAAACCAACCACGCACCACCGCACTCAACAGCTGCCTCGCCGCTACTGGAGCAAAGTCACCGAAGACCAGCTGATCACCACCCTCGCCCAGAACACACCCACCGACCCCACCAACCCAGATGCGGCAGCCCGCAACCTCAGACAGTGGATATACGACTGCGCCAGCACCCTCGCCCCAATCAAAAAACCCTCCAACAACCACACCAGCAAGAGAGCCACCTGGTTCTCCTACGAGCTGCAGACCTCCAAACGCGCCTGCCGGAAACTGGAGAAGATATGGCTCCACGATCGCACTCCGGACAACCACGCAGCCCACAAGGACGCCACCCGCAGACATCACCACCTCATCAGATTAGCCAAGACATCCTCCTTCAAAGACCGCCTGGATAACAACGCACAGGACAGCAAAGAGCTCTTCAGCATCGTAAAGGAACTCTCCAACCCCAGCGCCAACGCCAATGACATACCGCCCTCACAAGAACTGTGCAACTTGCTGGCCATCTTCTTCCACCGCAAGATCGCTGACATCCATGACAGCTTCAACACCATGACTACCCCGACTACGCCAGACACCACCTCCCCTGTGAAAACCATCATCGGGAACCGCCTGACTTCCTGGTCCAACGTCAACGACGAGACACACAAGGTCATGAACTCCATCCACTCAGGATCTCCGTCAGACCCGTGCCCACACCGCATATGCTGCCATCGTATCCCAACTACGGATCATCAACATCTCCTTTGAAACAGCGACATTCCCGGAAAGTTGGAAACATGCCGAAATCAGCGCCCTCCTCAAGAAGCCCATGGCGGACCCCAAGGACCTCAGGAACTTCCGGCCCATATCACTGCTCCCGTTCCCGGCGAAGGTCATCGAGAAAATCGTCAACATGCAACTGGCCCGCCACCTGGAAGACAACAACATCTTGGACCCGTCCCAGTCCGGGTTCAGATGAAACCACAGCACCGAGACAGCCCTCATCGCCACCACAGACGACATCAGGCACCAACTAGACAACGGCAAAACATCAGCCCTCATCCTCCTGGACCTGTCAGCCGCCTTCGACATGGTCTGCCAACGCACTTTAAAGACACGCCTCCTAGAAGCCGGAATTCAAGAGAAGGCCCTTGACTGGACCACGTCCTTCCTCTCCGGCAGAACCCAGAGCGTCCGACTCCCGCTATTCTGATCCAAGGCCACCGACATCATCTGCAGCGTCCCCAGGGCTCATCCCTCAGCCGGACGCTGTTCAACTTCTACATGGCCCCCCTTGCACAAGTGGCCCACCAACACGACCTCAACATCATCTCCTAAGCCGACGACACCCAGCTCATCCTCTCCCTCACCAAGGACCCGCACACCGCCAAAACCAACCTCCACAAGGGAATGAAGGCTGTCGCTGACTGGATGCAGAACAGCCGCCTGAAGCTAAACTCGGACAAGACGGAGGTACTCATCCTCGGACCCACCCCCTCAGCCTGGGACGACTCCTGGTGGCTGACCACACTGGGAGCAGCACCGACACCCACCGACCATGCACGCAACCTAGGATTCATCCTCGACTCCTCCCTCTCCATGTCTAAACAGGTCAACTCCGTCTCCTCCTCCTGCTACAATACCCTCAGCATGCTCAGCTGGATCTACAAGTGGATCCCGACCGAAACAAGAAGAACGGTGACACAGGCCCTCATCAGCAGCAAACTGGACTACAGCAATGCACTCTACGCGGAATCCCAGCCAAACACCTATGACGACTACAACGCATCCAAAACGCCTCCGCCCGACTGATCGTAAACGTCCCCCGCCACCGCCACATCACCCCCACCTGCGATACCTACGCTAGCTCCCCATCGACATGAGGAACACCTTCAAGCTCCTCACCCACGCACACAAAGCACTCCACAATGCTGGACCAGCCTACCTGAACAGCAGACTCAACTTCTACACCCCGACCCGCCAGCTCCGCTCCACCAGCCTCGCCCTCCCCGATGTCCCTCGCATCCAACGAACAACCTCCGACTGCAGATCCTTCACCTACCTCGCCGGCAAGACCTAGAACACCCTCCCTACCCACCTACGGAAGACCCAAGACCTACTCGCCTTCAGAAGACTCCTCAAGACCTGGCTCTTCGAGCAGAAGCGGCACCCCCTCCCCTCAGCGCCTTGAGACTCTCACGGGTAAGTAGCGCGCTTTACAAGTATTCTGATTGATTGATTGATTGTAGAGTGGCAATATGTAACAAGGTGAACAGTCATGCAATTGTACTCAGTTTTTAAGAAATCCTCTCTGAGCCACTTAATCTACACTGAACTGGGAACATTGTTAGATTTTATTATAAAAACAGTATAAATATTAGAGAAGTAACTGCTTACTATGCCCCTCATGGCCTTTTCCCTATCCACTACAGTTGCAGGCCAACTCTAATGGTAAAAGAGATAGTCAGAAAGAGTTCTCCATGAAAGACAAACTATGGTAATTATTGAAAGTTTTCTCAGGTGCAATTTTAGTCTCTATGACCAAATCAAGTGCAGTGGTGTCCTTATGTCCACAAGGTCAGACCCATATAAAAGCAGTGTTGGGCATGCTGTTAGGGTATTATACTGCATTTGTGAACCAATAATACAGCATCACGTAATATGGAGATAATCATTTTATCACCAACTACAGTTAATGCTAATTCCACATTGTTTCTGAAAATTCATTTTTATTACCTTGTTTAGGTCAAGCAGAAATCATAGTATAGTTCTGCCGCTCATGTAGACACCCTTACCAAAGCCATCAAGAGCAAAGAAAAAAGTTCTATTTGCACCCTTCTTCATCTCAAACAGTCATCATCAGTTGACATTGTAGAATGTTGGATGATAAGGTTTTTTCAATATATTATGACGTAATTCACCGGGTGGCCCATTTAGGATACTCAAACTTAAATCAGTCATGTTTTGTACATTTTTACATGGAAAGTTTGGACTTTGAAATGTCAGCAAAACTTGTGGGAATTCTCTTTCTGCATGGAACTCCCCATTCTGAGCTATGACTATGTTATAAACTGGAATTTGTGGTACTGTCACTCATTTTATATGAATCCCCAAACAAATGTGAAAATTCATGGTATGAATAGTTAAAACCATTATTAATTCATTCCCTATAATGAGTACTCGTAAATATGCTAGGCTCAGGTTTCACTATGGCAAAATAGCTTGAAAGTGGATTTATGGAACAACAAATATGTATCCAACAATATTTGATCAATGACAGATCCGAAATATATATAAAAAAGTACATGTGTTTATAAGATCACATAAAGGAAATTGAAAAAGAACTTTGACAGATAATACTTTGTGTCTGAGGGGTGGCTGGACTGAAAGACCAGGAGTTATAAAGAATAGATAAGGGCTGCCTAAACCAAAGGGCAGAGAGGTGACTAGTATGAAGGGAATGTCCCAGATAGTTCATACTATGTGCCCAGTCAATGCACACGACTTTAGCCTGAATAAGCTCTGAAATGTGTGCATCAACAAAACCAAGATGGTGCAGAAGATTAAGATTCTAACAATGGATCCAGGCCTGGTCTTTCATAGATAATGAACAAAGTGTGTCTGTAGTTCTCTCTTAGCAAGATAACCATGGGTAACGCAGTGACAATTAGTGTTTCACAAATATATATCAACGCACTGAATATACTAACCTCTTCACTTGATTTTTCATCAATTGTCTGATCCAGCTTCTGGTCAGGAACATTAGGTATTGGTGACTGGAAGAAACCAAAAAAAAAAAAAATTTTTAAAGAAAAAAATATTATGTGTGCTTGTGATTGTGCATTACCTTTTTACAAATCCTTGAATTTTCGCAATGTGATCACTAGGTTTGGGATGGAATCATAAGTATTAGTTAACAAATAATGTTAAAAAATTGAGGTATCTAATTATCTCCTCAAGAAAATAATGTGACTGATGGGAAATCGAAAGGTATATGAGCATTCTAAAATTGTTTCAGTATATAGATGGTAATTAAAAACAACAGATTTCTAGAAGAGTTCATGAAACTCTGGAAAACCTTTACAATACTTCCATTTACAGATTGGGGATAAAGTGCTGAAGCAATAATAAAATTGATGAGTGAAGAGGAAGAGATTTGGAATAAAGAGCTTAAGCAGTGAGCGTCCTCGATTGTTCTAAGAGGAAAATAGGTACAAATTACATTAAACTGCTTCTCGAGTGGAGATACGCAACAACATGAACAATTTTATAAATATATTCTGCTTTTAAGAAGACCATGCTTCAATGAACTGTGAAATCTGGCTTTTCTCATATAAGCAGCATATATATTAGAGAACAAAACTACTTTCTGTTTCCCTCTGGGCCTCTTCGCTGGCCAATGCTGTGGGAGGAAGACTCTAATAGTAAAAGAGAAAGTTAGAAAGAGACTTCCATGAAAGATAAACCTTCATAATTGATGACAGCTTTCTCCCCAATAAAGTGTAGTGGTACCTCCATTTCGGCAAGATCACATCCATATTCAGTGTTGAACATGTTGTACGGTTATTAAACTGCATTTGTGACGCAATAATACACCATTACTTAATAGGAACCTAATACTTTTATTACCAGCTCAAATCTAGTGCTAATTCCTCACTATTTGAAGGTGCACTTTTATTATCATTTTTCGATCAATTAGGAATCCTTAAATAGTTTCCCTGGTCATGTCGACACCCTTAAAGAAGCCATCCAGGGTAAAGAAGGAAATATATTTTGCCCACTTGGGCATCTATAACAATCAGCAACAGTAGGCATTCTAACCTCTTTGCTGATGACATCAGCTGTTTTCTTTTTTTAGATGTATTGTAACATCGTTCAGCAGATGTCACTCTTAAGCTGTTCCTTTGAGATCCACTAATGTCTGTCACTTTTTACATTGAGATTCCGTACATAAATGTAAAAAAACTTGTGGAAACACTTCATCTGCATGGAACCCATCATTTTAAGCTATCGTTGTGTTAATACCTTGAATATCTTGTGTGGGAATTCTCTTAATAATGTGTGGTACCGTCACAAATCTTTACAAATCTCTAAATAAGTCTGAGGGTGCATAGTATGAATACTAAAGACAACTATTAATTCATAATAATTAATTAATGTGATCTTGGATAGATGGTGTACATCATGTCTGATGAGTGGACTGGACTAAAGGAGCAGGAGTAATAAAGAATGGATAAGGGCCAGTGCCTAAAACTACTCAGAAGCTGGCAGCGGGTTAAATTAAAGGTTGGCATGGAGAATATCAAGGCTGCACAGTCCTAAATCCACTTCATCCCTTTTAATTCACAACGGGCACTCCCTGTCCCTTTCTTACACTTGCTGGTTTATGCTTTCTCTCTTAGTGATGGTTTTTCCATTTTTCCCTTCCTCTGAGTTTCTGCCTTTTGTTTTATCCTTTCTTTTTCTCAGTGAATTCTGATGAAGAAAAATAAGTGCTGGTCCCCAAAAATTAGTGTCAGTGGCCCCCACTAACTCAAATGAAGCACTATTAATCAGAGAACAAATGTGTGAATAGCGTGAACAGAATAGCCTGGAACAGTTTCTGCTATGTCAATGCCCAAGACTACAGCCTCAATAGGTTCTGAAATATGTACATCAGTAAAACCAAGGTGTTCCAGAGAGTGGAGAACCTAAGCTCAGGAGCAGGTCCTGATCTTTTCTGTATAACAGTCAAATTGTGTCTCTAGTGTTCTCTCTTAGCTTGATAAGTATTACCAACTCAGTGCCAAAAAGGATATTCTTCAGCGTTTCACAAATGTATATTAACAGACTAAATACACTAACCTCTTCATCTGATTTATTCTCAATTGTCTGATCCAGCTTCTTGACTGCATCACTGGGTGCAGGTAGCTGGAAGAAACCAAAAACCAGAGCTAAAATTTACAACAACAAAAAATGATGTGTGCTCATCATTTTCCATTTCGTTTACAGACATCACAGAATTGTATCTGATGTGATCACTGGGTTTCTTTCTAACCCTGACCTCTTTACCAGTGATGAAGACATAAGTGTAAATCAAAAAGAATGTGCCAAATGGAGGTATGTGATTACCTCTCCAAAAAGTGAATTTTGGCGGATGGGAAATGAGCAGGTGCATGAAAATCTTAAAAAAATGTCACAGTATATAATTAGAAGTTGAAAAGAAAAGATTTCCAGGAATGTTGGCGCAACGCGCGGCTGAGCGGCAGCGGTCCGTAGCGGGGGACATGGAGTCGTAGTTATTTCGGCCTCAGAGCGGATATTCAGCAAATTTTGTAAGAACCAATGGCGATGAATAAATGATTTCCTACCGGTTGACGCTGCCATCCGCCTTGCTTCAGAGGATCGTGACGGCCGGAGTCTCGGTTCGCCTGGAGTCGGAGTCGGAGTCAGGCAACACGGAAGCAGGTCGCGGAGTTCGCGGAGTCAGTGGGCGGAGCGGACCCGGCGTGCTCACGGTCGTCCTGTGCAGTGGAGAGAGGCGCTGCCAACCCGAGAGGACCGAGCGGGGCAAAGTGTTTTGTTCCAGGGCCTGGGCAATACAGCGAGCCATACAGCGAGTGTGCAGGATGGCCCCAAAAACTAATGCCGGTGGGAAGGCTGCTAATAAGAAGAATGGGGGCGAAATCGTGAGCGCTCCTGCAACAATTGAGGGCAACTCCGGTCATATTGTGGAGCCAGCGGGAAAAATGAAGGCTTTGACTCCAGCTCAATCCCAACCCCCTGCGAAGGAAACCAGGCTACCAGCGGTCAGGACCCGCCAAACCACCGCTAATACCGCAAATATCAGTATAGCAGAGATGTTTATCCGTGGCGGTAAGGAGAAAGGGGGGAAAGCTCCTGAAACTGAGACTGAGTTAGAGGTTGGCACACCTGGGGGTGCGATCATGTTGGAGGCTCAAAACAACCTTGGTTGCAATGGAGGTGGCCCTATAGTCCAAAAAGGTATCGGTGGGTCTGATCCCTCTGATCCCACTGCCATAGACTCAACCACGGCTCCGGTCGGGGGTGCCTCTAGTATACCCCCAGATGAGACTGACATTCAGATAGATATTGATGCTGCTAGCCCTGACCCAGCAAATGTAGTATCAACGGAATGCCTGGAGGGTATGGGAGGCAGTGATCTTAAAGATTGTGATATAACCAAGGTCAATCCTGCTTTAATCAGTAAATCAACCACCAGCATTATCTCTATCGAGGAGACAGCGATTACTAGCAATATCGAGAATGAGAGAACCCCCAGTGAGTGCTTCCATTCTGTGGCTGAAGAAACAGACTGGTCCGAAGATGATGTGGAGCACAGCTCAGACATAGATGGAAGTAACCCAGAGTCAGACAGTGACCCGGAGGAGGGTCTTCCCGCAACGGCTGTGAAGCCAGGGACTTCCTTCAAGAAGAATGATCAGAAGGGGTTGGCTTGGGATCATTCACCTACTACTTTGCTTCAAGGATCCCTTAACCAAGACCAGGACCATGAGTTCACCCAACGGTCAATATTAGAGGCAATTCACCAAGAAATAATTGCGCATCGGGAGGAAACCAGGCAGGACAATCGTAAGTCCCAAGCAGCCATGAGGAAGATAAAGGGTGTTGTGAGGAAACTTTCAAAGGCCTGTGCGACGGTGGATGATAGAGTGTCGAACCTTGAAGAGAGAGTGGTCTCCACTGAGGCTGAATCTGCTGCTGCCACCAGTAAGGTGGAATCGTATGGGGCTCAAGCCCAGGACATACAGTGGAAGCTGGAGGACTTCGAAAATAGGCTCAGGAGAAATAACCTAAGGGTTTTGGGGATCCCGGAAGGTTCGGAGGGAGGGGATGTGAGAGCCTTTATTGTTAAATTGTTCGCACAAGCATTCCCTGAATTGGCTAGCTGGCGCTGGGAGTCAGAAATTCAGCGGGCGCATAGAACCCCGTTCAGGATAAATCGAAACCCAAGGGAAGGAGACAAACCCAGGGCAATTTTGATATTTTTGGGGAACTTCATTTTGCGCCAGGCCATAGCAGAAAAGGCTACACCTGACGCTAAGAGGACAAGCGAGGGGCTATCATTTTTTGTCAGACCTGATTTCTGTCATGTTACGGTTAAAAGGCGTTGGAGATTACGCCAACTGATTAAGCCCTTCCAGGACAAGAAAATACAAGTCTACCTTATAAACCCGGCCCAGCTCAAAATAATCCACCATGGGAAGACATTGTATTTCTCGTCAGAAATCAAGGCGCAGGAATTCTTGGACTCCATATAACTTTAATTTGAATATTTTTTTTTGCGGTGGGTCCGGGTACGCGGATATCAGGATATCAGGATGTACTTAGGTGTTATTCACATGAAAAGACATGATGAAAGGACACGATGCTAGTAGTTGTACATAGTGTAAGCCGGTGGTAATGGGTTTGAGTCTTTAAGGTCAAGGCAATGTATGGAATTGCTAAGTGTTTGCCATTTGTTATTTTCTTGTTATTGTAAACATGAGCTCTGAGGTTTAGGCTATTAAGGCCATTACGGCCATCAAGCAGTATATATTGAGTCCTTGCTGCGACGCTGCACCCATCACACGCACAGACCTAGTCTGAGCACCTCACAGAGGAGGGCGAGTGGTCGAGGGGCTAGGGGGGTGGGGGGGATAGGGGCTGAAAGGGGGAGTGGGAGGGGGGAGGGTTGGGACGGGGGGAGTAAATTCAAAAGAAAAGAGAGTACGTGTCACTAATTCACACACAAATACAAATACATTTGTAAACTTGCGAAAAAAGAGGTTTTGTAATTATGTATCTAATATGTTTTTCTGTCGTTTGAGAAGTTGGCGTTGTTTGGTCCAGGAGTATGCCTAAGCTTAAGATTGGCTCTATAAATATCAGTGGGTTGAATGACTGGAAGAAGAGGGGTAGATTTGAGGAATACCTTAAAACAACAGGCATAGACATTCTTGGGGTACAAGAGACTCACCTGCCATGGAAGAAAAAGCATTGGCTTAAGTTAAAAGGGTTTGAGATTCTGTCATGCTCTTCTCAAACGTCTACTACAAGGGGGGTAGCTATCATTGGGAAGTCGGGCCTGGGAGGTGTTAAGCGCTGTAAGGCAGACGCCCTTGGCAGGTGGGCTGTATGTGAAATGAATCTGGGATTTACTGTCTGTTCAATATATGGAGCCAATACGGATGATCCTGAGACCTTCGATCTTATAGAGAAGGAATTGATAGATTGGCCAGCCCCAATAGTAGTCTGCGGGGATTTCAATATATCTGCCGACTTCGCTAATGGTACCCCATACACTGGACGCAAGCCCCGGGTATACAGAGCTATATCCTCGCTGCTGCAGTCACATGGGTTGAGAGATGTCTGGGGTAATAAAGAAGCAGGGGATACTGGGTTCACCTATTTTTCACACCCCTTTAACAAATACTCTAAATTAGACAACTTTTTCGTATCAGCTACTGAATTGAACAAGGTTAAAATCTCCAAACTCCCAATGATAATGTCCGATCACAACCCTCTGGTAATGACAATGGATGTCAATCGACCTACGAAAGGACCTAGACCCTGGACTTTTGATAGAAAATTACTAACCGACAGTGTCTATATAGAACACATTAAAAACTGGTCACAGGCCGTTTTCGATGCCAATAGATACAGTGCCTCTCGGAATGTAGTTTGGGACAGCTATAAGGCAGGGTTGAGGGGGGAGACCATCAGCTATACTAACAGGTTGTGGAAAAGGATTACTCTGGAAAGGGAGCAATTACTGAATAAATTGACTGAGGCAGAAGGGCAACATCGAAGAGATATATGTCAGGGGCGGCAAGGATTGGAAAGCCTTGAGAGGATCAACACTATTAAAGCGGGAATACAGGACCAACTGGCCAAAAAATCAGTGGCAGAATATCATACACAGAGAACCAGACTATACGAAACAGGGGAACAGGCCGGGGGGGCACTAGCGCTGCGTATTAGACAGGTTACGTCAAAAAATGTAATCACGCAAATAGAAGAACAGGGGAGAGTATATGAGGAGCCATCCGAGATTCTGGAGGTCTTTAGAAGGTACTATCAAGATCTATACCAGGAGGAGGTGGTGACAGATGCCCCAATTACAAGCTGGGGAAGTATGGGTGTAAGAGTGGGCCAGGGAGAGAGGGATGTTCTCGAGCAGGTCATCACAATGGATGAGGTAATAGGGGCTCTACAAAGTTTGGCTCTAGGAAAGGCGGTGGGCCCGGATGGGCTACCACTTGAAATATATAAGTGCTTACGGGAGGAAATATCCCCACTCCTTCTAGATCTGTTTAATGGGATCATGAATACTGGCAAAATACCGGAGTCATGGATGAGCACCAACATCGTGGTGTTTCACAAAAAGGTAAACCTAAAGAAAATCCAGGCTCCTATAGGCTTATTTCCCTAGTAAACGCTAACAACAAGCTGTATGCTAAGATCTTGGCCACCCGCTTTGGGAGGATCGTCGGGGCCCTAGTTTCGCCCTGGCAGCACGGGTTCATCCCGGGGAGAGGTACGACAGATCACATCAGGAGAGCGATTACCGTGTTTGATATCCGTGCTGCCGGGGGGGAGGGGGCCGTGATGATCCTCCTCGATGCAGAAAAGGCCTTTGACCGGGTAAGGTGGTCATTTATTTGGAAGGTGCTGGAGGAGAGGGGGTTCGGTCCAAGGTTTCGACAGGCTATCCAGGCAATGTATTCCACTCCTACAGCTAGGATTCAGTTGATGGGGGGGAGCTCAGAAAAAATTAGCATAACGAGGGGGACTCGGCAGGTATGCCCTTGCTCCCCTATCCTATTTGCGTTGTATATTGACCCATTAATAACTCAAATAATGACCAATACGGTGATAAAACCTGTAGTCACAAAAGGCTTCCAAACAAAACTGCTCGCATATGCCGATGACCTAGCCGTCATTACGATCGATCCGGAGTCTGCTATGAGGGAAATAGTGACTATCACAAGTATGTTTTGGAAACATTCAGGATATCGACTAAATGAGGCTAAGACCCAAGTTCTGTGCTCCAAGAATATAACTAAACTGGATGCTAGGTATGTTAATTCGGTGGTGTACCTCGGTATAACACTTGATTCACAACCAGGGAATATAATCAAAGATAATTTTACACCGCTTTTGAAATCAATGGAACAGGATCTAAAAAGGATGGATACACTACATTTATCGATAATAGGTAGGGCCAATGTCATTAAAATGACCATGTTCCCCAAGATTTTGTATAAATTCAGATCCATCCCATTCAAAATAGAAGACAAACTAATAAAGGAAATCGAAGCCATTTTTATGAAATTCTTATGGCAATACGGCAAGATCAGAAGATCAAATAAGTTCATGTCTCTGCCTCAGGAAAGGGGAGGGTTAGGAATGCCAAATATCAAGAATTATCACTGGTCCTGTCTCCTTACAGAAATGGCAATACTCTTTGATCGGGGGGGCGGGACAGGGCATGGGTCAAGATGATATCCCATCCATATTTCAGCTGGCATTGGGGAATGAAGCATTTGGGGTACTCCTGAGGAGAACTGAAAAAAGGTATTACAAGAAAACACGATATAAACTGCTCGAAGGCATAGTGGGGGTATGGGCATCAGTGCAGAAAGTAATGGGAGTTCCCAGGTATAACCACCATACTCCTCTCTGGAATTCTGGTCTATTTCCAAATTTGTGTAAGGATGGATTCTGGAGACATTGGGAGCATCAAGGCATTGTTACACTTGGGCAAATAATGGTGAAGGATGTTTGTAGGACATTGGAGGATTTAAGGATGCGATACTCATTACAGGAAGGGCAAGAATATAAATATCTTCAGGTGGTTAATACAATTAGATCAGTAAGACCTCGTATAATTTTGGAAAAAAGGAGTGCACTTCTGGACTATCTGAAGGGAGGGGGGCGTAGAATTAAGGGACTCTACAAAATATTTATGGAAGGGTCCCCAGATGATATGGTTAAGACTGAGGCAGTCTGGGCTATGAAAGTGGGGGACCCAGAGACTGACCTGGATAAAGCCCTTTCATTTGATAAAAGATTTCTGCGCTCCTCCAATCTTAGAGCCCAGCACTTCAAAACTTTATTCAATTTATATTACACGCCCTCTAAATTGTTTGATTGGGGGAAGAGGGGGGATAGTGATTGTCCTAGATGTGGTAAAGGACCAGCGGATATCGTACATATGTTTTATGGCTGCGAGAAACTGGAGCTAATCAAAAACGAGATTGTGGCCTTTCTAGAGGGGCTGCTAGATGTTAAAATAAATCTATCCCCAACATTACTGATTATCGGCTGCGATATTAAATTAAATCTAAGGATCGAGGAGGAAGCTTTAGTCTTTATAGCAGTAGCCGTACTTCGAATATTAATTTCAGCCGCCTGGAAAGATATAGAGGCCCCAACATTTCAAATGTGGCTATGTAGGCTCCTCGGTATTCATAACATTGAGGGAGCCTTATATGAACTTAAGGGCTTAAAAACAAGAGAGATGGGGCTTCGGCTCTGGGCACCAGTGGCTGCGTGGAGGGCGGCAAGGATGAGGGGTCAGACAAGTGTGATGTCAACTGTTTAGCCTTAAGCTTTTTGTACTGCATGCTAAACCTCCTCTGGGCCAATACTTTCTATAGCTCTTCCGTATCTAGAACTATGAGTGTGGGGATACGAAAATCAAGAATGGTTACCTTCTAAGTAACTAGAGTTTTGCCTCTCTCTTCACTCTGTCTTCTTTCCTTTTTTCTTTATATTTTATTGGCAGCTACTGATGCACCCGCGGTCGTTATTTATGTATGTTGGATCCTGTATCCTGCATTCTCCATCTTGAATGAATCGTATTTTGTTGTGTAATATGTGTTCACGAACTCTCAAAATAAAAAAAATAAAAAAATTAAAAAAAAGGAAATGAGCAGGTGCATGAAAATCTTAAAAAATGTCACGGTATATAATTAGAAGTTGAAAAGAAAAGATTTCCAGGAATGTTCACGAGAATATGGAAAATGTTTTCAATACTTTTTATATAAAGAGTGCTGAAGTGGCGATAAAGGATATGAGTGTCTGAGGAGTGGACTGGACTAAAGGAGCAGGAGTAATGAAGAATGGATAAGGGCCGGTGCCTAAGGCTGCTCAGAAGCTGGCTGCCGGTAAATTAAAGGTTGACATGAAGAATATCGAGGCTGCACAGTCTTAAATCCACTTCTTGCCTTTTAATTCACTACCGGGCCCTCCCTGTCAGTTTCTTACACTTGCTGGTTCCTGCTTTTTCTCTAAGTTATGGTTTTTCTGTTTTTCACTTCCTCTGAGTTTCTGCTTTTGTTTTTTCCTTCTTTTTACTCAGTAAATGTCTGATGAAGAAAAATAAGTGCTGGTCCCCAAAAATGAGCGTCAGTGGCCCCCACCAACTCAAATGAAGCACTAAAAATCAGAGAACGGATGTGTGAAGATAATGGCCTGGAACAGGTTCTGCTATGTCAATGCCCAAGACTACAGCCTCAATAGGTTCTGAAATGTGTGCATCAGCAAAACCAAGATGTTCCAGAAGGTGGAGAACCAAAGCTCGGGAGCAGGTCTTGATCTTTTTTGTATCAAAGTCAAAGTATGATGCTAGTGTTCTCTCTCAGCATGACAAGCATTACCAACTCAGTGCCAAACAGGATATTCTTCAGAGTTTCACAAATGTATATTAACAGACTTAATACACTAACCTCTTCATCAGATTTTTTCTCAATTGTCTGCTCCAGCTTCTTGACTGCAACACTGGTTGCAGGTGACTGGAAGAAACCAAAAAGCAACAACAAAAAATGATGTGTGCTCTTCATTTTGCATTTCGTTTACAGACATCACAGAATTGCATCTGATGTGAGCACTGGGTTTGTTTCTAACCCTGACCACTTTACCAGTGATGGAGCCATAAGTGTAAATCAGAAAAAATGTGACAAATGGAGGTATGCGATTACATCTCCAAAAAGATGAATTTTGCTGATGGGAAATGAGCAGGTGCATGAAAATCCTAAAAAAAGTCACCATATAAAAATATTAGTTGGAAATAACAGATATCTAGAAAAGTTCACGAGAATATGGAAAAGGTTTTCAATACTATTATATAAAGAGTGCGGAATTGGTGATAAAAGAGGTGAGAGTCTGAAGAGTGGACTGGACTAAAGGAGCATGAGTAACAAAAAATGGATAAGGGCCAGTGTCTAAAACTGCTCAGAAGCTGGCTGCCGGTAAATTAAAGGTGATACCAAAGGGAACGATGGACGGAGCGCTTGAGCAAATCAAACACTCACCCCGTCCACTGATCTGAGTTTAATCTATCATCATTCTTTGGCTCACTCCACCACCCCAGTAAAGACATGGCCATATGCAAATCAATCATGACCCTGAGCCTCATGTGAACAGTCCAGCCCGAACTGCCAAGCCATGTCTTCCCTAGACCGGAAAAAAGCAACCTGGGACCAGTTTCGGGTTCATAACCCTCATCAGCCAGGCTATCTTGAATCCAGTGGCAAAGTGAGCAAGGGGCAGGGTCAAGACAGATTTGCATATGGCTGGGTTCAAACTGGAATGGCATGGTGAGCAAAAAAACGATGGACTTAGGCCCAGCTCTCTGTATTGGGGTATATGTATGACATTGTTCTGCATTCTGTCCATCAACTGTTGTTTTTGCATTTGTCACCCCGAGTGGTACGGGTATGCTCAGATGTGAGTCCTGTACTCTCCATGCCACTGGATTCAAGCTATCCTGGCTGATGAGGGCTGAAAGCCCGAAACCAGTCCTAGGATACTTGTTTCCAGTCCAGGCAGGACCTGGCGTGGAAGTTCCGGCTGGTCTGTTCCTATGGGGCACCGGGTCAGGACTGATTTGCATTTGGCTGGGTTCAAACTGGAGTGGCATGGTGAGCAAAAAACGATGGATTTAGGCCCAGATATCAGTACTGGGGTGTATGCATGACATTGTTCTGCATTCTGTGCATCAACTGTTGTTTTTGCATTTGTCACCACGAGTGGGATGGATATGCTCAGACGTGAGTCCCGTGCTCTCGCTGCCACTGGAATCAAGCTATCCGGCTGATGAGGGCTAAAATCCTGAAACTGGTCAAAGGAAGCTTGTTTCCAGTCGAAGCAGGAACTGGCTTGGCAGTTCAGGCTGGACTGTCCCCATGGGGCACAGGGTCTCGACTGATTTGCATATGGCTGGGTTCTAACCGGAATGGCATGGTGAGCAACAAAACGATGGATTTAGGCCCAGATCTCTGTACTGGGGTGAATGTATGACATTGTTCTGCATTCTGGCCATCAACTGTTGTTTTTGCAAATTAAAGGTTGCCATGAAGAATATCAAGGCTGCACAGTTCTGAATCCACTTCATGCCTTTTAATTCACTACCGGGTACTCCCTGAACCTTTCTTACACTTGCTGGTTCCTGCTCTCTCTCTTAGTGAGGTTTTTTCCATTATTCTCTTCCTCTGAGTTTCTGCTGTTAGTTTTTTCCTTTCTTTTTCTTAGTGAATGTCTGATAAAGAAAAATAAGTGCTGGTCTCCAAAAATGAGTGTCAGTGGACCCCACCAACTCAAATGAAGCACTAATAATCATAGAACAGATGTGTGAATAGCATGAAGAGAATAGCCTGGAACAGTATCTGCTATGTCAATGCCCAAGACTACAGCCTCAATAGTTTCTGAAATATGTACATCAGTAAAACCAAGGTGTTCCAGAGAGTGGAGAACCTAAGCTCAGGAGCAGGTCCTGATCTTTTCTGTAAAACAGTCAAATTGTATCTCTAGTGTTCTCTCTTAGTTTGATAAGTATTACCAACTCAGTGCCAAAAAGGATATTCTTCAGCGTTTCACAAATGTATATTAAAAGACTAAATACACTAACCTCTTCATCGTATTTATTCTCAATTGTCTGATCCAGCTTCTTGATTGCATCACTGGGTGCAGGTAGCTGGAAGAAACCAAAAACCAGAGCTAACATTTACAACAACAAAAAATGATGTGTGCTCATCATTTTCCATTTCGTTTACAGACATCACAGAATTGTATCTGATGTGATCACTGGGTTTCTTTCTAACCCTGACCTCTTTACCAGTGATGGAGACATAAGTGTAAATCAAAAAGAATGTGCCAAATGGAGGTTTGTGATTACCTCTCCAAAAAGTGAATTTGGCAGATGGGAAATGAGCAGGTGCATGAAAATCTTAAAAAATGTCACGGTATATAATTAGAAGTTGAAAAGAAAAGATTTCCAGGAATGTTCACGAGAATATGGAAAATGTTTTCAATACTTTTATATAAAGAGTGCTGAAGTGGCGATAAAGGATACGAGTGTCTGAGGAGTGGACTGGACTAAAGGAGCAGGACTAATAAAGAATGGATAAGGGCCAGTGCCTAAAGCTGCTCAGAAGCCGGCTGCCGGTAAATTAAAGGTTGACATGAAGAATATCAAGGCTGCATAGTCTTAAATCCACTTCTTGCCTTTTAATTCACTACCGGGCCCTCCCTGTCAGTTTCTTACACTTGCTGGTTCCTGCTTTTTCCCTTAGTGAAGGTTTTTCTGTTTTTCACTTCCTCTGAGTTTCTGCTTTTGTTTTTTCCTTCTTTTTACTCAGTAAATGTCTGATGAAGAAAAATAAGTGCTGGTCCCCAAAAATGAGCGTCAGTGGCCCCCACCAACTCAAATGAAGCACTAATAATCAGAGAACAGATGTGGGAAGAGAATAGCCTGGAACAGTTTCTGCTATGCCAATGCCCAATACTTCAGCCTCAATAGGTTCTGAAATGTGTGCATCAGCAAAACCAAGATGTTCCAGAGGGTGGAGAACCAAAGCTCGGGAGCAGGTCCTGATCTTTTTTGTATCAAAGTCAAAGTATGATGCTAGTGGTCTTTTTCAGCATGACAAGCATTACCAACTCAGTGCCAAACAGGATATTCTTCAGAGTTTCACAAATGTATATTAACAGACTTAATACACTAACCTCTTCATCGTATTTTTTCTCAATTGTCTGCTCCAGCTTCTTGACTGCAACACTGGTTGCAGGTGACTGGAAGAAACCAAAAAGCAACAACAAAAAATGATGTGTGCTCTTCATTTTGCATTTCGTTTACAGACATCACAGAATTGCATCTGATGTGAGCACTGGGTTTGTTTCTAACCCTGACCACTTTACCAGTGATGGAGCCATAAGTGTAAATCAGAAATAATGTGACAAATGGAGGTATGCGATTACATCTCCAAAAAATGAATTTTGCTGATGGGAAATGAGCAGGTGCATGAAAATCCCAAAAAAATGTCACATATATAAATAGTAGTTGAAAAGAACAGATTTCCAGAAAAGTTCTCGAGAATATGGAAAATGTTTTCAATACTATTATATAAAGAGTGCGGAAGTGGTGATAAAAGAGGTGAGAGTCTGAAGAGTGGACTGGACTAAAGGAGCATGAGTAATAAAAAATGTATAAGGGCCAGTGCCTAAAACTGCTCAGAAGCTGTCTGCCGGTAAATTAAAGGAGATACCAAAGGGGATGATGGACGGAGAACTTGAGCAAATCAAACACTCCCCCCGTGCACTGATCTGAGTTTAATCTATCATCATTCTTTAGCTCACTCCACCACCCCAGTACAGACATGGCCATATGCAAATCAGTCTGACCCTGTGCCTCATGGGAACAGTCCAGCCCGAACTGCTAAGACATGTCTTCCCTGGTCCGGAAACAAGCATCCTGGGACCGTTTTTGGGTTCATAACCCTCATCAGCCAGGCTATCTTGAATCCAGTAGCAAATTGAGCAAGGGACCCACATCTGGGCATACCCTGCCAACTTAGGGCAAACAAAGCGATACCAAAGGGGATAATGGACAGAGCGCTTGAGCAAATCAAATACTCACCCCCAGTCAACTGATCTGGGTTTAATCCATCATCATTCTTTAGCTCACTACATCATCCTAGTTCAGACACTGCCATACGCAAATCAATCATGACCCTGAGCCTCATGTGAATAGTCCAGCCCGAACTGCCAAGCCATGTCTTCCCTAGACCGGAAAAAAGCAACCTGGGACCAGTTTCGGGTTCATAACCCTCATCAGCCAGGCTATCTTGAATCCAGTGGCAAAGTGAGCAAGGGGCAGGGTCAAGACAGATTTGCATATGGCTGGGTTCAAACTGGAATGGCATGGTGAGCAAAAAAACGATGGACTTAGGCCCAGCTCTCTGTATTGGGGTATATGTATGACATTGTTCTGCATTCTGTCCATCAACTGTTGTTTTTGCATTTGTCACCCCGAGTGGTACGGGTATGCTCAGATGTGAGTCCTGTACTCTCCATGCCACTGGATTCAAGCTATCCTGGCTGATGAGGGCTGAAAGCCCGAAACCAGTCCTAGGATACTTGTTTCCAGTCCAGGCAGGACCTGGCGTGGAAGTTCCGGCTGGTCTGTTCCTATGGGGCACCGGGTCAGGACTGATTTGCATTTGGCTGGGTTCAAACTGGAGTGGCATGGTGAGCAAAAAACGATGGATTTAGGCCCAGATATCAGTACTGGGGTGTATGCATGACATTGTTCTGCATTCTGTGCATCAACTGTTGTTTTTGCATTTGTCACCACGAGTGGGATGGATATGCTCAGACGTGAGTCCCGTGCTCTCGCTGCCACTGGAATCAAGCTATCCGGCTGATGAGGGCTAAAATCCTGAAACTGGTCAAAGGAAGCTTGTTTCCAGTCGAAGCAGGAACTGGCTTGGCAGTTCAGGCTGGACTGTCCCCATGGGGCACAGGGTCTCGACTGATTTGCATATGGCTGGGTTCTAACCGGAATGGCATGGTGAGCAACAAAACGATGGATTTAGGCCCAGATCTCTGTACTGGGGTGAATGTATGACATTGTTCTGCATTCTGGCCATCAACTGTTGTTTTTGCAAATTAAAGGTTGCCATGAAGAATATCAAGGCTGCACAGTTCTGAATCCACTTCATGCCTTTTAATTCACTACCGGGTACTCCCTGAACCTTTCTTACACTTGCTGGTTCCTGCTCTCTCTCTTAGTGATGTTTTTTCCATTATTCTCTTCCTCTGAGTTTCTGCTTTTAGTTTTTTCCTTTCTTTTTCTTAGTGAATGTCTGATAAAGAAAAATAAGTGCTGGTCTCCAAAAATGAGTGTCAGTGGACCCCACCAACTCAAATGAAGCACTAATAATCATAGAACAGATGTGTGAATAGCATGAAGAGAATAGCCTGGAACAGTATCTGCTATGTCAATGCCCAAGACTACAGCCTCAATAGTTTCTGAAATATGTACATCAGTAAAACCAAGGTGTTCCAGAGAGTGGAGAACCTAAGCTCAGGAGCAGGTCCTGATCTTTTCTGTAAAACAGTCAAATTGTATCTCTAGTGTTCTCTCTTAGTTTGATAAGTATTACCAACTCAGTGCCAAAAAGGATATTCTTCAGCGTTTCACAAATGTATATTAAAAGACTAAATACACTAACCTCTTCATCGTATTTATTCTCAATTGTCTGATCCAGCTTCTTGATTGCATCACTGGGTGCAGGTAGCTGGAAGAAACCAAAAACCAGAGCTAACATTTACAACAACAAAAAATGATGTGTGCTCATCATTTTCCATTTCGTTTACAGACATCACAGAATTGTATCTGATGTGATCACTGGGTTTCTTTCTAACCCTGACCTCTTTACCAGTGATGGAGACATAAGTGTAAATCAAAAAGAATGTGCCAAATGGAGGTTTGTGATTACCTCTCCAAAAAGTGAATTTGGCAGATGGGAAATGAGCAGGTGCATGAAAATCTTAAAAAATGTCACGGTATATAATTAGAAGTTGAAAAGAAAAGATTTCCAGGAATGTTCACGAGAATATGGAAAATGTTTTCAATACTTTTATATAAAGAGTGCTGAAGTGGCGATAAAGGATACGAGTGTCTGAGGAGTGGACTGGACTAAAGGAGCAGGACTAATAAAGAATGGATAAGGGCCAGTGCCTAAAGCTGCTCAGAAGCCGGCTGCCGGTAAATTAAAGGTTGACATGAAGAATATCAAGGCTGCATAGTCTTAAATCCACTTCTTGCCTTTTAATTCACTACCGGGCCCTCCCTGTCAGTTTCTTACACTTGCTGGTTCCTGCTTTTTCCCTTAGTGATGGTTTTTCTGTTTTTCACTTCCTCTGAGTTTCTGCTTTTGTTTTTTCCTTCTTTTTACTCAGTAAATGTCTGATGAAGAAAAATAAGTGCTGGTCCCCAAAAATGAGCGTCAGTGGCCCCCACCAACTCAAATGAAGCACTAATAATCAGAGAACAGATGTGGGAAGAGAATAGCCTGGAACAGTTTCTGCTATGCCAATGCCCAATACTTCAGCCTCAATAGGTTCTGAAATGTGTGCATCAGCAAAACCAAGATGTTCCAGAGGGTGGAGAACCAAAGCTCGGGAGCAGGTCCTGATCTTTTTTGTATCAAAGTCAAAGTATGATGCTAGTGGTCTTTTTCAGCATGACAAGCATTACCAACTCAGTGCCAAACAGGATATTCTTCAGAGTTTCACAAATGTATATTAACAGACTTAATACACTAACCTCTTCATCGTATTTTTTCTCAATTGTCTGCTCCAGCTTCTTGACTGCAACACTGGTTGCAGGTGACTGGAAGAAACCAAAAAGCAACAACAAAAAATGATGTGTGCTCTTCATTTTGCATTTCATTTACAGACATCACAGAATTGCATCTGATGTGAGCACTGGGTTTGTTTCTAACCCTGACCACTTTACCAGTGATGGAGCCATAAGTGTAAATCAGAAATAATGTGACAAATGGAGGTATGCGATTACATCTCCAAAAAATGAATTTTGCTGATGGGAAATGAGCAGGTGCATGAAAATCCCAAAAAAATGTCACATATATAAATAGTAGTTGAAAAGAACAGATTTCCAGAAAAGTTCTCGAGAATATGGAAAATGTTTTCAATACTATTATATAAAGAGTGCGGAAGTGGTGATAAAAGAGGTGAGAGTCTGAAGAGTGGACTGGACTAAAGGAGCATGAGTAATAAAAAATGTATAAGGGCCAGTGCCTAAAACTGCTCAGAAGCTGTCTGCCGGTAAATTAAAGGAGATACCAAAGGGGATGATGGACGGAGAACTTGAGCAAATCAAACACTCCCCCCGTGCACTGATCTGAGTTTAATCTATCATCATTCTTTAGCTCACTCCACCACCCCAGTACAGACATGGCCATATGCAAATCAGTCTGACCCTGTGCCTCATGGGAACAGTCCAGCCCGAACTGCTAAGACATGTCTTCCCTGGTCCGGAAACAAGCATCCTGGGACCGTTTTTGGGTTCATAACCCTCATCAGCCAGGCTATCTTGAATCCAGTAGCAAATTGAGCAAGGGACCCACATCTGGGCATACCCTGCCAACTTAGGGCAAACAAAGCGATACCAAAGGGGATAATGGACAGAGCGCTTGAGCAAATCAAATACTCACCCCCAGTCAACTGATCTGGGTTTAATCCATCATCATTCTTTAGCTCACTACATCATCCTAGTTCAGACACTGCCATACGCAAATCAATTATGACCCTGAGCCTCATGGGACCAGTCCAGCTTGTACTGTCAAGCCATGTCTTCCTTGGACCGGAAACAAGCATCCTGGGACCGGTTTCGGGTTCATAATCCTCATCAGCCAGGCTATCTTGAATCCAGTGGCAAAGTGAGCAAGGGACCCACATCTGGGCATACCCTGCCAACTTGGCGCGAACAAATTGATACCAAAGGGAATGATGGACGGAGCGCTTGAGCAAATCAAACACTCACCCCCAGTCAACTGATCTGGGTTTAATCCATCATCATTCTTTAGCTCACTCCACCATCCTAGTTCAGACATGGCCATATGCAAATCAATTATGACCCTGAGCCTCATGGGAACAGTCCAGCTCGTACTGTCAAGCCATGTCTTCCCTGGACCGGAAACAAGCATCCTGGGACCGGTTTTGGGTTCATAACCCTCATCAGCCAGGCTATTTTGAATCCAGTGGCAAAGTGAGCAAGGGATCCACATCTGGGCATACCCTGCCAACTTAGGGCGAACAAATTGATACCAAAGGGAATGAATTACGGAGCGCTTGAGCAAATCAAACACTCACCCCCAGTCAACTGATCTGGGTTTAATCCATCATCATTCGTTAGCTCACTCCACCACCCTAGTTCAGACATGGCCATATGCAAATCAATTATGACCCTGAGCCTCATGTGAACAGTCCAGCCCAAACTGCCAAGCTATGTCTTCCCTGGACCGGAAACAAGCATCCTGGGACCAGTTTCGGGTTCATAACCCTCATCAGCCAGACTATCATGAATCCAGTGGCAAAGTGAGCAAGGGACAGGGTCAAGACTGATTTGCATATGGCTGGGTTCAAACTGGAATGGCATGGTGAGCAAAAAAACGATGGAATTAGGCCCAGCTCTCTGTATTGGGGTGAATGTATGACATTGTTCTGCATTCTGTCCATCAACTGTTGTTTTTGCATTTGTCACCCCGAGTGGGACGGATATGCTCAGAGGTGAGTCCCGTGCTCTCCATGCCACTGGAATCAAGCTATCTTGGCTGAAGAGGGCTGAAAGCCCGAAAATGGTCCTAGGATACTGTTTCCTGTCCAGGCAGGACCTGGCGTGGCAGTTCCGGCTGGTCTGTTCCTATGGGGCACAGGGTCAATACTGATTTGCATTTGGCTGGGTTCAAACTGGAGTGGCATGGTGAGCAAAAAACGATGGATTTAGGCCCAGATCTCTGTACTGGGGTGAACGTATGAAATTGTTCTGCATTCTGTCCATCAACTGTTCTTTTTCATTTGTCACCCCGAGTGGGAAGTGTATGCTCAGACATGAGTCCGGTGCTCTTCATGCCCCTGGAATCAAGCTATCCTGGCTGATGAGGGCTGAAAGCCTGAAACCGCTTCTAGGAATGTTGTTTCCAGTCCAGGCAGGTCTGGGCTTGGAAGTTCGGGCTGGACTCTTCCCATGGGGCACAGGGTCAAGACTGATTTGCATATGGCTGGGTTCAAACTGTAATGGCATGGTGAGCAAAAAAAATGATGGATTTAGGCCCAGATCGCTGTACTGGGGTGAATGCATGACATTGTTCTGCATTCTGTTTATCAACTGTTGTTTTTGCATTTGTCACCACGAGTGGGACGGGTATGCTCAGACGTGAGTCTCGTGCTCTCGCTGCCACTGGAATCAAGCTATCCTAGCTGATGAGGGCTGAAATCCTGAAACTGGTCAAAGGAAGCTTGGTTGCAGTCGAAGCAGGACCTGGCTTGGCAGTTCAGGCTGGACTGTCCCCATGGGGCAGAGGGTCTCGACTGATTTGCATATGGCTGGGTTCTAACCGGAATGGCATGGTGAGCAAAACAAATGATGGATTTAGGCCCAGATCTCTGTACTGGGGTGAATGTATGACATTGTTCTGCATTCTGTCCATCAACTGTTGTTTTTGCAAATTAAAGGTTGCCATGAAGAATATCAAGGCTGCACAGTTCTGAATCCACTTCATGCCTTTTAATTCACTACCGGGTACTCCCTGAACCTTTCTTACACATGCTGGTTCCTTCTCTCTCTCTTAGTGATGTTTTTTCCATTATTCTCTTCCTCTGAGTTTCTGCTGTTAGTTTTTTCCTTTCTTTTTCTTAGTGAATGTCTGATAAAGAAAAATAAGTGCTGGTCTCCAAAAATGAGTGTCAGTGGACCCCACCAACTCAAATGAAGCACTAATAATCAGAGAACAGATGTGTGAATAGCATGAAGAGAATAGCCTGGAACAGTATCTGCTATTTCAATGCCCAAGACTACAGCCTCAATAGTTTCTGAAATATATACATCAGTAAAACCAAGGTGTTCCAGAGAGTGGAGAACCTAAGCTCAGGAGCAGGTCCTGATCTTTTCTGTAAAACAGTCAAATTGTGTCTCTAGTGTTCTCTCTTAGTTTGATAAGTATTACCAACTCAGTGCCAAAAAGGATATTCTTCAGCGTTTCACAAATGTATATTAAAAGACTAAATACACTAACCTCTTCATCGTATTTATTCTCAATGGTCTGATCCAGCTTCTTGACTGCATCACTGGGTGCAGGTAGCTGGAAGAAACCAAAAACCAGAGCTAACATTTACAACAACAAAAAATGATGTGTGCTCATCATTTTCCATTTCGTTTACAGACATCACAGAATTGTATCTGATGTGATCACTGGGTTTCTTTCTAACCCTGACCTCTTTACCAGTGATGGAGACATAAGTGTAAATCAAAAAGAATGTGCCAAATGGAGGTTTGTGATTACCTCTCCAAAAAGTGAATTTGGCAGATGGGAAATGAGCAGGTGCATGAAAATCTTAAAAAATGTCACGGTATATAATTAGAAGTTGAAAAGAAAAGATTTCCAGGAATGTTCACGAGAATATGGAAAATGTTTTCAATACTTTTATATAAAGAGTGCTGAAGTGGCGATAAAGGATACGAGTGTCTGAGGAGTGGACTGGACTAAAGGAGCAGGACTAATAAAGAATGGATAAGGGCCAGTGCCTAAAGCTGCTCAGAAGCCGGCTGCCGGTAAATTAAAGGTTGACATGAAGAATATCAAGGCTGCATAGTCTTAAATCCACTTCTTGCCTTTTAATTCACTACCGGGCCCTCCCTGTCAGTTTCTTACACTTGCTGGTTCCTGCTTTTTCCCTTAGTGATGGTTTTTCTGTTTTTCACTTCCTCTGAGTTTCTGCTTTTGTTTTTTCCTTCTTTTTACTCAGTAAATGTCTGATGAAGAAAAATAAGTGCTGGTCCCCAAAAATGAGCGTCAGTGGCCCCCACCAACTCAAATGAAGCACTAATAATCAGAGAACAGATGTGGGAAGAGAATAGCCTGGAACAGTTTCTGCTATGCCAATGCCCAATACTTCAGCCTCAATAGGTTCTGAAATGTGTGCATCAGCAAAACCAAGATGTTCCAGAGGGTGGAGAACCAAAGCTCGGGAGCAGGTCCTGATCTTTTTTGTATCAAAGTCAAAGTATGATGCTAGTGATCTTTTTCAGCATGACAAGCATTACCAACTCAGTGCCAAACAGGATATTCTTCAGAGTTTCACAAATGTATATTAACAGACTTAATACACTAACCTCTTCATCGTATTTTTTCTCAATTGTCTGCTCCAGCTTCTTGACTGCAACACTGGTTGCAGGTGACTGGAAGAAACCAAAAAGCAACAACAAAAAATGATGTGTGCTCTTCATTTTGCATTTCGTTTACAGACATCACAGAATTGCATCTGATGTGAGCACTGGGTTTGTTTCTAACCCTGACCACTTTACCAGTGATGGAGCCATAAGTGTAAATCAGAAATAATGTGACAAATGGAGGTATGCGATTACATCTCCAAAAAATGAATTTTGCTGATGGGAAATGAGCAGGTGCATGAAAATCCCAAAAAAATGTCACATATATAAATAGTAGTTGAAAAGAACAGATTTCCAGAAAAGTTCTCGAGAATATGGAAAATGTTTTCAATACTATTATATAAAGAGTGCGGAAGTGGTGATAAAAGAGGTGAGAGTCTGAAGAGTGGACTGGACTAAAGGAGCATGAGTAATAAAAAATGTATAAGGGCCAGAGCCTAAAACTGCTCAGAAGCTGTCTGCCGGTAAATTAAAGGAGATACCAAAGGGGATGATGGACGGAGAACTTGAGCAAATCAAACACTCACCCCGTGCACTGATCTGAGTTTAATCTATCATCATTCTTTAGCTCACTCCACCACCCCAGTACAGACATGGCCATATGCAAATCAGTCTGACCCTGTGCCTCATGGGAACAGTCCAGCCCGAACTGCTAAGACATGTCTTCCCTGGTCCGGAAACAAGCATCCTGGGACCGTTTTTGGGTTCATAACCCTCATCAGCCAGGCTATCTTGAATCCAGTAGCAAATTGAGCAAGGGACCCACATCTGGGCATACCCTGCCAACTTAGGGCAAACAAAGCGATACCAAAGGGGATAATGGACAGAGCGCTTGAGCAAATCAAATACTCACCCCCAGTCAACTGATCTGGGTTTAATCCATCATCATTCTTTAGCTCACCACATCATCCTAGTTCAGACACTGCCATACGCAAATCAATTATGACCCTGAGCCTCATGGGACCAGTCCAGCTTGTACTGTCAAGCCATGTCTTCCTTGGACCGGAAACAAGCATCCTGGGACCGGTTTCGGGTTCATAATCCTCATCAGCCAGGCTATCTTGAATCCAGTGGCAAAGTGAGCAAGGGACCCACATCTGGGCATACCCTGCCAACTTGGCGCGAACAAATTGATACCAAAGGGAATGATGGACGGAGCGCTTGAGCAAATCAAACACTCACCCCCAGTCAACTGATCTGGGTTTAATCCATCATCATTCTTTAGCTCACTCCACCATCCTAGTTCAGACATGGCCATATGCAAATCAATTATGACCCTGAGCCTCATGGGAACAGTCCAGCTCGTACTGTCAAGCCATGTCTTCCCTGGACCGGAAACAAGCATCCTGGGACCGGTTTTGGGTTCATAACCCTCATCAGCCAGGCTATTTTGAATCCAGTGGCAAAGTGAGCAAGGGATCCACATCTGGGCATACCCTGCCAACTTAGGGCGAACAAATTGATACCAAAGGGAATGATTTACGGAGCGCTTGAGCAAATCAAACACTCACCCCCAGTCAACTGATCTGGGTTTAATCCATCATCATTCGTTAGCTCACTCCACCACCCTAGTTCAGACATGGCCATATGCAAATCAATTATGACCCTGAGCCTCATGTGAACAGTCCAGCCCAAACTGCCAAGCTATGTCTTCCCTGGACCGGAAACAAGCATCCTGGGACCAGTTTCGGGTTCATAACCCTCATCAGCCAGACTATCATGAATCCAGTGGCAAAGTGAGCAAGGGACAGGGTCAAGACTGATTTGCATATGGCTGGGTTCAAACTGGAATGGCATGGTGAGCAAAAAAACGATGGAATTAGGCCCAGCTCTCTGTATTGGGGTGAATGTATGACATTGTTCTGCATTCTGTCCATCAACTGTTGTTTTTGCATTTGTCACCCCGAGTGGGACGGGTATGCTCAGAGGTGAGTCCCGTGCTCTCCATGCCACTGGAATCAAGCTATCTTGGCTGAAGAGGGCTGAAAGCCCGAAAATGGTCCTAGGATACTGTTTCCTGTCCAGGCAGGACCTGGCGTGGCAGTTCCGGCTGGTCTGTTCCTATGGGGCACAGGGTCAATACTGATTTGCATTTGGCTGGGTTCAAACTGGAGTGGCATGGTGAGCAAAAAACGATGGATTTAGGCCCAGATCTCTGTACTGGGGTGAACGTATGAAATTGTTCTGCATTCTGTCCATCAACTGTTCTTTTTCATTTGTCACCCCGAGTGGGACGTGTATGCTCAGACATGAGTCCGGTGCTCTTCATGCCCCTGGAATCAAGCTATCCTGGCTGATGAGGGCTGAAAGCCTGAAACCGCTTCTAGGAATGTTGTTTCCAGTCCAGGCAGGTCTGGGCTTGGAAGTTCGGGCTGGACTCTTCCCATGGGGCACAGGGTCAAGACTGATTTGCATATGGCTGGGTTCAAACTGTAATGGCATGGTGAGCAAAAAAAATGATGGATTTAGGCCCAGATCGCTGTACTGGGGTGAATGCATGACATTGTTCTGCATTCTGTTTATCAACTGTTGTTTTTGCATTTGTCACCACGAGTGGGACGGGTATGCTCAGACGTGAGTCTCGTGCTCTCGCTGCCACTGGAATCAAGCTATCCTAGCTGATGAGGGCTGAAATCCTGAAACTGGTCAAAGGAAGCTTGGTTGCAGTCGAAGCAGGACCTGGCTTGGCAGTTCAGGCTAGACTGTCCCCATGGGGCAGAGGGTCTCGACTGATTTGCATATGGCTGGGTTCTAACCGGAATGGCATGGTGAGCAAAACAAATGATGGATTTAGGCCCAGATCTCTGTACTGGGGTGAATGTATGACATTGTTCTGCATTCTGTCCATCAACTGTTGTTTTTGCAAATTAAAGGTTGCCATGAAGAATATCAAGGCTGCACAGTTCTGAATCCACTTCATGCCTTTTAATTCACTACCGGGTACTCCCTGAACCTTTCTTACACATGCTGGTTCCTTCTCTCTCTCTTAGTGATGTTTTTTCCATTATTCTCTTCCTCTGAGTTTCTGCTGTTAGTTTTTTCCTTTCTTTTTCTTAGTGAATGTCTGATAAAGAAAAATAAGTGCTGGTCTCCAAAAATGAGTGTCAGTGGACCCCACCAACTCAAATGAAGCACTAATAATCAGAGAACAGATGTGTGAATAGCATGAAGAGAATAGCCTGGAACAGTATCTGCTATTTCAATGCCCAAGACTACAGCCTCAATAGTTTCTGAAATATATACATCAGTAAAACCAAGGTGTTCCAGAGAGTGGAGAACCTAAGCTCAGGAGCAGGTCCTGATCTTTTCTGTAAAACAGTCAAAATGTGTCTCTAGTGTTCTCTCTTAGTTTGATAAGTATTACCAACTCAGTGCCAAAAAGGATATTCTTCAGCGTTTCACAAATGTATATTAAAAGACTAAATACACTAACCTCTTCATCGTATTTATTCTCAATGGTCTGATCCAGCTTCTTGACTGCATCACTGGGTGCAGGTAGCTGGAAGAAACCAAAAACCAGAGCTAACATTTACAACAACAAAAAATGATGTGTGATCTTCATTTTCCATTTCGTTTACAGACATCACAGAATTGTATCTGATGTGATCACTGGGTTTCTTTCTAACCCTGACCTCTTTACCAGTGATGGAGACATAAGTGTAAATCAAAAAGAATGTGCCAAATGGAGGTTTATGATTACCTCTCCAAAAAGTGTATTTGGCAGATGGGAAATGAGCAGGTGCATGAAAATCTTAAAAAATGTCACGGTATATAATTAGAAGTTGAAAAGAAAAGATTTCCAGGAATGTTCACGAGAATATGGAAAATGTTTTCAATACTTTTATATAAAGAGTGCTGAAGTGGCGATAAAGGATACGAGTGTCTGAGGAGTGGACTGGACTAAAGGAGCAGGAGTAATAAAGAATGGATAAGGGCCAGTGCCTAAAGCTGCTCAGAAGCCGGCTGCCGGTAAATTAAAGGTTGACATGAAGAATATCGAGGCTGCATAGTCTTAAATCCACTTCTTGCCTTTTAATTCACTACCGGGCCCCTCCCTGTCAGTTTCTTACACTTGCTGGTTCCTGCTTTTTCCCTTAGTGATGGTTTTTCTGTTTTTCACTTCCTCTGAGTTTCTGCTTTTGTTTTTTCCTTCTTTTTACTCAGTAAATGTCTGATGAAGAAAAATAAGTGCTGGTCCCCAAAAATGAGCGTCAGTGGCCCCCACTAACTCAAATGAAGCACTAATAATCAGAGAACAGATGTGTGAAGAGAATAGCCTGGAACAGTTTCTGCTATGCCAATGCCCAAGACTTCAGCCTCAATAGGTTCTGAAATGTGTGCATCAGCAAAACCAAGATGTTCCAGAGGGTGGAGAACCAAAGCTCGGGAGCAGGTCCTGATCTTTTTTGTATCAAAGTCAAAGTATGATGCTAGTGGTCTCTTTCAGCATGACAAGCATTACCAACTCAGTGCCAAACAGGATATTCTTCAGAGTTTCACAAATGTATATTAACAGACTTAATACACTAACCTCTTCATCGGATTTTTTCTCAATTGTCTGCTCCAGCTTCTTGACTGCAACACTGGTTGCAGGTGACTGGAAGAAACCAAAAAGCAGAGCTAACATTTACAACAACAAAAAATGATGTGTGCTCTTCATTTTGCATTTCGTTTACAGACATCACAGAATTGCATCTGATGTGAGCACTGGGTTTGTTTCTAACCCTGACCACTTTATCAGTGATGGAGCCATAAGTGTAAATCAGAAATAATGTGACAAATGGAGGTATGCGATTACATCTCCAAAAAATGAATTTTGCTGATGGGAAATGAGCAGGTGCATGAAAATCCCCACAAAATGTCACATATATAAATAGTAGTTGAAAAGAACAGATTTCCAGAAAAGTTCACGAGAATATGGAGAAAAAAATTCAATACTATTATATAAAGAGTGCGGAAGTGGTAATAAAAGAGGTGAGAGTCTGAAGAGTGGACTGGACTAAAGGAGCATGAGTAATAAAAAATGTATAAGGGCCAGTGCCTAAAACTGCTCAGAAGCTGGCTGACGGTAAATTAAAGGGGATACCAAAGGGGGTGATGGACGGAGAGCTTGAGCAAATCAAACACTCACCCAGTCCACTGATCTGAGTTTAATTCATCATCATTCTTTAGCTCACCCCAACACCCCAGTTCATACATGGCCATATGCAAATCAGTCTGACCATGTGCCTCATGGGAACAGTCCAGCCCGTACTGCCAAGCCATGTCTTCCCTGGACCGGAAACAAGCATCCTGGGACCGGTTTCAGGTACATAACCCTCATCAGCCAGGCTATCTTGAATCCAGTGGCAAAGTGAGCAAGGTACCCACATCTGGGCATACCCTGCCAACAAAGGGCATACAAAGCGATACCAAAGGGAATGATGGACAGAGCGCTTGAGCAAATCAAACACTCACCCCCAGTCAACTGATCTGGGTTTAATCCATCATCATTCTTTAGCTCACTCCACTACCCTAGTTCAGACATGGCCATTTGCAAATCAATCATGACCCTGAACCTCATGTGAACAGTCCAGCCCGAGCTGCCAAACCATGTCTTCCCTAGACCGGAAACAAGCATCCTGGAACCAGTTTCGGGTTCATACCCTCATCAGCCAGGTTATCTGGAATCCAGTGGCAAAGTGAGAGAGGGACAGGGTCAAGACTGATTTGCATATGGCTAGGTTCAAACTGGAATGGCATGGTGAGCAAAAAAATTATGGACTTAGGCCCAGCTCTCTGTATTGGGGTATATGTATGACATTGTTCTGCATTCTGTCCATCAACTGTTGTTTTTGCATTTGTCACCCCGAGTAGGACGGGTATGCTCAGATGTGAGTCCTGTGCTCTCCATGCCACTGGAATCAAGCTATCCTGGCTGATGAAGGCTGAAAGCCCGAAACCGGTACTAGGATACTTGTTTCCAGTCCAGGCAGGACCTGGCGTGGAAATTCCGGCTGGTCTGTTCCAATGGGGCGCATGGTCAAGACTGATTTGCATTTGGCTGGGTTCAAACTGGAGTGGCATGGTGAGCAAAAAACAATGGATTTAGGCCCAGATCCCTGTACTGGGGTGAATGCATGACATTGTTCTGCATTCTGTCCATCAACTGTTGTTTTGGCATTTGCCACCCCAAATGGGACGTGTATTCTCAGACGTGAGTCCAGTGCTGTCCATGCCACTCGAATCAAGCTATCCTGGCTGATGAGGGCTGAAAGCCTGAAACCGGTTCTAGGAATCTTGTTTCCAGTCCAGGCAGGTCCTGGCTTGGAGGTTCGGGCTGGACTCTTCCCATGGGGCACAGGGTCAAGACTGATTTGTATATGGCTGGGTTCAGATTGGAATGGCATGGTGAGCAAAAAAACGATGGATTTAGGCCCAGATCCCTGTACTGGGGTGAATGTATGACATTGTTCTGCATTCAGTCCATCAACTGTTGTTTTTGGATTTGTCACCCCGAGTGGGACGGGTATGCTCAGACGTGAGTCCCGTGCTCTCGCTGCCACTGGAATCAAGCTATCCTGGCTGATGAGGGCTGAAATCCCGAAACTGGTCAAAGGAAGCTTGTTTCTAGTCCAGGCAGGACCTGGCTTAGCAGTTCAGGCTGGACTGTCCCCATGGGGCACAGGGTCTTGACTGATTTGCATACGGCTGGGTTCAAACTGGAATGGCATGGTGAGCACCAAAACGATGGATTTAGGCCCAGATCTTTGTACTGGGGTGGCTGTATGACATTGTTCTGCATTCTGTCCATCAACTGTTTTTTTTGCAAATTAAAGGTTGCCATGAAGAATATCAAGGCTGCACAGTTCTGAATCCACTTCATGCCTTTTAATTCACTACCGGGTACTCCATGAACCTTTCTTACACTTGCTGGTTCCTGCTCTCTCTCTTAGTGATGTTTTTTCCATTATTCTCTTCCTCCGAGTTTCTGCTGTTAGTTTTTTCCTTTCTTTTTCTTAATGAATGTCTGATAAAGAAAAATAAGTGCTGGTCTCCAAAAATGAGTGTCAGTAGACCCCACCTACTCAAATGAAGCACTAATAATCAGAGAACAGATGTGTGAATAGCATGAAGAGAATAGCCTGGAACAGTTTCTGCTATGTCAATGCCCAAGACTACAGCCTCAATAGGTTCTGAAATATGTACATCAGTAAAACCAAGGTGTTCCAGAGAGTGGAGAACCTAAGCTCAGGAGCAGGTCCTGATCTTTTCTGTATAACAGTCAAATTGTGTCTCTAGTGTTCTCTCTTAGCTTGATAAGTATTACCAACGCAGTGCCAAAAATGGATATTCTTCAGCGTTTCACAAATGTATATTAACAGACTTAATACACTAACCTCTTCATCGGATTTATTCTCAATTGTCTGATCCAGCTTCTTGACTGCATCACTGGGTGCAGGTAGCTGGAAGAAACCAAAAAGCAGCGCTAACATTTACAACAACAAAAAATGATATGTGCTCATAATTTTCCATTTCGTTTACAGACATCACAGAATTGTATCTGATGTGATCACTGGGTTTCTTTCTAACCCTGACCTCTTTACCAGTGATGGAGACATAAGTGTAAATCAAAAAGAATGTGCCAAATGAAGGTATGTGATTACCTCTCCAAAAAGTGAATTTGGCGGATGGGAAATGAGCAGGTGCATGAAAATCTTAAAAAAATGTCACGGTATATAATTAGAAGTTGAAAAGAAAAGATTTCCAGGAATGTTCATGAGAATATGGAAAATGTTTTCAATACTTTTAAATAAAGAGTGCTGAAGTGGCGATAAAGGATATGAGTGTCTGAGGAGTGGACTGGACTAAAGTAGCAGGAGTAATAAAGAATGGATAAGGGCCGGTGCCTAAAGCTGCTCAGAAGCTGGCTGCCGGTAAATTAAAGGTTGACATGAAGAATATCGAGGATGCACAGTCTTAAATCCACTTCTTGCCTTTTATTTCAGTACCGGGCCCTCCCTGTCAGTTTCTTACACTTGCTGGTTCCTGCTTTTTCTCTTAGTGATGGTTTTTCTGTTTTTCACTTCCTCTGAGTTTCTGCTTTTGTTTTTTCCTTCTTTTTACTCAGTAAATATCTGATGAGGAAAAATAAGTGCTGGTCCCCAAAAATGAGCGTCAGTGGCCCCCACCAACTCAAATGAAGCACTAATAATCAGAGAACGGATGTGTGAAGAGAATAGCCTGGAACAGTTTCTGCTATGTCAATGCCCAAGACTTCAGCCTCAATAGGTTCTGAAATGTGTGCATCAGCAAAACCAAGATGTTCCAGAGGGTGGAAACCCAAAGCTCGGGAGCAGGTTCTGATCTTTTTTGTATCAAAGTCAAAGTATGATGCTAGTGTTCTCTCTCAGCATGACAAGCATTACCAACTCAGTGCCAAACAGGATATTCTTCAGAGTTTCACAAATGTATATTAACAGACGTAATACACTAACCTCTTCATCGGATTTTTTCTCAATTGTCTGCTCCAGCTTCTTGACTGCAACACTGGTTGCAGGTGACTGGAAGAAACCAAAAAGCAGAGCTAACATTTACAACAACAAACAATGATGTGTGCTCTTCATTTTGCATTTCGTTTACAGACATCACAGAATTGCATCTGATGTGAGCACTGGGTTTGTTTCTGCCCCTGACCACTTTACCAGTGATGGAGCCATAAGTGTAAATCAGATATAATGTGACAAATGGAGGTATGCGATTACATCTCCAAAAAATGAATTTTGCTGATGGGAAATGAGCAGGTGCATGAAAATCCCAAAAAAATGTCACGTATATAAATAGTAGTTGAAAAGAACAGGTTTCCAGAAAAGTTCTCGAGAATATGGAAACTGTTTTCAATACTATTATATAAAGAGTGCGGAAGTGGTGATAAAAGAGGTGAGAGTCTGAAGAGTGGACTGGACTAAAGGAGCATGAGTAATAAAAAATGTATAAGGGCCTGTGCCTAAAACTGCTCAGAAGCTGTCTGCCGGTAAATTAAAGGAGATACCAAAGGGGATGATGGACGGAGAGCTTGAGCAAATCAAACACTCACCCCGTGCACTGATCTGAGTTTAATCTATCATCATTCTTTAGCTCACTCCACCACCCCAGTACAGACATGGCCATATGCAAATCAGTCTGACCCTGTGCCTCATGGGAACAGTCCAGCCCGAACTGCTAAGCCATGTCTTCCCTGGTCCGGAAACAAGCATCCTGGGACCGTTTTTGGGTTCATAACCCTCATCAGCCAGGCTATCTTGAATCCAGTAGCAAATTGAGCAAGGGACCCACATCTGGGCATACCCTGCCAACTTAGGGCAAACAAAGCGATACCAAAGGGGATAATGGACAGAGCGCTTGAGCAAATCAAACACTCACCCCCAGTCAACTGATCTGGGTTTAATCCATCATCATTCTTTAGCTCACTACATCATCCTAGTTCAGACACTGCCATACGCAAATCAATTATGACCCTGAGCCTCATGGGACCAGTCCAGCGTGTACTGTCAAGCCATGTCTTCCCTGGACCGGAAACAAGCATCCTGGGACCAGTTTCGGGTTCATAACCCTCATCAAGCAGGCTATCTTGAATCCAGTGGCAAAGTGAGCAAGGGATCCACATCTGGGCATACCCTGCCAACTTGGCGCGAACAAATTGATACCAAAGGGAATGATGGACGGAGCGCTTGAGCAAATCAAACACTCACCCCAGGTCAACTGATCTGGGTTTAATCCATCATCATTCTTTAGCTCACTCCACCATCATAGTTCAGACACGGCCATATGCAAATCAATTATGACCCTGAGCCTCATGGGAACAGTCCAGCTCGTACTGTCAAGCCATGTCTTCCCTGGACCGGAAACAAGCATCCTGGGACCGGTTTTGGGTTCATAACCCTCATCAGCCAGGCTATCTTGAATCCAGTGGCAAAGTGAGCAAGGGATCCACATCTGGGCATACCCTGCCAACTTAGGGCGAACAAATTGATACCAAAGGGAATGATTTACGGAGCGCTTAAGCAAATCAAACACTCACCCCCAGTCAACTGATCTGGGTTTAATCCATCATCATTCGCTAGCTCACTCCACCACCCTAGTTCAGACATGGCCATATGCAAATCAATTATGACCCTGAGCCTCCTGTGAACAGTCCAGCCCAAACTGCCAAGCCATGTCTTCCCTAGACCGGAAACAAGCATCCTGGGACCAGTTTCGGGTTCATAACCCTTATCAGCCAGACTATCATGAATCCAGTGGCAAAGTGAGCAAGGGGCAGGGTCAAGACAGATTTGCATATGGCTGGGTTCAAACTGGAATGGCATGGTTAGCAGAAAAGTTCACGAGAATATGGAAAATGTTTTCAATACTATTATATAAAGAGTGCGGAAGTGGTGATAAAAGAGGTGAGAGTCTGAAGAGTGGACTGGACTAAAGGAGCATGAGTAATAAAAAATGTATAAGGGCCAGTGCCTAAAACTGCTCAGAAGCTAGCTGCCGGTAAATTAAAGGTGATACCAAAGGGGATGATGGACGGAGAGCTTGAGCAAATCAAACACTCACCCCGTCCACTGATATGAGTTTAATCTATCATCATTCTTTAGCTCACTCCACCACCCCAGTTCAGACATGGCCATATGCAAATCAGTCTGACCCTGTGCCTCATGGGAACAGTCCAGCCCGAACTGCCAAGCCATGTCTTCCCTAGACCGGAAAAAAGCAACCTGGGACCAGTTTCGGGTTCATAACCCTCATCAGCCAGGCTATCTTGAATCCAGTGGCAAAGTGAGCAAGGGACAGGGTCAAGACAGATTTGCGTATGGCTGGGTTCAAACTGGAATGGCATGGTGAGCAAAAAAACGATGGACTTAGGCCCAGCTCTCTGTATTGGGGCATATGTATGACATTGTTCTGCATTCTGTCCATCAACTATTGTTTTTGCATTTGTCACCCCGAGTGCGACGGGTATGCTCAGACGTGAGTCCCGTGCTCTCGCTGCCACTGGAATCAAGCTATCCTGGCTGATTAGGGCTGAAATCCTGAAACTCGTCAAAGGAAGCTTGTTTCTAGTCGAGTCAGGACCTGGCTTGGCAGTTCCGGCTGGACTGTCCCCATGGGGCACAGGGTTTTGACTGATTTGCATACAGCTAGGTTCAAACTGGAATGGCATGGTGAGCAACAAAACAATGGATTTAGGCCCAGATCTCTGTACTGGGGTGAATGTATGACATTGTTCTGCATTCTGTCCATAAACTGTTGTTTTTGCAAATTAAAGGTTGCCATGAAGAATATCAAGGCTGCACAGTTCTGAAACCACATCATGCCTTTTAATTCACTAGCGGGTACTCCCTGAACATTTCTTACACTTGCTGGTACCTGCTCTCTCTCTTAGTGATGTTTTTCCATTATTCTCTTCCTCAGAGTTTCTGCTGTTAGTTTTTTCCTTTCTTTTTCTTAGTGAATGTCTGATAAAGAAAAATAAGTGCTGGTCCCCAAAAATGAGTGTCAGTGGACCCCACCAACTCAAATGAAGCACTAATAATCAGACAACAGATGTGTGAATAGCATGAAGAGAATTGCCTGGAACAGTTTCTGCTATGTCAATGCCCAAGACTACAGCCTCAATAGGTTCTGAAATATGTACATCAGTAAAACCAAGGTGTTCCAGAGAGTGGAGAGCCTAAACTCAGGAGCAGGTCCTGATCTTTTCTGTATCACAGTCAAATTGTGTCTCTAGTGTTCTCTCTTAGCTTGATAAGTATTACCAACTCAGTGCCAAAAAGGATATTCTTCAGCGTTTCACAAATGTATATGAACAGACTAAATACACTAACCTCTTCATCGGATTTATTCTCAATTGTCTGATCCAGCTTCTTGACTGTATCACTGGGTGCAGGTAGCTGGAAGAAACCAAAAACCAGAGCTAACATTTACAACAACAAAAAATGATGTGTGCTCATCATTTTCCATTTCGTTTACAGACATCACAGAATTGTTTCTGATGTGATCACTGGGTTTCTTTCTAACCCTGACCTCTTTACCAGTGATGGAGACATAAGTGTAAATCAAAAAGAATGTGCCAAATGGAGGTTTGTGATCACCTCTCCAAAAAGTGAATTTTGCGAATGGGAAATGAGCAGGTGCATGAAAATCTTAAAAAATGTCACGGTATATAATTAGAAGTTGAAAAGAAAAGATTTCCAGGAATGTTCACGAGAATATGGAAAATGTTTTCAATACTTTTATATAAAGAGTGCTGAAGTGGCGATAAAGGATATGAGTGTCTGAGGAGTGGACTGGACTAAAGGAGCAGGAGTAATAAAGAAAGGATAAGGGCCGGTGCCTAAAGCTGCTCAGAAGCTGGCTGCTGGGAAATTAAAGGTTGACATGAAGAATATCGAGGCTACACAGTCTTATATCCACTTCTTGCCTTTTAATTCACTACCGGGCCCTCCCTGTCAGTTTCTTACACTTGCTGGTTCCTGCTTTTTCTCCAAGTGATGGATTTTCTGTTTTTCACTTCCTCTGAGTTTCTGCTTTTGTTTTTTCCTTCTTTTTACTCAGTAAATGTCTGATGAAGAAAAATAAGTGCTGTTCCCCAAAAATGAGCGTCAGTGGCCCCCACCAACTCAAATGAAGCACTAAAAATCAGAGAACGGATGTGTGAAGAGAATAGCCTGGAACAGTTTCTGCTATGTCAATGCCCAAGACTCGACATGTCAGAGAGGGAGCATGAAAGAGGGGACATTCACACGTTGCTTCTACCCCGATCGGAACTGCCGAGAGTTGCCCCACCGCTCCTCCGGCTGGCGGTGGCATATTGGCGGAAGGCATTGAAATACACTTCCCCCACGACATCTTATGCCCCCACAATCCCGCTTTTGGGTATACCGCTGGGCTCGGGAACACTCACGAAGAACAAACTAATGACTTGGCAGGACGCAGGTGTGTCACATGTGGGCGACCTGTTCGCAGAGGGGCGCCTACTGTCCTTTGAAGATTTCCAGGCTGCGCATGGCGTTCCTAAGGGCTCCTTCCTTTTACACGCAGGCCTTCGTCACTATATAACGCACAAGTGGGCACCTGAAGGACAAGAGCCAGCTATAAACCCCCTGATAACAATGCACTACCTCATGGGCACGGGTAGCCATCTGACCAAATGGCTCACTGCTAGTATCACTACGGGGAGGGCGATCCCTCTATCACCACTCAGGACAGCATGGGAAGGAGATGTTGGTAGGCCACTGAGGGACAAAGAATGGGAACGCATTCTCCAGTTTCCCAAGAAGGTAGCTAGGAACCCCAAATTTAAGTTTATTCAGCTGATGTTACTACATAGAGCCTACCTGACCCCACATCGCATACGCATGATGTTCCCCGACACGAGTGGTACCTGCCCCCGGTGCGACGCTAACGACGCATCGCTAATACATATGCTTTGGCAATGTCCCAAGTTGGGTTATTACTGGACCACCATCGCTGACTAGCTTGAGAGAGCTGGCACCCTGTCCCGATCACTCACCCTAGAATATACACTATTGGGGCTGGGACCGTCAACTCGCACGAGAACCGTAGCGACACGTTTCACAGACTTGGCCCTGTTACTAGCGAAGCGAGCAATCACGATGAGATGGAAGTCCCTCAAACCACCTGACCCGGATTTATGGAAGGCAGAGGTAATAAGATGGGGCAAGGCAGAAGGCGAAGCGCTGCAGCGAGAGGAACGCAGAGGCCTCAGGAAAACACTGATTTCCCTGGACTGGTTCACCGTACTGGGAACCTTCGAGGCTGGGGATGATGGGGATTATGGGGATGATGGGGATACAGATAACTCACTACATACAGGATGAATGTGTCCAGCCCTTCTAGACATTCCGAGTATCATCACGGTATGTGGTGCGCTGTGCTGAGGTACAGAGAACCCCGTACCATTGACAATTCTATCCCAGCCTGCCCATGTGTATGGACAAAACTGAAATTGCGGAGTAATGAGTGACCCAGATGTAAATATCACATTTATACGCACATTGGAAGAGTGTCGGGAGGGATTCTAGAGGGTGGGGGAGGGTATGGGAATGTTATGGGATTGTTAAGTTACCATGGTTCCGGACGGAAACGAAAAATCAATGATACTAAGTACCTGTGAGTACTGAGCAAGCATATACATGTGACATTCTGTTTACTGCTGCGCCCGAATATGTATGTAACTGCCCCAATTGCTATGCTAATAAACAGATTTTTAAAAAAAAATGTCAATGCCCAAGACTTCAGCCTCAATAGGTTCTGAAATGTGTGCATCAGCAAAACCAAGATGTTCCAGAGGGTGGAGAACCAAAGCTCGGGAGCAGGTCCTGATCTTTTTTGTATCAAAGTCAAAGTATGATGCCAGTGTTCTCTCTCAGCATGACAAGCATTACCAACTCAGTGCCAAACAGGATATTCTTCAGAGTTTCACAAATGTATATTAACAGACCTAATACACTAACCTCTTCATCAGATTTTTTCTCAATTGTCTGCTCCAGCTTCTTGACTGCAACACTGGTTGCAGGTGACTGGAAGAAACCAAAAAGCAACAACAAAAAATGATGTGTGCTCTTCATTTTGCATTTTGTTTACAGACATCACAGAATTGCATCTGATGTGAGCACTGGGTTTGTTTCTAACCCTGACCACTTTACCAGTGATGGAGCCATAAGTGTAAATCAGAAATAATGTGACAAATGGAGGTATGCGATTAAATCTCCAAAAAATGAATTTTGCTTATGGGAAATGAGCAGGTGCATGAAAATCCCCAAAAAATGTCACGTATATAAATAGTAGTTGAAAAGAACAGATTTCCAGAAAAGTTCACGAGAATATGGAAAATGTTTTCAATACAATTATATAAAGAGTGCGGAAGTGGTGATAAAAGAGGTGAGAGTCTGAAGAGTGGACTGGACCAAAGGAGCATGAGTAATAAACAAGCATTAGCAATGCAATAGGTCTCGCATTAGTGGAAGTTCGAGCTATTGGTGTTGCAAATGCCAATGTTTGTCTGTTATGTTTTTTTTATTTGCAGTGGAGTGATCATTTGATCTATTTCAAGAGATAAAAAGGAAAGGGGATGGAGAGCAAACAGTGGAAAGCAGGGGGGGGGTACGAATAGTGGTTACACTGCTGCCATATCGGCGCATTAAACGTGGATCTGCCTCAACACTAACCATGGGTAAACAACATATAAAAAAAAGGATAGAAATAAAGTTTCCTTTAAGCAGCAAAAAGGTGTAAACAAGTAATATAACGTTATTACACAAAAAGTAGAGCATAAGTAATCCCATGCCACATAATGAGGCGTGCGCCGCGCTGATCTTAACCAACGCAAATGGAGTTGATAAAAACAAATTACCAGCTTCCTCGTCACATCTAAAGTGCCAATGTGGAGGGTCGAGAGGGTAGGGAGGAGGAGACAGCTGCAGGCCAGGAGAGGGAGCGAAGAGCAGCTGTTTGGAACAGGAAGCAATTAACAAAGGAAGAGTCGTACTGCGCTGTGCAAAAGTAAAGGCGTGTATGTTAAAGGGCGGTGCTCAGCTCTGCAAAGGGCGTAGATTATGAAAAAATAAAGGCAAGTTTAAAGTGAAAGCTGCACCTATAATAAAGACTTGATGTTTTGAAAAGTGGATACAGCGAACCTCACATAAAAAGAAGCGCTCAGCCGCTATTAATTGAGTGAAAGCGCGGCATGTTGCGCTCTGAAAAATAAAGACATTGTGGTTTAAAATGGTAAAATAAAACAAGACGGAGGGCATTGCTGTGGAGAGGGGTGAGGAGAAATGCGACACGGCGGGCAGGGGAAGGGGCGGAGCGGGGAGAGCGGCATGAGGGTGTGAAGCAGCAGAGGCCTTTGAAGTGAAGCTAAGCTTCACTTCAAAGCTGTGGGAGGAGTGCGGCTCAGGCAGAGCGCACGCTGGGGGAAGCTTGTGGGGCGGAGCGGGAAGAGCTGCTGGGGAACAGATGGCTGGCGATTTGATGCTGTGCATGTGCATTGACCTAAAAGCGCACGGGCACAGCATCAAATCGCCAGTTAGTTAAAGTCTGTTTAAGCCCCTATAGTCTCGCTCCGCTCAATGCGCATGCGCATTGACAGGTCGCGAGACCTAAAAATGGAAAAGGGCCAGTGCCTAAAACTGCTCAGAAGCAGGCTGCCGGTAAATTAAAGGTGATACCAAAGGGGATGATGGACGGAGAGCTTGAGCAATCAAACACTCACCCCGTCCACTGATCTGAGTTTAATCTATCATCATTCTTTAGCTCACTCCACCACCCCAGTACAGACATGGCCATATGCAAATCAGTCTGACCCTGTGCCTCATGGGAACAGTCCAGCCCGAACTGCCAAGCCATGTCTTCCCTGGACCAGAAACAAGCATCCTGGGACCGGTTTCGGGTTCATAACACTCATCAGCCAGGTTATCTTCAACCCAATGGCAAAGTGAGCAAAGGACCCACATCTGGGCAAACCCTGCCAACTTAGGGCGAACAAAGCGATACTAAAGGCGATGCTGGACGGTGCGCTTGAGCAAATCAAATACACATCCACAGTCAACTGATCTGGGTTTAATTCATCATCATTCTTTAGCTCACCCCAACACCCCAGTTCAGACATGGCCATATGCAAATCAGTCTGACCCTGTGCCTCATGGGAACAGTCCAGCCCGTACTGCCAAACCGTGACTTCCCTGGACCGGAAACAAGCATCCTGGGACCGGTTTCGGGTACATAACCCTCATCAGCCAGGCGATCTTGAATCCAGTGGCAAAGTGAGCAAGGGACCCACATCTGGGCATACCCTACAAACTTAGGGCGTACAAAGCGATACCAAAGGGAATGATGGACAGAGCGCTTGAGCAAATCAAACACTCACCCCCAGTCAACTGATCTGGGTTTAATCCATCATCATTCTTTAGCTCACTCCACCACCCTAGTTCAGACATGGCCATATGCAAATCAATCATGACCCTGATCCTCATGTGAACAGTCCAGCCCGAACTGCCAAGCCATGTCTTCCCTAGACCGGAAACAAGCATCCTGGGACCAGTTTCGGGTTCATAACCCTCATCAGCCAGGTTATCTTGAATCCAGTGGCAAAGTGAGCAAGGGACAGGGTCAAGACTGATTTGCATATGGCTGGGTTCAAACTGGAATGGCATGGTGAGCAAAAAAATGATGGACTTAGGCCCAGCTTTCTGTATTGGGGTATATGTATGACATTGTTCTGCATTCTGTCCATCAATTGTTGTTTTTGCATTTGTCACCCCGAGTGAGATGGGTATGCTCAGACGTGAGTCCCGTGCTCTCGCTGCCACTGGAATCAAGCTATCCTGGCTGATGAGGGCTGAAATCCTGAAACTCGTCAAAGGAAGCTTGTTTCTAGTCGAGTCAGGACCTGGCTTGGCAGTTCAGGCTGGACTGTCCCCATGGGGCACAGGGTTTTGACTGATTTGCATACAGCTAGGTTCAAACTGGAATGGCATGGTGAGCAACAAAACGATGGATTTAGGCAAAGATCTCTGTACTGGGGTGAATGTATGATATTGTTCTGCATTCTGTCCATCAACTGTTGTTTTTGCAAATTAAAGGTTGCCATGAAGAATATCAAGGCTGCACAGTTCTGAAACCACGTCATGCCTTTTAATTCACTAGCGGGTACTCCCTGAACCTTTCTTACACTTGCTGGTACCTGCTCTCTCTCTTAGTGATGTTTTTCCATTATTCTCTTCCTCAGAGTTTCTGCTGTTAGTTTTTTCCTTTCTTTTTCTTAGTGAATGTCTGATAAAGAAAAATAAGTGCTGGTCCCCAAAAATGAGTGTCAGTGGACCCCACCAACTCAAATGAAGCACTAATAATCACACAACAGATGTGTGAATAGCATGAAGAGAATTGCCTGGAGCAGTTTCTGCTATGTCAATGCCCAAGACTACAGCCTCAATAGGTTCTGAAATATGTACATCAGTAAAACCAAGGTGTTCCAGAGAGTGGAGAATCTAAACTCAGGAGCAGGTCCTGATCTTTTCTGTATAACAGTCAAATTGTGTCTCTAGTGTTCTCTCTTAGCTTGATAAGTATTACCAACTCAGTGCCAAAAAGGATATTCTTCAGCGTTTCACAAATGTATATGAACAGACTAAATACACTAACCTCTTCATCGGATTTATTCTCAATTGTCTGATCCAGCTTCTTGACTGCATCACTGGGTGCAGGTAGCTGGAAGAAACCAAAAACCAGAGCTAACATTTACAACAACAAAAAATGATGTGTGCTCATCATTTTCCATTTCGTTTACAGACATCACAGAATTGTTTCTGATGTGATCACTGGGTTTCTTTCTAACCCTGACCTCTTTACCAGTGATGGAGACATAAGTGTAAATCAAAAAGAATGTGCCAAATGGAGGTTTGTGATCACCTCTCCAAAAAGTGAATTTGGCGAATGGGAAATGAGCAGGTGCATGAAAATCTTAAAAAATGTTACGGTATATAATTAGAAGTTGAAAAGAAAAGATTTCCAGGAATGTTCACGAGAATATGGAAAATGTTTTCAATACTTTTATATAAATAGTGCTGAAGTGGCGATAAAGGATATGAGTGTCTGAGGAGTGGACTGGACTAACGGAGCAGGAGTAATAAAGAAAGGATAAGGGCCGGTGCCTAAAGCTGCTCAGAAGCTGGCTGCCGGTAAATTAAAGGTTGACATGAAGAATATCGAGGCTACACAGTCTTATATCCACTTCTTGCCTTTTAATTCACTACCGGGCCCTCCCTGTCAGTTTCTTACACTTGCTGGTTCCTGCTTTTTCTCTAAGTGATGGATTTTCTGTTTTTCACTTCCTCTGAGTTTCTGCTTTAGTTTTTTCCTTCTTTTTACTCAGTAAATGTCTGATGAAGAAAAATAAGTGCTGGTCCCCAAAAATGAGCGTCAGTGGCCCCCACCAACTTAAATTAAGCACTAAAAATCAGAGAACGGATGTGTGAAGAGAATAGCCTGGAACAGTTTCCGCTATGTCAATGCCCAAGACTTCAGCCTCAATAGGTTCTGAAATGTGTGCATCAGCAAAACCAAGATGTTCCAGAGGGTGGAGAACCAAAGCTCGGGAGCAGGTCCTGATCTTTTTTGTATCAAAGTCAAAGTATGATGCTAGTGTTCTCTCTCAGCATGACAAGCATTACCAACTCAGTGCCAAACAGGATATTCTTCAGAGTTTCACAAATGTATATTAACAGACTTAATACACTAACCTCTTCATCAGATTTTTTCTCAATTGTCTGCTCCAGCTTCTTGAATGCAACACTGGTTGCAGGTGACTGGAAGAAACCAAAAAGCAACAACAAAAAATGATGTGTGCTCTTCATTTTGCATTTTGTTTACAGACATCACAGAATTGCATCTGATGTGAGCACTGGGTTTGTTTCTAACCCTGACCACTTTACCAGTGATGGAGTCATAAGTGTAAATCAGAAATAACGTGACAAATGGAGGTATGCGATTAAATCTCCAAAAAATGAATTTTGCTTATGGGAAATGAGCAGGTGCATGAAAATACCAAAAAAATGTCATGTATATAAATAGTAGTTGAAAAGAACAGATTTCAAGAAAAGTTCACGAGAATATGGAAAATGTTTTCAATACAAATATATAAAGAGTGCGGAAGTGGTGATAAAAGAGGTGAGAGTCTGAAGAGTGGACTGGACCAAAGGAGCATGAGTAATAAACAAGCACTGCAATAGGTCTCGCATTAGTGGAAGTTCGAGCTATTGATGTTGCAAATGCCAATGTTTGTCTGTTATGTTTTTTTTTTATTTGCAGTGGAGTGATCATTGGATCTATTTAAAGAGATAAAAAGGAAAGGGGATGGAGAGCAAACAGTGGAAAGCAGGGGGGGTACGAATAGTGGTTACACTGCTGACATATCGCCGCATTAAACGTGGATCTGCCTCATCACTAACCATGGGTAAACAACATATAAAAAAAAGGATAGAAATAAAGTTTCCTTTAAGCAGCAAAAAGGTGTCAACAAGTAACATAACGTTATTGCACAAAAAGTAGAGCATAAGTAATCCCATGCCACATAATGAGGCGTGCGCCGCACTGATCTTAACCAACGCGAATGGAGTTGATAAAAACAAATTACCAGCTTCCTCGTCACATCTAAAGTGCCAATGTGGAGGGTCGAGAGGGTAGGGAGGAGGAGACAGCTGCAGGCCAGGAGAGGGAGCGAAGAGCAGCTGCTTGGAACAGGAAGCAATTAACAAAGGAAGAGTCGTACTGCGCTGTGCAAAAGTAAAGGCGTGTGTGTTAAAGGGCGGTGCTCAGCTCTGCAAAGGGCGTAGATTATGAAAAACTAAAGGCAAGTTTAAAGTGAAAGCTGCCCCTATAATAAAGACTTGATGTTTTGAAAAGTGGATACAGTGAACCTCGTATAAAAAAAGCGCTCAGCCGCTATTAATTGAGTGAAAGCGCGGCATGTTGCGCTCTGAAAAATAAAGACATTGTGGTTTAAAATGGTAAAATAAAACAAGACGGAGGGTATTGCTGTGGAGAGGGGGGAGGAGAAATGCGACACGGCGGGCAGGGGAGGGGGCGGAGCGGGGAGAGCGGCATGAGGGTGTGAAGCAGCAGGGGCCTTTGAAGTGAAGCTAAGCTTCACTTCAAAGCTGTGGGAGGAGTGCGGCTCAGGCAGAGCGCACGCTGGGGGAAGCTTGTGGGGCGGAGCAGGAAGAGCTGCTGGGGAACAGATGGCTGGCGATTTGATGCTGTGCACGCGCATTTTAGGTCAATGCGCTTGTGCATTGACCTAACAGTGCACGGGCACAGCATCAAATCGCCAGTTAGTTAAAGTCTGTTTAAGCCCCTATAGTCTCGCTCCGCTCAATGCGCATGCGCATTGACAGGTCGCGAGACCTAAAAATGGATAAGGGCCAGTGCTTAAAACTGCTCAGAAGCTGGCTGCCGGGAAATTAAAGGTGATACCAAAGGGGATGATGGACGGAGAGCTTGAGCAATCAAACACTCACCCCGTCCACTGATCTGAGTTTAATCTATCATCATTCTTTAGCTCACTCCACCACCCCAGTACAGACATGGCCATATGCAAATCAGTCTGACCCTGTGCCTTATGGGAACAGTCCAGCCCGAACTGCCAAGCCATGTCTTTCCTGGACCAGAAACAAGCATCCTGGGACCGGTTTCGTGTTCATAACACTCATTAGCCAGGCTATCTTCAACCCAATGGCAAAGTGAGCAAGGGACCCACATCTGGGCAAACCCTGCCAACTTAGGGCGAACAAAGCGATACTAAAGGGGATGCTGGACGGTGCGCTTGAGCAAATCAAATACACATCCCCAGTCAACTGATCTGGGTTTAATTCATCATCATTCTTTAGCTCACCCCAACACCCCAGTTCAGACATGGCCATATGCAAATCAGTCTGACCCTGTGCCTCATGGGAACAGTCCAGCCCGTACTGCCAAACCGTGACTTCCCTGGACCGGAAACAAGCACCCTGGGACCGGTTTCGGGTACATAACCCTCATCAGCCAGGCGATCTTGAATACAGTGGCTAAGTGAGCAAGGGACCCACATCTGGGCATACCCTACAAACTTAGGGCGTACAAAGCGATACCAAAGGGAATGATGTACAGAGCGCTTGAGCAAATCAAACACTCACCCCCAGTCAACTGATCTGGGTTTAATCCATCATCATTCTTTAGCTCACTCCACCACCCTAGTTCAGACATGGCCATATGCAAATCAATCATGACCCTGAGCCTCATGTGAACAGTCCAGCCCGAACTGCCAAGCCATGTCTTCCCTAGACCGGAAACAAGCATCCTGGGACCAGTTTCGGGTTCATAACCCTCATCAGCCAGGTTATCTTGAATCCAGTGGCAAAGTGAGCAAAGGACAGGGTCAAGACTGATTTGCATATGGCTGGGTTCAAACTGGAATGGCAAGGTGAGCAAAAAAATGATGGACTTAGGCCCAGCTTTCTGTATTAGGGTATATGTATGACATTGTTCTGCATTCTGTCCATCAACTGTTGTTTTTGCATTTGTCACCCCGGGTGGGACGGGTGTGCTCAGACGTGAGTCCCGTGCTCTCGCTGCCACTGGAATCAAGCTATCCTGGCTGATGAGGGCTGAAATCCTGAAACTCGTCAAAGGAAGCTTGTTTCTAGTCGAGTCAGGACCTGGCTTGGCAGTTCAGGCTGGACTGTCCCCATGGGGCACAGGGTTTTGACTGATTTGCATACAGCTAGGTTCAAACGAACAAGTTACTTACCTTCGGTAACTCTTTTTCTGGTAGATACTATATCTGCCTGTGGATTCCTCACCTTGTGAATATCCCCTTGCGTCAGCAACATTTGGAAATTCTTTTTGTAGCTTCACGCCGACGTGGATCCGGACGTCACAGAGGCACGGCACCGCACGCGACCTCGCTGACGTCACCGGCGCCTATAACAGGCCCACGCCGGCGTGATGACATCAGTTCCGCCCTTTTTTCCGTGCCATCGAGGCACACGGACGGACCGATGATAGTAGAAGTACACACAGTATACATAGTACAGAAACCAAGGTAACACACACAGTGTGAAGCAAATGCAATAACAACATTTGAAATAAACATTTCCATGACAATAAAATAACACATCATAGAAACTCTGGCATAGAAGAGTGGACAACGGGGAGGCGGGTGGGTCAGTGAGGAATCCACAGGCAGATATAGTATCTACCAGAAAAAGCGTTACCGAAGGTAAGTAACTTGTTCTTCTGATAGATACATCTGCCGTGTGGATTCCTCACCTTGTGAATAGAGTCCCACAGCAGTCCCCACTCCCGGAGGAGGGTGTCCACTCTGCTATACCAGGAAATCTTGGAGGACAGAGCGAGCGAAATGGCCGTCCCTCCTCACCTCGGTATCCAAGCAGTAGTGCTTCGCGAAAGTGTGGAGGGAGGCCCAAGTCGCGGCTCTGCAAATGTCCTCAACAGGTACACCTCTAGACAAAGCAGATGTTGCAGACTTTGCTCTAGTCGAATGTGCTCTAATACCCTCTGGTGGGTCCTTACCAGCCAAAGAGTAGCAGATCTTAATGCAGAGGACGATCCATCTCGACAAAGTCCTCTTATGGACCGCTCTTCCTTTCTTGCAGCCAGCAAAGCCAACGAAGAGCTGGTCGTCCACTCGACAGTCTTTTGTCCTGTCCAAGTAAAAAGACACCGCCCTCTTGGGGTCAAGACGGTGTAATCTCTCCTCCTTCTTGGAAGGGTGAGGGGGAGGATAAAAGGTAGGAAGGGTAATGGATTGACCAAGGTGGAAAGGAGTCACCACCTTAGGCAGAAAAGCAGCCCTGGTCCTAAGAACCATTCGTTCAGCATGAATGGTCAGGAATGGGGGCTTGGAACTAAGAGCTTGAAGCTCACTTACCCTCCTTGCCGAGGTGATTGCAACGAGAAAAACCGTTTTCAAAGTTAGAAGACTCATGGGACACTTGTGAAGAGGCTCAAAGGGAGCACCCATCAAAAATGTCAAAACTAGATTCAAATCCCACTGAGGCACAACAAAGGGTGTAGGAGGGAACCTATTAGTAAGGCCCTTCAAAAACCTTAAAACAATGGGAGACTTAAAAAGAGAAGGCTGGTCAGGCATACAGATAAATGCCGACAGCGCAGACAGATAACCCTTCACCGTGGCAACAGCAAGCCCCTGCTGGGCCAGGGAAAGGGCAAACTGGAGCACATCAGATAAATGGGACCTCAAAGGGTCTATAGACTTCTCCCTGCCCCAAACAACACATTTAGACCACCTATAAGAATAGATGGACTTAGTGGAGTCACGCCTGGCTGACAAAATGACATCCACCACATCGTGAGGGAGAGAAAAAGAAATCAGGTTGCCCCGCTCAATCTCCAGGCATGAAGGTGTAAGGTCTGGAGGTGGGGGTGTAGAACCTGCCCCTCCATCTGAGAGAGGAGATCTGCCCTGTGAGGGAGACGGAGCGGCGGGTGAGAGGAGAGGTGGAGAAGGTCTGAATACCACACCCTTCTTGGCCAATCCGGGGCGATCAATATGACTTGGGCCCGGTCTTGGCGAATCTTCCTCAGAACCCGAGGAATCAAGGGTATGGGAGGAAACGCGTAAAGGAGCTGCGAGTCCCAACTCAACTGAAACGCATCTCCCAAGGCTCCTTGCATCGGATACTGGAGACTGCAGAATGACAGGCAGTGAGCATTCTCGTGAGTGGCGAACAGGTCCACCCGAGGTGTCCCCCACATCTGAAAGATGTCGTGAACCACCTCCGAGTGAAGCCTCCACTCGTGATCGGCAGAGAACTGCCGACTGAGACTGTCTGCACGAACGTTCAGAACCCCGGCCAGATGATTTGCCATCAGACAAATCTGATGGTCCTGAACCCAGGACCAGAGACGCAGAGCCTCTCTGCAGAGACACTGCGACCCCACTCCTCCCTGCTTGTTGATGTACCACATCGCGGTCGTGTTGTCCGTCAGGATCTGGACTGACTGACCGCGAAGGGAAGGGAGGAAGGCCTTGAGCGCCAAACGTATCGCCCGCAATTCTAGAAGGTTGATGTGAAGCAATCTTTCCTCTGGAGACCAAAGACCCTTGACCTCCAGGTCTCCCAGATGAGCACCCCACCCAAGAGTGGATGCATCCGTTATCAATGTGGCCATCGATGGAGGAAGTTGAAAAGGCTTTCCTTGTGACAGATTGCCTTCCACGCTCCACCAAGACAGATCCGCTGCAGCTTCTCTGGAGATCCTCACTGACTCCCCGAGATCTCCGTTGTGCTGATACCACTGCCTGCGGAGGCACCACTGGAGTGCCCTCATGTGCCAGCGTGCATGGTTGACCAACAGAATGCATGAAGCCATCAGACCGAGTAGGCGAAGGACCTTCAGGACTGGAACGACCGCTCCATTGTAAAATAAAGGAATCATCTCCCGTATGTCGCGAACTCTTTGAGGGGGAGGGAATGCACGACATACGGTTGTGTCCAGTACCGCACCTATGAACAGGTTGCGCTGTGAGGGCACCAGGTGAGACTTGGGTACATTTATCGAAAAACCCAACCTGTGCAACAACTGAGTTGTCTCTTGCAGATGATGGAGCACCTTCTCTGGCGACTCCGCTTTGATCAGCCAGTCGTCTAGATACGGAAATACATGAATCCCCGTTCTCCTGAGATGAGCTGCCACCACTGCCATCACCTTGGTGAAGACTCGAGGTGCAGTAGTAAGGCCAAACGGAAGGACCACAAACTGGTAATGCTGTGACCCAACCGTGAAACGGAGATACTTTCTGTGAGACTTCAAGATGGGAATATGAAAATACGCATCTTGCAAGTCGATCGACACCATCCAGTCCTCTTCCAACAGCGCCTGAAGAACCTGTGCAAGAGTGAGCATTTTGAACTTTTCCTGCTTCAGGTAAAGGTTCAAAATCCTGAGGTCCAGGATTGGCCGAAGTCTGCCATCTTTCTTGGGGATCAGGAAATACCGGGAGTAGCACCCCTGACCCCTTTCCTGCTCTGGAACCACCTCTATTGCACCCTTTCGAAATAATGCCAGGACTTCTTCCTGCAAGAGAAGCAGGTGGTCTTCCGAACAATAACCCTGGCAAGGAGGGTAATTGAGAGGGAATTCCTGGAAAGGAAGAGCATACCCATTCTCTACAAGATTGAGAACCCAAAGATCTGATGTTATAAATTCCCAATCTTGTAGAAAATGAGTAAGCCGACCCCCTACTGGGCCCACATGATCCGGAATGGCGGATCTAGGGCTGCTTTGCTGCGTTGGCCGGGGGTTGGGAAGGAGAGGAGGAGGAGGAGGAGGAGGAAGCTTGACGACCTCTAGGACGGGGTCTTTGTCTGCCTCTGTACGACTTGTACAGCGTGTTCTGCTGCTGCTGAGGCTGCTGCTGCTGGAATGATCTGTAAGATCGAAAGGAAGATCGGCCAAATCCTCTGAAGCGTCTTCCGGTAGTACCCCTGGATTGAAGGCCTAAAGATTTTGCAGTGGCCCTACTGTCCTTAAAACGCTCCAAGGCAGTATCAGCTTTTTTTCCAAACAGACCTGAACCATCAAAGGGTAAGTCCATTAAAGCAGACTGGACATCAGCAGAAAACTCTGAAGATTTGAGCCAAGCAGCTCTCCTAGTAGCCACAGAGGAACCCATGACTCTTGCCACCGAGTCTGCAGTGTCCAAACCACTCTGGATGACCTGTCTCGCAGCTGCTTGGGTGTCCGAGATTACTTCTTGAAAATCCTTCCTGTCATCCTCAGGAACCTTTGGAATAAGTTGTTTGACAGAGTCCATCAAAGCATGGATATATCTCCCCATCAAACACGTAGCATTGGTTGATTTCAATGCCATGCTGGCTGATGAAAAAACCTTTTTTGCATTTTGGTCCTGTTTCCTGGATTCCTTGTCTCCAGGAACCTGTGGAAATGCCCCAGCAGATTTTTTAGAACAGGCAGCCTGCACTACCAAACTCTCAGGAAGAGGATGCAGGATCATCCGGTGCAGCTCTATACCTTCTCTCCACCGTTCTAGAAACCGCTGGAGCAGACAAGGGTTTCTTCCAGACCTCATAGACAGGTTCAGACAACGCCTCGTTGAATGGTAACATAGGCTCGATCACAGATGAGGGAGAATGAAGTACCTCAGTTAAAATATTGGGTTTATAATCAGCTGTAGGCAGAGTTATGTTTAGTAAACTCGCTGCCTTCTTAATCACAGTGTGGTAAGGCACCACATCCTTAGATGGAGCATTCGATACAGAAGCCAACTCCCATTCAGGTGACAGTTCAAGACCACTGGCTTCACATAAGTCATCAAAGGGATCCTCAGAATCCTGTAATTCTCCTTCCTCAGTATCAGAATACCCATATTTCTCCTCTTCCAAAAGTCTCTGGGCCTTTCTCCGAGACCTTTCTTTCACAATCGAAGTCAAAGGATTCGGAATCGACTCCGACGGGGTCGCTGCCGGCGTCGAACCCGACGTCGGACGAGGCTTCTCGACACGAGGTCGGACAGAATGTTGCCTCGGAGTCACGGGTATCGGCGTCGATGGGATCGGCGTCGATGGAGCCGGCGTCGTGCGCTTCGGCGTCGACGACACCGGTGGTGTCGGAAAATGCCAATGCGGCGGTAGAGCCGGCATAAAGGGCATGAAGGGTGCAGGGGCATAAGCCTGCGGAACCCCTAGGTTAAAGGCCATAGGACCCGTGGGACCAACAGGTGCACCAGACGGGAACATTGCCCTTGAATATACACCATACATGGCGTTCAGGAACTGGGAAGGATCCTGACCTGGAGTCGGAAACTCAGGATACGGACCTCTCGGTTGTTCCCGGGGAGGCGGAGTCGATACGACGTCGACCTCTTCTTCGGGTGCCGGAACCGGAGTCGATGAACCATCGGGTGCCGGAACTTCGGCTCCACCAGCCCCCTGCTCCTCACCTTCATCCTCCTGACCAGAAGGATTGGATGGAATCGGAGAATGGACCTGTTCCTGAGGTTCGGGTGAAACCGGATGCACAGTCTCTTCATGTTCCGACTCCGAAACCTCCACTTCTTTACTCACGAGCTTGATCTGGGACTTCGGTTTTGAGCTAGAGTCCTTCCCAGAGTGATGACGTGACTCATGGGACTTCCTTCTGTGTTTCTTCTTCGAGGACTTCGAAGCGTGAGCTGACGATGACTCCGAGTGTGACCTCGAACGAGACCTCGACCTCGACCTCGATCGGCGAGATCGAGATTTTGATGACTTCTTAGCTTTTTTGCTTTTGAGTTTCGCCATAAGGAGCTTTGTCTCCCTCTCTCTTAAGGCTTTTGGAGTCATCTTTTTGCAGCAGGAACAGTCCTCGACATCATGGTCGGAGCTCAAACACCATACACAACATTCGTGGGGGTCGGTGATTGACATGGTCTTGCCACCTTCACCGCAGGCTTTAAATCCCGTCTTCTTCGCCGACATCTCGAAGAGAATGAAGAAAGAGACAAATACGAAGAAATAGTAACAAAGTTACTGTAAGCTACTACACGATCCCTGAAAACCGTTAGCATCGACGACGCGGAAAAAAGGGAACTGATGTCATCACGCCGGCGTGGGCCTGTTATAGGCGCCGGTGACGTCAGCGAGGTCGCGTGCGGTGCCGTGCCTCTGTGACGTCCGGATCCACGTCGGCGCGAAGCTACAAAAAGAATTTCCGAATGTTGCTGACGCAAGGGGATATTCACAAGGTGAGGAATCCACACGGCAGATGTATCTATCAGAATGGAATGGCATGGTGAGCAACAAAACGATGGATTTAGGCCCAGATCTCTGTACTGGGGTGAATGTATGACATTGTTCTGCATTCAGTCCATCAACTGTTGTTTTTGCAAATTAAAGGTTGCCATGAAGAATATCAAGGCTGCACAGTTCTGAAACCAGGTCATGCCTTTTAATTCACTAGCGGGTACTCCCTGAACCTTTCTTACACTTGCTGGTACCTGCTCTCTCTCTTAGTGATGTTTTTCCATTATTCTCTTCCTCAGAGTTTCTGCTGTTAGTTTTTTCCTTTCTTTTTCTTAGTGAATGTCTGATAAAGAAAAATAAGTGCTGGTCCCCAAACATGAGTGTCAGTGGACCCCACCAACTCAAATGAAGCACTAATAATCAGACAACAGATGTGTGAATAGCATGAAGAGAATTGCCTGGAACAGTTTCTGCTATGTCAATGCCCAAGACTACAGCCTCAATGAGTTCTGAAATATGTACATCAGTAAAACCAAGGTGTTCCAGAGAGTGGAGAACCTAAACTCAGGAGCAGGTCCTGATCTTTTCTGTATAACAATCAAATTGTGTCTCTAGTGTTCTCTCTTAGCTTGATAAGTATTACCAACTCAGTGCCAAAAAGGATATTCTTCAGCGTTTCACAAATGTATAAGAACAGACTAAATACACTAACCTCTTCATCGGATTTATTCTCAATTGTCTGATCCAGCTTCTTGACTGCATCACTGGGTGCAGGTAGCTGGAAGAAACCAAATACCAGAGCTAACATTTACAAGAACAAAAAATGATGTGTGCTCATCATTTTCCATTTCGTTTACAGACATCACAGAATTGTATCTGATGTGATCACTGGGTTTCCTTCTAACCCTGACCTCTTTACCAGTGATGGAGACATAAGTGTAAATCAAAAAGAATGTGCCAAATGGAGGTTTGTGATTACCTCTCCAAAAAGTGAATTTGGCGAATGGGAAATGAGCAGGTGCATGAAAATCTTAAAAAATTTCACGGTATATAATTAGAAGTTGAAAAGAAAAGATTTCCAGGAATGTTCACGAGAATATGGAAAATTTTTCAATACTTTTATATAAAGAGTGCTGAAGTGGCGATAGAGGATATGAGTGTCTGAGGAGTGGACTGGACTAAAGGAGCAGGAGTAATAAAGAATGGATAAGGGCCGGTGCCTAAAGCTGCTCAGAAGCTGGCTGCCGGTAAATTAAAGGTTGACATGAAGAATATCGAGGCTACACAGTCTTAAATCCACTTCTTGCCTTTTAATTCACTACCGGGCCCTCCCTGTCAGTTTCTTACACTTGCTGGTTCCTGCTTTTTCTCTAAGTGATGGTTTTTCTGTTTTTCACTTCCTCTGAGTTTCTGCTTTTGTTTTTTCCTTCTTTTTACTCAGTAAATGTCTAATGAAGAAAAATAAGTGCTGGTCCCCAAAAATGAGCGTCAGTGGCCCCCACCAACTCAAATGAAGCACTAAAAATCAGAGAACGGATGTGTGAAGAGAATAGCCTGGAACAGTTTCTGCTATGTCAATGCCCAAGACTTCCGTCTCAATAGGTTCTGAAATGTGTGCATCAGCAAAACCAAGATGTTCCAGAGGGTGGAGAACCAAAGCTCGGGAGCAGGTCCTGATCTTTTTTGTATCAAAGTCAAAGTATGATGCTAGTGTTCTCTCTTAGCTTGATAAGTATTACCAACTCAGTGCCAAAAAGGATATTCTTCAGCGTTTCACAAATGTATATTAACAGACTAAATACACTAACCTCTTCATCGGATTTATTCTCAATTGTCTGATCCAGCTTCTTGACTGCATCACTGGGTGCAGGTAGCTGGAAGAAACCAAAAACCAGAGCTAACATTTACAACAACAAAAAATTATGTGTGCTCTTCATTTTGCAGTTCGTTTACAGACATCACAGAATTGCATCTGATGTGAGCACTGGGTTTGTTTCGAACCCTGACCTCTTTACCAGTGATGGAGACATAAGTGTAAATCAAAAAGAATGTGTCAAATGGAGGTATGTGATTACCTCTCCAAAAAGTGAATTTGGCGGATGGGAAATGAGCAGATGCATGAAAATCTTAAAAAATGTCACGGTATATAATTAGAAGTAGAAAAGAAAAGATTTCCAGGAATGTTCACGAGAATATGGAAAATGTTTTCAATACTTTTATATAAAGAGTGCTGAAGTGGCGATAAAGGATATGAGTGACTTAGGAGTGGACTGGACTAAAGGAGCAGGAGTAATAAAGAATGGATAAGGGCCGGTGCCTAAAGCTGCTCAGAAGCTGGCTGCTGGTAAATTGAAAGTTGACATGAAGAATATCGAGGCTGCACAGTCTTAAATCCACTTCTTGCCTTTTAATTCACTACCCAGCCCTCCCTGTCAGTTTCTTACACTTGCTGGTTCCTGCTTTTTCTCTTGGTGATGGTTTTTCTGTTTTTCACTTCCTCTGAGGTTCTGCTTTTGATTTTTCCTTCTTTTTACTCAGTGAATGTCTGATGAAGAAAAATAAGTGCTGGTCCCCAAAAATGTGCGTCAGTTGCCCCCACCAACTCAAATGAAGCACTAATAATCAGAGAACGGATGTGTGAAGAGAATAGCCTGGAACAGTTTCTGCTATGTCAATGCCCAAGACTTCAGCCTCAATAGGTTCTGAAATGTGTGCATCAGCAAAACCAAGATGTTCCAAAGGGTGGAGAACCAAAGTTAGGGGGCAGGTCCTGATCTTTTTTGTATCAAAGTCAAAGTATGATGCTAGTGTTCTCTCTCAGCATGACAAGCATAACCAACTCAGTGCCAAACAGGATATTCTTCAGAGTTTCACAAATGTATATTAACAGACTTAATACACTAACCTCTTCATCGGATTTGTTCTCAATTGTCTGCTCCAGCTTCTTGACTGCAACACTGGTTGCAGGTGACTGGAAGAAACCAAAAAGCAGAGCTAACATTTACAACAACAAAAAATGATGTGTCCTCTTCATTTTGCATTTAGTTTACAGACATCACAGAATTGCATCTGATGTGAGCACTGGGTTTGTTTCTAACCCTGACCACTTTACCAGTGATGGAGCCATGAGTGTAAATCAGATATAATGTAACAAATGGAGGTATGCGAATACATCTCCAAAAAATTGATTTTGCTGATGGGAATTGAGCAGGTGCATGAAAATCCCCAAAAAATGTCACGTATATAAATAGTAGTTGAAAAGAACTGATTTCCAGAAAAGTTCACGAGAATATGAAAATGCTTTCAATACTATCATATAAAGAGTGCGGAAGTGGTGATAAAAGAGGTGAGAGTCTGAAGAGTGGAATGGACTAAAGGAGCATGAGTAATAAAAAAAGGATAAGGGCCAGTGCCTAAAACTGCTCAGAAGCTGGCTGCCGGTAAATTAAAGGTGATACCAAAGGGGATGATGGACGGAGAGCTTGAGCAAATCAAACACTCACCCCGTCCACTGATCTGAGTAAAATCTATCATCATTCTTTAACTCACTCCACCACCCCAGTACAGACATGGCCATATGCAACTCAGTCTGACCCTGTGCCTCATGGAAACAGTCCAGCCCGAACTGCCAAGCCATGTCTTCCCTGGACAGGAAACAAGCATCCTGGGACCGGTTTCGGGTTCATAACACTCATCAGCCAGGATATCTTCAACACAGTGGCAAAGTGAGCAGGGGACCCACATCTGGGCAAACCCTGCCAACTTAGGGCGAACAAAGCGATACCAAAGGTGATGCTGGACGGGGCGCTTGAGCAAATCAAATACACATCCCCAGTCAACTGATCTGGGTTTAATTCATCATCATTCTTTAGCTCACTCCAACACCCCAGTTCAGACATGGCCATATGCAAATCAGTCTGACCCTGTGCCTCATGGGAACAGTCCAGGTTGTACTGCCAAGCCATGTCTTCCCTGGACCGGAAACAAGCATCCTGGGACCGGTGTCGGGTACATAACCCTCATCAGCCAGGCTATCTTGAATCCAGTGGCAAAGTGAGCAAGGGACCCACATCTGGGCATACCCTCCCAACTTAGGGCGTACAAAGCGATACCAAAGGGAATGATGGACAGAGCGCTTGAGCAAATCAAACTTCAACCCCAGTCACTGATCTGGGTTTAATCCATCATCATTCTTTAGCTCACTCCACCACCCTAGTTCAGACATGGCCATATGCAAATCAATCATGACCCTGAGCCTCATGTGAACAGTCCAGCCCGAACAGCCAAGCCATGTCCTCCCTAGACCGGAAACAAGCATCCTGAGACCAGTTTCGGGTTCATAACCCTCATCAGCCGGGTTATCTTGAATCCAGTGGCAAAGTGAGCAAGGGACAGGGTCAAGACTGATTTGCATATGGCTGGGTTCAAACTGGAATGGCACGGTGAGCAAAAAAATTATGGACTTAGGCCCAGCTCTCTGTATTGGGGTATATGTATGACATTGTTCTGCATTTTCTGTCCATCAACTGTTGTTTTTCATTTGTCACCCCGAGTGGGACATGTATGCTCAGACGTGAGTCCAGTGCTCTCCATGCCACTGGAATCAAGCTCTCCTGGCTGATGAAGGCTGAAAGCCCGAAACCGGTCCTAGGGTACTTGTTTCCTGGCATGGCAATTCCGGCTGGTCTGTTCCTATGGGGCGCATGGTCAAGACTGATTTGCATTTGGATGGGTTCAAACTGGAGTGGCATAGTGAGCAAAAAACAATGGATTTAGGCCCAGATCTCTGTACTGGGGTGAATGCATGACATTGTTCTGCATTCTGTTCATCAACTATTGTTTTTGCATTTGCCACCCCGAGTGGGACGTGTATGCTCAGACGTGAGTCCAGTGCTGTCCATGCCACTGGAATCAAGCTATCCTGGCTGATGAGAGCTGAAAGCCTGAAACTGGTTCTAGGAATCTTGTTTCCAATCCAGGCAGGTCCTGGCTTGGAAGTTCGGGCTGGACTCTTCCCATGGGGCACAGGGTCAAGACTGATTTGCATAAGGCTGGGTTCAAACTGGAACGGCATGGTGAGCAAAACAAACGATGGATTTAGGCCCAGATCCCTGTACTGGGGTGAATGCATGACATTGTTCTGCATTCTGTCCATCAACTATTGTTTTTGCATTTGCCACCCCGAGTGGGACGGGTATGCTCAGACGTGAGTCCCGTGCTCTCGCTGTCACTGGAATCAAGCTATCCTGGCTGATGAGGGCTGAAATCCTGAAACTGGTCAAAGGAAGCTTGTTTCCAGTCGAAGCAGGGCCTGGCTTGGCAGTTCAGGCTGGACTGTCCCCATGGGGCACAGGGTCTCGACTGATTTGCATATGGCTGGGTTCAAACTGGAATGGCATGGTGAGCAACAAAATGAAGGATTTAGGCCCAGATCTCTGTACTGGGGTGAATGTATGACATTGTTCTGCATTCTGTCCATCAACTGTTGTTTTTGCGAATTAAAGGTTGCCATGAAGAATATCAAGGCTGCACAGTTCTGAATCCACTTCATGCCTTTTAATTCACTACCGGGTACTCCCTGAACCTTTCTTACACTTGCTGGTTCCTGCTCTCTCTCTTAGTGATGTTTTTTCCATTATTCTCTTCCTCTGAGTTGCTGCTGTTAGTTTTTTCCTTTCTTTTTCTTAGTGAATGTCTGATAAAAGAAAAATAAGTGCTTGTCTCCAAAAATGAGTGTCAGTGGACCCCACCAACTCGAATGAAGCACTAATAATCAGAGAACAGATGTGTGAATAGCATGAAGAGAATAGCCTGGAACAGTTTCTGCTATGTCAATGCCCAAGACTACAGCCTCAATAGGTTCTGAAATATGTACATCAGTAAAACTAAGGTGTTCCAGAGAGTAGAAAACCTAAGCTCAGGAGCAGGTCCTGATCTTTTCTGTATAACAGTCAAATTGTGTCTCTAGTGTTCTCTCTTAGTTTGATAAGTATTACCAACTCAGTGCCAAAAAGGATATTCTTCAGCGTTTCACAAATGTATATGAACAGACTAAATACACTAACCTCTTCATCGGATTTATTCTCAATTGTCTGATCCAGCTTCTTGACTGCATCACTGGGTGCAGGTAGCTGGAAGAAACCAAAAACCAGAGCTAACATTTACAACAACAAAAAATGATGTGTGCTCTTCATTTTGCATTTTGCTTACAGACATCACAGAATTGTATCTGATGTGAGCACTGGGTTTGTTTCTAACCCTGACCTCTTTACCAGTGATGGAGACATAAGTGTAAATCAAAAAGAATGTGCCAAATGGAGGTATGTGATTACCTCTCCAAAAAGTGAATTTGGCGGATGGGGAATGAGCAGGTGCATGAAAATCTTAAAAAATGTCACGGTATATAATTAGAAGTTGAAAAGAAAAGATTTCCAGGAATGTTCACGAGAATATGGAAAATGTTTTCAATACTTTTATATAAAGAGTGCTGAAGTGGCGATAAAGGATATGAGTGTCTTAGGAGTGGACTGGACTAAAGGAGCAGGAGTAATAAAGAATGGATAAGGGCCGGTGCCTAAAGCTGCTCAGAAGCTGGCTGCTGGTAAATTAAAAGTTGACATGAAGAATATCGAGGCTGCACAGTCTTAAATCCACTTCTTGCCTTTTAATTCACTACCAGGCCCTCCCTGTCCGTTTCTTATACTTGCTGGTTCCTGCTTTTTCTCTTAGTGATGGTTTTTCAGTTTTTCACTTCCTCTGATTGCTTTTGTTTTTTCCTTCTTTTTACTCAGTGAATGTCTGATGAAGACAAATAGGTGCTGGTCTCCAAAAATGAGCGTCAGTGGCCCCCACCAACTCAAATGAAGCACTAATAATCAGAGAACGGATGTGTGAAGAGAATAGCCTGGAACAGTTTCTGCTATGTCAATGCCCAAGACTTCAGCCTCAATAGGTTCTGAAATGTGTGCATCAGCAAAATCAAGATGTTCCTGGGGGTGGAGAACCTAAGCTCGGGAGCAGGTCCTGAGCTTTTTTGTATCAAAGTCAAAGTATGATGCTAGTGTTCTCTCTCAGCATGACAAGCATTACCAACTCAGTGCCAAACAGGATATTCTTCAGAGTTTCACAAATGTATATTAGCAGACTTAATACACTAACCTCTTCATCGGATGTTTTCTCAATTGTCTGCTCCAGCTTGTTGACTGCAACACTGGTTGCAGGTGACTGGAAGAAACCAAAAAGCAGAGCTAACATTTACAACTACAAAAAATGATGTGTGCTCTTCATTTTGCATTTCGTTTACAGACATCACAGAATTGCATCTGATGTGAGCACTGGGTTTGTTTCTAACCCTGACCACTTTACCAGTGATGGAGCCATAAATGTAGATCAGAAATAATGTGACAAATGGAGGTATGCGATTACATCTCCAAAAAAGAATTTTGCTGATGGGAAATGAGGAGGTGCATGAAAATCCTAAAAAAAGTCACCATATAAAAATAGTAGTTGGAAATAACAGATTTCCAGAAAAGTTCACGAGAATATGGAAAATGTTTTCAATAATATTATATAAAGAGTGCGGAATTGGTGATAAAAGAGGTGAGAGTCTGAAGAGTGGACTGGACTAAAGGAGCATGAGTAATAGAAAATGGATAAGGGCCAGTGCCTAAAACTGCTCAGAAGCTGGCTGCCGGTAAATTAAAGGTGATACCAAAGGGGACGATGGACGGAGCGCTTGAGCAAATCAAACACTTACCCCGTTCACTGATCTGAGTTTAATCTATCATCATTCTTTGGCTCACTCCACCACCCCAGTACAGACATGGCCATATGCAAATCAGTCTGACCCTGTGCTTCATGTGAACAGTCCAGCCCGAACTGCCAAGCCATGTCTTCCCTAGACCGGAAACAAGCAACCTGGGAACAGTTTCGGGTTCATAACCCTCATCAGCCAGGCTATCTTGAATCCAGTGGCAAAGTGAGCAAGGGACAGGGTCAAGACAGATTTGCATATGGCTGGCTTCAAACTGGAATGACATGGTGAGCAAAAAAAACGATGGACTTAGGCCCAGCTCTCTGTATTGGGGTATATGTATGACATTGTTCTGCATTCTGTCCATCAACAGTTGTTTTTGCATTTGTCACCCCAAGTGGTACGGGTATGCTCAGATGTGAGTCCCGTGCTCTCCATGCCACTGGATTCAAGCTATCCTGGCTGATGAGGGCTGAAAGCCCGAAACCGGTCCTAGGATTGTTGTTTCCAGTCCAGTCAGGACCTGGCGTGGAAGTTCCGGCTGGTCGGTTCCTATGTGGCACAGAGTCAGGATTGATTTGCATTTGGCTGGGTTCAAACTGGAGTGGCATGCTGAGCAAAAAACGAATGATTTAGACCCAGATCTCTGTACTGGGGTGAATGCATGACATTGTTCTGCATTCTGTCCATCAACTGTTGGTTTTGCATTTGTCACCCCGAGTGATACGTGTATGCTCAGACGTGAGTCCACTGCTCTCCATGCCGCTGGAATCAAGCTATCCTGGCTGATGAGGGATGAAAGCCTGAAACCGGTTCTAGGAATCTTGTTTCCAGTCCAGGCATGTCCTGGCTTGGTAGTTCGGGCTGTACTCTTCCCATGGGGCACAGGGTCAATGCTGATTTGTATATGGCTGGGATCAAATTGGAATGGCATGGTGAGCAAAAAAAAGACGGATTTAGGCCCAGATCCCTGTACTGGGGTGAATGTATGACATTCTTCTGCATTCTGTCCCTCAACTGTTGTTTTTGCATTTGTCACCCCGAGTGGGACGGGTATGCTCAGACGTGAGTCCCGTGCTCTCGCTGCCACTGGAATCAAGCTATCCTGGCTGATGAGGGCTGAAATCCCGAAACTGGTCAAAGGAAGCTTGTTTCTAGTCCAGGCAGGACCTGGCTTGGCAGTTCAGGCTGGACTGTCCCCATGCGGCACAGGGTCTCGACTGATTTGCATACGGCTGGGTTCAAACTGGAATGGCATGGAGAGCAACAAAACGATGGATTTAGGCCCAGATCTCTGTACTGGGGTGAATGTATGACATTGTTCTGCATTCTGTCCATCAACTGTTGTTTTTGCAAATTAAAGGTTGCCATGAAGAATATCAAGGCTGCACAGTTCTGAACCCACTTCATGCCTTTTAATTCACTACCGGGTACTCCCTGAACCTTTCTTACACTTGCTGGTTCCTGTTCTCTCTCTTAGTGATGGTTTTTCCATTATTCTCTTCCTTTGAGTTTCTGCTGTTAGTTTTTTCCTTTCTTTTTCTTAGTGAATGTCTGATAAAGAAAAATAAGTGCTGGTCCCCAAAAATGAGTGTCAGTGGACCCCACCAGCTCAAATGAAGCACTAATAATCAGACAACAGATGTGTGAATAGCATGAAGAGAATAGCCTGGAACAGATTCTGCTATGTCAATGCCCAAGACTACAGCCTCAATAGGTTCTGAAATATGTACATCAGTAAAACCAAGGTGTTCCAGAGAGTGGAGAACCTAAGCTCAGGAGCAGGTCCTGATCTTTTCTGTATAAGTCAAATTGTGTCTCTAGTGTTCTCGTTTAGCATGATAAGTATCACCAACTCAGTGCCAAAAAGGATATTCTTCAGCGTTTCACAAATGTTTATTTACAGACTAAATACACTAACCTCTTCATCGGATTTATTCTCAATTGTCTGATCCAGCTTCTTGACTGCATCAGTGGGTGCAGGTGACTGGAAGAAACCAAAAACTAGAGCTAACATTTACAACAACAAAAAATGATGTGTGCTCATCATTTTCCATTTCGTTTACAGACATCACAGAATTGCATCTGATGTGATCACTGGGTTTCTTTTTAACCCTGACCTCTTTACCAGTGATGGACACATAAGTGTAAATCAAAAAGAATGTGACAAAGGGAGGTATGTGATTACCTCTCAAAAAGTGAATTTGGCGGATGGGAAATGAGCAGGTGCATGAAAAAATTAAAAAATGTCACGGTATATAATTAGAGGTTGAAAAGAAAAGATTTCCAGGAATGTTCACGAGAATATGGAAAATGTTTTCAATACTTTTATATAAAGAGTGCTGAAGTGGCGATAATGGATATGAGTGTCTGAGGAGTGGACTGGACTAAAGGAGCAGGAGTAATAAAGAATGGATAAGGGCCAGTGCCTAAAGCTGCTCAGAAGCTGGTTGCCAGTAAATTAAAGGTTGACATGAAGAATATCGAGGCTGCACAGTCTTAAATCCACTTCTTGCCTATTATTTCACTACCAGGCCCTCCCTGTCCATTTCTTACACTTGCTGGTTCCTGCTTTTTCTCCTAGTGATGGTTTTTCAGTTTTTCACTTCCTCTGAGTTTCTGCTTTTGTTTTTTCCTTCTTTGTACTCAGTGAATGTCTGATGAAGACAAATAAGTGCTGGTCCCCAAAAATGAGCGTCAGTGGCCCCCACCAACTCAAATGAAGCACTAATAATCAGAGAACAGATGTGTGAAGAGAATAGCCTGGAACAGTTTCTGCTATGTCAATGCCCAAGACTTCAGCCTCAATAGGTTCTGAAATGTGTGCATCAGCAAAATCAAGATGTTCCAGGGGGTGGAGAACCTAAGCTCGGGAGCAGGTTCTGATCTTTTTTTGTATCAAAGTCAAAGTATGATGCTAGTGTTCTCTCTCAGCATGACAAGCATTACCAACTCAGTGCCAAACAGGATATTCTTCAGAGTTTCACAAATGTATATTAACAGACTTAATACACTAACCTCTTCATCAGAATTTTTCTCAATTGTCTGCTCCACCTTCTTGACTGCAACACTGGTTGCAGGTGACTGGAAGAAACCAAGAAGCAGAGCTAACATTTACAACTACAAAAAATGATGTGTGCTCTTCATTTTGCATTTCGTTTACAGACATCACAGAATTGCATCTGATGTGAGCACTGGGTTTGTTTCTAACCCTGACCACTTTACCAGTGATGGAGCCATAAGTGTAAATCAGAAATAATATGACAAATGGAGGTATGCGATTACATCTCCAAAAAATGAATTTTGCTGATGTGAAATGAGCAGGTGCTTGAAAATCCTAAAAAAAATCACGTATATAAATAGTAGTTGAAAAGATCAGATTTCCAGAAAAGTTCACGAGAATATGGAAAATGCTTTCAATACTATTATATAAAGAGTGCGGAATTGGTGATAAAAGAGGTGAGAGTCTGAAGAGTGGACTAGACTAAAGGAGCATGAGTAATAAAAAATGGATAAGGGCCAGTGCCTAAAACTGCTCAGAACCTAGCTGCCGGTAAATTAAAGGTAATACCAAAAGGGACGATGGACGGAGCGCTAGAGCAAATCAAACACTCACCCCTGTTAGGAATCGGGTTAGTCCCTTCTTTGTGATCATGCTTTGACATCACGTGACAGAGGGAGTAAGATAAAAGGTGGTCCTACCTTTACCTCGATGCTTGATATTGCCAGTGTTTGGATTCCTTCCCTGGTTGTTGGCTGCTGTTTGTTCCTGTTTCGAGGATTTCCCAGCTTGTTTGGAATTCTCTTTACTTATTTTTTTGCCTTCTCACGGGCTCGTGAGAGGTATTGCTGTTTCCCGTTTTATCCCCGTCCTGTCCCCTTAGACAGAAAGTTAGTTCTGGGTCCCCGGGTTTCCCTTCCCCTTTGTAAATATCTTTAATTCACCATCCCACTATCCCAGCACTATTTTTAGCTTTTGGTGTGTTCGGGGGCTCCCGAATACACTCGCGTGCACGGAGGTGTTCCCTCCTGTGTTGACACTAATTCAACGCGCACTTTGACAGAGCTCCGGCGGTTCCAGCGCGTCTTTGCTGGTATTGCTTTCAGCCTCGTTTTGTGCGGAAGTGACGTTTTGTGTCACTCCGCGAAGGCAGTGCTGGGTGTGTGGTGGGGTTTACTGATTCCTACCCCGTGACCTTTATTGACAACTAAACGAAGGGGTTTTTTCAGGCGGTGTTTATACCGTAGTAGACCTTTTTCCCCTCGTTTGGTTCATATTCCTTTTTGATTAATTGGCGAAAGCTCCCTCCTCTCCTGGCTACTTATACAGTCCTCATTGCTGATTCCTTTACTTTACGAAGCCAAGCCTGCATTTTCTAGCGGTAAGCAGGGGATGTTATGTGTATTGCAAAGCATGATCCTTGAGGGTTGGTGGTATTATTGCTGCAGAGGTATATGAAAGGATTGTTTTGTCTCCCCATTTACAGTGGTGCAGAAGCGTAAAGCAGGTGGGAGCTGTGTCCTTTTCATCGCCAAAGGGTGGAAGACTTGGTGTCTCCTCAACATTACCACCCTCTTTTCGGGTCCATTGGTGCCCACACAGTTGTTTCTCTGTGGGGGTCCAAGGGGCAAGTCAAGGGGATTGGTGCATGCTACGTTCCTGCAGTGCTTGGGCTGGTTGGAGTCTAACAGAATATCAAGCCCACGATAAACTAGCACTGCCTGGACTAGCATGGATGAGGATGGGAATCCGATAGGCGGGGCAACGGGTGGTCTTACTCTGCAAGATATTATGGGAGCCGTGCATACACTCCAGGCACAGGTGCAGGAGTTAAAGCAGGAGAATGTAGGATTGAAGCAGGAACTGGTGGCTGTCAGGGCTAGAGAACAAGCATCGAGTAGGGGAACAGGATCTGTTATACAGCCATCTTCGTTCCCATTTACTGGAGGGGCGGGAACGAGTACCACGAGTGGCAGTAATCCCATTGCCGTAACCGTGACGACCCCAGTGGCAGTCCCCCTGGCCCCCCCGGAAAGGTTCACAGGAGAGAGCAGTAAGTTTGGCACTTTCATGAACCAGTGTCAGCTACACTTTATGTGTAAATCAAATGCCTTTCCCGATGACTCTGCTAAGGTTGCTTTTATACTATCATACCTGGCTGGCAACGCGGCCCAATGGGCAATACCCTTGGTATAAAGCAACGACCGTGTGCTGTATAACTATTCGGCATTTAAAGAATTAATGCGGGGTCTGTTTGCTAAGCATGCGTTTATGCAGGCCAGCGATGCTGAATTGTTGAAACTACGGCAGGGTAGGCAGGACTTATTGTCTTATATAGCCAACTTCAATCGATTAGTAGCCGAGACACATTGGCCAATCGAAAAAAGGACGTCTCTGTTTTATCAGGGTCTCTGTGAGGAATTAAAGGACACGGTATCACAGGTGGTGGATCCGCCTGAAGATTGTGCAGCGTTTATCGATCTTGTGGTGAAGTTGAATCATAGGATGACGGAACGGCGGGGAGAACGTACCCGGTTCCAGTCTTCCCGTGGGGGTTATGTGAAACCAGAGGTAAAGTCAACAGGGGAAAACAGAGCAGCTCCAGAACCTATGGAAATAGGTGGAGTAAGGGGACCCCTGACTTCTGAGGAAAAGAAAAGAAGAAGGGAGCTGAATCTGTGTCTTTATTGTGGACAGGGGGGCCATTTTGCACGTGATTGCCCTGTGAAACCTTCAGGGGTGGGGTTTGGCAAAAAGGTGGCGTGCATACAAGTGGATCAATGTTCAGGGAAAGACAGAATAGAGCAGTACGAGGTGGTAGGGGCCTTAGATCAAGCTCCAAGACATTTTGTGATTAGTGCTTCCTTGCTGCTTTCGGCGCAGAAACGTATTCCTGTGTCAGTACTTTTGGATTCTGGGGCCACTGGCAACTTTATAGACATCTCGATGGCTGAGAAGTTGATGGTTCCTTGTCAATTGAAGGAACAGCCCGAGCCAGTAAGGGCGATTGATGGAACAGAGTTGAGATCAGGGTGTATCACGAGACAGACTGTTCCCCTTGGTTTGTTGTGCGAGAACGGACACGTGGAAAGTGTGGTCTTTGACTTAATTGATGCCCCTTCTTTTGGGTTGGTGTTAGGGGTCCCGTGGTTGCAAAGACATAATCCGAGGATTGACTGGGTAAAGAGATTGGTAACATTGGACTCGGTACACTGTTTGAGCAACTGCTATGTTGTGGCAGCGGAACAGATCCACCCCTTGTCTTGCGCCATGATTGAAAAGAGTGTACTTCCTCCCCAGTACTCCACTTATGAGGATGTGTTTGATACGGTGTGTGCCCAAGGCCTTCCTCCGCATAGGTCGTATGACTGTAAGATCGATCTGATACCAGGAGCACCCTTACCGTGCAGCAGGGTTTACGCATTGTCCGAGCCTGAGGAGGCCCATCTAAAGAAGTATATAGACGAGATGTTACTTTTGGGTTACATACGCCCTTCTTCATCGCCAGTGTCATCGGCTATATTTTTCATACCAAAGAAGGAGGGGTCTTTGAGGGCATGCGTTGACTACAGAACGTTGAACTCGGCTACTATAAAAAACCGGTACCCTCTTCCACTCATCTCCGTGTTGTTAGACCAGCTCCGCAAGGCAACTGTATTCACCAAGTTGGACCTGCGGGGCGCATACCATCTCATACGGGTCCGGCCCGGAGATGAGTGGAAGACGGCATTTAAAACAAAGTACGGACTGTTTGAATACACAGTAATGCCGTTTGGCTTGTGTAATGCGCCCGCGGCATTCCAGTTTTTTATCAATGAAGTTTTAGGACAGTATCTGGATCAGACAGTCATAGTGTATTTGGACGATATCCTGATATATTCAGAGAAAGAGCTTGACCACACCAAACATGTGTTACAGGTCTTGAAAACTTTGCAGGAACATCATTTATATGCTAAGTTGGAGAAGTGCCAGTTTAGTACACCCGAAGTAGAGTTTTTGGGGTTTGTAATATCTGCAGCTGGCATTCGAATGGACCCGAAAAAGATTCGGGCTATAGAGACCTGGCCAGTTCCAACCAACGTGAAGCAAATACAGGTACTCCTAGGTTTCGCCAATTTTTATCGGCGATTTATACTGCATTTTTCTGACATTGTGGCTCCAATGACTCGCCTGTTGAGGAAGGGCGTCCTTTTTGATTGGTCAATTGAGACTCAGGAAGCTTTTCGTACGTTGCTGAGACAGTTTGTGTCTGCACCGGTACTGGTGCACCCTGACCCTGCCTTGCCGTATTTTGTAGAAACCGATGCTTCCTCGTGTGCGGTAGGAGGGGTATTGTCACAGCGGGATGAAGCCACTGGCCATATGCATCCGATTGCGTTCTTTTCAAAAACCTTGTTGCCCGCAGAACGCGATTACACTGTGGCAGAACGAGAACTGCTGGCGGTCAAACTGGCATTTGAGGAATGGCGGCATTATCTATGGGGTGCTAGACATGTCATCACCATCTACACCGACCATAAGAATTTAGAATTCTTTCGTTCTGCCAGGGCCTTGACTCCTCGCCAGATGAGATGGGTTCTGTTCTTTAATGAATATGACTTCATTATAACTTACAGGCCTGCAGCTCAACAGGCGAAATCTGATGCTCTTTCCCGAATACACGTGGAGGCAAAGGATGAAGGCGTAGTGAAGGAAAGTAGGGCAATGATAGCGGGGGAAAAGATAATCGGAGTTTTAGTCGCGGAAGACTTTCCTGCCCTTGTGAAAGAACGGTTGAACCAGGAAGATCTGACGCCTTGGTTGTCTATACCCCAGATATCCATGAAAGATGGGCTTTTGTATCATGAGGATAGGTTGTTTGTTCCACCTGTGCTGAGAGATGAGGTATTGGAGTGGTGTCATTCCTCTGCCATGGCCGCCCATCCAGGAATAAGGAAGACCAAGGAGATGTGTACGAGATGGTTCTGGTGGGAGTCCATGACTAAGGATGTCCAGGGATATGTGAGTGCTTGCCCGGTGTGTGCGATCAGCAAGCCCTCGCATTGTAAACCCTCAGGACTCTTACAGCCTTTGGAGGTACCTCCTTCTCCATGGCATACTTTGAGTATGGATTTTGTAACGGATCTGCCCTTAGTTGCTGGTTATACTGCTATATTGGTGGTGGTAGATCTATTCACCAAGATGGCTCACTTCATACCGCTTCCTAAACTCCCTACAGCAAAGGAGATGGCGGTGGTGTTCATGTCTTCAGTTGTGCGGTTACATGGGTTGCCATTGGTGATCGTATCGGACAGGGGGGCGCAGTTCGTTTCACATTTTTGGACTGAACTGTGTCAGGTGCTGAAAACCGAGATACGTTTATCATCAGCTTACCATCCTCAGTCTGATGGTCAGACTGAACGTACTAATCAGACGATGGAACAGTACCTACGGTGTTTGATAACATCCTTGTCCTGTGATTGGTTAACTGCTCTGCCCATTGCGGAATTCGCTTATAACAACAGTGTGCATTCCGCCTTGGGCATGACACCCTTTTACTGTACTCTTGGGTATCATCCTAGAGCAGTGGCTATACAGCCCACGGGTCGCGTGCCAGCCATCGATGATGTGTGTGAGCAATTGAGAGGCATATGGGATACCGCCAGGGACAGCCTCATTGAAGCAAAGGGGGCGATGAAAGCTCAGGCTGATAAACATCGAGTTGACGCTCCGGCATACCAGATAGGGGATCTTGTATGGCTGGCCTCCCGTAACCTGAGATTGCAGGGTTCACGTAAACTGCAGCCCCGATACGTGGGTCCTTTTTCCATACTACAGGTTGTTAACCCCGTAGCAATGAAGCTCAGTTTACCACAGGACTATAGGGTACACCCTGTTTTTCATACCTCCTTGCTTAAACCCTATATCCCCTCAGTCCAAGTCTTACCGCCTCCGCCGCCTGTAGTGGTGGATGGGCAGGAGGAATTTGAGGTTCAGGCTATTCTAGATGCAAAACGGGTCAGGGGGCGCCTTCTGTACCTGGTGGATTGGAAAGGGTACACTAAAGAGGACAGAACCTGGGAACCAGCAGGGGGGGTGCATGCCCCGAGATTGGTTAGGCTGTTCCACAGACAACACCCCTCGAAGCCCCGACCAGTGGGGAAGGTCATTGGGGGGGGGGGTACTGTTAGGAATCGGGTTAGTCCCTTCTTTGTGATCATGCTTTGACATCACGTGACAGAGGGAGTAAGATAAAAGGTGGTCCTACCTTTACCTCGATGCTTGATATTGCCAGTGTTTGGATTCCTTCCCTGGTTGTTGGCTGCTGTTTGTTCCTGTTTCGAGGATTTCCCAGCTTGTTTGGAATTCTCTTTACTTATTTTTTTGCCTTCTCACGGGCTCGTGAGAGGTATTGCTGTTTCCCGTTTTATCCCCGTCCTGTCCCCTTAGTCAGAAAGTTAGTTCTGGGTCCCCGGGTTTCCCTTCCCCTTTGTAAATATCTTTAATTCACCATCCCACTATCCCAGCACTATTTTTAGCTTTTGGTGTGTTCGGGGGCTCCCGAATACACTCGCGTGCACGGAGGTGTTCCCTCCTGTGTTGACACTAATTCAACGCGGACTTTGACAGAGCTCCGGCGGTTCCAGCGCGTCTTTGCTGGTATTGCTTTCAGCCTCGTTTTGTGCGGAAGTGACGTTTTGTGTCACTCCGCGAAGGCAGTGCTGGGTGTGTGGTGGGGTTTACTGATTCCTACCCCGTGACCTTTATTGACAACTAAACGAAGGGGTTTTTTCAGGCGGTGTTTATACCGTAGTAGACCTTTTTCCCCTCGTTTGGTTCATATTCCTTTTTGATTAATTGGCGAAAGCTCCCTCCTCTCCTGGCTTCTTATACAGTCCTCATTGCTGATTCCTTTACTTTACGAAGCCAAGCCTGCATTTTCTAGCGGTAAGCAGGGGATGTTATGTGTATTGCAAAGCATGATCCTTGAGGGTTGGTGGTATTATTGCTGCAGAGGTATATGAAAGGATTGTTTTGTCTCCCCATTTACAGTGGTGCAGAAGCGTAAAGCAGGTGGGAGCTGTGTCCTTTTCATCGCCAAAGGGTGGAAGACTTGGTGTCTCCTCAACATTACCACCCTCTTTTCGGGTCCATTGGTGCCCACACAGTTGTTTCTCTGTGGGGGTCCAAGGGGCAAGTCAAGGGGATTGGTGCATGCTACGTTCCTGCAGTGCTTGGGCTGGTTGGAGTCTAACAACCCCCAGTCAACTGATCTGGGGTTAATCTATCATCATTCTTTAGCTCACTCCACCACCCTAGTTCAGACATGGCCATATGCAAATCAATCATGACCCTGAGCCTCATGTGAACAGTACACCCCGAACTGCCAAGCCTTGTCTTCCCTAGACCGGAAACAAGCAGCCTAGGACCAGTTTCGGGTTCATAACCCTCATCAGCCAGGCTATCTTGAATCCAGTGGCAAAGTGAGCAAGGGACAGGGTCAAGACCGATGTGCATATGGCTGGCTTCAAACTGGAATGGCATGGTGAGCAAAAAAACGATGGACTTAGGCCTAGCTCTCTGTATTGGGGTATATGTATGACATTGTTCTGCATTCTGTCCATCAACTGTTGTTTTTGCATTTGTCACCCCGAGTGGGACGGGTATGCTCAGATGTGAGTCCTGTGCTCTCCTTGCCACTGGAATCAAGCTATCCTGGCTGATGAGGGCTGAAAGCCCGAAAGCGGTCCTAGGATACTTGTTTCCAGTCCAGGCAGGACCTGGCATGGAAGTTCCGGCTGGTCTGTTCCTATGGGGCACAGGGTCAAGACTGATTTGCATTTGGCTGGGTTCAAACTGGAGTGGCATGGTGAGCAAAAAACGATGGATTTAGGCCCAGATCTCTGTACTGGGGTGAATGCATGACATTGTTCTGCATTCTGTCCATCAAATGTTGTTTTTGCATTTGTCACCCCGAGTGGGACATGTATGCTCAGACGTGAATCCACTGCTCTCCATTCCACTGGAACATGCTATCCTGGCTGATGAGGGCTGAAAGCCTGAAACCGGTTCTAGGAATCTTGTTTCCAGTCCAGGCAGGTCCTGGCTTGGAAGTTCGGGCTGGACTCTTCCCATGGGGCACAGGGTCAAGACTGATTTGTATATGGCTGGGTTCAAATTGGAATGACATCGTGAGCAAAAAAAAGACGGATTTAGGCCCAGATCCCTGTATTGGGGTGAATGTATGACATTCTTCTGCATTCTGTCCATCAACTGTTGTGTTTGCATTTGTCACCCCGAGTGGGACGGGTATGCTCAGACGTGAGTCCCGTGCTCTCGCTGCCACTGGAATCAAGCTATCCTGGCGGATGAGGGCTGAAATCCCGAAACTGGTCAAAGGAAGCGTGTTTCTAGTCCAGGCAGGACCTGGCTTGGCAGTTCAGGCTGGACTGTCCCCATGGGGCACAGGGTCTCGACTGATTTGCATACGGCTGGGTTCAAACTGGAATGGCATGGTGAGCAACAAAACGATGGATGTAGGCCCAGATCTCTGTACTGGGGTGAATGTATGACATTGTTCTGCATTCTGTCCATCAACTGTTGTTTTTGCAAATTAAAGGTTGCCATGAAGAATATCAAGGCTGCACAGTTTTGAATCCACTTCATGCCTTTTAATTCACTACCGGGTACTCCCTGAACCTTTCTTACACTTTCTGGTTCCTGCTCTCTCTCTTAGTGATGTTTTTTCCATTATTCTCTTCCTCTGAGTTTCTGCTGTTAGTTTTTTCCTTTCTTTTTCTTAGTGAATGTCTGATAAAGAAAAATAAGTGCTGGTCCCCAAAAATGAGTGTCAGTGGACCCCACCAACTCGAATGAAGCACTAATAATCAGAGAACAGATGTCTGAATAGCATGAAGAGAATAACTTGGAACAGTTTCTGCTATGTCAATGCCCAAGACTACATCCTCAATAGGTTCTGAAATATGTGCATCAGTAAAACCAAGGTGTTCCAGAGGGTGGAGAACCTAAGCTCAGGAGCAGGTCCTGATCTTTTCTGTATAACAATCAAATTGTGTCTCTAGTGTTCTCTCTTAGCATGATAAGTATTACCAACTCAGTGCCAAAAAGGATATTCTTCAGAGTTTCACAAATGTATATTAACAGACTAAATACAATAACCTCTTCATCGGATTTATTCTCAATTGTCTGATCCAGCTTCTTGACACCATCACTGGGTGCAGGTGAATGGAAGATACCAAAAACCAGAGCTAACATTTACAACAACAAAAAATGATGTGTGCTCATCATTTTACATTTCGTTTACAGACATCACAGAATTGCATCTGTTGTGATCACTGGGTTTCTTTCTAACCCTGACCTCTTTACCAGTGATGGAGACATCAGTGTAAATCAAAAAGAATGTGACAAAGGGAGGTATGTGATTACCTCTCCAAAAAGTGAATTTGCCGGATGGGAAATGAGCAGGTGCATGAAAATAATAAAAAATGTCACGGTATATAATTAGAAGTTGAAAAGAAAAGATTTCCAGGAATGTTCACGAGAATATGAAAAATGTTTTCAATACTTTTATATAAAGAGTGCTGAAGTGGCGATAAAGAATATGAGTGTCTGAGGAGTGGACTGGACTAAAGGAGCAGGAGTAATAAAGAATGGATAAGGGCCAGTGCCTAAAGCTGCTCAGAAGCTGGTTGCCGGTAAAAAAGGTTGACATGAAGAATATCGAGGCTGCACAGTGTTAAATCCACTTCTTGCCTTTTATTTCACTACCGGGCCCTCCCTGTCTGTTTCTTACACTTGCTGGTTCCTGCTTTTTCTCTTAGTGATGGTTTTTCAGTTTTTCACTTCCTCTGAGTTTCTGCTTTTGTTTTTTTCTTCTTTTTACTCAGTCTGATGAAGACAAATAAGTGCTGGTCCCCAAAAATGAGCGTCAGTGGGCCCCACCAACTCAAATGAAGCACTAATAATCAGAGAACAGATGTGTGAAGAGAATAGCCTGGAACAGTTTCTGCTAAGTCAATGCCCAAGATTTCAGCCTCAATAGGTTCTGAAATGTGTGCATCAGCAAAATCAAGATGTTCCAGGGGGTGGAGAACCTAAGCTCGGGAGCAGGTCCTGATCTTTTTTGTATCAAAGTCAAAGTATGATGCTAGTGTTCTCTCTCAGCATGACAAGCATTACCAACTCAGTGCCAATCAGGATATTCTTCAGAGTTTCACAAATGTATATTTAGAGACTTATTACACTAACCTCTTCATCTGATTTTTTCTCAATTGTCTGCTCCAGCTTCTTGACTGCAACACTGGTTGCAGGTGACTGGAAGAAACCAAAAAGCAGAGCTAACATTTACAACTACAAAAAATGATGTGTGCTCTTCATTTTGCATTTCGTTTACAGACATCACAGAATTGCATCTGATGTGAGCACTGGGTTTGTTTCTAACCCTGACCACTTTACCAGTGATGGAGCCATAAGTGTAAATCAGAAATAATGTGACAATTGGAGGTATGCGATTACATCTCCAAAAAATGAATTTTGCTGATGGGAAATGAGCAGGTGCATGAAAATCATAAAAAAAGTCACCATATAAAAATAGTAGTTGGAAATAACAGATTTCCAGAAAAGTTCACGAGAATATGGAAAATGTTTTCAATACTATTATATAAAGAGTGCGGAATTGGTGATAAAAGAGGTGAGAGTCTGAAGAGTGGACTGGACTAAAGGAGCATGAGTAATAAAAAAATGGATAAGGGCCAGTGCCTAAAACTGCTCAGAAGCTGGCTGCCGGTAAATTAAAGGTGATACCAAAGGGGACGATGGACGGAGCGCTAGAGCAAATGAAACACTCACCCCGTCCACTGATCTGAGTTTAATCTATCATCATTCTTTGGCTCACTCCACCACCCCAGTACAGACATGGCCATATGCAAATCAGTCTGACCCTGTGCTTCATGGGAACAGTCCAGTCCGTACTGCCAAGCCATGTCTTCCCTCGACCGGAAACAAGCATCCTGGGACCGGTTTCGGGTTCATAACACTCATCAGCCAGGCTATCTTCAACTTAGGGGCAAAGTGAGCAAGGGACCCACAACAGGGCAAACCGTGACAACTTAGGGCGAACAAGGCGATACCAAAGGGAATGATGGACGGAGCACTTGAGTAAATCAAACACTCACCCCTAGTCAACTGATCTGGGTTTAATCCATCATCATTCTTTAGCTCACTCCACCACCCTAGTTCAGACATGGCCATATGCAAATCAATCATGACCCTGAGCCTCATGTGAACAGTCCAGCCCGAACTGCCAAGCCATGTCTTCCCTAGACTGGAAACAAGCAACCTGGGACCAGTTTCGGGTTCATAACCCTCATCAGCCAGGCTATCTTGAATCCAGTGGCAAAGTGAGCTAGGGACAGGGTCAAGACAGATTTGCATATGGCTGGGTTCAAACTGGAATGGCATGGTGAGCAAAAAAACGATGGACTTAGGCCCAGCTCTCTGTATTGGGGTATATGTATGACATTGTTCTGCATTCTGTCCATCAACTGTTGTTTTTGCATTTGTCACCCCGAGTGGTACGGGTATACTCAGATGTGAGTCCTGTGCTCTCCATGCCACTGGAATCAAGCTATCCTGGCTGATGAGGGCTGAAAGCCCGAAACCGGTCCTAGGATACTTGTTTCCAGTCCAGGCAGGACCTGGCGTGGAAGTTCCGGCTGGTCTGTTCCTATGGGGCACAGGGTCAGGCCTGATTTGCATTTGGCTGGGTTCAAACTGGAGTGGCATGGTGAGCAAAAAACGATGGATTTAGACCCAGATCTCTTTACTGGGGTGAATGCATGACATTGTTCTGCATTCTGTACATCAACTATTGGTTTTGCAATTGTCACCCCGAGTGGGACATGTATGCTCAGACGTGAGTCCACTGCTCTCCATGCCACTGGAATCAAGCTATCCTGGCTGATGAGGGCTGAAAGCCTGAAACCGGTTCTAGGAATCTTGTTTCCAGTCCAGGCAGGTCCTGGCTTGGAAGTTCGGGCTGGACTCTTCCCATGGGGCACAGGGTCAATACTGATTTGTATATGGCTGGGTTCAAATTGGAATGGCATGGTGAGCAAAAAAAAGACGGATTTAGGCCCAGATCCCTGTACTGGGGTGAATGTATGACATTCTTCTGCATTCTGTCCATCAACTGTTGTTTTTGCAAATTAAAGGTTGCCATGAAGAATATCAAGGCTGCACAGTTTTGAATCCACTTCATGCCTTTTAATTCACTACCGGGTACTCCCTGAACCTTTCTTACACTTTCTGGTTCTTGCTCTCTCTCTTAGTGATGTTTTTTCCATTATTCTCTTCCTCTGAGTTTCTGCTGTTAGTTTTTTCCTTTCTTTTTCTTAGTGAATGTCTGATAAAGAAAAATAAGTGCTGGTCCCCAAAAATGAGTGTCAGTGGACATCACCAACTCAAATGAAGCACTAATAATCAGAGAACAGATGTCTGAATAGCATGAAGAGAATAACTTGGAACAGTTTCTGCTATGTCAATGCCCAAGACTACATCCTCAATAGGTTCTGAAATATGTGCATCAGTAAAACCAAGGTGTTCCAGAGGGTGGAGAACCTAAGCTCAGGAGCAGGTCCTGATCTTTTCTGTATAACAATCAAATTGTGTCTCTAGTGTTCTCTCTTAGCTTGATAAGTATTACCAACTCAGTGCCAAAAAGGATATTCTTCAGAGTTTCACAAATGTATATTAACAGACTAAATACAATAACCTCTTCATCGGATTTATTCTCAATTGTCTGATCCAGCTTCTTGACACCATCACTGGGTGCAGGTGAATGGAAGATACCAAAAACCATAGCTAACATTTACAACAACAAAAAATGATGTGTGCTCATCATTTTAGATTTCGTTTACAGACATCACAGAATTGCATCTGTTGTGATCACTGGGTTTCTTTCTAACCCTGACCTCTTTACCAGTGATGGAGACATAAGTGTAAATCAAAAAGAATGTGACAAAGGGAGGTATGTGATTACCTCTCCAAAAAGTGAATTTGCCGGATGGGAAATGAGCAGGTGCATGAAAATAATAAAAAATGTCACGGTATATAATGAGAAGTTGAAAAGAAAATATTTCCAGGAATGTTCACGAGAATATGAAAAATGTTTTCAATACTTTTATATAAAGAGTGCTGAAGTGGCGATAAAGAATATGAGTGTCTGAGGAGTGTACTGGACTAAAGGAGCAGGAGTAATAAAGAATGGATAAGGGCCAGTGCCTAAAGCTGCTCAGAAGCTGGTTGCCGGTAAAAAAGGTTGACATGAAGAATATCGAGGCTGCACAGTGTTAAATCCACTTCTTGCCTTTTATTTCACTACCGGGCCCTCCCTGTCTGTTTCTTACACTTGCTGGTTCCTGCTTTTTCTCTCAGTGATGGTTTTTCAGTTTTTCACTTCCTCTGAGTTTCTGCTTTTGTTTTTTTCTTCTTTTTACTCAGTCTGATGAAGACAAATAAGTGCTGGTCCCCAAAAATGAGCGTCAGTGGGCCCCACCAACTCAAATGAAGCACTAATAATCAGAGAACAGATGTGTGAAGAGAATAGCCTGGAACAGTTTCTGCTAAGTCAATGCCCAAGATTTCAGCCTCAATAGGTTCTGAAATGTGTGCATCAGCAAAATCAAGATGTTCCAGGGGGTGGAGAACCTAAGCTCGGGAGCAGGTCCTGATCTTTTTTGTATCAAAGTCAAAGTATGATGCTAGTGTTCTCTCTCAGCAGCATGACAAGCATTACCAACTCAGTGCCAAACAGGATATTCTTCAGAGTTTCACAAATGTATATTTAGAGACTTAATACACTAACCTCTTCATCTGATTTTTTCTCAATTGTCTGCTCCAGCTTCTTGACTGCAACACTGGTTGCAGGTGACTGGAAGAAACCAAAAAGCAGAGCTAACATTTACAACTACAAAAAATGATGTGTGCTCTTCATTTTGCATTTCGTTTACAGACATCACAGAATTGCATCTGATGTGAGCACTGGGTTTGTTTCTAACCCTGACCACTTTACCAGTGATGGAGCCATAAGTGTAAATCAGAAATAATGTGACAAATGGAGGTATGCGATTACATCTCCAAAAAATGAATTTTGCTGATGGGAAATGAGCAGGTGCATGAAAATCATAAAAAAGTCACCATATAAAAATAGTAGTTGGAAATAACAGATTTCCAGAAAAGTTCATGAGAATATGGAAAATGTTTTCAATACTATTATAAAAAGAGTGCGGAATTGGTGATAAAAGAGGTGAGAGTCTGAAGAGTGGACTGGACGACTAAAGGAGCATGAGTAATAAAAAAATGGATAAGGGCCAGTGCCTAAAACTGCTCAGAAGCTGGCTGCCGGTAAATTAAAGGTGATACCAAAGGGGACGATGGACGGAGAGCTAGAGCAAATGAAACACTCACCCCGTCCACTGATCTGAGTTTAATCTATCATCATTCTTTGGCTCACTCCACCACCCCAGTACAGACATGGCCATATGCAAATCAGTCTGATCCTGTGCTTCATGGGAACAGTCCAGTCCGTACTGCCAAGCCATGTCTTCCCTCGACCGGAAACAAGCATCCTGGGACCGGTTTCGGGTTCATAACACTCATCAGCCAGGCTATCTTCAACTTAGGGGCAAGGTGAGCAAGGGACCCACATCAGGGCAAACCGTGACAACTTAGGGCGAACAAGGCGATACCAAAGGGAATGATGGACGGAGCACTTGAGCAAATCAAACACTCACCCCTAGTCAACTGATCTGGGTTTAATCCATCATCATTCTTTAGCTCACTCCACCACCTAGTTCAGACATGGCCATATGCAAATCAATCATGACCCTGAGCCTCATGTGAACAGTCCAGCCCGAACTGCCAAGCCAGGTCTTCCCTAGACTGGAAACAAGCAACCTGGGACCAGTTTCGGGTTCATAACCCTCATCAGCCAGGCTATCTTGAATCCAGTGGCAAAGTGAGCTAGGGACAGGGTCAAGACAGATTTGCATATGGCTGGGTTCAAACTGGAATGGCATGGTGAGCAAAAAAACGATGGACTTAGGCCCAGCTCTCTGTATTGGGGTATATGTATGACATTGTTCTGCATTCTGTCCATCAACTGTTGTTTTTGCATTTGTCACCCCGAGTGGTACGGGTATACTCAGATGTGAGTCCTGTGCTCTCCATGCCACTGGAATCAAGCTATCCTGGCTGATGAGGGCTGAAAGCCCGAAACCGGTCCTAGGATACTTGTTTTCAGTCCAGGCAGGACCTGGCGTGGAAGTTCCGGCTGGTCTGTTCCTATGGGGCACAGGGCAGGCCTGATTTGCATTTGGCTGGGTTCAAACTGGAGTGGCATGGTGAGCAAAAAACGATGGATTTAGACCCAGATCTCTTTACTGGGGTGAATGCATGACATTGTTCTGCATTCTGTACATCAACTATTGGTTTTGCAATTGTCACCCCGAGTGGGACATGTATGCTCAGACGTGAGTCCACTGCTCTCCATGCCACTGGAATCAAGCTATCCTGGCTGATGAGGGCTGAAAGCCTGAAACCGGTTCTAGGAATCTTGTTTCCAGTCCAGGCAGGTCCTGGCTTGGAAGTTCGGGCTGGACTCTTCCCATGGGGCACAGGGTCAATACTGATTTGTATATGGCTGGGTTCAAATTGGAATGGCATGGTGAGCAAAAAAAAGACGGATTTAGGCCCAGATCCCTGTACTGGGGTGAATGTATGACATTCTTCTGCATTCTGTCCATCAACTGTTGTTTTTGCAAATTAAAGGTTGCTATGAAGAATATAAAGGCTGCACAGTTCTGAATCCACTTCATGCCTTTTAATTCACTACCAGGTACTCCCTGAACCTTTCTTACACTTGCCGGTTCCTACTTGCTCTATTAGTGATGTTTTTTCCATTATTCTCTTCCTCTGAGTTTCTGCTTTTAGTTTTTTCCTTAATTTTTCTCAATGAAGGTCTGATAAAGAAAAATAAGTGCTGGTCCCCAAAAATGAGTGTCAGTGGCCCACACCAATTCAAAGAACGGATGTGTGAATAGCTTAAAGAGAATAGCCTGGAACAGTTTCTGCTGTGTCAATGCCCAAGACTTCAGCATTCAATAGGTTCTGAAATATGTACATCAGTAAAACCAAGATGTTCCAGAGGGTGGAGAACCTAAGCTCACGAGCAGTTCCTGATCTTTTCTGTATAAAAGTCAAATTGTGTCTCTAGTTCTCTCCCAAAAACTTAATTTGGCTGATGGAAAATGGGCAGGTGTATGAAAATCCTAAAATAAGTCACAGTATATAAATAGTAGGTGAAAAGAACAGATTTCCAGAAAAGTTCACGATAATATGGAAAATGTTTTCAATACTTTTATATAAAGAGTGCTGAAGTGGTTATAAAAGAGATGGAACGATTTGGAGTGAAGAGCTAAAGCAGTGAGAGTCTTAGAGAATTCTAAGAGGAAGAAAATAAGGTCAAATCACATTGAATGGTTTGTCAAATATGGTTATTTAACAACATCAACAATTGTATAAATGTATTCTGCTTTTAAGACATCCAAGCTGATGCACCCGCGCTTAAATGAACATGAATCTGTTTTGGGTTTTTAGAATAAAACAGTATATTTATATATTAGATAACAAACAACTTACTGTGTCCCTCGTAACCTTTTTACTATCTACTGCACTAGACTGAATTTAGTGGTAAAAAAAAAACAACAGAAAGAGTTCTCGATGAATGACAAACTATGAGAATTAATGTAGAGTTTTCAGAGGTGCGGGTTATATGCAGTGCTTTAAATGGAAAAATAGAAGTGCAGGTACTCTGTGCCAGAGTACCTGCTTTTTTCAGAGAAGTGCCGGTATTCTCCAATTCAAGCTATTGCCAGTACTCTCCTTCTCAACATAACAAATGTGCCTGTATTCTGTACCGGACAGTACTGGCCCATTTAAAGTACTGGTTATATGTCTCTAAAACCCACACAACAGCAGAGGTACCCTAGTTAAGATAATACCAGACCCAGCTAAAGCCAGTGTTGAATGTAATGTTAAGATATTACATTGCATTTGTGACACAGTTGTACAGCATTACAAAATGGAAAAGCTAATCATATAATCACCAACAAAAAACTTGTGCTAATTCTACATTGAAAAAAATGATTTTTGGTAACTTTATGGTCAAACAGTAATTATTAAATACTTATATTGGTTATGTAGACACCATTAAATAGTTCCAATACAATACATGCCTTGTCCATTTTTACGTTGCAATACTAATCTTTTAAATATCAGAAACACTTGTAGAAACACTGTTTGTGTTTGGTACACCCTGTTCTTAGCTAAAATTGGGTTAATACCTTGAATTCCATGTGTGGGATTCCTATCACCAATTCATGGTGCTGTTACTTATTTTTCATGACTCTCTAAATGGGTCTGAAGGTTTTAATGTGAGTAATGAACTCAGATATGAACTCGTTCTGTATAATCACGCTCGGGAATATGCAAGGTTCTGGTTTCTCTGTGGAGAAATACCCTGAAACCGGGTATAAATACAGACAAAGGAAGTAGTCTGGAATTGTTATTACTATGTATCAGAGTCACTACACAAGACGTAAGTCTCTGTGTGCTCTGAAATGTGTGCATTGGCAAACATAGAAGGTACAGACGATGAAGAATCTAACATGGGGACCATGTCTTTCTCTGATAGTCAGTGTGTCTCTGGCTTTCTCTTTGTGTGATAAGCATGAGTGACTCACTTCCGAATATGATACATTTACGTTTTTCACAGATATATATTAACAGATGGAATATACTAACCTGTTCAATTGATGTTTCCTCAGCTGATTTATTTTGATTCTGCCCAAGGACATCAGAAATAGGTCGCTGGAGTAAATTAAAAAAAATCCCGTAACATTTACAAAAAGACACTATAATGCATACTCCTCATATTACACATTGTTTTCATAAATCGATCAGTTTTTATCAGTTTTTATCTGTGTTGATTACAGGGTGTTTGAGGCACTTGACGTCTTTCTCATTGCTTTTTTTTTACTTGTTTTTATTAAAACTTCGAGGACAAATGACAAACATGTACATTTTCAGGATGTTATAGGCAGATGTTAACAGGTCGTATCATGTTTACATACAAGCTCTCTATTCGTGAGCGGCATTACATATCCATTATAAAAGTGCAACTTTCTGTTTATGTTTTTAAACTATTTTTCATTGGTGATAGAGGCATGAGTGAAGGCCAAGCAATACATTTAAGAGCTTGGGTATGTCAATACCACCACGAGGAATTAATCTCACTGATGGGAAATTGATAAATGTATGGGCACTTAAAGATTTGTCTTGGCATAAAATTGTCTTTAAAAATAGCACATATCAGAAACATTCTGGGAAACGTTTACATTACTATTATATACAAACTGGCGATAAAGTATATTGGGCAAAAGGAATTAAAGTCTTTGAACATTGTAGCGGGCAAAAATGAACACGGACGGCATTGATTTGACTTTCTGGTGGCAATACGTAAGAAGATGAGCAATCATATTGTTGAACTCAGGTTTTAGAAAATCCTCGCTGGTCCACTTAACCAGCAGCAGCCGGCACAAGTAAATGCAGTGGGGCGGGGCAGGGTGGTTGGGGGAAAGTCGACGGAATATGTATAATTGAATAAACAAATAATACCAATTCTGTTGTCTGTCGACTTCCCCCTGCCGCCCCCTGCCCCGATCTGCTACACGCCCTGCCCCGATCCCCCGCGCTTACCTGTGCCGGCCGCCACTGCACTTAATTTTCACTGAACTGGTAAACATTGTTTGATTTATTTTGTATAAAAGCAGTATATCAGAGGAGGAACTGCTTATTATGGATCTCATCCCACTGCAGTTGGAGGCAAACTCTAATGGTAAATAAAAAAGTCAGAAAGAGTTCTAGTCTCTATGACCTAATCAAGTGTGGTGGTGCTCTCATTTCTGCAAAGTCAGGTCCACATTAAATCAGTGCTGAGCTTGTTGTAAGGGCATTATACTGCATTTGTGGAACAATAATACAACATTGCATAATATGGAAACTTATCCTTATTTTACCAATAAAAGTGAATGCTAATTCCACACTTGTTTTGAAAATAATTGTTTTCTCATTTTTAGGTCAAAAGGGAGACATTAGATAGTTCTATATCATGTTGAAAACATTAAAGAGACCACCTAATGCAAAAAGCTATTTTTGTCAACTATTTCTTCTCTAACAATCAGCAACAGTAGACCTGTCCCATCAACACTGATTGGTTGTTGTTACAGACAGAGGTACCCCGAGTTAAGGTATTACACAGTGGCAGTAGCCATTCTGTAGTTATAGCTAGGGTGACTGGATATTGCGATTTCTGTCCCTCAATCTCTTTGCATCTGTTTGACGAACATCCATGAAACTTTGCAGACCTACTGCCCCATGTTATTCTGGTAGTCCTGAAGGTTTCATTGTGGGTGCAACGAAAAAAAAGGGGATTCCAAAATGGGTGTAAAATCCAATGCATTTTACATAGACTTTGTATTTCGTGTAGCATGAAATCTGTCAGTCTGATTTTCTCAACATTTGGAAGGATTATATGTTATGGTATGCAGATTATATTGTGAGTACTGGAGATAAGAAGGGTAAGTATTTGTTAAGTTTTAAGTGTTTTAAATTTAGCTATATCTATGGCCACGGTAGTACCGCAGTACTCTTCAGGTATATAGTGATGGCAAGTCATTAGCTGATTGGCTAATGACTGCCTTTACAAAAGTTGAAGGCAGCCATGTTGTTTTCAGTTCAAGTTTCTCTGTGTTCTGCATTACACCATTCAATGTAGGTAAGTATTAAGTTTGGTATTTTTCCCTACCTATTACCACTTTAGGAAAGGGGTAATAGGTAGAGAAAAATATTTACAAGTTTAAATATATATATTTTCTTTAATCTGAAGTACTAAAGTACCGTAAAAAGGATTTAAAAAAAATTGCAAATAATAAGACAATATATTTTATAAATATAATGTGTTCAAGTGTATTTTAATAAGTTAGCAAAACACAGACCGTACAATAATGGAAAATTGTGATTAAAACTACATGGTTGGGGGCGTGGCCAATATGGCGAGCGGGTAAGACGTGTTCCACATTGTCTCCCTGCTCCCGGGCACCTAACTTGGCCATCAGCAGCGTTGCCTCCAGCCAGCAGCTTGGTATTGAGGGAGAGCCCGCTCCTGGACTCTGAGTGCCGCTGATACTGTTCCGGTGGAGCTGAGTGACGGTGGGAGGGCGAGAGAGGAATCCACGTGGCCGGAGGCAGCAGCGGCGAAAATGGCATCCTGGCCTGGACTGTGTTGGTGAGGCGGCAGAATCCTGTGTCCCCGACAGCGAGTTGATGGCAGCTTTTGGGGCTGGCGGCGACTTCTCCGTAGCCTGGCGGTGAAGGTGAGAGGTGCCACTAGTGAGTTGGTGTAGAGTGCGCCACGGAAGCAACGGAGGCGAGCGGCCGGATCCCTGGGAGGTGGCGGGGCCTGGCGAGCCACACGCAGCTGGGTCTCTGGTGGGCGCAGGGCGGCCGTGAGGCAGATACACAGCGGGGTCTCTGACCGGCAGAGCTTCGACCAGTGGGGTCAGCTGGCACTCGTGATCGGAGCAGGAGCACAGGAGGAGTCTGGGCCAGAGTGTGGTGGCGTCCGGGCAGGAGGTGCGGACGGAGGAGGCCTGGATCCGGCCTAGAGCTAGCACCCCACCAGAAGCCACATAAGGGGCCCAGGGGCAGTCACAGCTCCCTGAAGGGGACACCCTCTTTATCAGTGAAGAGCTTTAGGGACTCCGTGTGCTGGCGGTGAGAGGCCCGTGACAGAGCAAGCGCTGCTTGGCTGGTTTGTGCGAGACTCCTCCATCTGCAGGCCTCAACAGGGAGACTGGGGGAGTGTACGCCTACACGTGGTGCCTGGAATAGTGACGGGGCCTACTGCAGCCTTGGAGCCTGAGAGATGGAGGGGCTGGAGCCCGGTTATACCCCCGTTTCGACATTCGCCATTTTACGTAGTTTACGTAAGCCCACTGTGCAGTACTAAAATGTACGCCACTCCACCTTATGGTACTCCACTGTACTCCACTCCACTGTACGCTATTCCACTTTACCCCACTTCATTGTACCTGAGTCTACTGTATTTCACTCAACTGTATGCTATTTCAATACACGATATTCCAATAAATGCTCCTAGACTGTACAACACTCCAGTCTGTAGCACTCCACTGTACACCAGTACAGTGGATGCCAATATACTCTACAGGAGTGTCAGAATGGAGGGGGTGATGGGCTGAACAATGAGGACTTACCGGATGACGTGTCTTGGCCCGTGCCCGGCCCTTCCCCTGAAAAACCAAATCACAAACACTTTTACTTTTTCAGGCCTTCGAGGATATCACAGAAATAAAGGAAGGACAAAGTCAGGCATCATTTGAAGGAACAACAGGAAATCCTATCCTGATTGCTACAACAAGACGGGAAGTGGATAAGTCTTTCCCTGATACTGCTCACCCAAAGCCCTTTAAATCGAGTACCTAGAGACCAAAAGGGTGTGGATGCTGAGGACTACACTACAGTGGGAGAACATCTGAGACTGGACAAGCTGTACAGAGCCCAGGGGAAGGAAGACGCTGATGGGAGGATCTCTCAATGGCAGGACCGGACTGGCCTTTACGGGCACCGAGCAATCCCCCGGTGCGCCGCAAGGGTGGGGGGCGGTTTTGGGCGCATGGGAGCCGTTTTTGTTACAGGACCGTTTTTGCAGCATAGCTGCAAAGTCGGCCCTGTAACAAAATTGGCCGAAAACCGGCCCCGGCAAAGAGCTAGGTCGCACCTCCAACGGACGGACAAGCACTTTGACAGGGCCGGTTTTTGTTCCCAGTCCGGCCCTGTTCAATGGCAGGAGGGAAACGGGCAGGATGCTTCACCCAGCCACGCACCAGGAGGAGCGTGGCTCGCCCAGGAACGTGACCGGTTTCTATTCCAGCACTGGTAGATGGAGGGGCCACACCAGGGTCTAATTGGAGCCTAAGATAATGCCAACACGGGAACTTCAGTATTAACGTAGGAGGGAGGTGGAGTGTCATAAATTACGGGTGGGTTTTCGTTTAATCTTTTATCAGGTTTCGCATGCTACATGAAACTCCTTCACTTGTCCAGAAACTGCTAAGCCACGGTTAAGATCTGAAATCTCTTCTGAGACTAAAAGTAGCTAGTGATTTATCCCGGTCTGGAGCACCACCCTTAACTACCCCTCTTACTCACTCAACCTGGTTGTAAATTGAGCTGGACCATCAAAGACTAAAAGGACCACGCAGCTTGTAAGAAAGACCAGGTGCATGTTCAAAGAAGATGATTCCTTCTATTCCAATTTTGTTTCTCTTTTCTTACTCTCATTTGGGCACTATCTTTATTTGGCTTCCACGACTATAGAGAAATTGAACCCCTCACACCTCACTAACCCCACAAGAGACCGTATACCAAGAGAAAGATAAGGGCACCTGTATTAACCTTACTCTGGGAAAAAGTATAAGAGACTCACCAGTGGCTTGTTTCCTTGTTTCGAGGGGGCCGATGGACCAGACTTCCGGCCATTCTAGAAGGAAGAAAAAGAGAAAACAGAAGACTTGAGAATTTGATCAAGGTAAAAATAACTGTCCAAATAAATACCTACTTCCAAAACCCAACTATCTTGTGTTGTCAATCGCATGCCAAGCAACCCATGGTTGAGAAAGCAGGCAGCCTTCCATTATTACATAATTGATACCGTGGTACAGCAATTAGTACAAGGACAGAGGAAATTAGAATGGGTATTAGAGAGGCAAAAGTCCTCAACCAAATCGGACCGAGAGATATTCTGCAATGCTGTCTAGTCACAGTTGGACCATTTGAATACAGATCAGTTTCAATTGACTTATGGTTTGGTTCTACTTCCACATTATAGTTACAAAAGCATATTGTGGGCGATGACCCTGATGCTTTATTGTTATACTTCAAAAGAGCTGCTAGGGCTTATGCTTGGCCGAGAGAAAAGTGCTCTTTTTTTCTCCTCCGTCTTCTGACTAGAGAAGCCCAGGCAGCATACCAAATAATGAACGCCCAGGGAGATACCCCATACGAGGAAATACATTCATATGGGACCATCTAGGGATTGATGAAGAGACTTACAGGTTAAGATCTAGAAAACGAAAGAGGCCTACATGGAGATACTCCGAATACTCTTTTTAGGTCGAGCATTAGAGACCTGTTGTAATTTTTCATGTTGGCTTAAAGCCATCCCCTGCTTTTGATTTGTTTGTTTAAGTGTCCTTTAAAAATCCTTGCTTGTTAGTAGTACTGCCTCTTGTCCCTCCTTATTCTCTTCAGTTCCTCCCAAGCAGCAGGGACTAACTAATGTCTTTATGTGTTCTGAGGGGGACTCTTTTATTTCTTGGTTTTAGAAAACGAGGTCTAAGTTTCCTATCCTTTACGTATATCCCCTTACAAAGAGCAGCATTATCATGTCAATCTATTGAAGAAATGGTTGGGACCACTTACCCGAAAAGTACAAGCTGCGACTGCAGTGGAGAGCCCCCCTAGGACTCTGGGGCAGCTTCCCTTCAATGAGTTCTTGAAGGAATAACTGCAGAGTGGGCTGTTAAAAACACTACAGCTTTTTTCCTCTTTGTTTTCTGATCTCCCCGGAAGAACGCAATTAGCAGAACAAGCCATCCCCAAACAAGTATATTTTTTCATAAAATATAAAAACCGTATCAGATACCTGCTTCTAGAAGACAGGCAATCAGGAAAGAAGTTGAATAAATGTTGACACCATTAAATAGTTCCAATACAATACACTCATGCCTTGTCCATTTTTACGTTGCAACACTAATCTTTTAAATATCAGAAACACTTGTAGAAACACTGATTGTGTTTGGTACACCCTGTTCTTAGCTAAAATTGGGTTAATACCTTGAATTCCATGTGTGGGATTCCTATCACCAATTCATGGTGCTGTTACTTATTTTTCATGACTCTCTAAATGGGTCTGAAGGTTTTAATGTGAGTAATGAACCCAGATATGAACTCGTTCTGTATAATCACGCTCGGGAATATGCAAGGTTCTGGTTTCTCTGTGGAGAAATACCCTGAAACCGGGTCTAAATACAGACAAAGGAAGTAGTCTGGAGTTGTTCTTACTATGTATCAGAGTCACTACACAAGACGTAAGTCTCTGTGTGCTCTGAAATGTGTGCATTAGCAAACATAGAAGGTACAGACGATGACGAATCTAACATGGGGACCATGTCTTTCTCTGATAGTCAGTGTGTCTCTGGCTTTCTCTTTGTGTGATAAGCATGAGTGACTCACTTCCGAATATGATACATTTACGTTTTTCACAGATATATATTAACAGGTGGAATATACTAACCTGTTCAATTGATGTTTCCTCAGCTGATTTATTTTGATTCTGCACCAGGACATCAGAAATAGGTAGCTGGAGTAAATTTAAAAAAATCCCGTAACATTTACAAAAAGACACAATAATGCATACTCCTCATATTACACATTGTTTTCATAAATCGATCAGTTTTTATCTGTGTTGATTACAGGGTGTTTGAGGCACTTGACCTCTTTCGCAATGTTTTTTTTTTACTTGTTTTTATTAAAACTACGAGGACAAATGACAAACATGTAAATTTTCAGGATGTTATAGGCAGTATACAGCCAACGATGTTAACAGGTCGTATCATGTTTACATACAAGCTCCCTATTCGTGAGCGGCATTACACATCCATTATAAAAGTGCAACTTTCTGTTTATGTTTTTAAACTATTTTTCATTGGTGATAGAGGCATGAGTGAAGGCCAAGCAATACATTTAAGAGCTTGGGTATGTCAATACCACCACGAGGAATTAATCTCACTGATGGGAAATTGATAAATGTATGAGCACTTAAAGATTTGTCTTGGCATAAAATTGTCTTTACAAATAGCACATGTCAGAAACATTCTGGGAAACGTTTACATTACTATTATATACAAACTGGCGATAAAGTATGGTATATTGGGCAAAAGGAATTAGAGTCTTTGAACATTGTAGCGGGCAAAAATAAACACGGACGGCATTGATTTGACTTTCTGGTGGCAATACGTAAGAAGATGAGCAATTATATTGTTGAACTCAGGTTTTAGAAAATCCTCGCTGGTCGACTTAACCAGCAGCAGCCGGCACAAGTAAATACAGTGGGGCAGGGGCGGGGCAGGGTGCTTGGGGGAAAGTCGACGGAATATGTATAACTAAATAAACAAATAATACCAATTCTGTTGTCTGTCGACTTCCCCCTGCTGCCCCCTGCCCCGATCTGCCACGCCCTGCCCCGATCCCCCGCGCTTACCTGTGCCGGCCGCCACTGCACTTAATTTTCACTGAACTGGGAAACATTGTTTGATTTATTTTGTATAAAAGCAGTATATCAGAAGAGGAACTGCGTATTATGCATCTCATCCCACTGCAGTTGGAGGCAAACTCTAATGGTAAAAAAAAAGTCAGAAAGAGTTCTCAGTGAATGACAAACTATGCTAACTCAGAAAAGTTTCTCACGTGCAATTTTAGTCTCTATGACCTAATCAAGTGTGGTGGAGCTCTCATTTCTGCAAAGTCAGGTCCACATTAAATCAGTGCTGAGCATGTTGTAAGGGCATTATACTGCATTTGTGGAACAATAATACAACATTGCATAACATGGAAACTTATCCTTTTTTTACCAATAAAAGTGAATGCTAATTCCACACTTGTTTTGAAAATAATTTGTTTTCTCATTTTTAGGTCAAAAGAACAAGTTACTTACCTTCGGTAACGCTTTTTCTGGTAGATACAATATCTGCCTGTGGATTCCTCACTTTGTGAATATCCCCTTGCGTCAGCAACATTCGGAAATTCTTTTTTCGTAGCCTCGCGCCGACGTGGAGTCCTGACGTCATAGAGACACGACCTCGCTCGCGACTCCGCTGACGTCACCGACGCCTATAATAGGCCCACGCCGGCGTGATGACATCAGTTCCGCCCTTTTTTCCGTGCCATCGAGGCACACGGACGGACCAATGACAGTAGAAATGCACATAGTATACACAGTACACAATAGCCAAGGCAAAACACACAGTGTTAAGCAAAAGCAGGAAAGCAATTGAAACATTACCTTGACAACAAAATATATATATATACATTACATTACAGTAACTCTGGCATAGAAGAGTGGACAACGGGGAGGCGGGTGGGTCAGTGAGGAATCCACAGGCAGATATTGTATCTACCAGAAAAAGCGTTACCGAAGGTAAGTAACTTGTTCTTCTGATAGATACATCTGCCGTGTGGATTCCTCACCTTGTGAATAGAGTCCCACAGCAGTCCCCACTCCCGGAGGAGGGTGTCCACTCTTCTAAACCAGGAAATCCTGGAGGACAGAGCGAGCAAAGTGACCGTCCCTCCTCACCTCGTAATGCTTCGCGAAAGTGTGGAGGGAAGACCAAGTTGCCGCCCTACAAATATCTTCAACAGGTACACCTCTAGCCAATGCCGAGGATGAAGATTTAGCCCTTGTAGAATGAGCCCTTATACCCTCTGGTGGTTCCTTACCGGCCAAAGAGTAGCAGATCTTTATGCAGAGGACGATCCATCTCGACAAGGTTCTTTTGTGGACCGCTCTTCCTTTCTTGCAGCCAGCAAAACCAACGAAGAGCTGGTCTTCCAAACGAAAGTCCTTGGATCTGTCCAAGTAAAAGGACACCGCCCTCTTAGGGTCCAGGCGGTGAAGTCTCTCTTCCTCCTTAGAAGGGTGAGGGGGAGGATAGAAGGCAGGTAGGGTAATGGACTGTTCTAGATGGAAGGGAGTTACCACCTTAGGCAGAAAAGCAGCCCTGGTCCTGAGAACCATTCGATCAGCATGAATGGTCAAGAAAGGGGGCTTGTGACTAAGAGCTTGAAGCTCACTTACCCTCCTTGCCGAGGTTATTGCAACGAGGAAGACTGTTTTAAGGGTAAGAAGCCTCATGGGACATTTGTGGAGAGGCTCAAAGGGAGCACCCATCAAAAAGGTCAATACAAGATTCAAGTCCCACTGAGGCACAATAAAAGGAGTAGGAGGGAACATATTTGTGAGGCCCTTCAAAAACCTTAAAACAACAGGTGATTTAAAAAGAGAGGGCTGGTCAGGCAAACAGAGAAATGCTGACAGCGCAGAAAGATAACCTTTCACCGTGGCAACAGCAAGACCATGCTGAGCCAGAGAAAGGGCAAACTGGAGAACGTCAGACAAATGGGCCTTCAAAGGGTCAATAGACTTTTCCCCACACCACGAGACAAATTTCGCCCATCTATAAGAATAGATAGACTTAGTGGAGTCACGCCTGGCTGACAAGATGACATCCACAACGTCAGGCGGGAGGGAAAAGGAAATCAGGTTGCCCCGCTCAATCTCCAGGCATGAAGGTGCAATGTCTGGAGGTGGGGGTGTAGAACCTGCCCCTCCATCTGAGAGAGGAGGTCTGCCCTGAGAGGGAGACGGAGCGGCGGGTGAGAGGAGAGGTGGAGAAGATCTGTATACCACACCCTTCTCGGCCAATCCGGGGCGACCAATATGACTTGGGCCCGGTCTTGACGAATCTTCCTCAGAACCCGAGGAATCAAGGGTATGGGGGGAAATGCGTAAAGGAGTTGACCTCTCCAACTCAACTGAAACGCATCCCCCAAGGCTCCTTGCATCGGATACTGGAGACTGCAGAATGACGGGCAGTGAGCATTCTCGCGAGTGGCGAACAGGTCCACCCGAGGAGTTCCCCACGTCCGAAAGACGTGACGAACTACCTCTGGATGAAGCCTCCACTCGTGGTCGGCAGAGAACTGCCGACTGAGACTGTCCGCACGAACGTTCAACACTCCGGCCAGATGATTTGCCATCAGACAAATCCGATGGTCCTGAACCCAGGACCAGAGACGCAGAGCCTCTCTGCAGAGACACTGCGACCCCACTCCTCCCTGCTTGTTGACGTACCACATCGCGGTCGTGTTGTCCGTCAGGACTTGAACCGACTGACCGCGAAGGGAAGGGAGGAAGGCCTTGAGCGCCAAACGAATCGCCCGCAATTCTAGAAGGTTGATATGAAGCAACCTTTCCTCTGGAGACCAAAGCCCTTTGACCTCCAGGTCCCCCAGATGAGCACCCCACCCGAGAGTGGATGCATCCGTTATTACTGTGGCCACTGATGGAGGCAGATGAAAAGGCTTCCCTTGTGACAGATTGCCTTCCACGCCCCACCAAGACAGATCCGCCGCAGCTTCTCTGGAGATCCTCACTGACTCCCTGAGATCTCCGTTGTGCTGATACCACTGCCTGCGGAGGCACCACTGGAGCGCCCTCATATGCCAGCGTGCATGGTTTACCAACAGAATGCAAGAAGCCATCAGACCGAGCAGGCGAAGGACCTTCAGGACTGGAACGACCGCTCCATTGTAAAACAAAGGAATCATCTCCTGTATGTCGTGAATCCTTTGAGGAGGAGGGAATGCACGACACACAGTAGTGTCCAGTACCGCACCTATGAACAGGTTGCGCTGGGAGGGCACCAGTTGAGATTTGGGTACGTTTATCGAAAAACCCAACCTGTACAACAACTGGGTTGTCTCCTGCAGATGATGAAGCACAATCTCTGACGATTCGGCTTTGATCAACCAGTCGTCCAGATACGGGAATACAGGAATCCCTGATCTTCTGAGATGCGCCGCCACCACTGCCATCACCTTGGTGAAGACCCGAGGTGCAGTAGTAAGTCCAAACGGAAGAACCGCAAACTGGTAGTGCTGCGATCCCACCGTAAAACGGAGATACCTCCTGTGCGACTTCAGGATTGGGATATGAAAATATGCATCCTGCAAGTCGAGCGACACCATCCAGTCTTCTTCCAGCAGAGCCTGAAGAACCTGAGCAAGGGTGAGCATCTTGAATTTCTCCTGCTTCAGATAAAAATTCAAGATCCTGAGATCCAGGATTGGCCGAAGCCTGCCATCTTTCTTGGGGATCAGGAAATACCGGGAGTAGCACCCCTGACCCCTTTCCTGCTCTGGAACCACCTCTATCGCACCTTTTCTCAATAGGGTCTGGACTTCCTCCTGGAGGAGTAACAGATGTTCCTCTGAGCAATATCCCTGACAAGGAGGGTAATTGGGAGGGAATTCCCGGAAGGGAAGGGCATACCCATTTTCTACGAGATTGAGAACCCAAAGATCTGATGTAACCGATTCCCAATCTCGTAGAAAGTGGGTAAGCCGACCCCCCACTGGGCCTGAATGGCGGATCTAGGGCTGCTTTTCCGTGGCAGGGGGGTTGGAGGAGGCGGAGGAGGAAGAGGCTTGACGACCTCGAGGACGTGCCTTCTGCTTCCCTCTGTAAGACCTATACAAGGTATTCTGCTGCTGCTGTTGTTGTTGCTGCTGCTGACCTTGTCTATATGACCGAAAGGAAGAGCGGCCAAATCCTCTGAATTTTCTGGTCGTAGAACCTCTGATCTGAAGGCCAAGAGATCTAGCAGTTGCCCTGCTGTCCTTGAATCTCTCCAAGGCTGTGTCTGCTTTCTTTCCAAAAAGCCCCTCACCATCGAAAGGCAAATCCAATAAGGCAGACTGCACATCAGCTGAAAAATCAGAAGACTTCAACCAGGCTGAACGTCTCGTGGCCACCGCCGTGCCCATGATCCTTGCCACAGAATCAGTAGTATCAAGTCCACTTTGGATGACTTGACGAGCCGCCGCCTGAGAGTCAGATAAAGCCTCTTCAAAGTCCTTTCTACAATCCTCAGGAACCTTAGGGACCAATGAACGCATAGAATCCATGAGAGCATGAATATATCTCCCCATAAGGCAAGTGGCGTTAGAGGATTTCAAAGCCATACTAGCCGAAGAAAAAACCTTCTTCGCGACTTGATCTTGTTTCTTGGCCTCTTTGTCGCCAGGCACCTGCGGAAAAGCCCCAACTGACTTCTTAGAGCAAGCTGCCTGAATTACCAAACTCTCAGGGGAAGGATGAGAAGATAAGAAAGCAGGATCTTCAGGAGCCACTCTATACCTCCTAGCCACACTTTTTGAAACCGCAGGGGCAGAAAAAGGCTTCTTCCAAACCTCCATTATGGGATCCTTTAGAGCATCATTAAAAGGTAGCAAAGGTTCCACTGAAGAACTCGGAGAATGGAGGACCTCTGTCAATAAATTCGACTTAAATTCAACAGAGGGTAAAACCAAACCCAAAAGTCCAGCTGCCTTCTTCATGACGACGTGATAAGGTTGAATGTCTCTGGAAGGAGTATCAGACCCTGAAGGCAAAGACCACTCCGGAGAAAACTCGAGACCACTAGCATCCGCCAGGTCTTCAAAACAATTCCCTTCTAGCTCACCTTCCTCTACTTCAGAAGAAGATTCATCAATCCTCTGTTCATCCAGAAGACGTTGAGCTTCTCTACGAGATCTCATCTTAACACGAAGTGCAGCCGAATTCAACGCCGAATCCGACGGCGCCGGAGCCGACTTCGGAATCGAATCCGAGGGCTTGGCAGGCTGTCCCATAGAATCCAAAGGAGCCGGTGACGCCGGAACCGGAGTCGTCGACTTCGGTCGAGCCGGCGTCGATACCGGCGTTGACCTCGGTGGAGCCTGGAATTGCCACAACGGAGTCGGAGCTGGCATAAACGGCATGAAGGGTGCCGGAGCGTATGAGTGAGGAACACCCAAATCAAAAGTCATAGGACCCATGGTGCCCGAAGGCGCTCCAGAGGGGTACCATGACCTCGAGAAAACTCCATACATCACGTTTAAAAACGCAGAGGGGTCCTGACCTGGAGTCGGGAATGGTGGATGCTCAGGCCGATCTCGAGGTACATTTGAATCTGTTTCCTCAACAGGATTCGAAACCTCTTCCTCAACAGGAACTCCATCATTGTCTTCTGGAGTCGGAGATGGAGCCGGAGACGGAGTCGGAGTCGGATCCGGAACCGGAGTCGGAGAATGGACCATCGACTCGGAAGGTGAAGCCTCACCTTCCTGATCCGACACCTGAGGAGGAATCACCTTTGACCTCATCCTCTTGGGAGACTTCGATCTAGAACGATGACGGGATCCATGTCTCCTTTTCTTATGCTTCTTGTGAGAACCGGAAGTGTGACCGGATGAAGACTTTGAGACCGACGTCTCCCGTGATCTCGACCTGGATCTCGACTTCGACTTCTTCGAATGCTTCGAGGATCTTTTAACCTTACTCGCTTTAAATTTGGCCACAAGAAGCTTGGATTCTCTTTCACGAAGAGCCTTCGGATTCATCTTCTGACATGAAGAACATCCATCGACGTCGTGATCCGAACTTAAACACCAGATGCAGTCTTGGTGAGGGTCCGTAACGGACATCATCTTCCCACATTCTCTACAAGGTTTAAAACCGGTCTTCTTTGTCGACATGACGACAGAACAAAATTATTTGAGAATGGAGAATTGAAGAAACAAAGTAACAATGTACTAAGGCTACAGAGTATCCCGAAACCGTTAGCGTCGACGACGCGGAAAAAAGGGAACTGATGTCATCACGCCGGCGTGGGCCTATTATAGGCGTCGGTGACGTCAGCGGAGTCGCGAGCGAGGTCGTGTCTCTATGACGTCAGGACTCCACGTCGGCGCGAGGCTACGAAAAAAGAATTTCCGAATGTTGCTGACGCAAGGGGATATTCACAAGGTGAGGAATCCACACAGCAGATGTATCTATCAGAAGGGAGACATTAGATAGTTCTATATAATGTTGAAAACATTAAAGAGACCACCTAATGCAAAAAAATCTATTTTTGTCAACTATTTCTTCTCTAACAATCAGCAACAGTAGACCTGTCCCATCAACACTGATTGGTTGTTGTTACAGACAGAGGTACCCCGAGTTAAGGTATTACACAGTGGCAGTAGCCATTCTGTAGTTATAGCTAGGGTGACTGGATATAGAGATTTCTGTCCCTTAATCTCTTTGCATTTGTTTGACGAACATCCATGAAACTTTGCAGACCTACTGCCCCATGTTATTCTGGTTGTCCTGAAGGTTTCAATGTGGGTGCAAAGAAAAAAGGGGGATTCCAAAATGGGTGTAAAATCCAATGCATTTTACATAGACTTTGTATTTCGTGTAGCAGGAAATCTGTCAGTTTAATTTTCACAACATTTGGAAGGATTATATGTTATGGTATGCAGATGATATTGTGAGTACTGGAGGTAAGAAGGGTAAGTATTTGTTAAGTTTTAAGTGTTTTAAATTTAGCTATATCTATGGCCACGGTAGTACCGCAGTACTCTTCAGGTAATATAGTGATGGCTAGTCATTAGCTGATTGGCTAATGACTGCCTTTACAAAAGTTGAAGGCAGCCATGTTGTATTCAGTTCAAGTTTCCCTGTGTTCTGCATTAAACCATTCAATGTAGGTAAGTATTAGGTTTGGTATTTTTCCCTACCTATTAAAGGGGTAATAGGTAGAGAAAAATATTTATAAGTATAAATATATAAATATATATTTTCTTTAATCTGAAGTACTAAAGTACCGTAAAAAAAGTATTTTTAAAAAATTGCAAATAATAAGACAATATATTTTATAAATATGTGTTAAAGTGTATTTTAATAAGTTAGCAAAACGCTGACCGTACAATAATGGAAAATTGTGATTAAAACTATATGGGTGGGGGCGTGGCCAATATGGCGAGCGGGTAAGACGTGTTCCACATTGTCTCCCTGCTCCCGGGCACCTGACTTGGCCATCAGAAGTATTGCCTCCAGCCAGCAGCTTGGTATTGAGGGAGAGCCCGCTCCTGGGCTCTGAGTGCCGCCGATACTGCTCCGGCGGAGTCGAGTCACGGTGGGAGGGAGAGAGAGGAATCCACGTGGCCGGAGGCAGAAGCGGCAAAAATGGCATCCTGGCCTGGACTGTGTTGGTGAGGCCGGGCAGAATCCTGTGTCCCCGACAGCGAGTTGATGGCGGCTTTTGGGGCTGGCGGCGACTTCTCCGGAGCCTGGCGGTGAAGGTGAGAGGTGCCGCTAGTGAGTTGGTGCAGAGTGCGCCACGGAAGCAACGGAGGCGAGCGGCCGGATCCCTGGGAGGTGGCGGGGCCTGGCGAGCCACACACAGCTGGGTCTCTGGTGGGCTTCAGCCAGTGGGGTCAGCTGGCACTTGTGATCAGAACAGGAGCACAGGAGGAGTCTGGGCCAGAGTGTGGTGGCGTCCGGGCAGGAGCTGCGGACGGAGGAGGCCTGGATCCGGCCTAGAGCTAGCACCCCACCAGAAGCCACATAAGGGGTCCGGGGGCAGTCACAGCTCCCTGAAGGGGACACCCTCTTTATCAGTGAAGAGCTTTAGGGACTCCGTGTGCTGGGGGTGAGAGGCCCGTGACAGAGCGAGCGCTGCTTGGCTGGTTTGTGCGAGACTCCCCCATCTTCAGGCCTCAACAGGGAGACTAGGGGAGTGTGCGCCTACACGTGGGGTCTGGAATAGTGACGGGGCCTACTGCAGCCTTGGAGCCTGAGAGATGGAGGGCTGGAGCCCGGTTATACCCCCGTTTCGACATTCGCCATTTTACGTAGTTTACGTAAGCCCACTGTGCAGTACTAAAATGTACGCCACTCCACCTTATGGTACTCCACTGTATTCCACTCCACTGTACGCTATTCCACTTTACCCCACTTCATTGTACCTGAGTCTACTGTATGCCACTCAACTGTATGCTATTTCAATATACGATATTCCAATAAATGCTCCTAGACTGTACAACACTCCAGTCTGTAGCACTCCACTGTACACCAGTACAGTGGATGCCAATATACTCTACAGTAGTGTCAGAATGGAGGGGGTGAAGGGCTGAACAATGAGGACTTACCGGATGACGTGTCTTGGCCCGTGCCCGGCCCTTCCCCTGAAAAACCAAATCACAAACACTTTTACTTTTTTCAGGCCTTCGAGGATATCACATAAATAAAGGAAGGACAAAGTCAGGCATCATTTGAAGGGACAACAGGAAATCCTATCCTGTTTGCTACAGCAAGACGGCAAGTGGATAAGTCTTTCCCCGATACTGCTCACCCAAGGCCCTTTAAATCGAGTACCTAGAGACCAAAAGGGTGTGGATGCTGAGGACTACACTACAGTGGGAGAACACCTGAGACTGGACAAGCTGTACAGAGCCTAGGGAAAGGAAGACGCTGATGGGAGGATCTCTCAATGGCAGGTCCGGACTGGCCTTTGCGGGCACCGGGCAATCCCCCGGTGCGCCGCAAGGGTGGGGACCGGTTTTGGGCCCATGGGAGCCGTTTTTGTTACAGGACTGTTTTTGCAGCATAGCTGCAAAATCGGCCCTGTAACAAAATTGGCCGAAAACCGGCCCCGGCAAAGAGCTCGGTCGCACCCCCAACGGACCCCCCCCCCAGGGGTGCGGGGAGCGGACAAGCACTTTGCCAGGGCCGGTTTGTGTTCCCAGTCCGGCCCTGTTCAATGGCAGGAGGGACACGGGCAGGATGCTTCACCCAGCCACGCACCAGGAGGAGCGTGGCTCGCCCAGGAACGTGACCGGTTTCTATTCCAGCACTGGTGGATGGAGGGGCCACACCAGGGTCTAATTGGAGCCTAAGATAATGCCAACATGGGAACTTCAGTATTAACGTAGGAGGGAGGTGGAGTGTCATAAATTACGGGTGGGTTTTCGTTTAATCTTTTATCAGGTTTCGCATGCTACATGAAACTCCTTCACTTGTCCAGAAACTGCTAAGCCACGGTTAAGATCTGAAATCTCTTCTGAGACTAAAAGGAGCTAGTGATTTATCCCGGTCTGGAGCACCACCTTTAACTACCCCTCTTACTCACTCAACCTGGTTGGAAATTGAGCTGGACCATCAAAGACTAAAAGGACCACGCAGCTTGTAAGAAAGACCAGGTGCATGTTAAAAGAAGTTGATTCCTTCTATTCCAATTTTGTTTCTCTTTTCTTACTCTCATTTGGGCACTATCTTTATTTGGCTTCCACGACTATAGAGAAATTGAACCCCTCACACCTCACTAACCCCGCATGAGACCGTATACCAAGAGGAAGATAAGGGCACCTGTATTAACCTTACTCTGGGAAAAAGTATAAAAGACTTACCAGTGGCTTGTTTCCTTGTTTCGAGGGGGCCGATGGACCAGACTTCCGGCCATTCTAGAAGGAAGGAAAAGAGAAAACAGAAGACTTGAGAATTTGATCAAGGTAAAAATAACTGTCCAAATAAATACCTACTTCCAAAACCCAACTATCTTGTGTTGTCAATCGCATGCCAAGCAACCCATGGTTGAGAAAGCAGGCAGCCTTCCATTGTTACATAATTGATACCGTGGTACAGCAATTAGTACAAGGACAGAGGAAATTAGAATGGGTATTAGAGAGGCAAAAGTCCTCAACCAAATCGGACCGAGAGATATTCTGCAATGCTGTCTAGTCACAGTTGGACCATTTGAATACAGATCAGTTTCAATTGACTTATGGTTTGGTTCTACTTCCACATTATAGTTACAAAAGCATATTGTGGGCGATGACCCTGATGCTTTATTGTTATACTTCAAAAGAGCTTCTAGGGCCTATGCTTGGCCTAGAGAAAAGTGCTCTTTTTTTCTCCTCCGTCTTCTGACTAGAGAAGCCCAGGCAGCATACCAAATAATGAACGCCCAGGGATACCCCATACGAGGAGATACATTCATTTGGGACCATCTAGGGATTGATGAAGAGACTTACAGGTTAAGATCTAGAAAACGAAAAAGGCCTACATGGAGATACTCTGAATACTCTTTTTAGGTCGAGCATTAGAGACCTGTTGTTATTTTTCATGTTGGCTTAAAGCCATCCCCCTGCTTTTGATTTGTTTGTTTAAGTGTCCTTTAAAAATCCTTGCTTGCTAGTTGTCAGTACTGCCTCTTGTCCCTCCTTATTCTCTTCAGTTCCTCCCAAGCAGCAGGGACTAACTAATGTCTTTATGTGTTCTGAGGGGGACTCTTTTATTTCTTGGTTTTAGAAAACGAGGTCTAAGTTTCCTATCCTTTACGTATATCCCCTTACAAAGAGCAGCATTATCATGTCAATCTATTGAAGAAATGGTTGGGACCACTTACCCGAAAAGTACAAGCTGCGACTGCAGTGGAGAGCCTCCCTAGGACTCTGGGGCAGCTTCCCTTCAATGAGTTCTTGAAGGAATAACTGCAGAGTGGGCTGTTAAAAACACTACAGCTTTTTTCCTCTTTGTTTTCTGATCTCCCCGGAAGAACGCAATTAGCAGAACAAGCCATCTCCACACAACTGGGTTTTTTCATAAAACATAAAAACCGTATCAGATACCTGCTGCTAGAAGACAGGCAATCCGGAAAGAAGTTGAATAAATGTTGCAGATGGCGGTATTAGAACCATCAAAAAGTAATTGGTTATCCCCTATAGTATTGGTCCCTAAGACAGATGGCACTATACATTTTTGCATTGACTTCAGAGCGCTCAACAGAGGTATCCACATTTGATGGGTCTTCCCTCCCCAAGATTGATGAGCTGATAAGAGAAACTAGGAAAAGCATGTTATATTACTATCATTGACCTTACCAAGGGATACTGGCAAGTACCCCTTAAAAAGGAGGACCAAGAAAAGACAACCTTTTCTATACTATACAACTTATTTCAATTTACTGTCTTGCCCTTTGGCCTTCACTGAACCCCCTACATTTTATTAGTTGAAGCTGACTTCTCCGCTTATCTGCATGACATCGTCATCTTCAGCAATACTTTGAAAGACCATCTTAACCACCTTCGCGCAGTCCTTCAAGAACTGGGAAAAGCTAACTTGCATATCAACGCAAAAAAATCAAGAGCAGGATATAAGAAAGTGAGGTATTTGGAGTATGTCTTAAGTAATGGTCTCATTAAACCCCAGGATGAAAATGTGAAAGTCATTACCAAATACTCCTTTTCCACATATTAAATGGGAAGTCAGGGTCTTTCTTGGTCCTCTTGAATACTATAGGTTTATACCCCATTATTCTGACATAGCAGACCCCCTAACCAATCTGCTAAAAAAAGGAGTGACCAATAGGACCACCAACCACCCTCCACTGCAGTCATAGAAACCTTTAAGGAACTGAAGCAGGCCATCACTTTGAGTCCAGTTTCAGCTTCTCCAAATTGTATTCAAATCTTCCTTTTTCAGACCGATGCCTCATACATGGGGATAGGATCGGTCATTTCTCAGTATAATAATGAAGGTCTTGAAGTCCCTGTCCTACTCATCATCAGAAAACTCTTTCCTAGAGAACAATGTTACCAGGTCATTGAAATAGTATGCTCAGCCCTTAAATTGGCTTTTAAAAAGTTGTGATATTATCTGGAGGGTAACCCACTCATTCTATACACAAATCATGCCCCTTGACATGGATGAGCCGAAATAAGTGGAATAACCCTAGAATACTGAGGTGGTTTATTTCCTTGCAACCATTTTAGTTTGAGGTCCACCACAGATCACTGTAACGCAGATTTTTTTGTCCGAGATGAGGGGTTTGTGGGGGCACCCGAACGTAGTGAGGTCTGTCCCCCGGGTAGTTTGGGAGGGGTCTGGGCTGACCGGATTGGCCATTTTGTGGTTTGGGGCTTTTTTAGGGTGTAGACAAATTGTAGCCCAATTTTAGCCCAAGTAGCCCTAATTATATAATCTAATGAGGGGATTTGCCAGACACATTTTAGGTTTTGGTGACCTGGTGGCTGGCAGCAGGGTAACTAGTAATATTTTTCTTGGATTGCTAGTAATAGTTTTCTTGTGAATGGCGGCCGCCGTCTCAGCCTGCACGTCCCCAAGGCGGGCGCAAAGAAAAGTGGTGAGTTTTAGGGGCTGCTCTTAGGCGCGATGAGCGGTCCCTTTCTCCCCACATGCATCAGAGCCTCATGCGCATTCCGAGGCTCCAGCAAGAGTGTGCAAGGGAGGTGGAGGGGGTATACCCGGTTGGGTTAGGCAGGGTGAGGGCCTGAGGGATTTAGAATGGGAACTTGGGTCTGGGGAGTGGAGAGGGGAGGAAGGCTCAAATGGATGTTGGGAGTAAGAGGAGGGGATCCTGGGGAATTGGGAGACGGCCGGGGGTAGCAATGCCTGGGAAGGGCTTTATATTTTTCACCTCATGGAATAAGGAGGTGAGGGCCATTAGTAGAGTGGGTCAAGTTGATGCTTATCTTGCACAGGGAGGGTCAGCTGGTTTGGAGGGCAAAGGTTTAAATTTGAGAAGGGGGGGAAGGGTGGCTAAGGCGGGGGCAGCAGAAAGCTTGGTAGGGGGGCTCAGGGGACAGGTCTTGACCAGGACCGGCCAGGGTTAGATATGGCTGGACTGGAATGGAGTGAGGGGAGGAAGGGGGGTTGAGTGACAGGGAAGAAGGTGATTGGTTTAAGGTAGTGCGTCAGTGGGCAGAGAAGACTTTGGGCTTAAATAGGAAAGGGAGAAGGAAGACAGGGGATGAGTATTAAAGGCCCGGCACACCAGACCAATCATTTATATAGCATGGCGAGGACACACTTCCGGTGGCGGACTTGGCAGAGCTGGGTGTGGCTTACTGGCACCTAGGAGAAGGGAGGGTGGAGCCTTGTGCGGCGTACCTGTTACCATCGGGGGATTCCGGCGTGGCCAGCACATGTAGGCCAAGAGCGGTCTTGCTGGCCCCAACACCCGCACAGACCTCAGCGGTCTGCAGGATGGAAAACCAGCAGGAGAACGTAGTCATAGGACTCAGGGGTATATCGGATGGTGTGGTCGGTTCCCCGGAGGCGCAGAGTTATGGGCCCATGAGGGGTCGCACGAAGGCGCGGAGTTAGATTTCAATGAGTAGAGCCTTGAGGAAGGCGAGCTTAGAGATGATCTAGATGGGGTGGGGGATAAGAGTAATGTCTCTCAGAGTGTTTTCCAGGTGTCCAGAAGAGAGTCAAAGCCTACGGCAAGGCCAACCAAGTTGGGATGAACCACGGGGCTACTGGCAAGGCTGACTGCAGCAATACGGGCACCCTCCTTAGAGCCAGGTAAAACATATGGAAAGAGGGAGGGGCTGGTATTGGTCTCTGTGGGGACGGGAGGAGAGGGGGGTTCGGGGAGGGAAGAGGGTAGGTTGCGCAAGGGCAAGTATGTTTTAGACATAGGGGTGGGTACAGAGGAGGAAGGTAAGAAGGATACGGCCAAGCCAGTAATTAGCAAAGACACAGAGAAATCTGATAAGGGAAGAAACCAACAGAGATAATAAAGATGAGCTTGAAAGTAAAGAGTTGTAGATTAAGAGACTCCCTTATATGGGAGTGACTCTGCCATTGGGGGCACATTTGAGGCTGGCGACTTAAGAGCGCATATGGAAAGGTGAATAAGTTGAAATGCTGAAATGATTGCACAGAGAAGTGCGCGCAAAAGAAGGGTCTAAAGAAGAGGAATGCGAGCTGGCTGAGTGGCAAGGGTTCCCCTGACCATAGAGAACTGGACAGCAGCTTTCTTGATTTATGTTAGTGTTTACTGGGAAAAATTCCCAGAACGCTGCGTAGCAACTATTCAAGTATGTAGAGGTCATTCGCAAACCGCAGATCACAGGTTGGGGGGTTATGCATTGGCACAATACAATGAGGAATTCAGGGCCGTTAAGGCCTGGGATACTGAGGCAAAAATGGGTGGAACATGACACGGATTATGGCAGCACACAATTGGGCTTCCAGGAGCATGGGGGGCCTGCTGGGATTTCAATAAAGGTCTGTGCACATGCAAATTTTGCAGATTTCGCCATGAGTGCTCAAAATGCGGGGATAAACATCCCTTGTTTACCTTTTTTGGGGTAGGAGGGGTTTTCAGCAACGGGGGCAACACGGGGGACAGCAGTAGCCGCATTTTTCGGGGTCAAAGGGAGCTACGGGTTTTCTGGGACAAAAGGCTCATACGCCAGTTAAGGCAGACGAATTGGAGGCAGTCTTACAGAGTTAAGACAACCAGAAGGCTGCAGAAGTACTAAGGGAAGGGTTCAAAGGGGGGTTTTCATTTGGGGTATGCAGCGCCTAGACACAGGCTTTGATCAGAAAATTTGAAGTCAGCAAAGAACATTCACAGGTTGGGCAAGAGAAATTAGAGACAAAGAGGTGAGGAGAGGGAGAAGGGCGGGCCCTTTCCCAGTTTAGCCTCTGGACAACTTGATTGTGTCACCAGTTAGGGTGGTGCCCAAGAAAGAACCCGGACAATTCAGGTTTATTCAGCATTTATCATGGCCAGAAGGGTGCTCGGTGAATGATTTTATTGATGAAAAGGAAGCTACTGTTTTTTACTCGTCAGTTGACGTGACAAAGTCACTGGTAGTGACGGCGGGCGCAATGGCGGAAATGGCAAAATGCGATATAAAATTGGTTTTCCATTTGCTTCCAGTCCATCCAGATGATCGGGATCTTCTGTGTATCAATTTCAATGGTAAATGGTATGTGGACAAGGCATTACCTTGTCTGCAGTGGTTGTTTTAAAAAAGGACGGGGCACATGTTAGTAACCCATTACTTGGATGTATTTTTTCTTTGTTGGAACCTCTTGCTCCATGGAGTGCAAGGAGGCCCAGGTAAACTTCAAAGAGCTGACGGAGGATTTGGGAGTGCCTTTGGCACTCAAAAAGACGACGGGCACCAGCACTGCACTGTCTTTTCTTGGATTTCTGATTGACTCCAGAAAAATGCAAGCCCGGTTGCCCGATGATGAAAGTGATAAAATGCTGGAATTGCTTAACGCAAAGGATGGGGCACATGTTAGTGACCAATTACTTGGATGATTTTCTTTGTTAGAGCCTCTTGCTCCACGGAGTGCCAGGAGGTCCTGGAAAACTTCAAAGAGCTGACGGAGAAGTTGGGAGTGCCATTGGCACACGAAAAGACGATGGCCCCAGCACGTCACTGTCTTTTTTTTGGAATTGGATTGATTCCAAAGAAATGCAAGCCCGGTTGCCAGATAATAAATGGGATAAAATGCTGGAATTGCTTAACGCCGTGCTGGCACAGGAAAAAGTAATGGTCAAAGAGATACAGGCCTTACTAGGGCATCTCATTTTTGCATGTAGGGTAGTGAGAGTAGGGAGAACCTTTTGCAGGAGGCTAGTGAGGGCATTGGGAGGAACAGATTGCCTCATCATCATGGGCCTTTCCCTGCAGGCGTAAAAGAAGTTTTGAGAATGTGACACGTTTTTCTGCAAACTTTCAATGGCATTACACTGGCAAGGGATGGGAGATCTTATTTGGGATGTGCAGATATTTTAGATACAGCAGGCAGCAAAGGTTTTGGCCTCTACTGGCAGGGGAAGTGGTGTGCCGAGCAGTGGCAGACAGAATGGATTTCTGGAGTTCTTCTCCTTAGTTGTGGCAATTACACTATAGGGTAGTCAGCTTGCGCATAGGAAGGTGACTTTTAGAGTTGATAATAGGGCAGTTGTAGAGATTGTGAACCATCAGTCAGCAAGGGATGAACAAGTGTTGCTGAGGGTTTTGTCCTAGGTTGTTTGTGTTATGATATAGCATTTGGAGCACTGCACGTACCAGGTGTGGACAATGACATAGCGAATGTTTTGTCTCGTTCGCTGTGGGGGAGATTCTGTGGGTTGGCCAAGGACGCCAACAGGATCCCGACACCCATGCCGCAGCAGTTGTGGTACGTAGGCAACACAAGATGCTACAACTGGTGGTAGGATCACTGGACAAGTCCACTAGGATACCTATAATCTAGCATGAAAAGAGTTTTGCTGTCAGGCGCCCAGCGGCGCTCGAATGAGTTACAACGAAGGGCTTACCCAGGGTAGCAATTGCAGGAAAAATTAGCGGGAATTGCATTTATGGGTAAATTGCTCTGGGGTTACATGCCTTCAGTGGGTGAATTGGGCTCAAGGTTGCTAGAAGGGTGGGCCAGGGAGCGTGGCCATCTGAATATGGTCAGGAGATCCTTGTCATGGCAGTTGCTGAGCAGCGTAATACAGATTTTGCCTAGGACGCCTTTGAGTCATGCCTGTTTTCCACACTGATGGTGGATGTTATTTGGTGCATTTAGTATCTGAGTCGTTAGGGGACAGAAGGGGTGGGGGGATCTGATGGGAAGATATGGTCTTGCGCGATGCAGGTGTACATATATGGTTAAAAAAAGTCCAAAAGGGATTTAAAGGGCAAGGGAAAATGGGTGTTGTTGTAGGCTCCATTGCCTTAGCTTACTTGTCCTTATAGATGGGGGCTTCACTGGCGAGCAGCATCCCATCCAAGGATATTGGGGAGTCAGTTTTTGTGCATGCGAATGGGAAAAGAGTTACAGCCTTCCAATTACTAGCTGTGCTGAGGAAGGCACTGAAGAAATTGGGCATACACAGTGCAGGTATTGGGACACACTCTTTCCGGATTGGGGCAGCATCTGAGGCAAGCAATAAAGGGTGGGGACAGTGTGATATCATGCACTTGGGGAGGTGATCCTCAGATTGTTATAAGCGATACTTGCACAGCAGGGATAAGGAATTTAGCGCAGTTGTTACAATGCATAAATTCACGCAATGTTTCTCGTTTCAGGTTCGGTGGCTGGCCCCCCTTTCATTGGAAATATCAATCTGGGTTATGGGACACTCCTTTGTGAAGTGGGCGCACGTACAAGCAAAGTTATTTCGGACAGAATCTTGGTTTTAATAACCCCGCAAGTGTTATGAAAAAGGAAAGAGAGCATGTTTTGAAAGGAGCTGATTCCGTGTCTTAACGGTCTGCTAGTTGGGGGTCGGTGTCCGGACATTTTGGTTGTACATTTGGGTGGAAATAATTTGTGTAAAGAGAAGGGCATAGTCCTGAGCAGACGCATGTAGAAGGACTAAGCAATTATTAAACAACAGTAGTCAGGATGTTTTGTGGTATGGACTGCGTTGTGCCCCGCTGGGTCTGGTGGGGGGCAGTTAATCCAGGGGCAGTGGACAGAGCCAAGAGGAAGCTTAATACAGAGATGTCTCGTTTTTTCAGGGAATTGAGTTTTGGTAGAATTGTGCACAGGGACATTTGTTTTGATGCAGTGGAATTTTTTGGAGGAGATAGGGTCTACTTGTCAAGGCTGGGAATGGACTTTTATTTGTTGGAAATTAGGAAGGTGATTAGCCAGAACGTTAAACGTTCAGAGCCACCTTATAAAGTAGGAGGCCAATAGGAGGGGGGGGCAGAACAAAGGGGCCTAGGCAGTAGTGGCCGTCACCCCCTTTTTCCTGGGTGGCGGGGTTTAGAAAAGATGGCCAGGGTTGGCACAGGTTTTTCGTTAAGTATTGGAAGTTTGTGAGCAAGGGCAGGAAAAGGGTAGGCAGGTTGTCTAAGTTTCAGGATAGATGTTTGTTAGTTACAGTTGCAGGAAGGTGGGTAGGTAACAGGGTGTCATTGGGGGGAAATGTTTTAACTGCAATACTGTGTAATGTTGTTGTTATGTTAATGCCAGGGTGGGGGAACGTTTGAGGAGATCGTAGAGACGGGGGGATCATGGGTCAGCTATTTGATGTATAGCAAGGCTTTAGTTTTGTAAGGCAGTATCCAGTTGGTTATTTTGTAATATGCACCTGTTTCAATAAAGCAGCCTTTTTCACACCCAAAATGGTTCTCTGCTAGGCTTGCCGCCTCCCTTCCAAGGAAGGGTTTGGGGGGGCAGCCGAACGTAGTGAGGTCTGCCCCCAGGCAGTTTGGGAGGAGCCTGGGCTGGCCGGATTTGCCATTTTGTGGTTTTGGGCTTTTTCGGGGTGTGGCCCAGTTATAGCCAATTATAGCCCAATTGTAGCCCAAGTAGCCCTATACTTATATAATCCTATGAGGGGATTTGTCAGCCACCATTTTAGGTTTTGGTGACCTGGTGGCTGGCAGCAGGGTAGCTAGTAATAGTTTTCTTGGCCCCACCCTCCCATCCCTCTTTTTAAGAATTTTAGCTAGGTGGAGTCTTTGGGGTTTATTCTTTGGTTTAGGCCAGGTTTGTGGAGACAGGTGCATAAGGGGTCTTACGGAGGTTGTCGCTTGGAACAGGTGCTTGCGGGGTTTAGTAAAGTTGGCCAGGGTTGGCACAGGTTTTTAGTTAAGTATTGGAAGTTTGTAAGCAGGGACAGGAAAAGGGTAGGAAGGTATTCTAACTTTCCGGATAGACGTTTGTTAGTTACAGTTGCAGGAAGGCAGGTAGGGAACGGGGTGTCATTGGGGGAAAAAGTTTTACCTGCAATACGGTGTAATGTTGTTGTTATGTTAATGCCAGGGTGGGGAACTTTTGAGGGGATCATAGGGGCGGGTGGATCAGGGATCAGCTATTTGATGTATAGTGAGGCTTTAGTTTTGTAAGGCAGTTGCCAGTTGGTTATTTTGTAATATGCACCTGTTTCAATAAAGCAGCCTTTTTCGCACACAAAATGGGTCTCGGTTTGGATTGCGCCCCTCTCTCCCAAAAGGGGATGTGTCACACGAGTGTGAGGGAGTTTGCCTCGCATTTTAGCTGCAGCTCTCTCTATTGGCTAGAGCTGCTTTTAACCACTTTGTTTTCTTGGCGAGGCGGCGTAAGTCTGGGCATTACAACACCCATATCCTCAGCTGCACCTCGATAGTTCTGGTGCTTGTTTTTCCTACCTGCCAGGATTTCTGTGCTCCTCTGTCCTCCCACTCGGTTTACTCGTCTCCACCGCCCTGTCCGACCCAGGCTTGCCTGTCGAGCGGAGGGCGTGTGGGGAGATCGAGCACCACCTGACCTTGCGGGGCGGAGTTACCGGCACCACCTCTTCCTGGGCTGTCTATTTAACCCCATGTGTTGCTCCACGCGCTGTGGACACGAGTGTGAGGGAGTTTGCCTCGCATTTTAGCTGCGGCTCTCTCTATTGGCTAGAGCTGCTTTTAACCACTTTGTTTGTTTTCTTGGCGAGGCGGCGTAAGTCTGGGCATTACAACACCCTTATCCTCAGCTGCACCTCGATAGCTCTGGTTCTTGTTTTTCCTACCTGCCAGGATTTCTGTGCTCCTCTGTCCTCCCACTCGGTTTACTCATCTCCACAGCCCTGGTCCGACGCAGGCTTGCCTGTCGAGCGGAGGGCGTGTGGGGAGGTCGAGCACCACCTGACCTTGGGGGGCAGAGCTACCGGCACCACCTCTTCCTGGGCTGTCTATTTAGCCCCATGTGTTACACCCCGCGCAGCGGGCGCGCGGCTGGTGCTCCAAAGGCAAGCACGTCTGCGCCCGTCCGCGGCCAGCCGGGGCCAGGGGCCAGGTACCCTGTTCACCCTTATGCGTACTCCTTTCAAGATCTATTCGCGTTTCGGGGTAATTGGGCTATTTTGGCTCATATTTACTCCCGCATTAAGAGTACTGCCATCCTTAACCCCAGCCCCTCGGTGTCTCTTCCATTCCTGACAGGCCAGTCAGCACATCTCCAGTTTCATGCTGTGGTGTCTGCTTCCTCCCTGTTACCCCTAGCCCAGCCTGTCCCTACAATGGTGTCAGCCTATCTCCTCAATACCCGCTCTTTAGTTAAGCATCAGCTTGAACTTTTCACTTTTCTGGACACCGTTAGGCCGGACATATTATTCCTCACTGAGACATGGCTCTCCTCCGACTCCTCACCGGACATACTAGCGGCCATTCCTGATCCTTATCACATCTTACGCTCGGACCGTCCAGATAGGAAAGTCGGAGGTGGAGTTGTGTTAATAATACATTAAAATTTCAGTTTTTACCTTTATCCTTCCTTCCCATTTCCTCATTAGTTTTTCTTGTTGTTCGCTCCATGTCTTCCACTGTCCCTCTGACCTGTGTTCTTTTTTATCGTCCACCGCAGTCCATGCTCCTCTTCTCCTCGACAGTAGGGGATTTGTTGGCCACGCTTGTTGTTAACAACTCTCGGTTACTGGTGTTGGGTGACTTTAACTTTTGGCCCTCCGACCCCCGGGAGGACCCCCATTCTAAAGAGTTCCCTGACCTTCTCTGTAACCTTAATCTTTCTCAGCATATACATTTCCCCACCCATATCCATCGTCATATTCTTGACCAGGTTTGATCATCCAATTTGAGTATTCCTACTCCAATTATTAGTCCATGTCCCTGGTCCGACCACTTTTTGATCTCATTTTCCTTTGACCTCGTGGAGGTTAGTAAACCCTCATTCCCCTCTAACACCTGGGTTCGAAACTGGGGTTGGGTGGACACATCCTCTCTTTGTTCCTCCCTTTCCTGTTCACGTCCTAATTTACATGACCTTTCTCCTCATTCTCAGGCCTATGCAATTGACAACTGGCTCTCTTCGGTCTGCGATCACTTGGCCCCTTTAAAACGCCTTAAGACCCGTCGTCTTCACGACTCTAACCGGTGGTTCACCTCTGAGTTAACATTTAAAACACTGGCCCTGAGGCAAGCTGAACGTCGCTGGAGACTGAGATATTGCTCACTTCAAAAATCATTATATTTTGCCTTGCTACAAGACTATAAAAATGCTATTCTTCAAGCGAAATCGGACTACTTTACCTCAAAAATTCTTTTGTCTGCAAACAAGCCGAAAGACATCTTTTCTACTGTTCACGACCTGGCCACCTCGGCAAGAGCCCTTACCCAATTCCCACTTCCTGGATCAGTTCCCCCTAATATCTAGGGATACCTTCATCGCCTCACTTACCAAAGTTAAGTCTGGCTCTCCCACCGATAGTTGCCCTGCTTATCTATTAAAGGAGGTCTTTTCTGTTTGCCCTGATCCGCCTTTGGCACTTCTCAATAATTCTCTCTCGTTGGGGATAGTCCCTGACCTTTTTAAATCTGCTAAAATGATTCCCCTTTTAAAGAAGGCAGTGGCCGACCTGTCTCTTCCTTCTAATTTCCGCCCCATTTCTTTGCTTCCATTCTTGGGGAAAATCTTAGAGAGCCATGTCACAGTGTGCCTCAGCTCTTTCATCGAGAACACTCATGCTTTAGATCCTCACCAAGCGGGCTTTCGTCCCACTCATTCTACAGAGTCTGTCATACTCTCTGTGATGGATGAACTCAGATGTAGAGCTGATGCCAATTCCACTCAGGCCTTGGTTCTCCTGGATCTCTTGGCCGCCTTTGACACGGTCGATCACACCATCTTGATCGACCGTGTCAAGAGTGCTGGCCTCCGGGGCTCCTCCCTGGCTTGGATTTCCTCATTTTGGAGAACCACCAGCAGGCCATTCAGCTGGCTGGCTTCTCTGCGGCCCCTCAACCTGTCATCTGTGGGGTCCCCCAAGGTTCCTCATTCTCTCCTATTCTTTTTAATTTGTACATTTTCCCTCTCATCTTTGCTCTTCAAAAATTAGATGTCACTGTATATAACTATGCTGACGACCTCCAGCTCATCTTTAACATCTCCTCTTCTCCTTCTTCTGTCTCAAATTTTCAATCAGTTATGTTGTTTATTAGTGACTGGATGAACTTTAACCACCTTAAGCTCAATCCCAATAAGACTGAGCTTGTACTCACGGGTGGTGTTTCCAGTCCCTGGTTCTCTATTTTTCGCCCCGCCTCCCTCTCCCTTTGCCTCTGTTAAAAACCTTGGTATTAAAATTAGCAGCGACCTTTCCATGCATAATCAAGTTAGTGCTGTGGTCTCATCCTGCTTTCTTAACCTATGTACCATACGCAAAATTTCCCGTTTTTTCTCTATCGAGGCACTTAAACTAATCTTGCTAGACATGGTTATATCCGTCTGGATTACAGGAATGCTCTGTACGTCGGAATACCGGTGTGCGAGCTTCGCCGCCTCCAGCAAATCCAGAACCAGGCGGCAAGGTTGGTTTATAAATTGCCCAGACATCATCACATTACTCCACTTTTAAAAACTTTACATTGGCTTCCACTTGCCGAACGTTCCCTTTTTAAACTTGGCTGTCTGATTTTCAGGGCCTTAGCTGGCACTGCGCCTGCCTTTGTAGCCGCTAAACTCAAGCATTATGTCCCCACCCGCAACCTCCGGTCCTTGTCTAAACATCTTTTGTGCATTCCACGCTGTAAAAGGAAGAAACATGGCGGCATGAGTTTTTCCTTCTTGGCCCCCTCCTTTTGGAATTCCTTACCCCTTAGTATTAGGACTATTGCTCTCTATATGGACTTTCGTAGGGCCTTGAAGACCTGGTTTTCCTACAGGCTTTTGCCGAGTAGACATCTCTCTACTCACTCATGTCCTCAGCGCCAAGAAACCGCTTGGTCTATGTGCGCTCTCCAAGTACCTTCAACTTCAACTTCAACTTCACAATGAATTTGGTGAAGGGCTGAACAGTGATGTGCCCTGGTCCCTGACCGGCGCTACCACTGAAACACCAAATCACAACACCCTTTCACTTCTTCAGGCCTTCAACGATATCACAGAAAAAAAGGAAGGACAAGGTCACGCGTCATTTGAAGGGACAACAGGAAATCCTGTCCTGATTGGTGCAAGAAAACAAGAAGGGGAGGAGTCTTTCCTGCATACTACTCCTACAAGGCCCTTAAATCCGAGTGCAGGAGACCAAGGGCGTGTGGGTGCTCAGGATTACACTACGACTGGAGAACTGACATGCTGTTCGGAGTCAAGGGGAATGAAGATGCTGACGTAAGGATCTGTGCATGGCAGGACGGACTCCGGCAGCATTCTTCACCCAGCCACGCGACGCTCGCTCAGGGACGTGACCAGTTGCTATTCCAGCACGACTGGATGGAGGGGGCCACAGAAGGGTCTACTTGGAGCCTAAGATAAGGCCCACATTGGAACTTCAGTGTTAACAGAGGGGGAGGAGGAGTGTCATAACTTATGGGCGCATTTTCTTTTTTTCTTTTGTTAGGTTTCTCATTCTGCATGAAACTCCTTCACTCGTCGTAAAACTGCCAAGCCATAGGAAGGTGACTTTTAGAGTTGATAATAGGGCAGTTGTAGAGATTGTGAACCATCAGTCAGCAAGGGATGAACAAGTGTTGCTGAGGGTTTTGTCCTAGGTTGTTTGTGTTATGATATAGCATTTGGAGCACTGCACGTACCAGGTGTGGACAATGACATAGCGAATATTTTGTCTCGTTCGCTGTGGGGGAGATTCTGTGGGTTGGCCAAGGACGCCAACAGGATCCCGACACCCATGCCGCAGCAGTTGTGGTACGTAGGCAACACAAGATGCTACAACTGGTGGTAGGATCACTGGACAAGTCCACTAGGATAGCCTATAATCTAGCATGAAAAGAGTTTTGCTGTCAGGCGCCCAGCGGCGCTCGAATGAGTTACAACGAAGGGCTTACCCAGGGTAGCAATTGCAGGAAAAATTAGCGGGAATTGCATTCATGGGTAAATTGCTCTGGGGTTACATGCCTTCAGCGGGTGAATTGGGCTCAAGGTTGCTAGAAGGGTGGGCCAGGGAGCGTGTCCATCTGAATATGGTCAGGAGATCCTTGTCATGGCAGTTGCTGAGCAGCGTAATACAGATTTTGCCTAGGACGCCTTTGAGTCATGCCTGTTTTCCACACTGATGGTGGATGTTATTTGGTGCATTTAGTATCTGAGTCGTTAGGGGACAGAAGGGGTGGGGGGATCTGATGGGAAGATATGGTCTTGCGCGATGCAGGTGTACATATATGGTTAAAAAAAGTCCAAAAGGGATTTAAAGGGCAAGGGAAAATGGGTGTTGTTGTAGGCTCCATTGCCTTAGCTTACTTGTCCTTATAGATGGGGGCTTCACTGGCGAGCAGCATCCCATCCAAGGATATTGGGGAGTCAGTTTTTGTGCATGCGAATGGGAAAAGAGTTACAGCCTTCCAATTACTAGCTGTGCTGAGGAAGGCACTGAAGAAATTGGGCATACACAGTGCAGGTATTGGGACACACTCTTTCCGGATTGGGGCAGCATCTGAGGCAAGCAATAGAGGGTGGGGACAGTGTGATATCATGCACTTGGGGAGGTGATCCTCAGATTGTTATAAGCGATACTTGCACAGCAGGGATAAGGAATTTAGCGCAGTTGTTACAATGCATAAATTCACGCAATGTTTCTCGTTTCAGGTTCGGTGGCTGGCCCCCCTTTCATTGGAAATATCAATCTGGGTTATGGGACACTCCTTTGTGAAGTGGGCGCACGTACAAGCAAAGTTATTTCGGACAGAATCTTGGTTTTAATAACCCCGCAAGTGTTATGAAAAAGGAAAGAGAGCATGTTTTGAAAGGAGCTGATTCCGTGTCTTAACGGTCTGCTAGTTGGGGGTCGGTGTCCGGACATTTTGGTTGTACATTTGGGTGGAAATAATTTGTGTAAAGAGAAGGGCATAGTCCTGAGCAGACGCATGTAGAAGGACTAAGCAATTATTAAACAACAGTAGTCAGGATGTTTTGTGGTATGGACTGCGTTGTGCCCCGCTGGGTCTGGTGGGGGGCAGTTAATCCAGGAGCAGTGGACAGAGCCAAGAGGAAGCTTAATACAGAGATGTCTCGTTTTTTCAGGGAATTGAGTTTTGGTAGAATTGTGCACAGGGACATTTGTTTTGATGCAGTGGAATTTTTTGGAGGAGACAGGGTCTACTTGTCAAGGCTGGGAATGGACTTTTATTTGTTGGAAATTAGGAAGGTGATTAGCCAGAACGTTAAACGTTCAGAGCCACCTTATAAAGTAGGAGGCCAATAGGAGGGGGGGGGGGAAACAAAGGGGCCTAGGCAGTAGTGGCCGTCACCCCCTTTTTCCTGGGTGGCGAGGTTTAGAAAAGTTGGCCAGGGTTGGCACAGGTTTTTCGTTAAGTATTGGAAGTTTGTGAGCAAGGGCAGGAAAAGGGTAGGCAGGTTGTCTAAGTTTCAGGATAGATGTTTGTTAGTTACAGTTGCAGGAAGGTGGGTAGGTAACAGGGTGTCATTGGGGGAAAATGTTTTAACTGCAATACTGTGTAATGTTGTTGTTATGTTAATGCCAGGGTGGGGGAACGTTTGAGGAGATCGTAGAGACGGGGGGATCATGGGTCAGCTATTTGATGTATAGCAAGGCTTTAGTTTTGTAAGGCAGTATCCAGTTGGTTATTTTGTAATATGCACCTGTTTCAATAAAGCAGCCCTTTTCACACCCAAAATGGTTCTCTGCTAGGCTTGCCGCCTCCCTTCCAAGGAAGGGTTTGGGGGGGCAGCCGAACGTAGTGAGGTCTGCCCCCAGGCAGTTTGGGAGGAGCCTGGGCTGGCCGGATTTGCCATTTTGTGGTTTTGGGCTTTTTCGGGGTGTGGCCCAGTTATAGCCAATTATAGCCCAATTGTAGCCCAAGTAGCCCTATGCTTATATAATCCCATGAGGGGATTTGTCAGCCACCATTTTAGGTTTTGGTGACCTGGTGGCTGGCAGCAGGGTAGCTAGTAATAGTTTTCTTGGCCCCACCCTCCCATCCCTCTTTTTAAGAATTTTAGCTAGGTGGAGTCTTTGGGGTTTATTCTTTGGTTTAGGCCAGGTTTGTGGAGACAGGTGCATAAGGGGTCTTACGGAGGTTGTCGCTTGGAACAGGTGCTTGCGGGGTTTAGTAAAGTTGGCCAGGGTTGGCACAGGTTTTTAGTTAAGTATTGGAAGTTTGTAAGCAGGGACAGGAAAAGGGTAGGAAGGTATTCTAACTTTCCGGATAGACGTTTGTTAGTTACAGTTGCAGGAAGGCAGGTAGGGAACGGGGTGTCATTGGGGGAAAAAGTTTTACCTGCAATACGGTGTAATGTTGTTGTTATGTTAATGCCAGGGTGGGGAACTTTTGAGGGGATCATAGGGGCGGGTGGATCAGGGATCAGCTATTTGATGTATAGTGAGGCTTTAGTTTTGTAAGGCAGTTGCCAGTTGGTTATTTTGTAATATGCACCTGTTTCAATAAAGCAGCCTTTTTCGCACACAAAATGGGTCTCGGTTTGGATTGCGCCCCTCTCTCCCAAAAGGGGATGTGTCACACGAGTGTGAGGGAGTTTGCCTCGCATTTTAGCTGCAGCTCTCTCTATTGGCTAGAGCTGCTTTTAACCACTTTGTTTTCTTGGCGAGGCGGCGTAAGTCTGGGCATTACAACACCCATATCCTCAGCTGCACCTCGATAGTTCTGGTGCTTGTTTTTCCTACCTGCCAGGATTTCTGTGCTCCTCTGTCCTCCCACTCGGTTTACTCGTCTCCACCGCCCTGTCCGACCCAGGCTTGCCTGTCGAGCGGAGGGCGTGTGGGGAGATCGAGCACCACCTGACCTTGCGGGGCGGAGTTACCGGCACCACCTCTTCCTGGGCTGTCTATTTAACCCCATGTGTTGCTCCACGCGCTGTGGACACGAGTGTGAGGGAGTTTGCCTCGCATTTTAGCTGCGGCTCTCTCTATTGGCTAGAGCTGCTTTTAACCACTTTGTTTGTTTTCTTGGCGAGGCGGCGTAAGTCTGGGCATTACAACACCCTTATCCTCAGCTGCACCTCGATAGCTCTGGTTCTTGTTTTTCCTACCTGCCAGGATTTCTGTGCTCCTCTGTCCTCCCACTCGGTTTACTCGTCTCCACAGCCCTGGTCCGACGCAGGCTTGCCTGTCGAGCGGAGGGCGTGTGGGGAGGTCGAGCACCACCTGACCTTAGGGGGCGGAGCTACCGGCACCACCTCTTCCTGGGCTGTCTATTTAGCCCCATGTGTTACACCCCGCGCAGCGGGCGCGCGGCTGGTGCTCCAAAGGCAAGCACGTCTGCGCCCGTCCGCGGCCAGCCGGGGCCAGGGGCCAGGTACCCTGTTCACCCTTATGCGTACTCCTTTCAAGATCTATTCGCGTTTCGGGGTAATTGGGCTATTTTGGCTCATATTTACTCCTGCATTAAGAGTACTGCCATCCTTAACCCCAGCGCCTCGGTGTCTCTTCCATTCCTGACAGGCCAGTCAGCACATCTCCAGTTTCATGCTGTGGTGTCTGCTTCCTCCCTGTTACCCCTAGCCCAGCCTGTCCCTACAATGGTGTCAGCCTATCTCCTCAATACCCGCTCTTTAGTTAAGCATCAGCTTGAACTTTTCACTTTTCTGGACACCGTTAGGCCGGACATATTATTCCTCACTGAGACATGGCTCTCCTCCGACTCCTCACCGGACATACTAGCGGCCATTCCTGATCCTTATCACATCTTACGCTCGGACCGTCCAGATAGGAAAGTCGGAGGTGGAGTTGTGTTAATAATACATTAAAATTTCAGTTTTTACCTTTATCCTTCCTTCCCATTTCCTCATTAGTTTTTCTTGTTGTTCGCTCCATGTCTTCCACTGTCCCTCTGACCTGTGTTCTTTTTTATCGTCCACCGCAGTCCATGCTCCTCTTCTCCTCGACAGTAGGGGATTTGTTGGCCACGCTTGTTGTTAACAACTCTCGGTTACTGGTGTTGGGTGACTTTAACTTTTGGCCCTCCGACCCCCGGGAGGACCCCCATTCTAAAGAGTTCCCTGACCTTCTCTGTAACCTTAATCTTTCTCAGCATATACATTTCCCCACCCATATCCATCGTCATATTCTTGACCAGGTTTGATCATCCAATTTGAGTATTCCTACTCCAATTATTAGTCCATGTCCCTGGTCCGACCACTTTTTGATCTCATTTTCCTTTGACCTCGTGGAGGTTAGTAAACCCTCATTCCCCTCTAACACCTGGGTTCGAAACTGGGGTTGGGTGGACACATCCTCTCTTTGTTCCTCCCTTTCCTGTTCACGTCCTAATTTACATGACCTTTCTCCTCATTCTCAGGCCTATGCAATTGACAACTGGCTCTCTTCGGTCTGCGATCACTTGGCCCCTTTAAAACGCCTTAAGACCCGTCGTCTTCACGACTCTAACCGGTGGTTCACCTCTGAGTTAACATTTAAAACACTGGCCCTGAGGCAAGCTGAACGTCGCTGGAGACTGAGATATTGCTCACTTCAAAAATCATTATATTTTGCCTTGCTACAAGACTATAAAAATGCTATTCTTCAAGCGAAATCGGACTACTTTACCTCAAAAATTCTTTTGTCTGCAAACAAGCCGAAAGACATCTTTTCTACTGTTCACGACCTGGCCACCTCGGCAAGAGCCCTTACCCAATTCCCACTTCCTGGATCAGTTCCCCCTAATATCTAGGGATACCTTCATCGCCTCACTTACCAAAGTTAAGTCTGGCTCTCCCACCGATAGTTGCCCTGCTTATCTATTAAAGGAGGTCTTTTCTGTTTGCCCTGATCCGCCTTTGGCACTTCTCAATAATTCTCTCTCGTTGGGGATAGTCCCTGACCTTTTTAAATCTGCTAAAATGATTCCCCTTTTAAAGAAGGCAGTGGCCGACCTGTCTCTTCCTTCTAATTTCCGCCCCATTTCTTTGCTTCCTTTCTTGGGGAAAATCTTAGAGAGCCATGTCACAGTGTGCCTCAGCTCTTTCATCGAGAACACTCATGCTTTAGATCCTCACCAAGCGGGCTTTCGTCCCACTCATTCTACAGAGTCTGTCATACTCTCTGTGATGGATGAACTCAGATGTAGAGCTGATGCCAATTCCACTCAGGCCTTGGTTCTCCTGGATCTCTTGGCCGCCTTTGACACGGTCGATCACACCATCTTGATCGACCGTGTCAAGAGTGCTGGCCTCCGGGGCTCCTCCCTGGCTTGGATTTCCTCATTTTGGAGAACCACCAGCAGGCCGTTCAGCTGGCTGGCTTCTCTGCGGCCCCTCAACCTGTCATCTGTGGGGTCCCCCAAGGTTCCTCATTCTCTCCTATTCTTTTTAATTTGTACATTTTCCCTCTCATCTTTGCTCTTCAAAAATTAGATGTCACTGTATATAACTATGCTGACGACCTCCAGCTCATCTTTAACATCTCCTCTTCTCCTTCTTCTGTCTCAAATTTTCAATCAGTTATGTTGTTTATCAGTGACTGGATGAACTTTAACCACCTTAAGCTCAATCCCAATAAGACTGAGCTTGTACTCACGGGTGGTGTTTCCAGTCCCTGGTCCTCTATTTTTCGCCCCGCCTCCCTCTCCCTTTGCCTCTGTTAAAAACCTTGGTATTAAAATTAGCAGCGACCTTTCCATGCATAATCAAGTTAGTGCTGTGGTCTCATCCTGCTTTCTTAACCTATGTACCATACGCAAAATTTCCCGTTTTTTCTCTATCGAGGCACTTAAACTAATCTTGCTAGACATGGTTATATCTCGTCTGGATTACTGGAATGCTCTGTACGTCGGAATACCGGTGTGCGAGCTTCGCCGCCTCCAGCAAATCCAGAACCAGGCGGCAAGGTTGGTTTATAAATTGCCCAGACATCATCACATTACTCCACTTTTAAAAACTTTACATTGGCTTCCACTTGCCGAACGTTCCCTTTTTAAACTTGGCTGTCTGATTTTCAGGGCCTTAGCTGGCACTGCGCCTGCCTTTGTAGCCGCTAAACTCAAGCATTATGTCCCCACCCGCAACCTCCGGTCCTTGTCTAAACATCTTTTGTGCATTCCACGCTGTAAAAGGAAGAAACATGGCGGCATGAGTTTTTCCTTCTTGGCCCCCTCCTTTTGGAATTCCTTACCCCTTAGTATTAGGACTATTGCTCTCTATATGGACTTTCGTAGGGCCTTGAAGACCTGGTTTTCCTACAGGCTTTTGCCGAGTAGACATCTCTCTACTCACTCATGTCCTCAGCGCCAAGAAACCGCTTGGTCTATGTGCGCTCTCCAAGTACCTTCAACTTCAACTTCAACTTCACAATGAATTTGGTGAAGGGCTGAACAGTGATGTGCCCTGGTCCCTGACCGGCGCTACCACTGAAACACCAAATCACAACACCCTTTCACTTCTTCAGGCCTTCAACGATATCACAGAAAAAAAGGAAGGACAAGGTCACGCGTCATTTGAAGGGACAACAGGAAATCCTGTCCTGATTGGTACAAGAAAACAAGAAGGGGAGGAGTCTTTCCTGCATACTACTCCTACAAGGCCCTTAAATCCGAGTGCAGGAGACCAAGGGCGTGTGGGTGCTCAGGATTACACTACGACTGGAGAACTGACATGCTGTACGGAGTCAAGGGGAATGAAGATGCTGACGTAAGGATCTGTGCATGGCAGGACGGACTCCGGCAGCATTCTTCACCCAGCCACGCGACGCTCGCTCAGGGACGTGACCAGTTGCTATTCCAGCACGACTGGATGGAGGGGGCCACACAAGGGTCTACTTGGAGCCTAAGATAAGGCCCACATTGGAACTTCAGTGTTAACAGAGGGGGAGGAGGAGTGTCATAACTTATGGGCGCATTTTCTTTTTTTCTTTTGTTAGGTTTCTCATTCTGCATGAAACTCCTTCACTCGTCGTAAAACTGCCAAGCCATAGGAAGGTGACTTTTAGAGTTGATAATAGGGCAGTTGTAGAGATTGTGAACCATCAGTCAGCAAGGGATGAACAAGTGTTGCTGAGGGTTTTGTCCTAGGTTGTTTGTGTTATGATATAGCATTTGGAGCACTGCACGTACCAGGTGTGGACAATGACATAGCGAATATTTTGTCTCGTTCGCTGTGGGGGAGATTCTGTGGGTTGGCCAAGGACGCCAACAGGATCCCGACACCCATGCCGCAGCAGTTGTGGTACGTAGGCAACACAAGATGCTACAACTGGTGGTAGGATCACTGGACAAGTCCACTAGGATAGCCTATAATCTAGCATGAAAAGAGTTTTGCTGTCAGGCGCCCAGCGGCGCTCGAATGAGTTACAACGAAGGGCTTACCCAGGGTAGCAATTGCAGGAAAAATTAGCGGGAATTGCATTCATGGGTAAATTGCTCTGGGGTTACATGCCTTCAGCGGGTGAATTGGGCTCAAGGTTGCTAGAAGGGTGGGCCAGGGAGCGTGTCCATCTGAATATGGTCAGGAGATCCTTGTCATGGCAGTTGCTGAGCAGCGTAATACAGATTTTGCCTAGGACGCCTTTGAGTCATGCCTGTTTTCCACACTGATGGTGGATGTTATTTGGTGCATTTAGAATCTGAGTCGTTAGGGGACAGAAGGGGTGGGGGGATCTGATGGGAAGATATGGTCTTGCGCGATGCAGGTGTACATATATGGTTAAAAAAAGTCCAAAAGGGATTTAAAGGGCAAGGGAAAATGGGTGTTGTTGTAGGCTCCATTGCCTTAGCTTACTTGTCCTTATAGATGGGGGCTTCACTGGCGAGCAGCATCCCATCCAAGGATATTGGGGAGTCAGTTTTTGTGCATGCGAATGGGAAAAGAGTTACAGCCTTCCAATTACTAGCTGTGCTGAGGAAGGCACTGAAGAAATTGGGCATACACAGTGCAGGTATTGGGACACACTCTTTCCGGATTGGGGCAGCATCTGAGGCAAGCAATAGAGGGTGGGGACAGTGTGATATCATGCACTTGGGGAGGTGATCCTCAGATTGTTATAAGCGATACTTGCACAGCAGGGATAAGGAATTTAGCGCAGTTGTTACAATGCATAAATTCACGCAATGTTTCTCGTTTCAGGTTCGGTGGCTGGCCCCCCTTTCATTGGAAATATCAATCTGGGTTATGGGACACTCCTTTGTGAAGTGGGCGCACGTACAAGCAAAGTTATTTCGGACAGAATCTTGGTTTTAATAACCCCGCAAGTGTTATGAAAAAGGAAAGAGAGCATGTTTTGAAAGGAGCTGATTCCGTGTCTTAACGGTCTGCTAGTTGGGGGTCGGTGTCCGGACATTTTGGTTGTACATTTGGGTGGAAATAATTTGTGTAAAGAGAAGGGCATAGTCCTGAGCAGACGCATGTAGAAGCACTAAGCAATTATTAAACAACAGTAGTCAGGATGTTTTGTGGTATGGACTGCGTTGTGCCCCGCTGGGTCTGGTGGGGGGCAGTTAATCCAGGAGCAGTGGACAGAGCCAAGAGGAAGCTTAATACAGAGATGTCTCGTTTTTTCAGGGAATTGAGTTTTGGTAGAATTGTGCACCGGGACATTTGTTTTGATGCAGTGGAATTTTTTGGAGGAGACAGGGTCTACTTGTCAAGGCTGGGAATGGACTTTTATTTGTTGGAAATTAGGAAGGTGATTAGCCAGAACGTTAAACGTTCAGAGCCACCTTATAAAGTAGGAGGCCAATAGGAGGGGGGGGGGAAAACAAAGGGGCCTAGGCAGTAGTGGCCGTCACCCCCTTTTTCCTGGGTGGCGAGGTTTAGAAAAGTTGGCCAGGGTTGGCACAGGTTTTTCGTTAAGTATTGGAAGTTTGTGAGCAAGGGCAGGAAAAGGGTAGGCAGGTTGTCTAAGTTTCAGGATAGATGTTTGTTAGTTACAGTTGCAGGAAGGTGGGTAGGTAACAGGGTGTCATTGGGGGAAAATGTTTTAACTGCAATACTGTGTAATGTTGTTGTTATGTTAATGCCAGGGTGGGGGAACGTTTGAGGAGATCGTAGAGACGGGGGGATCATGGGTCAGCTATTTGATGTATAGCAAGGCTTTAGTTTTGTAAGGCAGTATTTATTATTTGGTTTAGGCCAGGTTTGTGGAGACAGGTGCATAAGGGGTCTTACGGAGGTTGTCGCTTGGAACAGGTGCTTGCGGGGTTTAGTAAAGTTGGCCAGGGTTGGCACAGGTTTTTAGTTAAGTATTGGAAGTTTGTAAGCAGGGACAGGAAAAGGGTAGGAAGGTATTCTAACTTTCCGGATAGACGTTTGTTAGTTACAGTTGCAGGAAGGTGGGTAGGTAACAGGGTGTCATTGGGGGAAAATGTTTTACCTGCAATACGGTGTAATGTTGTTGTTATGTTAATGCCAGGGTGGGGGAACGTTTGAGGAGATCATAGAGACGGGGGGATCATGGGTCAGCTATTTGATGTATAGCAAGGCTTTAGTTTTGTAAGGCAGTTGCCAGTTGGTTATTTTGTAATATGCACCTGTTTCAATAAAGCAGCCTTTTTCGCACACAAAATGGGTCTCGGTTTGGATTGCCCCCCTCTCTCCCAAAAGGGGATGTGTCACACGAGTGTGAGGGAGTTTGCCTCGCATTTTAGCTGCAGCTCTCTCTATTGGCTAGAGCTGCTTTTAACCACTTTGTTTTCTTGGCGAGGCGGCGTAAGTCTGGGCATTACAACACCCTTATCCTCAGCTGCACCTCGATAGTTCTGGTGCTTGTTTTTCCTACCTGCCAGGATTTCTGTGCTCCTCTGTCCTCCCACTCGGTTTACTCGTCTCCACCGCCCTGTCCGACCCAGGCTTGCCTGTCGAGCGGAGGGCGTGTGGGGAGATCGAGCACCACCTGACCTTGCGGGGCGGAGTTACCGGCACCACCTCTTCCTGGGCTGTCTATTTAACCCCATGTGTTGCTCCACGCGCTGTGGACATGAGTGTGAGGGAGTTTGCCTCGCATTTTAGCTGCGGCTCTCTCTATTGGCTAGAGCTGCTTTTAACCACTTTGTTTGTTTTCTTGGCGAGGCGGCGTAAGTCTGGGCATTACAACACCCTTATCCTCAGCTGCACCTCGATAGCTCTGGTTCTTGTTTTTCCTACCTGCCTGGATTTCTGTGCTCCTCTGTCCTCCCACTCGGTTTACTCGTCTCCACAGCCCTGGTCCGACGCAGGCTTGCCTGTCGAGCGGAGGGCGTGTGGGGAGGTCGAGCACCACCTGACCTTGGGGGGCGGAGCTACCGGCACCACCTCTTCCTGGGCTGTCTATTTAGCCCCATGTGTTACACCCCGCGCAGCGGGCGCACGGTTGGTGCTCCAAAGGCAAGCACGTCTGCGCCCGTCCGCGGCCAGCCGGGGCCAGGGGCCAGGTACCCTGTTCACCCTTATGCGTACTCCTTTCAAGATCTATTCGCGTTTCGGGGTAATTGGGCTATTTTGGCTCATATTTACTCCCGCATTAAGAGTACTGCCATCCTTAACCCCAGCCCCTCGGTGTCTCTTCCATTCCTGACAGGCCAGTCAGCACATCTCCAGTTTCATGCTGTGGTGTCTGCTTCCTCCCTGTTACCCCTAGCCCAGCCTGTCCCTACAATGGTGTCAGCCTATCTCCTCAATACCCGCTCTTTAGTTAAGCATCAGCTTGAACTTTTCACTTTTCTGGACACCGTTAGGCCGGACATATTATTCCTCACTGAGACATGGCTCTCCTCCGACTCCTCACCGGACATACTAGCGGCCATTCCTGATCCTTATCACATCTTACGCTCGGACCGTCCAGATGGGAAAGTCGGAGGTGGAGTCGTGTTAATAATACATTAAAATTTCAGTTTTTAACTTTATCCTTCCTTCCCATTTCCTCATTAGTTTTTCTTGTTGTTCGCTCCATGTCTTCCACTGTCCCTCTGACCTGTGTTCTTTTTTATCGTCCACCGCAGTCCATGCTCCTCTTCTCCTCGACAGTAGGGGATTTGTTGGCCACACTTGTTGTTAACAACTCTCGGTTACTGGTGTTGGGTGACTTTAACTTTTGGCCCTCCGACCCCCGGGAGGACCCCCATTCTAAAGAGTTCCCTGACCTTCTCTGTAACCTTAATCTTTCTCAGCATATACATTTCCCCACCCATATCCATCGTCATATTCTTGACCAGGTTTGATCATCCAATTTGAGTATTCCTACTCCAATTATTAGTCCATGTCCCTTGTCCGACCACTTTTTGATCTCATTTTCCTTTGACCTCATGGAGGTTAGTAAACCCTCATTCCCCTCTAACACCTGGGTTCGAAACTGGGGTTGGGTGGACACATCCTCTCTTTGTTCCTCCCTTTCCTGTTCACGTCCTAATTTACATGACCTTTCTCCTCATTCTCAGGCCTATGCAATTGACAACTGGCTCTCTTCGGTCTGCGATCACTTGGCCCCTTTAAAACGCCTTAAGACCCGTCGTCTTCACGACTCTAACCGGTGGTTCACCTCTGAGTTAAAATTTAAAACACTGGCCCTGAGGCAAGCTGAACGTCGCTGGAGACTGAGATATTGCTCACTTCAAAAATCATTATATTTTGCCTTGCTACAAGACTATAAAAATGCTATTCTTCAAGCGAAATCGGACTACTTTACCTCAAAAATTCTTTTGTCTGCAAACAAGCCGAAAGACATCTTTTCTACTGTTCACGACCTGGCCACCTCGGCAAGAGCCCTTACCCAATTCCCACTTCCTGGATCAGTTCCCCCTAATATCTAGGGATACCTTCATCGCCTCACTTACCAAAGTTAAGTCTGGCTCTCCCACCGATAGTTGCCCTGCTTATCTATTAAAGGAGGTCTTTTCTGTTTGCCCTGATCCGCCTTTGGCACTTCTCAATAATTCTCTCTCGTTGGGGATAGTCCCTGACCTTTTTAAATCTGCTAAAATGATTCCCCTTTTAAAGAAGGCAGTGGCCGACCCGTCTCTTCCTTCTAATTTCCGCCCCATTTCTTTGCTTCCTTTCTTGGGGAAAATCTTAGAGAGCCATGTCACAGTGTGCCTCAGCTCTTTCATCGAGAACACTCATGCTTTAGATCCTCACCAAGCGGGCTTTCGTCCCACTCATTCTACAGAGTCTGTCATACTCTCTGTGATGGATGAACTCAGATGTAGAGCTGATGCCAATTCCACTCAGGCCTTGGTTCTCCTGGATCTCTTGGCCGCCTTTGACACGGTCGATCACACCATCTTGATCGACCGTGTCAAGAGTGCTGGCCTCCGGGGCTCCTCCCTGGCTTGGATTTCCTCATTTTGGAGAACCACCAGCAGGCCGTTCAGCTGGCTGGCTTCTCTGCGGCCCCTCAACCTGTCATCTGTGGGGTCCCCCAAGGTTCCTCATTCTCTCCTATTCTTTTTAATTTGTACATTTTCCCTCTCATCTTTGCTCTTCAAAAATTAGATGTCACTGTATATAACTATGCTGACGACCTCCAGCTCATCTTTAACATCTCCTCTTCTCCTTCTTCTGTCTCAAATTTTCAATCAGTTATGGTGTTTATCAGTGACTGGATGAACTTTAACCACCTTAAGCTCAATCCCAATAAGACTGAGCTTGTACTCACGGGTGGTGTTTCCAGTCCCTGGTCCTCTATTTTTCACCCGTCTCCCTCTCCCTTTGCCTCTGTTAAAAACCTTGGTATTAAAATTAGCAGCGACCTTTCCATGCATAATCAAGTTAGTGCTGTGGTCTCATCCTGCTTTCTTAACCTATGTACCATACGCAAAATTTCCCGTTTTTTCTCTATCGAGGCACTTAAACTAATCTTGCTAGACATGGTTATATCCGTCTGAATTACAGGAATGCTCTGTACGTCGGAATACCGGTGTGCGAGCTTCGCCGCCTCCAGCAAATCCAGAACCAGGCGGCAAGGTTGGTTTATAAATTGCCCAGACATCATCACATTACTCCACTTTTAAAAACTTTACATTGGCTTCCACTTGCCGAACGTTCCCTTTTTAAACTTGGCTGTCTGATTTTCAGGGCCTTAGCTGGCACTGCGCCTGCCTTTGTAGCCGCTAAACTCAAGCATTATGTCCCCACCCGCAACCTCCGGTCCTTGTCTAAACATCTTTTGTGCATTCCACGCTGTAAAAGGAAGAAACATGGCGGCATGAGTTTTTCCTTATTGGCCCCCTCCTTTTGGAATTCCTTACCCCTTAGTATTAGGACTATTGCTCTCTATATGGACTTTCGTAGGGCCTTGAAGACCTGGTTTTCCTACAGGCTTTTGCCGAGTAGACATCGCTCTACTCACTCATGTCCTCAGCGCCAAGAAACCGCTTGGTCTATGTGCGCTCTCCAAGTACCTTCAACTTCAACTTCAACTTCACAATGAATTTGGTGAAGGGCTGAACAGTGATGTGCCCTGGTCCCTGACCGGCGCTACCACTGAAACACCAAATCACAACACCCTTTCACTTTTTCAGGCCTTCAACGATATCACAGAAAAAAAGGAAGGACAAGGTCACGCGTCATTTGAAGGGACAACAGGAAATCCTGTCCTGATTGGTACAAGAAAACAAGAAGGGGAGGAGTCTTTCCTGCATACTACTCCTACAAGGCCCTTAAATCCGAGTGCAGGAGACCAAGGGCGTGTGGGTGCTCAGGATTACATTACGACTGGAGAACTGACATGCTGTAAGGAGTCAAGGGGGATGAAGATGCTGACGTAAGGATCTGTGCATGGCAGGGCGGACTCCGGCAGCATTCTTCACCCAGCCACGCGACGCTCGCTCAGGGACGTGACCAGTTGCTATTCCAGCACGACTGGATGGAGGGGGCCACACAAGGGTCTACTTGGAGCCTAAGATAAGGCCCACATTGGAACTTCAGTGTTAACAGAGGGGGAGGAGGAGTGTCATAACTTATGGGCGCATTTTCTTTTTTTCTTTTGTTAGGTTTCTCATTCTGCATGAAACTCCTTCACTCGTCGTAAAACTGCCAAGCCACGTTAAAGATTGGGAATCTCTTTTGAGATTAGTAGGAGCTGGCAATTTATCCCGGTCTAAAGCAGCACCTTTAACGACCCCCCTTACTCACTTGACCTGGTTGGAAATCGAGCCGGGCCATCAAAGACTAAAAGAACCATGTAGCTCTCAAGAAAGCCCAAAGGCACTTTAAAAAAGAGGATTCCTTCTTTCCCTTCTTTTCCTACTTTTTTCTCTCATGTTTTTACTCTCAGTTGGGCAGTATGGGTCAGTAGTTGAACTGCATTGTTATGATAATCAATAAAGATTTTTTTTTTAAACCCGAAGAGATGCGATTCAAAGGACAAGGTCAAGGCTGCCAAGGTGGGTGGATGGTTTGGGAAGTGTTTTTAGTAGGTTTGTGGCGTTCTTTTAATACGTCATCCATTGGGGTGGTTTTCCCACTCTGTTTAAACGTTTTGAGTGTCGGGTATTTAATATCAATCAACAGATCTGCAAGGGTTTTAATATCTAAGGACGCTAATTGTTGTTGTGCTTTTCGTTCATAGGACAACAGCAGAATATGGTTATTGTGAATTGGGGGCCGAGAGGAGAAGAATTATTTTCACACCTGCATGATGTGTTAAAGAGTTTCCCATTATCAGAGTAATTGGTCGGTGGATTTGTAGTCCTGGATGGAAAAGTGATCACTGGAGTGACACCTGCCATTTATTGATTACTAATATGTATGGGGCGATGAAATGCTGGGTGAAACCAGTGAAATAAATATTTGGCTTGGGACACTGGGTAATAATACTATAAATTGTGGGCAGCTTTTCCACCCCTAGAGTAAAGAGTGTATCAGTGTAGCCCAACTTATTCTAGGCTGTATATTGGTCTACACAATTGCTATTGGTACTGGGATAGAGTAGCTGAATCCACACCAAGAGGTCTTTTTCTGAATTCCATCTAGGAAAGTGTCTAAAAAATGCACATCTTTGAAAGTGAGTCAAATGCTTTCTGAGCAGCAGGGAGCTCTGTATCCACTTGATGCACTAGTGCAAAAAAGGAAATAAGTTACTTACCTGTAACTCAGGTCCTCCAGCATTGTTATCTTTCATAGACTCACATGCTTGAATAATTCCCATTTGTCAGACTGGGAACCCCTGGTATTTTCCAACAGCAGTACATACTTAACATATAACATACTATCATAAACCAACAGCCATCTTTTGCAACCCATCCTCATCTATTTACGATCTAAACTCCAGCCAATCAAAATGCTCTACCCACAGCTGATTGCCCACTGACGCTTCCAACTGTAAGATTTTCGAAACCGCTAATTCCTACTTATTTCTCTGCACACTGAAAAGTCTCATCCAAAGGGAGGTGGGAGGGCTGCATGTGAATCTCTGAAAGATACCTTAAATGAGGTTTAACATAAGCAAACAAATTTCTCAAAACTGCCTTTCACGTCGATGCTTACTTGCAAGTCCACACAATAATGCTTTACAAAAACATGTGTTGTCTTCCATGTTGCTGCTTTACAAATATTCTTCAATGAGATTCCTGCAAAGTAAGCTGTTGACGTTGCCATTGCTCTAGTTGAATGTGCCCTGACTCTCCTTGTCAGTGGCCTGTTCATCAACGTTTGTGCTGTAGCAATACATGTCCCAATCCACCTTCCTATTGTCTGTTGGATACTGCCATTTCTTTGTGTCCCAAACAATGTGCAACAAACAGTCGATTCGTCTGTCTTATGTCTTTGGTAGCTGCCAAATAAAACTTTAGACACCGTTTAATGTCCAAAGAATGTAACGCCTCTTCTGCTGTTGCAGGATTTTCTAAAAATGTTGGTAATGTTATCTTCCTTCTTAAATGAAAAAAAGTTGGTACCTTTGGTATACACTTTGGGATTGTCATAAGCATCACATTCTCTTTTCTAAACTTTAAATATGGTTCTCTGCAGCTTAAAGCCTGCTTTTGCCTACTCTCCTTGCAAATAAAAAATCGGTGTTTCATGTTAAATCCATTAACCTAGACTTAGCTGAATGTTACAAGTAAGGCAAGAATTTTTGATCTTCCAAGAGTGTTGGATCTCACTGTTGCTCACGTCCCCAAAGCAGAAATTGTTTCCATTTCATATCAAATGTTCTGACTGTTGAAAGAGCCCTTGCTTTCTTCTGTATTTCTGTAAAATCTTCTGGCAATCTCAAATGTCTGTTTGTTTAGATTGAAATAGTCGAATATATATTGGTGGGTGCCATCGTGCCCAAGTCAATGCACAAGACTTTAGACTGAATATGCTCTAAAATGTGTGCACCACCAAAGCAAAGATAGTACAGAAGGTGGAGAGTTTAACCTTAGAACCAGGCCCTGCTTTTTCATATATAATTGACATAGAGTGTCTCCAGTTCTCTGTTAGCATGATAACCATGAGCAATGCAATGCAGTGGCAAACAGCATATTCATCAGTGTTTCACAAATGTATTTTAATGGACTGAATATACTTACATCATCAAGGGATTTTTCCTCAATTGTCGGATCCAGCTTCTGGTCAGCAACAATGGGTGTAGATGGCTGAAAGAATTAAAAAAAAAAGAATAGACATTTATAACAAATCAAAATTAAGTGTATTCGTCATTTTGCATTTCTTTTCACAAATCATTGATTTTTACCATTGGTGACGGAATCATAAGTTTAAGTCAAAAATTAATTTTAAGAAATGGAAGTATGTGATAGTTAACGGACAAGTGTAAAAGCATTCTAAAAATTGTCACAGTATATGAATAGTCGTTGAAAACAAAAGCTGTCCAGAAAAGTTCAGAAAAATTTGGAAATACAGATTGGGGATCAAGTGCTGAAGCAAAAATAAAATAGATCCGTGAAAAGGAAGAGATTTGGAATAAAGATCTAAAGCAGTGAGAGTATTCGAGGATTCTAGGAGGAAAATAAGCAGAAATGACATTGAACTACTTCTTGAGTGGAGATGCGTAACAACAGGAACAATTTTATAAATATATTCTGCTTATAGGAAGTCCAAGCTATGCACCCAAGCTTCAGTGAACTATAAAAAGTTTTTGGATTTAACATAAAAGCAGCACATATATTAGAGAACAAAACTACTTACTGTGTCCCTTGTGGGTTCCTCACTAGTCATCGCTAGGAGAGGAATAGTCTAAAGGTAAAAGAGAAAGTGATTAAGAGACCCTCATGAAAGGCAAACTATTATAATTGATGACAGTTTTCTCAGGTGCAATGTTAGCTCTGTGACCCAATCAAGTGTAGTGGTGCAGTCATTTAAGCAAGGTCAGGTCCATATAAAACCATACTGCATTTGTGCACTATAATGCAACATTGCCTAATAGTAACCTAATCCCTTTAGAACCAAAAAAAGCTGGTGCTAATTACATGAGATGGGACCTTGGACAGATGGTACTTGATGTCTGAGGAGTGGACTGGACTGAAGGATCTGGAGTCATAAAAAATGAAGAAGGGTTGCCTAAATCAAAGAACGGAGGAATGAATAGTGTGAAGAGAATAGCCTGTACCCAAGTCAGTGCACAAGACTTCAGCCTCAGTAGACTCTGAATATCAGCAAACCCAAGATAGTCCAGAGGGTGGAGAATTTAACCATGGAACCAGTCCCTACTCTTTCATACATAATAGACATAGTGTGTCTCTTGTGTTCTCTCTTAGCAAGGGGGGCATTATAATCACGAGTAGTCTGCACCTGCATATTTTCTTGTGTTGTGTTAACATTTGATTATTAGAGTGTGAAATGTATTAACATGTAAAGTAATGTAATAGAGGGATTTCCTGTAACGTGGAGGAATTAACATTGTAATTATGCCTTGAATGGTAAAGTCTTAATGTTCGTTTTACAGGTTATTAATGAGAAATTAATTTACTGACATGTAATGCACTTATTTAAAGGTGCACAGTAACAATGTTCTTGTATATGTGTGTTTAAGGAAGATCAATGACGATTCTTATGTTAGCCGATTTTGTGTAGGCCTCATGTGTCTTTCTCCCTGGCTCTCACAACTGAAGCATTTGTAATGTTCATGTGTATGCAGAATCTAATCTTTCTTACGTTTCTCTTGCAGGTGGAAAAATTCCTTTTTGTTAGTTACAATAACGCTTTTGTTTTAGGAATTAGGCATTGGGAGGAGAGGATACATTTGAACAAGGAGTGCTGATGTGCGACAGTGTTTTCTCACTGGAGAAGGCCTGAGAATCCAGGTCATCAAGCCAGATCCCAAGGGGAAACGCCCTCTACAACGAAGCTGTTTCCACGAAATCCTTAACCACGCATGCAGTACCACGCATGCGTGGTTAACACGAAAGCCTTTACCACGCATACCTTTAATACGAGGTTTGTAGTAAAGGCATATGTGGTAAAGGTAAAAAGTAAAAAAAGGGGGGCTTGGGGGGACTCCCCCCCCCCAAAAAAAATCTCACCTGAAGTCACGTCGGGTTATGTATTTAATCAGCGTCGATTAAGAGAAATCGGAAAATAAACTTCTGCTTTCTCTTAACGACGTATGACGTCACCACGCAAGCATTCGAGGTTAAGGTTATGCGTGGAAAACGAATTCCGTTGTAACGCATGCGTGGTAAAGGCGTGCGTTGCAACGGAATTCGTTGTAACGTCATACATTCGAGCCCAAGAGTATCTAAACTGACTGGAAAGTTACCTACGAGTAATTGTCTAGCTGGATGGGATGATCTTGTGATGCAAAGATGGGCGTGTCCTAGGATTGTGATGTTGGAAATGGGGACAGTGCCCTGGGGTTTTTGGGTTAGAAGAGGAGATCTGATGGAGAGAGAAGGAGCATCTTAGAATGAGCTCTGTAGCTTTATGCTACTTTGCCCATTCAACATGAGTGCACTTCTTAGGAAGTCTTCATGCGCTGACACCTTTTTCCTTAACTTGCTTGGGGAAATGCTAAGTAGGGATGACATGTTAGTGGTAGTGTAGGGACAGACTCATGCTTTTACTTATGAACCTCAAATGAAGAATACTTTTGATGTCGACGCAGTGATCAACTGCGTTCTGGTTTTAGACCTGGTAATTCTCTGCATGTTGCATAGATTGAACGTTGCCCATAGGTTTGGCTTTGTATTAGTTCTAATGTATTTTTACACCATCGTTCTGAGGTGTTTCTGTGTCCAATTGTTCTTGGCATTATAATAAACTATCTAAATTTAGAACCTAGAGTCACTGATTCTAAGAAGTCATTGGTTATTTGAATTGTGAAATCTAATTAGATAAGATATTTCTCACCTCTACACTTTTAAGCAAGAACCAGTGGTCTGTCGACCATGGGTTCCCGGGAAAATATAGGACGTGGAACCGGGCCCATCATAAGCATTGGCAACTCAGTGCAACACAGGACATTGTTCAGTTTTTACCAAATGTATATTCACAGACTTAATACACTAACCTCTTCAAGTGATTTTGCCTCAATTGTCTGATCCAGCTTCTGGACAGCAACATTGGGTGTAGGTGACTGGAAGAAACCCAAAAAAGAACTAACAGTTACAACAAAACTAAATTATGTGTTGTCATCATTTTACATTTCTTTTTCAGATGTTAAAGACTTTCATCTGGTATGACTCCTGGGTTTCTAATGCCCCAGCCTCTTTACCATTGGTAATGAAGCCATAATGGTAAGTGAAAAGTAATTTTACAAATGGAGGTATGCGATTACCACTCCAAGAAATTAATTTGGCTGATGGGAAATGGGCAAGTGTATGAGAATCTTAAAAATAGTCACAGTATATAAATAGTCGTCAAAATTAACAGATTTCCAGAAAAGTTCACGAAAACTGGAAAAGTTTTACATTACTTTTATATACAGATTGAGGATAAAGTAGTAAAGCATGATAAAAGAGATGAGTGAAGAGGAAGAGATTTGGAATAAAGAGCGAAAGCATTGTGAGTCTTCGAGGATTCTAAGAGGAAGAAAATAAGCATAAATTACATTGAACAGTTTCTCAAGTACAGATATGTAGCGACATGATCAACTTTATAAATGTTTTCTGCTTTTAGGACGTCCAAGCTTCAATGGACTGAGAAATGGCTTTAATCATATTATTACAGTGCAAAACTACTTACTGTGTCCCTCGTGGCATTTTCACTATCCACTGCACGGGGAGGCACACTCTAATGGCAAAAGAAAAGTCTTCTCAATGAATGACAGACTATGAGAATTCATGTAGAGTTTTAACAGATGCAATAATAGTCTCTAGAACCTAAACAACTGTAGAGTTACCTTCATTTAAATAAGGCCAGACCAGCTAAAACCAATGTTGAGTGCAATGTAAACATCTAATATTGCATTTGTGGCACAATTTTACAGCATTACAACACAAAGAACTAATTATTTTATTACCAACAAAAAGCTTATGCTAATTCCATATTCTTTTTCCAAATGAATTCGTAAACCGTGTATGGGAATCCTATCACCAATTTTTGGTACTTTTACTTATTTTTCATGAATCTGTAAATGGGTCTTGCGGTTACAGTATGGTTACTGACACCGATATTAACTCATTATGTATAATGATTATTCGTGAACATGCAAAGCTCACGTTTAACTGTGGCAAAATACCCTCAAACTGTGTTTATGGAACAGAACATGCATATCCAGAACTCATAGAACACTGTCTGGGAGGAAATGATAATGTGTTAAAAGACCACATACAAGAAAAGATGAGAAATGACCTTGGACACATGGCATGCCTGATGATTGGATTGTACTGAAGGAACAGGAGTCTAAGAATGGGTAAAGACTGACTACACAAGAGAAGTGAGGGTTAATTAGATATGGTGAAGGGAATAACCTGGAACTGGTTCTTGTTGTGTTCCAAACTAAAAACACAAAACATAAACCTCAATGTGCATTGAAGTGTATGCATTAGCAAAGCCCGAAGGTCCAGACGATGAAGATTCTAACTGGGAAACAGGTCCTTGTATGTTTCAATACCTTTTTATACAGGCTGGAGACGAAGAGCAGAGTGAAGGGGAGGAAGGGTTGGAAATATAGAGCTAAAAGAGTGAGAGTCTTTGAGAATTGAAGTAGGAAGAAAATTAACACGAATGGCATAAAATGGACCCTCACGTGGAGATATATAACAAAATAAATAATAATATGATTATATTCTGCTTTTAGGAAAACCCATGCTTTGCACTGTGAAATAGTTTTGGATTTAATTATTAAAGCAACATAATTATTATAGGCCAAACTACTTACTTACTTACTTTTGATTTTGCTTATAGTGGAAGAATTATCTAACATTCTGAAAGAACTAGATACAGAGATACAAGAGTTACAGACCGAATTGTCAACAAGGTTATCAGAGGAAGAATTGGCCACTACACTTAAGAACATCCAAGACCAATTAGAAGAACACACTAGGGAAGTACATGAACGGAAACTGCGCAAGTTTAAGCGTGACACAATCGATTATAAGTTGGACGAGGTCTACTCCTGGGCAGACCAATACGCCCAAAGACGAGCTTATAAAAAACCTCAGGCCCACTCCTCAGAAGAGAGTGTGGCAACTGACCAAGATATTTTACCAACTCGCACACCGTTGGCAGCAACTCCCAGTACAAGTGGTGAGAGAGGAGCAGAGGGGGGTTCCAACACTACATCAGGGCCGTCTTTTTTAGATGGGGGCAAGACTTCCAATCATCCACCCACGGAACAGTCACAGTCCAAACAAAACGGACAAGGAGGGGACAAGGCTCAACAAAAAAAGACAGGAAACAGGAAGAATTAGTGTTGAACATCTCAGACTATCCACTAAATTCGATTGAACTACGGGTCTTAAACAAAGGCATGTCCTTTGTTCCAACCTACTCCACCAACAAACTGGAAACGGAGGTTTCATTATTTAAATTTATGAGGAAACTCCGGTTACGGTGGTTTTTCCACACGATTAACTCAGAGGCCGTCAGTTCTATCACCACACTAGAAAAACCACAGGCTTTTAGACCCAAGAGCACGTTCATGGCTCCATTTTCACATAAAACTTTAGATCTATTCGAAACCTTGGTGAGGAAAGATATTGAAAAGATTTCAAACACTAAGAGCAGACACAATAACTTAACCAAGCAAGAACATCAAACCCTGGTCAGATTAGCACAGAATGACAGGTTAAAGATCGTACCTGCAGATAAAGGAGGAGCGCTGGTTGTACTCAACCAGTCGCATTACCTGGCAAAGGTCAATCAGCATGTTACCGATTAAGACACGTACATCAAACTGGACACTGATCCCACAGTCCGTTTTCAAAACATCCTGAACACTATTCTAGAAAAAGCACAAGAGATGGGTTGGATAGATGAGCAAACACGACGGTTTCTGACTGTCCAATATCCTAAGAGACCTCACATCTACATGGTGCCCAAAATGCACAAGAACCCTGTGGACCCTCCGTTCAGGCCAATTGTGGCCGGATGCGGGTCCCTACACGAACCATTAGGCAAGTTTTTAGACCATTACCTGCAACCACTGGTTCAACAATGGAGTACGTATATACAGGACACCACAGAGTGTTTAAAAAGAATCAGGGAAGTGAAGATCACATCGACAGATAGAGTACTGTTATGCACGGTTGATATAGCGGCCCTATACACCTCCATTCCTCACCAGGAGGGCATAGAGGCAGTAGAATGGATGCTATTACGACACGATTACGAGGAAGGTACAAATGTGTTCCTCTTAGAGCTACTGCATTTTTGTTTGTATCATGGATATTTCAGATGGCAGGACAGTTATTATCTTCAGAGGACAGGCACCAGCATGGGTTTTACGGGAGCACCAACTTTTGCTAATATATTTATGGCAAAATATGAAAATGACAACATCCTTCAGCATTCCCAGTGGTCAGAACATCTTAAACTCTATGTCAGGTATATAGATGATATTTTAATGGTGTGGGACGGCACTCATGAAGAGCTTGTGAACCTGTTAACTGTATTAAATTGTTGTCATGATCAAATCAAGATTACATACTCAATTGACAGCACATCCATCAACTATTTGGATATACTCATAGAGAGCAAGGGAGATGGTTTACACACAAGGTTGTACAAAAAATCCACTGATCGCAACAGCGCATTGCACTACAGTAGTTTTCACACTTTTTCACTGAAAAATCATTTACCCTATTCGCAGTTTTTACGTGCAAGGAGAATTTGTTCACAGGAAGAACAAGGCACACATGAGATGGAAGTCATGGTCCAGGCATACAAAGAGAGAGGATATCCTGAAGCATTACTACAGCAGGCCAAAGAAAAAGCCAGTCAGAAAGACAGACAACAGCTGTTAGAAAAAATAGTCAGACAACCATTGAAGAGGGAGGTATTTGTTATCAAACACTCCACATCAAGCAGGTACATTAAGAAAAGCATTTTGACAAGATGGGAAGTCATTGAACAAGAGAATGACTTTAAAGATGTGTTTTTTGACAAACCTATGTTTGCACACACGAGGTCCAAAAACATAAAGGAGATATTAAAACAGTCTCAGACAAGAAGGACAGATGTCCGACACAGAGGCATGGTAAAGTGCCACAATTGTGGACATTGTGGAAAGATAATGGTAGGGGACGTTTTCACACACCGCAAGACAGGCAAGCACATACAATTGAGGCACACGTCGGATTGCAACACGAGTATGGTAGTCTACGCTATCAAATGCCCTTGTGGGCTAGTATACGTAGGGAAGACCACCAGAAAGGTTAAGGTTCGCGTAACAGAACACAAAAGTCTCATAAGAACCTGTAACCCCAAATCAAACTTGGCCATGCATTGGAAAGAGAGACAACACACTATTCCACAATTACGTTTCACAGTGCTAGAAAGCATTAATCAGGAGGTACATGCTGACACCAACCGCCAATTGTTACAAAGGGAGACATACTGGATTCGCCATTTGAATACGCTAGAACCGGATGGGCTTAATGACAAAATTGAATTAATATGTTTCCTGTAACTATGTACTTGCATTGAGAGTAAACTCTGTAGTTGTCATTTTCATTGTAAAACTGTTAGCAACTTTGTCACGATCAGCACTCACTTAGTCTAGTTTTACAGTACCTTTTTGTCAGGTTTGTTTAATTTTTATAGCGTCTCACGTTTCATTTTGCATTTTGCACCGGTTTACCAGTAGTTTTCATACTTGATTCAGTCACCACATTTTATTTAGCAATGGCGCCCGCAGTAGGATATAGTACACCAGTCCGTCTTTAGTGTTTACACGAAAACGCCGGCTTTCCTTTAAGGAAGGCGGAGGCTTAACGGCTCGAGGACGCGAGACGAAGAGCAGAAGAGAGGAGTCTTCTTTAGCAGGTACACGGAAGGGAAGGGGTCAGGCGCAAGGTGGGGAGACGCTAAGTCTCAGACACGGAGGATTTATGGTGACATTCATGTTCCTTACAGATAGCGAGAAAGTGGACCAGTGTCAAACTACATTACATGGGAGGACACGAATGGATGAAGGTAGGCGGCGGTTGTTTTTTGGTCGCCATGTGTTTTGGCAGAAGTCTTTTGTGATGGTCTGGATAGGGAGTCAGTCTATACTTTATTTATTTAGGAACATCACCTTCTCGAGGCGTCTAGTCGACCAGTGCGCAAAGTCAGGTACTTGTGTATATGAGAGCACATTGTGCATGGACATAAGACGATAGTTCCATTTATGAATATTTTTATTTTCACTTTTATTTTTCTTTGCACACGGAGGTGAGGGTTTATTATTCCCTGCACATGGAGGTGAGGGTTGAGCTAAGCTGGTACTTGTCATGACAAACTTGCACTATAGTCCAAATGTACACGAGGTGGAGACTGGGGCTCCCAATTTCTAATTCTGATTATTGTCATTGTATTAATTTCAATTACAGTATTCCCCTGATGAAGGTATAATCATACCGAAATGCATTGGGATTAACTGAACAAGAGGATGGGATGTACATGAAGTAATGTATCATCTGACAGAAGAACCAAGCATAAGAACAAAGAAAAATTTCTATTAAACACACAACGTTTTTCATTTAATTTGCCTGTACCTTTGTGCTGTACTAAATATTCATCTTGGTTTTTAGAATATGTTTTCAAATTTTTGTGAAACCATGAATCACTATGGTATATAGAGCACCCTGAGGGGGCGTGTGAACAGTGCGTCGCTTCCAAACAGTACCTGTTTGTGTTTATATTTTGTCACTGACGTGAGCCTGTCAGATTAGGCGACAGCACCAACAAGATAGACAGAACCAGTATCAATAGTCAAGTGAAACAGATTCCTTTAAGGTGTGCAGAGTGTCAATCACATATACACAATGTGTTAAAAGACCACATACAAGAAAAGATGAGAAATGACCTTGGACACATGGCATGCCTGATGATTGGATTGTACTGAAGGAACAGGAGTCTAAGAATGGGTAAAGACTGACTACACAAGAGAAGTGAGGGTTAATTAGATATGGTGAAGGGAATAACCTGGAACTGGTTCTTGTTGTGTTCCAAACTAAAAACACAAAACATAAACCTCAATGTGCATTGAAGTGTATGCATTAGCAAAGCCCGAAGGTCCAGACGATGAAGATTCTAACTGGGAAACAGGTCCTTGTATGTTTCAATACCTTTTTATACAGGCTGGAGACGAAGAGCAGAGTGAAGGGGAGGAAGGGTTGGAAATATAGAGCTAAAAGAGTGAGAGTCTTTGAGAATTGAAGTAGGAAGAAAATTAACACGAATGGCATAAAATGGACCCTCACGTGGAGATATATAACAAAATAAATAATAATATGATTATATTCTGCTTTTAGGAAAACCCATGCTTTGCACTGTGAAATAGTTTTGGATTTAATTATTAAAGCAACATAATTATTATAGGCCAAACTACTTACTGTGCCATTCATGGCCTCTTCACCATCCACCGCACTGGGAGGCGAGCTCTAATGGTAGATGAAAAAGTCAGAAAGAGTTATCCATGAGAGGCAAGCTATGATAATTAATGTAAAGGTGCAGTCATTTAGATAAGGTTAGATAAGGATAGGTCCATATAAAGCCCATGTTGATGGTGCTGTAAAGGGATTGCACACCATGCCTGACACAATAATACAGCACTTCAATATGGTAAATCAAATCCTTTATCGCTAGCAATGAGCTGGTGCTAATTTCACAGTTTTGTTTTTTAAACTTCATTATTAGTGTCAGTTTATGGGTTGAACAGCAATCATTACACAGTTATATCGGTCATGTATATACTACTATAAGGAAAAAAACTGGTTTTTTTTGCCCCGATCTGCATATATAACTATTAATTGGCAACAATAGAAATTCTAGAATGCTTGTCTGATGAGATCTATTGTGACAACATTCCCTGGATGGCCTATTTAAGATGTCCCAGTAGAATCCATGCATACCTTGCAACTTTTACATTAAAAGGCCACACTTTTACATGTCAGGAAATCTTATAGAAACACTATTTCTGCATGACACTCCCCATTCTAAACTAAACTCTGTTTTCCTGATTAATTCATCTCATGTTCTCTCTACTTTGGCTACTGCTCTCTTTCATAATGTTTTGAGTTATGGTATGATCTAACTTAAAGCATTCCGCTGCCCTTGTGGCTTGGTCCATGCTTTAGAAATACTACAATTAAATTAAGAAAATAAATATTCAGAGTATTATTCCATAGTGATATCTGAGCCTAGCGTATTCACAGGTACTCATTATGGGAAAAAGGAGTAATTGGTGTTCGGTACTCGAAGAGTAAAGCCTCAACCTCATTTAGAGTTTCATGGGGAGTGTGTAATTGTACCACAAATTGATCATATTCTCCCCATTCTACCTCAGGTAACACTTTGTGTATGATGGGTAGACTGTACTGAAGGATCTGGAGTCAAAACGAATTGATAAGGGCCACACAAACCGGAGAACTGAGGAATGAATAGATCATGTGAAGGAAGTATCCTGGAACAGTTCTCACTATGTTCCAGAATCAATACTCATGGCGTAAGCCTTTTGAGCTTTGAAACGTGTACATCAGCAAAGCCATGAAGGTCCAGGAGGTAGAGAATTTAACAAGGAAATTGATTCATAGTCTGTTGTAGATGATGGAGAAAGTGTCTCTTTAGGTCTCATTTTTTGTGAAAAGCATGAGTGACTCAAACCAAACAGGCCACTCTAACGTATTTCACAAATGTCTATCATTCGCTGAACATCCAAACCTCATTGAGTGACGTTTCCTCCATTATCTGGTCGAGCTTCTGGCTGGCAACATTAGAAGAAGGTGGCTGGGAGAAACCAAAACTAACTAACATTTACAAAGACAAATGTATGTCTTTCCATCATTTTACACTTCGATACCACTACACAATAGAACTTTATCTGTTGTGACCTTTTCGTCATTGGTGGTGGAACCATGGGTGGTAGTCAAAAGACAATTTTGCAAAATGAATGGATAAAGATACTTCCATAAAAAGGTAAACTGATGGGAAATGAACAACTGTGTGAGGCTTAAATGAACATACTCTGTATATAAATAGTTTTAGAAAATAGCAGATGTCCACAAATGTCCATGAAACTCCTCAGAATTCTCATAGACAGGGAATGAAGAGTTGAAGTGGGGATGCATGAGGCAAATGGGTAGAGGTTACGAATATAGAACTCAAAGGGGAGAGTCTCAGTGCTGTAAGAGGGAGAAAATAAGCATGAGTGACACAGAGTGGCCGACCGCATAGAGATGGTTATCATGTTCACTAACTTTATGCTATAAGTGGGGGTTTAAATTTCAAAATTGTGTGATATGCAATTGAATTATTTACAGTGTCCATGGTGGCTTCTTCACTTTCTACAGCACTGTGAGGCAGGTTCTAATGGGAAAAAAGTCAGAAAGAAAGAAAATATATGATCTAAAATGTAGAGCTCTCTCATTTGCAATTTTTGCCTTAATAGCCCGCAGAACTGGTATGAAACAGCCACTTAAAAAGGTAATATCCAAGGAAACGTGTTTTTTATCGTACCGTAAGGGGATTGCTGCGTATTTGAAATGTTTTCGCTATTTAACGTGATGCGGCATTACCACTCTAAAAGATAGGTTGTACTGTATTTATATTCAGCAATACAGCATCGCCAAGCTGGGCCTTTATTTGACAGCGAGAACGGTGTATTTATGGTTTGTGCATGTCAGTTCCCATTTTAAGATAAAATCATAGCAACAGCAAGAATGCCGTGTGTGGGAATGGTATGATCAATTTGTGGAACTATTACACACTCCTATGAAACTCTAAATGAGGTTGAGGCTTTATCCTTCGAGTACCGAACACCAATAACTCCTTATTGTCCATAAGGAGTACCTGGGAATACGCTAGGCTCAAATATCACTATGGAAGAATACTCTGGTGTGTCTGTCTGTGATTGCTGATCTGGGGCGCTGTATAGTGCTCCATCATGTTGCCTTGACACGGGCCCTGAGGCCTGGCTTTACCCTTGGGGGGGGCAAGCTTTCTGTCAGTGACAACCCCAAGGTGAGCCCCCGGGAGAGGGTAAAAACAGCACAGCAGCAGCCTGCCATAACAGCAGAGTCACCAGATTGCATTGGGGGCCATTCACTTGAGCCACTGGCAGGTAAGTTGCACACACCTTGCAACTTCAAATGTCTACGCATGATGCCACCTTGAGTGGCAGCTTGCAACACATCGCACCAAGGGCTGTGTCTGTTGGGGGTGAGATCTATACACTTCGGGCGCTGCTTATTGCAACATACAGTCAGGCTGGATCACAGTGCCTCAGGGGCCCCCTCATAAAATGACTGCACCTGAGCCAATCTTATCCTTGCCAGCTGCGGTCTGTGTGTACTTGTGGCCAACCGGTGTCCCAATGCGACACCACGGATGCAGTCACCCTCAATGGAGCACATGGGCCCCTGGCACTGACTTAGAACTTAATCTGGCAACTCCTCCCTGGTTAGATTAACAAGGCAAATCAGCAGGGCCATTGTGGACCTCCTTACTCCCTGAGGAGCCACCTCTATATCTCCAGCACCTCCCTGTTGGTCCAATGCTCCATTGTGCAGCCGCAACCCCTGGCGGCTCCAGCAGCCGATGCAGGTCAACCACGCTCAGAGGAGAAAGGGACGTTTGCTCCACAAAGCCCCTGGACCAGCTGAGCACTAGGCCTTGACCTCCAGGCCCCACACAGCAACTCCAGGACAGGCCCCAATGCATCTCAGGAGTCAGCAGCCACAGCTGCACCATAACCAGCTCCAGTGACAGCCGTCCTGCGCCACCAGGGTCGCTGCACCAGTCTGCTGCTCCTTAGGTACGGGCCGGGCATAGGTCCCACAGTGCCCTCAAGTGAGGTAGGCCCCTTGAGGTCGCCTACCACGCCACAATCGTCCTCCACTGCTGAAATCCAGTCAATTGCAGTTTGGAGGGTAGAGAAGGAATCCCCAGTCGATCCCCACCAGGAAACTGTGTAAATCGGCCAATATTAGACAGGATTGTGCAGAATATTGACGAGGCCCTAGAAGAGCCCCTAAAGGAAGCGTACCGTCGGCCATCCTCAATGGCCATGCCCCCAGTACATACTACATCCTTACCACTCTCGTGCTGAATACATTTACTACACTTTTTTTTTGTCAGACGTGGATTTTTCACTATCCCAATGACCTCGGTGATCTAACATTAATGGCAGCACTCTGAAAATTGTTCCACATCCACTTGTAAATGCTGATTGCTAAGTGTTTTTTACACATGTGCCCTTGTCGGTAAACCTCTTTTCAATAATCCTGTTTCTAGACATACTATAATTTAAATAGCATTTGCTCAAATAGCTGGTACAGACTTCTTAGCTTTTACTTTAGTATTGAGTGTTGACACACAAGGTTTGAAAGAGACTAGTCTTCATCAATGAAGCATACTTACAAATTACTTTATTATCAACTGTGCTTCACATCTCAACAAAACATTATAACAGCTGTCAATAGGAATAGCTGAAAACAATGCATGGACACATGTTCATGTACATATGCTCCTTTTATCTAGAACACTTATCGTGCAAGTCTTGACAAAGTGGGGGTCTTTGTCTCAGAGTTTCTAAAACACATGCTACCTTAGCTGAGCCTGCTTCTAAGCATTACTAATTTTTACAGACAAGAGAATAAAGAACTAGGAGGTTGGGAGGCCTAAGATTCTATTTCATTCTACTTCAATAATCAAGTTATTACCTTTGCACACTTGAATCACTAAAATTAGCGATTGCAAGTAGAGAAGTCATACTCCAGGGTGTGATAGAGAGACTGCGACTCAGGTGCAGCATAGCATAATATTGTCAAATCTGTGTCTCTTGTAGAGACTAGGGGAAAGTTACAGGCAGGGCTGGCTTTAGGGCTGGTGGCGCCCGATGTGACAATGTTTGTTGGCGCCCTCCAATGACCACCTCCGCCACCGATTTTCTCACTATTACCCTTTAACAGTGCTCCTCAAGTCTCCATAACCACTCTCTCTCAGATGCAATTAATTTGTTTTTTAGCGCCACTCATACCAATGTAAGGTGTCAAAACACTTTATATCACACACACATTACACAGACAAAATCAATCATACTTGTGTAAATCAGTGTATAGGAAATGTTACGTAGGACAGCGAACAACAAGCTGCAGAAGTCACATATCATCCATACTAGCTCACTATTCTGTTTTAGGATTATAATATACAAACTGCAAGAAACACAGGATCTCTCGGACTAAAGCAACAACCCACTGACTTCTTTACATGATACGCACTTGATCTGCATGATACACGTTCTTTGCAGCCGGCACATTAACCCTCTGTGCTACTTTACGATGAGTCCAACTTCCACTAGACAAAACTGTGATCTCTCTCCAGGAAGAACATTAATCAGGGGAATTATATTGACATTTTTATTGTTGCCTGAAAATTGCTGGAGGTGTTTCTAAAACCATTATATTCTTACAAAAACGGTGCCCCCACCCGAAATCAGCACAAGGTGTGGTGGCACCGATCACACCGCCCTAGAGCCTGCTTGGTTTAGAAGGCAGTATGGAGCAAAAGCCTCAAAATAACTCCACCACTCACAGTCCACAGTGTGTACATGCTTGGCGCAACCTATTTCCACCTTCATTTACTTCTCCCCTGGACCCCACCCTGCTGGCATCAGTGCAGCCCTCGCCCATACCACAGACTATATGTTTTAGCCTCTGGGGAAATGTTTGCAAGTACCCAAGGTGTACAGCATCACTAAAACCCATGGGCAAAGGCAATAGGACCCAAAGGCAAGACCTATGGACTTTTCCAGCATTGCTAAAACCCATTGGCAAATCCAATAGGACCCAAAGGCGAGACCTATTGATGTTTCCAAAGCCCGTTAACTGATTTCCTCACTAGTTTGCTGTTCTAGAGAAAAAATACCAGCTTGAGCTGCTTTTTGAACTTTTTTGTACTGGCATGGCCTTAAAAAGAGTGGCCAGGGAGATGAGAAAAATTACCTGGTGGCAATCCTACCTATGGTTATCATCACTCCTTGCTAAGACACAATCGAAGACATTTGGGCAATGGTCTTGTGCAGCAACTGGTTATATCTTCACCAGATGCTCAAACCCGTCAGAAATGTGTTCAAAGGATACGCTTGTGGAGTTATTTAACACTGTGAGCCATGCAATAACTAATCACCTTACACGGGAAGCCATGTAATCATCTCATAGAGAAGCTGGCTGCTATGATGCTTTGCAATGCTGCCACTTGATGTACCTGGTGTGAGTAGTGGTAAATGTATGCATTTGAGTGGGTGGGGTGGTGGAAGGGGAAGGTCTGTCAAGGACAGCATTCATGGCTTGCCCCTATCAAAGAAACACATTACTGGGAATTAGGACTGGCTGCTGCAGCAAAACCCTCATGGGATTTGACCGTGCGTAATTAAAGCCCTATAACATCATGTTTCATTCTTCTACACCTGAAAGAAACAGGTGTGCGTAAACCGACCAACTTAGAATCAGGTGGAGCAGAATTGGACTGTGCAACTACACTCCTCCTGACTAGTAATGAGGGCCTGGGAGATGAGCCGGCATCATAAAGACAGGTACTCTAATACATCAATCCTCCAGCCAGAAAAGTTTTTAGCCCTTCCTAGACCTTTCAAAGGAATAATATCTGGAACACGGTAGGAAGATGACTTTTTATGTAGTTTGCCAATGTAGAACCATGCAAACAGTCTGGACGACCCTTATTGGTTTACAGGGCTTACTTTAATAATCCCATGTGCTCTATTAGTGGTTGTGCGGTCAAGCAGCTTTAGGCTTATCAGACGGGAGTGTTAAGCATTTTGTTTCACACACAGAGTCAATATATGGTACACATACTCAAGAAGCAATCCATGACCAATTTATGAAAAATAACTTATATTTATATAAATTTTTTAGGCATCAAGATCATAAGAATCAAGTACTTTCAGAGTAATGCATTTTACAAAGAAACAGGCAAATGCTCAAATAGCGGTTTTGGAGGTATGAGCCTCGAATGCAGTAATTTTATCCTATGGGAGGAAAGACACGTACTGGATATATATACTTGCAAGCGTTTGTAAAGGGTGCCCCTTAGTACTTAATGTACTTGGGACCCAAGGTCCTAAGAAGCACCAGCAGTTCAGGTTTATCTGCCCTGGTGTGTTCGGGTGCAGAGGCGCTGGTCACGTTGGTAGCCTTGAGTGCTATACCGTTTAGTCCAAAGTATCTGTAACAAAAAAGGCTGCAAGTGGGGACTTGAGGACTAGTCTGGCAGAACCCAAAGGGAGACTTGGCTCGAGCAAGGGGATGCAGCCGGTTTCCATGAACCACGGCAGTGGGGGTGTAGAGGTGTTTGGCCGGCTGGCCCCTTGAGACGAAGGCTCTCATTGTTCTCGGTCTTGACCTGCAGAGGGGAGGAAAACAGGTAGCAGGGCCGCTCTCCATGTGAGCCTCATCTGTCTTGATGTCCTTTTGTGGTCAGGTCGGTTTTGGCGGTGGTGGTGTCCAGGCTGGACACTCAACAAGCCTTGGTTGGCGGCAAATGCTCCAGTGCCCAGGATATTGGTGCAGGGGGGCTCCTGGAGGATCTAGCATCTCGAAACTCGCTGGAGGGATGGGCTGACCTCTTGGAACCAAAAACACCTCCACCTGGCGAGATGTTTCCTTTGTGGGCCTGATGGCCAGCAAAAAGAAGTATCAAACAAGTAAAGTCGGGGACTGCAGATGCAGGAAGATGGCTCCTCCACCTCCTGGGAGATGCTAGGTGGCTGTTGAAGCACTGGACAGACTTACAAGGGTTTGGGGAGGATGTTTGGCTTCTGAATGAGTTGGCCCGGCAGTTGTAGAGGTTACCAGCAGTAAGGCAGGGTTTGGCGGCAGTTTCGGAGCACGTCCTCTGTTCTTGCAGTGTCAGCTCTTCTTGTCCTTCTTTTGTTCCCACATAGACAAATCTGAAGCTCTGGTGTTGTGTGGATCCCTAAATACTGTCTTTAGGCAGTGTTTAGGGTAGTGTAGGGCAGTAGCCAATGAGCAACCTACCCTGGGGTGTCTAATATACTATATAACCACTTCCTGCAAGGAGTGGGCATAATCTTGACCCAGAGTTCCTAGTTCCACCAAAACCAAGATGATGCAATCCTTCTTCTACTGTCCATTTTAGGTGACCACCTTCGGGGTGTGCCTAGCCTGTAATCTCAACCTGTTTGGGCTTTATTGTAGAATTGCACTCTAGCCTATTCAATTGTATGTCTAATTTGTTGTTTATGTCATGCCTAGGACTTGTCCAAAGATATAATTTGTGATGGTCAATTTTTTGTATTATTTCTGTCAAAACTGAGTTTGTGGTCTGTTGATGTATTAGTTTATATGTTGTTTTTGTGAAAACCGATATAAATTTGCAAATAAATGAGTTTCCTTCTTGGAAAAATGAACCCTCAAAATGAAAGAAAAGAAATAAAAACAAATGTTTCTGAGTCACATTATGTTGTCAAGTGTGCTCTAATGAAATATTGATCAATTAAAAATCAGTACTGGAATGTGTGTTATTGTATGCTTGTTAATATTTTGCCTAGCCTTACTGATTATGGGTCAAAACCCTCATTAGTTATTAAGCCTGTAAGTGTCACATGCCTTCTAACTATCTAAATTCCCACCTGCTCTGATGCCAAATGGGCCTCAGGGCAGGGGGTGGTAATTCCCAGCCCTGGGGGTAGCCATGGTCTCATTTCAAAGGGTAGAGGCTTTGAAGCCTCTGGCCTTTAGATGCTAATCTGCTAGCCATCCTGCTGGAGGAGGTGTGATCACCTTCTGACGGACAGGCATTGTTCCTGGCCTCAGAGAGCACAGGCTCTCACCGGCAGGGAGCCAGAAAATTGTCTGTGGTGGCAGGATGGAAGTTACCAGTTGGCCAGAACACTCTGTGACTAGTAGGTTTTGAGGGAGCACCTCCAAGGTGCCTTCTGGGTGCATGTCAGAATAAATCTGGTTCTGGCATCAGTACGGATTTATTCAGACAGGATGTTTGATGCCAAACCTCAGTATTTTCATTGAAGCCATTATGTAGCTGAGTAACTCGTACTGACCTGTTCCCAGTACATATCTTAAGATGGCTTTGTGATCACGTGTTATGCTTAGCAATGGAACTAGGCATTACATGGACACATCTGCTCAGGCCAATGTGCCCTCACATGTAATATAATGAACCCTGCCTTCAGGCTCTGGGTAACGGGGGCACCATTTACTAGGGACTTACAGGGTGCTAAAGTCTTTATCATTTGGGTTACAATTGAACATTTGTCTTGTTTTAGGAAAAGAGTACTGGCTATGGGGCCTGGTCAGCAGGAACCCAATGCCATACCAATCAACAACATCAGTATCACTGAGCAAAAAGTGTGGGTGGCCAAGTGAAAAAGTGGAACTTTCCTATACCACCCACTCCCCAAATGAAAGAGAATGAGACTAACCTTTCCCAAGAGAGACTTTTTTCCCTAAGTAGAAGAACCTTTAAAGTTCATCTGCATTGGCATGTGCAGGCCCAGGCCTTTGTTCCACTGTAAAGTCCGTTCCCTGTAGGGAGATGGACCATCTCAACAGTTTGGGGTTTTCACCTTTCTTTTTCATGAGCCATCTGAGAGGTCTGTGGTCATTTTGAACAAGGAAGTGAGACCAAAATAGGTATGGTCTTGGCTTATTCAGGGAGCAAATCACAGTGAATACTTCTTGCTCAATGACAGTCCAACGCTATTCCCTGGGAAGTCATCTTCTGCTAATAAAAGCAACAGGCTAGTCCTGGCCATCATCGTTGGTCTGCGATAGAACTGCTCCTATCCCATGCTCAGGGGCATCAGTCTGCACAATGAACTGCTTTGTATAACCTGGAGCTTTTAGAGTTGGTGATGAGCACACTGCTTCCTTCAGTATGTCAAAAGCCTTTTGACAGCTCACCATCCAGTTAACTTTCTTTGGTTGCTTTTTAGATGTCAATTCTGTGAGGGTTGCCACAATACTACCATACCCCTTCACAAACCTTCTGTAGTACCCAGTCAAGCCAAGGAATGCCCTGACTTGAGTCTGGGTTGTTGGAGTAAGTGTTGAACTTGGCGTCCACCTACAGGGTTGCCCAAGTATACAACTGATCCCTGTCCTATCTGGCACTTAATGGCCTTGCTAGTGAGTCTTGCCTTCTGCATGGCCTCAAGTACAATTCCAAGGTGGATTAGGTGATCCTGCCAACTGAGCTATAGACAGCGATTTCATTAAGATATGCTGCACTAAAAGACTCAAGCCCAGCCAGGAATTGTTCATCATCCTGCTCATCTGGGGTCAATAATGCTGATTTCTCTTTGGCTTCTAGGGTGAGATCAATCTGCTAGTATAGTATCCTGAGGTTAAGTCAAAGGTACTAAGAAACTTGACTGCACCCAACCTGTCAATAGGTTCATCACTTCTTGGGATAGGGTGTGTGTCAGTCTTTGTGAGGGCATTGGGACCCCTGTAGTCCTGACACAAAACCTCAGCTCTGGTTTACTTCATTTGGAATTAGGTTTGGGGTCTAAGACCACTGGGCTGTCCCCAAGACTCTGAGGGTTCAATCACCCCTACCTCCAGCATCTTGCTGGCCTCAGCTCTGCTGCTTTCTTTAAATTGGTTAGGCTGCTTGTAAATTTTGTTTTTGACAGGAAGGCTGTCCCAAGTCTCCACATCATGTTTGCACCTGGTTGTCTGATCAGGTGTTAGGGAAAAGAGCTCAGACTACTGTCGCAGGACTTGCCTGCAGTCAGTTTGCTGTTGGGCCGTGAAGGTGTATGACAAGGCAACTCATTTAACAGACCTATCTTAAGGATTGTAAGAGAGGAGGTCAGGGAGAGATTCATTCTCTTCTTTTTGATCCTCGTCAGTGACCATGAGCTGGGTCACGTCAGCCTTGTCATGAAAGGGTTTAAGGTGATTCACATGGATGACCCTCAGGGGTTTCCTGGAAGTACCATGGTCTACCAAGTAGGTGGCCTCCCCTTTTTTTCCTCAAGGATAGGGAAGGGTTCACACCATTTGTCCTAGAGGGCCCTAGTTGCCACAGGTTCTAATACACATACCTTCTGCCCTGGCCAAAACTCAACCAGTGCAGCCTTTTGGTCAAACCAATGCATCTAGAGCTCCTGGCATGCTTCAAGGTTGTGATTTGTTTTTTCTATGTACTCAGCCAACCTTGAGCGAAGACCAAACACATAGTCTATTTTGAGAGGCTTCTCCCAGCTTTTCCTTACCAGGCTCAGTGGATTTCTAACAGGATGGCCAAGCAGAAGTTCAAAGGGACTAAATTCCACTCCCTTCTGTGGCACCTATCTGTAGGCAAAAAGGAGGCATGGTAATAGGACATCTCATCTCCTCCTGAGTTTGTCAGGGAGTCCCATAATAATGCCTTTCATGGTCTTGTTAAACCTCTCAGTAAGGCCATTTGTTTGTGGGTGATATGGGGTGGTGAACTTATATGTTACCGCACACTGTGCCCACATTGCTTTCAGTTAGGCAGATATGAAGTTCCTGCCTCTGTCTGAAACCACTTCCTTGGGGCAACCAACTCTAGTAAAAAAAAAATGCTTCAGAGGGGCCTGGCAACTGCAGCAGCAGTGCCAGTCTTAAGGGGAATAGCCTTAGGATATCTGGTGGTATGATCCATGATTACCAGAATAAACCTGTTGCCTGAAGCTGTTTGAGGGCCCAGGGGGCCAGCACTATCAACTTCTACCCTTGCAATGGGAACCGCTGGTAGTGGGATTAAGGGAGTCTTTAGTTTGTGAACTGTCTTGCCACTGACATGACAGGTAGCACTGAAGTTACAGAACTCATTGACTTTCAGGGACATGTTTGGCCAGAAGAAGTGGGCAACCAACCATTCCATGTTTTAGTCTGACCTAGATGCCCAGCTATAGAGATGTCATGGGACAAAGTGAGTAGAAACTCCCTGTACATCTGAGGCCCTACCACTCTCCTAGTGGCACCAGATTTGGGATCTCTGGTTTAGTGTAAAAGAGTCCTTCCTCCCAATACGTCCTGTGGGGATTACAGACATCCCCACCTTTCCGTGCAGACTCTCCAAGAGCCCCCCTGCACCAATATCCTGACTACCGAGCAACTTATGCCCACCATGGCTTGTTTGGGTTTAATCCTAACACCACTACCTGAAAAACGTACCTGCATGTTGAGGAACTTCAGGGGAGCCAAGCTCCACACTGAGACTGGCCCTGCTATGTTTCTTTTCCCACCTCTGTAGGTATACCAAGAACCGTAAGAGCCTCCATCGCTAATTGCCCAGCTAGCCAGCACCTTTGCACCTTACCCCCCCGGCCCAATTACAAAACATCTGCCGGCATCCCCTTGGAGCCAACACATCGGGTTCTGCCAGACTTGTCCCCCAAGTCCCCCATTACCTGATCCCGAAGATTTTGATGTCTAAAATGATAGAAACATCTGTGTTATTCATCTGAATTGGTCTCGGATCTCTTTTTGAGTGTGTCTCATTTATTATCTCTGTGTGTACAACAAATGCTCAACACTCCCCTCTGATAAGCCTAAGCTGCTCGCTCACACCACCACTGGAGGAGCACTTTGAATTATTAAAGTAGGCACCTGTAAACCAATAAGGGTCGTCTGGGCTATTTGCCTGGTGTACCCCTACATTTAGTGCATTTCATAAATAGGCAGCTTCCTGTAGAAGGAACTCCAGGAACATTTTTAGGATTGAGGTGTCTGTCTGTTACCTCATCCTCTGTGGTGTAGGTAAGGGAACTATCCCCTGGGGTACTGATAAAAGTCTTGTGGTCACTGTCCACTTCTTCTCCAAGAGTGTGTTTTTTCCAACTGGACTGCATCGAATTCTGCAAGCGCTTCCTGGAGGCTTTCTTTTGTAGGTTTTAAGCAAGTTTTAATTTTGCTGTCTTTACAGAGGTTCCATAACGGCTGCAGATAAGGAGTAAGGTTGAGTTTCTGTACTATCTCTGTGCCAAATATAGGGGTTGATTATGATGGTGGACGGACCTGTGTCCGTCCGCCACCCCCGAGGTGGAGGGACCGCCCGCAGGGGCAGCAGCGTTCCCTCCATTGGAATTAGGATGTGACCGCCACCCTGGCGGTCGCATCCCGTATATTTAACATTGCGGCGGGTGCTGCTTTAAGCAGCACCTGCTGCAAAGTTAAAAATGCATGCTGTGCATTTGCATGCACAAAGCGGCAGGCACCGTGCGGTGCCTGCCGCACATTGTGCATGCAACTGCAGGGGGGTACCATAGGTACCCCCATGTGCACCCCCCACGACCCCCTTCAGCTTGGGGGCCCGCAACGGGCCCCCAATGCACGGAACGTATGCCTTTTCTTGGCGGCATTGCCGCCACGGAAAGGCATAGCCCCCAGCACATCCTAATATGGCTGGGGGTGTCTGATAGACACCGCCACCATATTAGAGCTTTTCCGCCGCGGTCGCAAGGCGACCGCAGCGGAAAAGCGGCAGACTGTCTTCCCGTCGGCCACGGTCCCCCCCGCCATTGTAATATGGCGGGGGGAAATAGGTGACGGACGGGCAAGGATGGCGGACGGATCGCCACCGCCTGCATGGCGGTGGCGATCCGTCCGCCATCCTAATTGACCCCATAGTTGGGATCTTTTTAGAGAAATCGATAAAAAATTCTAAAAGACATTTAAAGCTTAAATATCTATGACACATTTAAAATTTATAACAGCAATGGACTGGGGTATTTAACACATGACCCTAACAGCTCAGATTAGAATATTTGAAAAAATCTAAAATTCTTAAAAACATTTTTTTACTAATGTCAATTATGGATTTCTTCGTTGACCAAGTGATATCAGCAAATGCAAAGACTTGTATCCCACTGCTGAACCACTGTTAGAAATGGGGGTCTCTAGTTGGCAGTGGATGGCCACTGTCCAAGTAGGGACCCTTCTTCCTAAGTCAGAGTAAGGGGGCTACACCCTTTGATAACCCCTGCTCAACCCTGTGGTAAAATAGCATGAGCAGCTAGGCTTATCTCAGAGACGGTGTGTGAAGCATTTATGATCATACTCAATAACACAGTGAAGAACACTACAAAGGGACACCACATAAGTAGTTATAAAAATAGGTATCTTTTTATATAGGCTTAACACAAGACCAGTAACGATAAAAAGCCACGACACTCTAAAACAGGGTTAATCTTGGAATGCTGTAAAAATAGTTCAAAGTGTGCAAATAGGAGTTCAGTTCAAAGCAGTGGTCTCTGCGACCTTTTTACTTACAAAGTACCTGGATTCCGTAGCAAAACAAACAAAATGTCACAAACGAGCTGTAGCGATGATTTTCCTCACGCGAGGCCGGCGATGCGTGACATCCTTGCCGCAAGGGAGGATGATGTGCCGATCTGCAGATGCGTGTGGCACAAACCGACAAACTTCTTCACGCAAGGCCAGCGATGCGTTGAATCCTTGCTGCAAGGGAGGATGATGCGCTGAGCTTGTTGTGTGTGCAGCCTTGTTGCGATGAGAAGAAGTGGCGCTCTGCGAGGGAGCGACGATCCGGGCGTGATGCGGGGAAAATGGCAGACGCACGGCGCCCACACTGCGATGTCGTGATGCGAGGATCTCGATGCGACAATCCGGGGTTAGCGAGCACTCGGCAGCCCGTAAACGTGCGATACGATGATCTTTGGGTGTTAGCAAGCACTTTATGGCCCGCAAGCGTGCGATGCGATGATTTTTGGTTTGTGAGCGCCCGGCAGCAGCAGTGCAGTGATTTTTCTTATGCTCTTCAGCTGCAGCGGCTCGCAAATGGGCGTTAGCGACGATTTCAGCACTCTCTTTTCTGGAGTAGAACTAGAGGCCCCGGAACTCATAGGAGCTTCACCTGCAGATAGAAGTCCTCGCTGGGAGGAATCAGGAGGCTGGTGGTGGAGTCAGATGTGCCTGCGACTCCATCAGGAGGCTAGCTCTCTTCTAGCCCATCGGTGATCGCTTTAGCAAAGTTGAAATAAAAGTCTCTTCAAGTCCTTTTCCCTCTTCTTCCAAGTCCAGGGAAAACTACTGCAGGTCAATCCAAAAAAAAGCACACAAGCACAAGGACAGTCCTCTCTTGCTGATTCCTTCAGTTACACGGACAGAGGTTCTTGTTGACATCCAATAGCAATACCCTTTGAAGTGGTTTGAGCACAGATATTTATACCCCAAAAGCCTTTGTTCTAAAAAGTCACTAGTCATTGAACCCAGCCAAAACCAGTTATGGTCAGGCCAGGAGCACTTTGTTAACCAGGCTACATCCTTCCTTTCAGAAAGAGGGGGCATGCCATCAGGCGCACAGTAGGAGGTGGAGCCAGCATACACCTTGCCAGGCACAGCCCTATTCAAGTCAAGGAGATACCCCTCCCCAGCACTCAATGCAGATCTCTCTAGTCAACCCAGGTCTGACTCAGCCTGCCTTGCCCCTCTAAACCCAGACAGACAATACACATAACAGCAGAGCACACTGGAAGGCTTAGGCAAGAAAATACCTAAATTCAGCACTTCTGGTAAGCAGGTTCTGTCAGGGCGCTCAACTATTTATATGGGTAACTTAACATAAAACAACAATATAGCAAGTGCATCAAAAGGGTATGTAAGGGGTTGGTTACCAGACAGCCCCACAGTACCCCAAGAAATGAGGTTCCTAATAACTGTAATCTGATCCTCCCTGAGCACTATACATAAATCATTCGAAAATTTCCAAAAAGTAATATAAGATCAATTTCTGATACTCCCATATAGATATAGCTTCTTAATAGGATTTATCAGAATACATAAGTCATAAACATAACATTAGAACCACACATAAGCTGTAGTACCATCCATCCAATCTGTTCATGTGCCAGTAATATGATTCAAAAAGTCTTTTATCTTCTCATCGTTTTTATTTCTAGTCCGTTTCTAAAGAAAAACCAATTCAAGTCTTGAGGTCATCAAAAGCTTTCTGACAGGTGTCAGTCCAGTTCACAATGTTTGGCTGCTTCCTGGAAGTCAGCTCAGTCAAGGGTGCAACAATGTTGCCATACCCCTTGACAAACGTCCTGTAATAACCCGTGAGACCTAGGAAGGCCCTCACCTGCGTCTGAGTCCTGTGGGGCTCCCAGGCCAGGACGGTTTCAATCTTGGGCTGAAATCTGAAATCCTATTGTTCGGCGGTGCCAAATTAGTGTGGGACACCTCCTGGTGGCCGCCCACCTTAGGCAAGGCCCCTATACCAAAACAACAGGCTAAAAACCTGGGGATCATCATGGACGACGCCCTGTCCATGAAGGTACATGTGAGTTCCCTCTGTGGCAAAGTTCTTGCCTTTCTAAAGCTTCTAGCTAGACTGTTCCCATGGATACCACTGGACTGCAGAGGCTCGGTTACACAAGCTCTGCTGGTCCGTCTTATGGACTATGGCAACGCTCTATTTGTAGGCATGAATGAGCATCTATTCCCACGCCTACAAGTACTGCAGAATGCAGCAGCAAAACTTGTCTGTAATAAAGGAAAGTTTGACTCCGCCTCAGATTGTTTGAGGGAACTGCACTGGCTGCCGATGCGCCAGAGAGCAGTCTTCAAACTGCTCAGTCATACTCATAGAGCTCTTTATAAAACAGGTCCTAAATTACTCCAGGAGAGGATCGAATTTTATGTTCCCATGAGAAACTTGCGATCGCTCCAATCAGCTCTTGCCAGAACCAGACGCATTAACAGAGCAAGGACAGGAGGTCGCTCGTTTTCCTATCTGGCAGCCAAGAAGTGGAACGAGCTTCCTCAGGACTTAAGACTTACCGACAACTACCTTCAGTTCCGGAAAAAATGTAACACATATTTATTCCCTAAACCTTAAGCATCAGCCTTCTAGCCTCAGCTGCAGATTTATCAGTACTGGTATCAGCACCTTGATATCCCCTGGGATGAGTGTTGCGCTCTACAAATAACATAAATAAATAGGGGTGCCACCTGGCCACTCCCAACCTGATGTCCCAAGTACACCACCGAACCCTGCCCAATCTGGCACTTACTGGCCTTGATTGTGAGGCCTGCTCTGTGCAGCACCATGAACACTTCCCAGAGGTGACGCAACTGGTCCTCCCAGGAGGAACTAAACACTGCAATGTCATCCAGGTAGGTGGCACTGAAATCCTCCAGTACAGCCAACACCTCGTTGACCAACCTCTGGAAGGTGGCAGGGCATTCTTCATTGCAAAGGGCATCACACAGAACTGGTGGTACCCATCTGGGGTGGAGAATGCAGACCTCTCCTTGGCCCCATCAGTTAAGGCAATCTGCCAGTACCCAGACGTTAGATCAAATGTGGCGAGGTACCGGGCAGCCCCAACCGATCTATGAGCTCATTAGCTCTGGGGATGGGGTGCGCGTCGGTCTTCGTGACTGAATTGAGACCTTGGTAATCCACACAGAATCTAAATTCAGGGTTGGCTCCAGGCGCTGTAGCTTTTGGTACCAAGACCACCGGGCTGCTAGAGGACTCAATCACCTATATGGCAAACATTTTGGAGACCTCCTCCTTAATGTAGGCCCTGACCCTGCCAGTCACTCTGTAAGCCATGTGCTTAACAGGAGGACTGTCCCCGGTGTCAACGTCATGGACGCAAAGCTCAGTAGGGGTGGGCAGAAGTCGAGTAAGGGACTTTCGCGGAGAGGCATGGAGATTGAACCAATCTTGGTGCCTCTCTGCACATTTTCGTTACGTGATGCCTGCCCGCCGCCCGCCCCCCGCCCGCCTCCTGCCGGCTGTAATAAATGATAATGAAAAGCCTAAAATAACATTTAAATAAAACTTACCTTATTGCGGGCACATCCTTGCCCATCGTGCCTTCTTCTTGGAACTGCGCATGTTCGGGAGGCGGGCGGGAGGCGGGCGACCAACTTCCATTCCGCCCCCGAATGTGCGGAGATTTGCCTCGTTTCTCCGCTTTCTTTGCGCAAGGCGGAAGGGGCAAATCTCCGCACATTTCGTGGGCGGAACAGAGATGTCCGCCCACACCTACTACTCAGTGACACCAGGCACCAGGGAAAACAAACCATAAAATTGCCCCAACAGCTGGTGATAATCTCTCTGCTGCTCAGAGGTCAGTGTGGTGGAGAGGACCACACCCTCCATTGACCCATCCTTCTCTCCTGCACACAGGAGGTCAGGAAGAAGCTCACTCTCCTCCACCATTCCAGCATCTGTGGCAAGAAGCATGCCCACTTCAGACCTCGCAAAGTGGGGCTTCAGACGTTTCACATGCAGGACCCGCAAGGGGTTCCTGGGAGACTGAAAGTCCACCAAGTAGGTAACTGGACTTTTGCACTTCACCACCTCAAAGGGACCGGTCCACTTATCTTGGAGCGCACCAGGCTCCACTGGGGCCAGAACCCAAACCTTCTGACCAGGTTGAAACTCGGCCAGAGTGGTGTTCTGGTCGTGTCAGCGTTTCATTTCCTCCCGGCTGGCTTCCAGAATTGCCTCAGCTATTTTTCTGAAACGCAGAGACTGGTTCTTGAAGGCCAATAGGTAGTTAAATACATCTTGGGGAGGTTTCCTGGAGATTGCTCCCAGCCTTCCTTGACAAGACTCAGAGGCCCTCTTACCGGATGGCCATAGAGCAGTTCAAAGGGACTGAACCCTAAGGACTTCTGTGGCACCTCGAGGTAGGCAAACAACAAGCATGGCAAGAGGACATCCACATATGCCTCAGGGGCTCTTCTAGGCCCATAATCTAGCCCGTCAAAGTCCGGTTGAACCTTTCAACCAGACCATTTCCTTGGGGGTGGTAGGGCGTGGTGAACTTATAAGTTACCCCACACTCCCTCCACAGAGACTTCATATACTGGGAGATGAAGTTGGTCCCCCTGTCAGACACCACCTCTCTGGGGAACCCCACACGGGAGAAAATCCCCATCAGTGCACATCCCACCACGGGGGCCATCTCCGTCCTGAGGGGGATGGCTTCAGCTACCGAGTGACATGGTCCACCAGGACCAGGATAAACCTGTTGCCCATGGCTGTCCTGGGATCCAGAGGCCCCACAGTGTCAATGCCCACTCGCTCGAATGGGGTATTAACAACTAGAAAGGGCTGGAGTGGGGCCTTGATCTTCCGCCACTCTTCCCACTTGCCTGGCAAGTCTCACATGTCCTGCAATGAGCGCCCGAGCTCTTGCGCATCTGGGGCCAATAAAAGTGGGTGGCCAGCCTTTCAAAGGTCTTGGTCTGCCCTGATGTCCGGCCAATGGGATGTCAAGAGCCAACCCCAGTAGGAAGGCTCTGAAGCAGGCGGACACCACCAGCACACGGGCTGACCCCAGCTCAGCAACCTTAGACTCGCTATACAGGAGACCGTTCTCCCAATAAATCAGATGTGAACCAGACTGGTCACCGGCTGCCTGGGCTGCAGCCTGTTGCCGCATACCCTCAAGAGAAGGGCAAACTCGTTGCTGATCACAAAACTCCTCCCTGGTGGGCCCCCCTTCCTGCTGCCAATGGGTCAACTCAGGCAGGCCCCCCCAGGTTGGTACTCTGCTCCCCGGTAATCTCCAGGGCATCCCCCTTGGGGTCTGTTCCCTCCTGGGCCGTGGGAACCAAGGGGGTCGGCTTCCCAGGCTCCCTTTTCCTTCTCTCTACGGCAGGGATCTGGGCCCTACTCGCAGGCTCCAGGTCCTTCTCAACACCCTCCTTGGCTGGCCATGGACCTCGTGGTAGCACACGCCCACTCAGGCAGACCCAACATTTGCAAGTGAGCTTTCCTCTCCATCGTAGCCCACAGGGAGTTCTCTAAATCATTGCCCAACAGACACTCTACAGGCATGGCGGGCCTCACAGCCACCTGAAGAGTTCCTGAGACCCCACTCAAAGGGAACCTGAGCCACCTCACTTTAGCTCTTTGAGTTATCTGCTGACACTACAGGGTAGAATGTATGAGGGTCAACCTGCTCTTTGGACACCAACCGGGAGCTGACAGCAGTTACACTGGCTCCTGTGTCTCTTAGAGCCTCCACTCTATGGCCATTGATGGTCACCCACTGCCTGTACTTTTTAGTGTTTTCCGGCAGTGCAGGTTTAGGGACCATCTCAAAGTATCCTAATGCAACAAGGGTCATTTCTATGGGATTTCACCCCTCTGGGGCGCCCATCTCTTCCTCTCCCAGGGCTACACCAGCAAGTTGGTGGGGTGGTGCGCGGGTTGGTGCAGGGTGGTTCTTCAGGGGACACTGGGGGTCAAAATACCGGTGGCCCACTTGACCACACTTAAAACAAGTAAGGGGCCCCCTCTGTACAGGACTACCTGTCGGGGCCTAGCTGTTCTTGGGGAGGCTGGGATACCACTGCTTGGTTCCCTTGGGAATTACTTTGGGGTCCTCTTGGAAACTCCCTTGGTTTACCCCTGCCCCCCCACCACTTCTCTGCTGGGGACCATGCCCACCTTTGGCGAAGTCTCCCATTGGACCTGTGCGAACCTGGGTGCTCACCCAGGGGTCAGCCTCCTCAGCAGGCTTCCTAGGGTTAGTTAGCTTGCAATCAATCAGGTGCTGGCGTAGCTCAGGAAAACAGTTACTAACTAGATAAATACTCCCATGCAATCAAATCATAAAGTTGCTCAAAGGTTTCTACTTTGCTACCTGTTACCCAGCGCTCCATTGCTCTGCAAAAAAAAGACACATATTCAAACCACGAGGTACCCTCTAACTTTTTGCAGGTCCTTAACCTCTGCCTATACATCTCAGGGGTCAAACCATAGCGGGTCATCAAAGCCTCCTTCATGTGGGCATAAACCATTCTACTTTCCTGGGGCAGGTCCAATTGATTTGGCACTGTTATTTGCATTGGGTTTCCAGTTGGCTGGAGCTTGGGTCATCCCAGACGAGTTTTGCAATTGGGAGCAGGGGGTTGTGTAAAGGTTATCTCCTTTCAGCATCTTTACTTCGTTTATAACGCTAGTTAGGAAGTCTGGGAGCGATGAGAGTGAATCAATTATTGGGGAGCAGCAACAAACCGACTGTACTAATGCTTGTATTACTAGCATCCACTGCCACCATGCCTGTTTGTACTAATGCCTGTATTGCTAGCATCCACCACCACCGGGCCTTCCTGTACTAATGCCTGTATTGCTAGCATCCACTGCCACCGTGCCTTCCTGTACTAATGCCTGTATTGCTAACATCCACTTCCACTGTGCCTTCCTTTACGAATGCCTGTATTGCTAGCATCGACTGCCACAATGCAATCCGAACTCCAACCATTCGACTGAAGGAAAGGATCCTGGTCTATTTCTTTCTAGAGAATATCAAACACTTCATTCAGAAAATTACCCCTAGAAAATGTTACATTCTTTAATAAGGCTCTGAAAAAGTCAAGAAGTGTGGCATAGCTTTTTCAAGCTTTTGTTAAAACAATGGAGGAGCCCATTTGAATGTTCCTAAGATTCCAGTGCTCAGAACATCTAGGATTGCATTAGAATAACTATGTTTACGTTTAATTCCCAAATGTGTAGTGTAATAGCCCAGGACTCAATCTCAGGGCAAATTAGTTTACACTTCTTTATTATCAGGGTTAACTCTTTCTCTTTGCCACGTTTGCAACATTCACAAGCTTGTTCCTACTAAAGAATATTGTCTTGAAATGCAACCACATTAGTAATTCCCTCTAAGCCTTAGGGCCATCTGAACTATGCTGGAGGGAAGAAACTAATAATGAGACAGGGTTCACTAAATTCTTTGGTTAGAAGAGACATATTATGTTGTTTAATACCACTCTTTCGTAGCACGGTTGCTTCATTATTTTTGTCTTTTTTTACAGTGTTAGCATTGTCCCTTCAGAGGTTTCATCTAAATAGTATCAGTTTTCCACATAAATGCAACAATCAGAAAAACAAAGATGACCTGTTACTGCATGGAGAAGGGCTGGCCACTGAGTGTCAACTCGCGTGGGAGCATTTTTTGTGAATTTTTATCTGTTTCACCTAGAAAGAATTTTGGTTTGTTAAAATCTGCAAACTATGTAGAAGATAATGGATTTTGTAGCAAATGTAGCATATCCATCATTATGTAGAAAATGCATAGTTCCAGTGGCAATGGAAGATCTTTTTCGTGATCCTTTGAGACTCCAGTGCTGCGCTGGCTAGACCAAAAGGCTTGTTTTAGTACCGGAGCATGCACTCTGGAATGCTCCTGTATTCAGAGTGAATACATCTCACGTTCCTCACCAATAGAATTTGCACACACACGAGGGAAGAATGCAACCCGGTAACATGATGGTTCAGCTTTTTGGCTCCACCACTGATGTAGGTCTGAAAACAACCCTATGCTAATCCTGCTCCTCCTCAAGAGTTCTGGGTTGACACAAGGAAGACAAAAGTGGGTCTGGTACTCTTCTTCCGAACTTAATGGAACATCTAAGCCAGTTGTTGAAGCACACTGACACTAAAAGAAACTAGCACATTTCCCTAGCCTTAAGATCTTTAAAGTTGGTACCCTACAAAGCAAGAATACAACTAAAGATTACTTGTCTGACACACAAAGCCCTCCATTTCAAAACACCTGGATACCTGGCTCAAAACTGGAATTATCAGGTGGTGGCAGACATTCCATAAGTGCTACCTCATTGCTACTCAAACCGCAGACTTTACGCAAAAAGAAAACAAGACTCAGAGCCTTCTTGGGCACGGCCCCCAAGATCTGGAACTCTCTCATTCTGGAAATCCGCAAAATCCCCTACATGGTGGCTTTTTAAAAAATATATATTTTTATCCCATTTTTCACAAGGGCTTATACTATAGATCAGGTCATGACAAATTCATCATACAAAAGAAAAAGGCAGAATACAGAAATTGCGGTCGGATTGGGTGAATAACATCACACATTAATAGGCTGTAATATTCTCTAATACATCCGTTATTTTACCCCAGGGACCTCTTTTACATCGAAGAACGTGCTCTTGTTGTTAAGTGATCCAGTAGCCAGAGGTGTAGTTAAGTAGATTTATTCATAACACGTAGAATGGTAAAGAAGGCCCCACCGGGAGCAGCGTCCTGCTGACCACACATTCAAACCATGCATTCATGAACATTCTGATTACATCACACACACAGTCTGAGCAGCAGGGAGAAAGAAGAAACAGACTAGTATAGCATACAACATCCTTCTCCCCTTTATTTCCACCCAAAACTTCCCAAGAAAAAAATCAGCAATCACATAAGTCACATATTGTCAATGAAATATAATAGAAAATAGAAAGTAGAAAATAGAGACACAGTGGCTTTCAACCAGAAAGTAAAACAATCCTAATGATCATGGATCATGGCTCATCTGTTCTCTAAATGTCCTTTGTTTTGTATTTTTTCTTGTTTTTTTCCTATCAACTGCTAATGTCTAGGATGCTCTGCCTTACTTATTAAGTAACGTTTTGCCTTACCTTTTTACGTTATATTTTGCTTGCATTTATGTACAATCTTATTAGTTCAACATGTTAGCCTCTCTTACCTAATTGTTTCCCTACTTTGTTCCCCCTTCCATTACTGTGAAGTGCTCTGATACCCTTTGGGGTCTAGTTAGCGCAATACACAACTTTTAAATAATTAAATAAATAAATAAATAAATGAACCAGGAGTCCAAGGAGACAGTGGAAACTGGTAAGCCTTCCCATGTGCCAACTGCTCTGCCTTCCACCAGTCTTCATAGCATTCCACATTTTCAAGGGCAGCAGACACATAAACACACACACCACATCTAAGGGCAGCACACACAAACACACACACACACTCACCACATCCAAGGACAACACACGCATAAACACATACACACACACCCACATCCAAGGGCAGTACACACATAAACATACACACACTCACACATCCAAGGGAAGCACACATATAAACATGCACCGCTACATCCAAGGGCACAACACACATAAACACACACACACACACACACACACACATCCGTGGGTTATTAATTTATTTTTGTCAAATAAACTCATTTTACTAACGGGGACTGTTAAGTATTCTTAAAACTGTAGTTGGGACGTATTTAAGCTTGATCTGAAAACACTTGGTCTGTCTCCATGCTGTTTGTTATGGATTGAATGAGTCTCCCTTACCAGCTCTTGATCTCGATCCATCTCCACTAGGTAAAGCCCAGGAGCCGCTCATCTGAGCAGTTCATCAGAGCAGCTCCTGGCACAAAAATGAGAAAACAGGGTGCCGCTTCTGAAAGATGGTTCTCAGCAGGCGTGTTCCTAAGTGCTCTCCTCCATAAATACCACCAACAGTAAGACCTAAGCAATCTTAACTGCGGCTGGCAGAGGTCAGCGATTCTGAACAACTTCAGGATCACTTCTCATGAGGTCACAATGGGACAGCTCATACCTACTGCCATGGAAACAGATGTCAACACTGCAGGCCCATGGTTCTGGGGCAGCGCATGGGACTGCAGTGTTCTACTGTATCCAAGCTTAAACACAAATAAATGTTAATGATCATTTTTTGGCCTTAGGATGGCCATCTGTGTAATGATGGTGTAGGGTCCACAAACTTTGCCTTTTCTTTTCGTCCTCTATCTGTGTGCGCTATACTCCTGAAAAAGACTAAGCCAAATTATGATTTTTTTCTTGATTACCTAGTCTCACATTTCGAACCCTCATTCTATTAAAACAATAACGTCAGCCTGTTTTTAGGGACTATTTGCAATCACCTGAAGTCGGGGAGGTCATCTTGACAGGGACGTTTTACCAAAAGAACTGATAGCAGTCAATGTGAATGTTCTAAGGCAGCTGCCCTTTCTCCAGTGGACTCCCTGAGGGATGATTCTGACATATTCCATAGGAGACTGTAGACAGTGTTATTTAATTGTATATGGGTGTACCTTTAAAAGTTGTAATAAGAATGTTATGGAAACAGGATTCTGTAATCCAGAATGTTTCTCATGCATTATTCATTCTGTGCCTTGTCGTGGGTCTCTGCTGTGGAAATAAACCTTCAAACTCTGCTTTACATTACTTGAAGTCTGTGCCTTGCAATTTCTTGAAAGGACTTTCTGCAGAGACGTTCAAGACATTTAGTAGCCAATATTCTTTACAAGTATCCACACCAGCATGAATATGCGGTGCGGTACCGCTGTTCCTCGCCAGAGTGCCCAACAAACAGGCGACCTCATAATTCCCTGGGATGCGTGCACTGACTTATATGGACATAGGACAGGATCCAGAGTGATACTGTGCACATCTTTCTTCCCACCCTACTGAAAATTACCTGTGCTATGTTTTTGTTATGTGGTATTTGCAGAGGTGCCACTACTGTGGCCTTGGAGCGCTGTTGCCTTATTTAACGGATTGCTAGCTGGAACATCCTTGTGTGGTTGGATGCCGCATGAGTAGAGAGGGTTGTATGTAAGGAGTTTGGATGATGAATGTGACGGCTAGAGATGTGCTCACAAAAGTTGTGTATATCTAATTGAGACTTCTAGCCACAGATTCCTTACCTTAGAATATCTCTCAGGTGTCAGACTGGATCGGAAACTTTTGGTGAGCAGTACCCCTACATGCCGGTAGGTGGCATCGTTCGGCACCAAGTGACATCGTCTGCGCTGGAAGTGATGTGCGCTGTGCCATCTGTGCACCATCCCAGTGCACAGATGTCAGTTCTTTTCTTTCTGTGCCAGTCAGAGCAGATCCAGAGATGGCTATCTCCTGTCACTTTTTGACTGACCTTTTTTTAACTTTTTGTCAAAGAATGTTTGAGACTTTGTCTCCTGGTCTGTAGGATGTCCTCCCGAAAGGCAGGTTTTAAACCTTGCTGTGCCTGTCGCCAGGCAGATGTCAGTGACAGACCTGCACTTGGTTTTCCTCTGATGTCCTGAGCAGAACCACAAGGTGAATACATGCAAGGATTGCTGCACCATGCATCCCAAGGCACAGAGGAAGTAGTCCCTCAAGCTCCTTGCTGCCCAATGTCTAACAACTCTGCGACACTCCAGATTTTGGTTGTGAGAAAGGTACCGAGATGGTTGGTGCAGTTGTACCCATTGATTATGGTCACACTCCAAGCCGTCAAGGAAGTCAGGTAAGTCTGACGAGAAAAAGAAGAAGCCAAAGAGTTCTTTGACTTTGCCACGCAAGTGTACGGATGAGTTGCAAGGCTGTCAGAACTCAACGCTTAGCTCTGTGGTGGCGACTGGGCCATCTCCGAGCCTTGGTGAGTTTCCAGGAGTCAGAGCGACTCCCGCACAACTGAAAGAATTTAACGAGGCCATGTAGCTCATCTTCGGGCGGCTTGACCCTCTGGTATCCCTGAGGCCCCACGTGTCTGGGAGAGGCCTGACTGGTCTTACAGAGGCAGGTTCACCCTCTGCGCCAGTTGGGCCCCAGGGATCCAGTTACGGATCTATAGCGGTGCCAGTCAAGCGTCCCCGACCTTCCATGTCACCTGCTCCAGTACTGACACCCCCAGCTCCACCAACGCCCAGCAGTGGCACCACCTCATCATCATTTCTGATTCCGATACAGAGGGTGTTGTCCACTACGGCCGTCCACCGAGGTTACACTCCAGATATCTGAGCCAGAGACTTATTGCTAAGACAGGTCTTGATTGGTTGATGAGTGGGAGGGATTTGCAGACCCTTATGGCTATCAAACAGAAGATTCTGAGGACATATGGTATGAGGAACTGGAGGATGCCAGTGGCCTGGATACCACCCAGACACTGGCCTGTGCGCTTCATCTACTGTGGCTATTGAGTAGGGTGCCTCGTGGTGGTGTGGAGTGAAGCTGAGGTCCTAGACCTTTTTTTTATAATTCATTTTTATTATAGTTTTGATGATACAAGGTACATAGGCATGTCACAATTAAAGCTATGGCTCACTATCCTTTTGAATCTAACAAGACAATCAGCAACCGTTCCCCAATAACCCCGGCCATCCACTGCTCTTGACAATTGTTTAGAACACTGAGACAAATATTCTCCCATGCAACGCCCCGTCCTGCCTAGTTCTAATTCCACCATACAAATGGCAAATAATTTAATTCGATTCAGACCTCAACTGAGGTCAACAAATACGAGTACATAAAATAGAAAGTGTTAGAATATGTTATTAAAAACATTTAAAAAAAATTTATAAGAAAAGACAAGTAAATAGTTTGTGGTCGGCACGAACAACATACAATAGTTAAAACTATTACATTTGTGCACTATTTCTTTAAAATAACTTTAAGAAACTCTTTAAAAACTTAAACAAGTTATGACAAACAATTTCATATGGGGAGACTTAAACACCATGATTAGATCTTGAGCTAAAATAGCGTTATGTCTTAAACTGATTGGCTTTATATATCAACGCTTAGCCTCTACCTATATCGGGTTATGACAAATTAATAATACATGGTACAGATCTTGTGGTTCGCCATTTCATAAGTCACAAGTCACATTTGCCTAGATTATTATTTGGGGTGTCCCATCTGGCGGAATATGTTTTTAAAGGGAGAATACCCAATTGCAAAAGAAGGATACAGCACCTTACACTGTGCTCTAACTGAAACTGTAGATAATGTTCGAGGGTTTTAAATACTATGTTTTCTGAAAAGGTTTTGTAATGCTTTAATTGGATCCAATATTCTTTGTCCATTTCATAGCTTATTCTCGGCATCATATTTTTTAAAAAGAGTTTCAGGTGTGCTGGATACCAGGCCTGCCAAAGTGCAACAGTGCATTGTGACACCTCAAGGGCTTTTGAAAGGTCCCTATTGAAGGTGTACAGAGACGTTTGTCTCTTAAAGTCTCCAATTTTAATATATATCTTAATGTGCTTACGGGGCCAGCATATCACTCTAGCAACCGCCATCTACCATATCCTACACACCTGGTATCTAATATAGGGTGTGCCCGGAGGCACCCTCTCTTCCTCCATCAGCAAGACGGGCAGGTCCTGGACCTTACGCTGCTCTCAATGGCAGTCAAGACAAACGTCTTGATGGAGGTTGTTCTGCCAGGAGCTGGCCCCACAGAGCCATTACTCCCATTTAAGGAAGCCCTTACAGATGTCCTTCTCGGGGCCTAGTCCAAGCCATGCACTGATTGCCTACTGGCCTAGTTCCACCACAGGGAACCCCTGTTTTCCCACACAGCTCCCCAACTCGGATAGCTAGGTGGGTCAAGCCTTTATGTCCAAAACTAACCCTGCCACCTTTCCTACCACCCAACCGGATAGGGAATTCAAAAGGCTGGGTACCTACGGTAAGAGGATGTTTTCTTCTGCCAGCCAGGCATTGTGGTTAGTAAACTCTGCATAACTCTTGGGTCAATACTCCCATAGTTCTGGGACTTGGGTGGGCAGGTGCTGCCTGTAGTCTTGGAAGAGGCCCAAGTCATAATATCTCAGCCAATTGCTGGTGAGAGATATGCAGCCAAGTTCACCATAAGATGTGGGCCTGATACGACTGACTAGCAAGGCAGAAGATTTCCTCGCCAGAGGCCCTTAGACACAACACATGGCTGAGAACCACTGGCTTATTTATGGGGATGTGCAAGCTTCGCTCATAGACATGCACTCTGATGTCTCCTGTATGTTTGGTGAGAAGGCAGACCCAGCGCTGGAGGGTTTCAAGGACAGTAGGGCTACGGTCATACCCTTTGGCCTTTCTATGACCTCTCAATAACCCAGTCTGCCTTCTTCCCATTTCGTGCCAACATAAAGGGTTTCCAACCGTGTCTCTACCCTCCCAGCCACCATGTTCAGCATGTTTTGCAGTCTTTTAGTAGCCGAGGATGCTGTTACCACAGACCACATGGACAGGCAGCCAGAAGTCAGGCCAGTCCACCAACCCCCATCCCCCTTCCCCTCTCCCCCCCCCGGGAGCCTCAGTCTCCAAACACCTTTAGTTTACCCTCTCAACATCATGGGTAACCAGTGGAAGGAAGGATACACCATCACCTACACCAGTGGAGGTCAATAACATCCGACTGTTGGGTTTTGCTGCTTGCCCAAAGGGGATATTCCCTCCCCTTTCTGACCACCCCCATTCCATGTCAAGAAATTACGACAAAATGACAGAGGGCCAGCTTGCCTTGCTGCATCAGGAACTGTCAGCTCTCTTGGCCAAGGGAGCTATGAGAGAGTCCCAGCTTCAGAAGTAGGTTGTGGTTCCAATTCCAGCTACGTTCTAGTGCCAAGAAGGATGGAGTCCTTTGTCCTATTCTAGACCTGCGCCGTCTCAACCTCTACCTGAAAAAGGAGAAATTCAAGATGCTCATGCTCGCACAAGTCCTGTCTTTCCTAGAGCAAGGAGACTGGATGGTAGAGTTGGACTTACAAGACGATCTATTTCCACATCCCCGACCTGCCTGCCCACAGACATTAACTATGGTTCACGGTGGGCAAAGAGCACTTTCAGCTTGCCATGCTCCCCTTCGGCCTTAACAGTGCCCCTTAGGTGTTCACAAAAGTGATGGTTGCAGCTCATTTCCGGAGGTCAGGGATTTCAGTTTTTCCATGCCTCAGTGATTGGCTGTTGAAGGTGGGCTCACACCAGACAGTCTTCTCCCACCTCCAGACTATGGCAATGCTTATGTACTCACTGGGGTTCACTGTCAATGTACCTAAGTCCCACCTGACTCCCTCTCAGACTCTTCCTTTCATCTGATCTGTTCTGGACACATTGCAGTTTCGGGCTTATACTCCTAAGTGGTGAGTCCAGAACATTCAGGCTCTGATACCAATGTTTCTGGATTTTGGTAAGAATGACCGTGAAATTGTTGGACCTCATGGTCTCCTGCATCCTGCTTGTAGTACATGCCCGCTGGCTCTGCAGTGGGACTTGAAGTCTCAGTGGGTGGAGCATCAGGGGAATCTCTCCTACATGGTCTAGATCTCCAAGAGATCTGCAAAATATCTGAAGTGGTGACTAATGAACCACGATTGGGTCAGTGGCGGACCCCTTTCCCTTCCCCAACCTGAGCTGACTATAGTGGCAGATGCATCACTTCTGGGCTGGGGCGGCCATCTAGGAGAGGTGCATATCAGAGGACTCTAGTCTCTGGTGGAATTGAGTCTCCAAATCAATGTTTTAGAGCTTTGTGCAATCAGTTTTGACTGGGTGTGAGTGTTTGATTGGTTCAGATGCTCCGTCCATTACCACCCCCTTTTGTATCGCTTTTGGCCGCCATAAGTGTAGCAGGGTATGCTCAGACGTGAGTCCCTTGCTCACTTTGCCACTGGATTCAAGCAAGCCGGGCTGAAGACGGCTGTAATGCCAGAAACTGGTCATCGGAAGCTTGTTTCCGGTCCAGGGAAGACATGGCTTGGCAGTTCGGGCTGGACTGTTCCCATGAGGCACAGGGTCAGACTGATTTGCATATAGCCATGTCTGAACTGGGGTGGCAGAGTGGGCTAAAGAACGGTGATGGATTAAACCCAGATCTTTTGACTGGGTGTGAGTGTTTGATTGATTCAGATGCTCCGTCCATCACCACCCTCTTTTGTACCGCTTTTGGCTGCCATAAGTGTGGCAGGGTATGCTCAGACGTGAGTCCCTTGCTCACTTTGCCACTGGATTCAAGCAAGCCGGGCTGAAGACGGCTGGAATGCCAGAAACCGGTCCTCGGAAGCTTGTTTCCGGTCCAGAGAAGACATGGCTTGGCAGTTCGGACTGGACTGTTCTCATGAGGCACAGGGTCAGACTGATTTGCATATAGCCATGTCTGAACTGGGGTGGCAGAGTGGGCTAAAGAACGGTGATGGATTAAACCCAGATCTTTTGACTGGGTGTGAGTGTTTGATTGATTCAGATGCTCCGTCCATCACCACCCCCTTTTGTACCGCTTTTGGCCGCCATAAGTGTGGCAGGGTATGCTCAGACGTGAGTCCCTTGCTCACTTTGCCACTGGATTCAAGCAAGCCGGGCTGAAGACGGCTGGAATGCCAGAAACCGGTCCTCGGAAGCTTGTTTCCGGTCCAGGGAAGACATGGCTTGGCAGTTCGGGCTGGACTGTTCCCATGAGGCACAGGGTCAGACTGATTTGCATATAGCCGTGTCTGAACTGGGGTGGCAGAGTGGGCTAAAGAACAGTGATGGATTAAACCCAGATCTTTTGACTGGGTGTGAGTGTTTGATTGATTCAGATGCTCCGTCCATCACCACCCCCTTTTGTACCGCTTTTGGCCGCCATAAGTGTGGCAGGGTATGCTCAGACGTGAGTCCCTTGCTCACTTTGCCACTGGATTCAAGCAAGCCGGGCTGAAGACGGCTGGAATGCCAGAAACCGGTCCTCGGAAGCTTGTTTCCGGTCCAGGGAAGACATGGCTTGGCAGTTCGGGCTGGACGTTTCCCATGAGGCACATGGTCAGACTGATTTGCATATAGCCATGTCTGAACTGGGGTGGCAGAGTGGGCTAAAGAACGGTGATGGATTAAACCCAGATCTTTTGACTGGGTGTGAGTGTTTGATTGATTCAGATGCTCCGTCCATCACCTCCCCCTTTTGTACCATGTGAATAATAACAGCTGTGAGCCCATGCCTGAGGTGCATCATCAGAGCTGTGTGAATAATAACAGCTGTGAGCCCCTTGCCTGAGGTGCATCATCAGAGCTGTGTGAATAATAACAGCTGTCAGCCCGTGCCTGAGGTGCATCATCAGAGCTGTGTGAATAATAACTGCGTCAGCCCCATGCCTGAGGTGCATCACCAGAGCTGTGTGAATAATGACTGATCCAGCCCCGTGCTTGAGGTGCATCATCAGAGCTGTGTGAATAATAACAGCTGTGAGCCCCTTGCCTGAGGTGCATCATAAGAGCTGTGTGAATAATAACAGCTGTCAGCCCGTGCCTGAGGTGCATCATCAGAGCTGTGTGAATAATAACTGCGTCAGCCCCATGCCTGAGGTGCATCACCAGAGCTGTGTGAATAATGACTGATCCAGCCCCGTGCTTGAGGTGCATCATCAGAGCTGTGTGAATAATAACTGCGTCAGCCCCGTGCCTGAGGTGCATCACCATAGCTGTGTGAATGATAACAGCTGTGAGCCCGTGTCTGAGGTGCATCATCAGAGCTGTGTGAATAATAACTGCATCAGCCCCATGCCTGAGGTGCATCATCAGAGCTGTGTGAATAATAACAGCTCTGAGCCCGTGCCTGAGGTGCATCATCAGAGCTGTGTGAATAATAACTGCGCCAGCCCCGTGCCTGAGGTGGATCATCAGAGCGGCGTGAATTATAACTGCTGTGAGCCCGTGCCTGAGGTGCATCATCAGAGCTGTGTGAATAATAACAGCTGTGAGCCCCGTGCCTGAGGTGCATCATCAGAGCTGTGTGAATAATAACAGCTGTGAGCCCCGTGTCTGAGGTGCATCATCAGAGCTGTGTGAATAATAACTGCGTCAGCCCCGTGCCTGAGGTGCATCATCAGAGCTGTGTGAATAATAACAGCTGTGAGCCCGTGCCTGAGGTGCATCACCAGAGCTGTGTGAATAATAACAGCTTTGAGCCGTGCCTGAGGTGCATCATCAGAGCTGTGTGAATAATAACAGCTGTGAGACCCGTGCGGCGGGGGCAGGGAGCTGGCTGCTGAAAACCATTGTGCAGAGCCTTAAGTGAAGAGAGGAGAGGTGCGTCCAGCTACTGTGAGAGCGGCCATCTTAGATGCGGACACGAGAGAAGTCTTGGCCGTGCCTGTAATCCTGACAGCTGTATTATAGAGAACAACGGTCCCTATTATGAGAAGAGAATACACAAAAGGGGTAATCATACACTAAAATAGTAAGTATGTCTTTTGTCCAGCCGGACAAGAAATTATTTTCATATAGGTATTCAATAGAAGAGTTTTAGAACAATTAATGACAAGTGGGCACAGCCGTGACCCACAGAACACAAGACAAAACAACGAAGCAGATTGGCCAAAAGGCGAGCAAAATAGGTCTGTACACTTGTACTCAGTTTAACAGACATAGATCAGTTTCTTAACGCCATTGCACAATATAATATAGCTCAATCTTATTGTATATGGCGTTGTGGAGAGATCGGGGGCAGCTGCAGTTACCCCTTATGTGCAAGTAATCACCGGGAAGCCTACCAAAGCACACGAGGCCACAAGCATCCCTCAGACATGGGGACATGAGCGCCTGCAGAGCCAGAAGACACACAACCACATTTCTCTGAGGCGAGGCAGGAATGTCTTGGAGAAACCAGTGTCTTTTTGCGATTCGGGGGCGTGGTTTTCGTTCTCTCCTCTTCCCATTGGCTGGAAGGTAAAATTCCAGCCAATGGGAAGAGGAGAGAAAGTAAATAGAAAGAACCTAAAAAACACGCCCCCGAATCTCCAAAAGGCGGGGCTTAAAGGGAGTGACGCCCCTCTCCTCCAATGGCTGGCCAGCATTTACTAGGCCAGCCAATGGAGAAGAGGGGCGGGTTCCAAGCCCCCTCTAAGAAACATTAAATCTTCGGGCTCCGCCCACACTGCTTACAGCAGTGCGACGAGTCCGCGACCTAATAAAAAAGTCAGGATTGAAAGACGTTTTCTGTCAGGCATTGCGTCCAAATCCTGGAACGCTTTGTCAAAGTCCTTCACGGCTTAACCGAAACTCAGTAAATTCAAGTTCCAATTAAAAATGAATCTATTTGTCTGAAAATTTTATAACTCTTTTTCGCCACCAAATTGCAAGAACTGCCGTAGCAAGTCCATTCAATCTGCACAATACTTAAAGCCCAGCAGGTGGCACTCTAAGCAAGCATTAGATTCGGTACAATTACCTTAAAAGTACAACAGTCATTAACACAGTGTACTGAATATACGTTCACTTCAACTTCAAACTCCCTGTTCCCTATACTTACTGTCCTCTGTCGACTCTACAGAATCTGTTGCTGCTATAACAAACGGGTAGCTGTAAAAATACAGAATGGGGATCCCTGAGTGGCATCCAAAGGATATCCATCTCCGGGGTGCTTCGGGCGAATGGCACAGTCCAGGCCCATGGGGGATAATCATTGGCTAGTTTAGACCCAGGGACGTGGGCTTGATTGTCAGTTGGTAGTTTGGGGGTTGTTTGTCACACCTCAGCTTACTGTGGTCCTGGTAGGTAAGGTAGGATTTGGTCTTTGTACATCGGGCAACATTTTTTAAAATAGTCATATATATCCCCACCAAATCCAGAACAAGAAAAGACAAAAAAAACGCCAGCAAGGGAGACAAGCGCGCGCCTCGCGCAGCAGCAGGGAGGGGGCCGGCGCGATTCCTTTGCGGGAGCGTGCGACTATATGGAGCCACACGCTCCCGCAAGGAAATCGCCAGACGTGCACACGTTGCCATTGCAAGCAATGCAACGCATGCAGGGCCAGACTGGGAACAGAAACCGGCCCTGGCAAAACTGCTCAGCCGCCCCCCCCCCCCATCTAGGGTAAGGGGGACTGCAGCTGAGCACTTTGCGAGGGCCGTTTTTGGGCGATTTTGTTACCGGGGGCCGATATTGCCGACCCCCGGTAACAGAAACGGCCCCCCAGGGGCCCAAAACCAGCCCCCACCCTAGCGGCCTACCGGGGAAATGCCCGGTGCCCGCTCTGGCCAGTCCGGCCCTGAATGCATGCTCGTTTTGGCCCCCAAAGCTGTGCCGATGGCATTAGCTCTCCCTCCTATGCAGCGCATGCAGGCTGCGTAGGCGAGACCTAAAAACGGCAAGGCAAGGTCCGCGGGCCGCCAATGAAGGGCTGCCAGGCCGCTGGTGCCCTGCGGGCCGTACTATGAGTACCACAGGCATAAATCTAAACAGTGGCGGCTCCTCGTTGAGCAGTGAAAAATACAATAAAAATAAAATGATAACAAGAAGTTATTATCATTTTATTTTCTTTTGCGACTCCGGGCGAAGTTGGCTGCTGCAGAAGGGGCAGAAGCGGGTTGCACTCCCTCCCTACATGTGCATGACGCTTTGACCGATTCTCTAGAGCCGGCCAAACAGTCATGCATATTTGGCATGTTCTCCGTTGGGCTGTGTTTGACAGACCCTGGGAGAACAAGCCCAGCCTCCCCAGGCACTGCCTGAGCGGCCAAACAGGCTGCTCAGACCAATCACGACACTGCAGGCCGTGATTGGCTTGCAAAGTCGGAAGCCTGGCTGCCTCCAGCGCAAGATGCAGGCAGCAGCCAAAAAGAATTTTATTTTTATTTCTTTCATCCCGATCCTCCAACCCCCAACTCACCACCCCCGTTCGGAGGCAGCAGCCACTGCCAGAGTTACATTATTCTTTCGAGCCTGAATTTGTTCACTTTACTTTAATGGCTTACGCATGCGGCCCCACGCGTGGCCCTGAGTTACCCAGAACTGAACCTTAGGACAGAACAAGGTTATATGAGTACATCTGTGTGCTGGGGATGTGGCATTTTTGTTTGGTGGCGCGGCTTCTTTAGCTTACTGAACATTTCGGTACTCTAATTCTGTCAATGTACTACTTCATGATACCAGGAGTGCATGTTCTATTATGCTTTCCTTTCACCTTAATGTGCTTTAAAAAAAGAAAGTGCAAAGATTCAAGGAAGTTTTGGACTTATACTAACAACATAGGAAATAACATTTCTAGAAGGGGCAACAGAAGGGGCAACAGTGTACCACCAGAAGCTTGGAAGGAACATATAATAAAATGCATATGTATCTGAGTGTGGAAGAATTTGTGTCAAGAAAAAAGTCAAGCCCACCCTTGGATATCATTTAAAAAACACAGTAACCCAGCTGCCCCCCTGGTGTCAATGATGAGTCAGTTGCTGCCTTTAAGCAGGTTCCAGTGGCTGTGCTCATTATTCAGCAGCTGCCATTTAAATATCCAACTATCAGAACCATGGAGAGGATCCATTTTACATCACATATAAAGATAAAATACGCTCACTGACAACTATCATAGGTGCCAAATACTCTGCACAGATACTATGCAAAGCACTGGACTCTGGGTCCAAGAGCATGGGATATTCCCTATTACCAATCAAGTTTGCAAGCCAATTAGTGACACAATATATATCACACAATGGCCTTCTCCATGTTAGCACAGCAAACTATTGACATTTTAGGTTCCTTGCTTTATGAGGGCTTCTAATATTTTGCAAAACCCTTTGCTGACACAGGCAGAGCCCTCCTATGGAGAACATCTCGGGACTGGGATGTTCCATCAGTACTATCCCAGCAGAGGCATTTTAAGGCTTGGGCAAAATGGGCTCTTGCCCGGGCCCCACCTTTCAAGGAGCTCCCTCATTAATTGAGCAAGTCCTTTCAGCCAGACTCCAAAAACGTCATCTGATTGCTTATCATGCTTTTCAAAAACATTTATTTATTTCCCAGGAAGAAGGACATTTTCCCCCTCGAATTTATCTCCCTTGCTACTCTAGATCCTCCTTTCAGTACTTTTTACCTGTATGTCCAGTTTTCCATTCTTTTTTTATAACACATTTAGGGCCCAATTCACAGAACAAACTTAAGACAAAATCCTAAATTTACTACCATTTTGGTATTCACAGAAGGCACTTACTCATTTTGGTATTCACAGAAGGCACTTACTCATTTCGGTATTCAAAGAAGTTAGGAGTCCTAACTTTAGGACTCCTAAATGCCTTCTGTGAATACCGAAAGTCTTAAAATTAGGATTTTTCTCAGTTTAGTAGTAGTAAAGTTAACTTAGAACTCCTAAACTGAGAGAAATCCTAATTTTAAGACTTTAGGTAGTCACAGAAGGCATTTAGGAGTCCTAAAGTTAGGAGTCCTGACGTTACTACTCCTAAACTGAGAAAAACCCTAATTTTAAGACTTTCGGTATTCACAGAAGGCATTTAGGAGTCCTAAAGTTAGGAGTCCTAACTTCTGTGAATACCGAAATGAGTAAGTGCCTTCTGTGAATACCAAAATGAGTAAGTGCCTTCTGTGAATACGAAAATTGTAGTAATTTTAGGATTTTGTCTTAAGTTAGTTTTGTGAATCGGGCCCTATGTTTTTGCATAACAACATCTACAATACTAAACCAAACTTCCTCCAGAGGGCCTTATATCGGAGTGCCAGGATATATACAAGGAACCAGTCAGCACTACTAAATCAAACTATGTTCCCCATTCCAGTGACATGTAGGTATACTTAGGGGCAGATTTACAAGCCCCTTGTGCCACTTTTGCTTCACTTTTCCCATGTTAAAAATGACGCAAAAGTGACGCAAGGGCCTTGTAAATCTGACCCTTAGTATGTAGGTAGATAGTAACGGAGGGGCAGATTTACAAGCCCCTTGGGACTCTTTAACACTGCAGTTGCGTCACTTTTGTGACGCAGCGGCGGCGCAAAGCCAGCACCATGCTGTGGGGTATTTACTACATGACGCATCTGGGAGATGCAACACGTTGTAAATCCCTGCGCCACATGTAGGCATTCCGGCGCAGGGGGGGCCATTCCGGCGCAGGAACGCCTCAAAAAAGTGGGTGAGTGAAATCTACAAGATTTCACTCAGTCACTTTTAAGGCCATGCTGCGTCAAAACCCTGCGCCTGCTTGAAGCTGGTGTATGGATTGACACAGCATGTTAGGGATAGGGCACCCCCGAGCCTTGCTGGAGCTGCATCGCGCTTGCGCCGCAACTCCAGCAATGCGCCACCTTTCCGGCGGGGGATGCGACATGAATCTGCCCATCCGAGGTCCGCCGTGCGCCGCATTGTAAATGTGGCGCATCAGTGGTGGCTCACAGGTGGGCAGATGCACCGCAACTCTTCTGGCGCATCCCTGCTGATTAGCAGAGATGCGCCAGAAGTAGTAAATCTGCCCCGGAATGTGCAAGTTCCTCTTGTGCACGCCACTCGTGATCAGTACATGGGTCTATTATGTTGCATCTAGGGGGCCCATATTCGCATATATTTTTGAGGAAACCCCCCCCCTCGTTCCTTGAATACACATTTTTCCAACGCCACACAGTAATCCATGCCCCTAACCCATTCCAGCAGAGGGCGGTGCATGTCATCCCTTCAATGCCCAGCCAGGCCTCTCTTGGACATCAAATAAGGTGTAGCCATGAAGGCATGCGTGGTTCAGGACTTCCCCAGTGTGTTCATAATCCGCAGCAGTACAAATTTGGGGTCCAGAGCCAAAGGATGGCCCACCGCCCGCCCAATCCTACTCTTCGGCTCTTGCCAGCACACTTGTGCAATAGGGTAGCCCACAGTGCACGGTAAAGGAAGCCCGGGGAGTGGTGACACTGGATACACTCAGGCCTCGGCGCATGCCCCATTCACCAGGGTAGTGCCGGAAAGTAGTAGATCAGCTGATAAACTGACTTATGCGAGAGCGCATAGAGATAGCCAGCATTCAGGGAGATATTTTTGCCTCAATCCACTACTTGTCATTAGGGGCCCCACATCTGCCTCCTACTTCGCCCCAAACGTCATTAGTGGGTCTGGCCACTGGCGTAGCTAGGGGGGGCGAGGGGGGCGTTCCGCCCCAGGCGGCACTAGCTTGTGGGCTGCAGCAGCGCCGCACTTGTGGTTGTGGGTCCCGTGAAGTCCCAGGGCCGTCAATCTTGTAGCGCGCGAAGCGCTACCAATGACGGCCCTGGGTGTAATGTTTGACCAGCCCTCGCGCCGAAAAATAATGCAGCAGTGACGTTCACAGTCACACGACGTGCCACTTTCAAGGCTGAAAGCCTCGCTGCGCTTGTCGCTCGCTCCGGAAAGACAGCAGTGCAAATGCTGGGAGGTAGGAGTCCTGGTGTTGAACTACAGATGAGCTGCTCGCATTCTGTTGTTCGTGAGCGTTCGCTGTAAACTTTTTCCATGAATTGCCCCATCCACAGTAACTTTAACTCGAATAGTGCGTAATTATGAGGAGTGAGGTAATGGGGTGATTTCAAGAATTTCACATCACAGCCATATTGCGATCTTACTGAAATTATGCCAGCGTAATTTACATTTCTCTCAGGCCTAGAAAGGGGTGGATGGGGGTTCGAGGTTTTGCCTCCACATAATGCTTGGAGTCCTTAAATGCAACTGGCAGCAGGCCCGAGATTATTTTCAAAACAAAAGTACCTAATGAATGCCCTGCTGCGAAACCAGCTACAAACCAATGAAATACAGCTTAGATGATCAGTGAAACTCCTCCTGTATGTTCTTAAAAATTAGCTGATGTGCGGGATAATGGCAATGGCATGCGAGCCACTGTTATGTGTGCATTAGTAAAATCCACATCTATTTCTCAATTAGAGCTCCGTTACCACTACTGGTTCTCCAGGAAACGCAGTGCTATTTTTAAAGGCCCTGGCCTTCTGCACCTCCCCAGCCCTTCTTGCCGGGGTGTAATTCAATCAGCAGCCACTTACTATGTATTTAGGGTTGACCGATAAGCAAACAGGGCCTTATGTGAACTCCCCTCACCCCCTCTAGCACCCCTGTCCCCCCTCTTTCATCCCTGCCTGAGGGTGTAGATAATGCTTCCTGACAGGCTGAGACAATTTCAGTATTTCATTGGTGGTGGTTAGGCCTCTATATTTCTTGAGTCACAGTTTGAGAATACCGGCTTTGGAAGGATGTAAGGCTAGTCATGGTCTGCACTTGTAATGTGTGGATGTTTCCAGCACGCGCCAAACCCACAAAGTTACCCACAAGCAGGCACGGTATTCGCAAAGAGGGTTGAAATGGGAGACCCCCTCATGCCTATGACCTTTCAAACAAAGTTCGTGGGGCCCTCGGCGATGTTCTAGAGAGGCACACGCGACTGCCGTGCACTAAAGGGCCGGGCGCGCACTCATCTCTGGCCCTCACCTCTCCTTAAACAGCACCTTAAATATAAAGACTGGAAACATGGATCACTACCTGATGTATCTGTACTCTTCCTTCAGGAAAAACACAACAGACACTTACAAAATGTCAACTTCAGACTGTAGGAGTGACAAAGATATTGTAGAGTCTACTTAGTGTGCTGGCGAAGGGGTTCTGAGAGTATTTCTGTGCCCTGATCGAAAATAGTAAAGGAGCAGCTGCAGCACCTCCATGGTTATCACAACTCTCTTACCCTTTGTGTGGATGTGCGCTGCAAAACCAGCTACAAACCAATGAAATACACCTTAGATAAATCAGTGAAACTCCTCCTGCATATTCTTAAAAATTAGCTGATGTGCGGGATAATGGTAATGGCATGCCAGCCACTGTTATGTATGCATTAGTAAAATCCACATCTACTTCTCAACGCTACCTCTTTTGAAGTAGCTTTGTAATAAAGTAGATGTTTGCGACTTTCTTCAGATGATCCTTCCAAAAACACTCTTCGTCCATGACCCAGTTTTTAGATAGTCAGATTTCGTGTTCAGCTTTATCTCCACTCCCTATTAGACGCATGGGTTCTGCTGGCAAAGTGCAGATAATGGGGATGAGGTTTCCATCAGGCTAGACCTGTGGCTTTTGGGAATTGTGGAATACCAGGCCTGCCTTATGTTGATTCCATCAATGCCTCTCTCTTTCTTCCTCTGTCTTTTGTTCTTACTCTTGCATGTTCCTTTTCATCCCTGCTTGTCTCTGTTTATCTATCTTTCTCTTCCTCTTTCGTTCTCCCTTTTCCTCTTACCCTCCCAATCTGGGTCAAACACTGATGATGAAAAATAGGCCAATGCCCCCAAAATGTTATCGTTCCTGTTCCTAGTAGAATTCCACCCCCGCTGCTCGCCTGTCCTTTTTCCCCAGCACCCCCGCGCCTCCCCTTTACCTTCCATGGGCGTCAATCTGGGGGATAGCCCCGGGCGCCAGAAGCTCTAGCTACGCCCCTGGGTCTGGCGTCTTAACAAACAGGGATTTATATAAACGCATGGTGCCCTCCACCCTTTCCAAGGTCATCCATTACTAAATTGCATTCTAGAGGGTCGAATTCCAGGAGGTTGCCCAAGCTCGCCCTGTAGACTTCCAGAGCATGGCACAGCTAGAGGTACCTATAGAACTGAGAGGAGTGTAAATGGAATTCAGCCCCTAGGTCTAGGAATGGCCGTATGTGTCCCTTCCCCCAGACGTCCCCCAGTGTAGATACACCTATGAGGTTCCAAGCCTGAAACACAGCAAGGCCAACCGTCTCTGACAGCCACGTCCCGTGCCAGAGGGGAGTTGCCCTCTTAAGGGTACCATACCATCTCATGTGGCGGATGGCCGCATATCAGCACTGAATGGGGACCTGGGTGACGGGTGGCAATGCGTGAGGGGATGACCTACTATGCAACAACAAAAGTATACCAAATGGATGCAACAGCTACAACTCCAGCCTGTGAGGGGGTGTCACCTCTATATGTTCAGAACAAGCCATTAATATTGTCCAGCTGTGTGGCCCAATAGTACAATTTAACATCTGGCCAATTTCTTTTTTTTTGTTTAATAATTGTTATTAAGTTTTCAGAAAAAGAAAGACATTATTAAACAAACAAACACATTGTGAGTAAAATATAACAATTAATATATAAGGAAAAAACATGAGCAAATAATTTGACAGAGAAAAAGAGAGAAACAGGAAAGAGAGGGAGATAGAGAAGAGAGATAGAAAGAAAGAAAAAATAAAAAGAAGTAGAAATTAAGACATAGGTGCATATGTAGAAAGATAAGAAGTAAAGGGTAGCCTAAGTAGGTCAGATTTAGTTTTCTGAGAAAGAGTAAGAGAAGAGACATGAGCAATTCTGTGTTCATCACAAATAATAGTTCCACCAAGTTAACAATGATAATTTAGAGATGTCTTTCCAGCAGGACAAAATCACCTTAAATGCTAGAGCAAAAAAAAGACCAAACAACAAAGAAATAGGAGTAGAAGCATCCAAAGCAGGTGAGGAGGAACCTAGAAAACCATTTTGCATTGATAATGGAATATTACATTGAAATATTGTCATACATTTAGACCAAATCCATTGCCAGAGCTTCAATACATTAGAACAATCATAAAGTTGATGAAGTAAAGTCCCAGTGGACTCAGAACAGGACCAACAAATGGACGAGGAGGTAGGGGAACATTTGGAAATACAAACAGGGGTAATGACAGAGTAATACAAATAGGAGTAATGACAGATACAAACTGGATTAATGACAGAGCATTTGCCCAATTTAACCTTGCCTCAAACGAGGAGAACCAACTATTCTCAAAAGAAACCCTGGGGATTTTTCCCACCCACAAGAAATTGGTTATATGTGCTTGTAAATCTATAAAGAAGGTGGGTGGTAAGGGGTGAGGGTAATGTTGTGAAATATACAGGACACCTGGGAGGAACACCACATTAAAGAATGCACCTCTTCCTGCTATCGAAAGAGGCGGCCGGGACCATTACTCTATGTCCCACCACCCTCCTGTCCAGCAGTGGGGCAATAATGAGTTCCCAGTACCTCTGCTGGGTGAGGGCTACCATCATTCCTAGGTAGCACAAACTATACCCTGCCAGCCCACAAACAAGAGTCAATCCCCCCTCTGTCTATCCCCCTCCTATGGACACCAATTTCGACTTCCCCCAATTGATGCTGAGTCCAGAGGCTTCCCAGTCATCAGCAGGATCTCCATAAGCCGTGGAATAGTGTCTCAGGGTCTCTGAGTGAAAAGGAGCATATTGTCTGCATACAGGGAAACACAATTTTCCCTCCTTCCACCAAAAGCCACCAAGGGGGCCAGTATGATACCGGGCGGATCGACACTGCCCAACCGGTGGTGGCGATCCACCTACATCTTTCCCCGCCCGCACGCCATTTACCCCGCCATATCACAATGGCGGGGGGTGCAGCGGCAGACGGAAAGACCGTCTGCTGCTTTACCCCAGGCAGGCAATCGTTACTATTGCCTGCCTTGTGGTCCTGGGCCAGAATATGGTGGCGGTGCCTGCTAGGCACCACCTGCCATATTATGATATGTGCAGATTTTGGCCTTTCGATGGCGGCCATGTGGTCTTTGACTGTGGGGGTCCGTTGCGGGCCCTCGGGGTGTTGGGGGGGTGGGGTGTGCACTTGGGGGTACTGCATACACAAGGTGGCAGGTACCCGCGGTGCCTGTCACGTAGTGCATGCCAATGCAAAACATGCATCTTTTGCATTGCGGCGGGTGCTTCTTTCAGCACCGCCCGTCGCAATGTAAAATATGTGGGATGCGACCACCAGAGTGGTGGTCGCATCTCTGGAGGTCGGTCCCGTTTACCATTACGGTGCCGTGCGGACATCGTAATGGGGCCCATAGTCTGGGGTCCATCTGGATGGGCTCTGCCAGAGGCTCGATCACCAGAGCGAATGAGCAATAGGGGATAGAGCAGGCAACTGTGCTGATTGCCCATTTCGATAGGAAATCTTTGCGATAGGGCTCCGTTTACCCAGACCTGAGCTCACAGATTCATATACAATAGGGGCACCCACTTACTGAACCACGGTCCAAAGTGTATCTTTTGAAGAACAGCCAGGAAAAAGGGCCAGTGCACTGTATCAAAGGGCTGCTCTATGTCAACGAGAAGAGGTGCAGGATCACCTGAGAGTTCAACCGAGTGGGCCAATGCCAAATGCAGGGGATGGAGACAATGCAGAGTGCTTCTGCCTAGCAGTATCACTGTGGCCAGGCACGTAGCCAACACATTTGACAGAATTTTCACCTCAAGGGTAATTAGTGAGATAGGGCGATACAACCCGCAGTCCACCAGTGCTTGTCAGGCTTAAGAATCGCTGTAAAGACAGCTCCCTGGAGGTCGCGGGGGAACCTCCTGCAAGTGTAGGCATCCTTATACAGTGCCAGCTAGCAGCTAGCAGCTAGTGAGATAGGGTGATACGACCCGCAGCCCACCAGTGTTTGTCAGGTTTAAGAATCACTGTAAAGACAGTTGCCTGGAGGTCTCGGCGGAACCTCCTGCAAGTGTAGGCGTCCTTATACAGCGCCAGCAGATGTAGGAATAATGAGGAGGAGTACTTCTTGTTGAGTTCTAACGGAAACCCATTTGGTACTCGGGCCTTCTTGGAGGGCATTGAGAAGATCGCCTGTTGTATCTCCTCGATGATGAGCAGAAGATGAAGGTCTCTGCTCTCCACAGCTGAGATTGTTTGTACGGGTAAATCGTAGATGATGGGATTGTCCAACTCTGGAGCAGGAGGTTCGCAGTGGGCATACAGGGCCCGGACATGTGAAGCAAATTCTCTCACCTGTAGGTTTGGCCCCCTCAGAGTAACGCCCACTGCTATCTGCAGCTCAGCGACCAGATTGTACGGACAATTGACCTTCCCCAGCCAGTATATTAGCTTACCTGCCTTGTCCCCCATCTCGTACACACGCCCCTGGGAATTAAGCCAGCTTAGTTTTGATGAGTCTAAAAGGTTATGCCGAAGGTCAAAGCAAGCTTGGATAAGACTACGCTGCAAAGACTGTGATGGGGAGACCTGAACCATCCGCCAAGGCCAGCAATCATATCCTCAACAGGAAGCAGCTTCCTCTCCCTAAGCATGGTGCGCCCGCTTCTATATGAGAATGCCCATCCCTGAAGAACCTTTTTCTTCCAGAGGATAGTAGGGGAGGAAGCAGTATCCTTGTTAATTTCAAAATATTCAGTGATAGCTTCTCTGATTCCCTCCGCAAAGCTGCAGTCCAGGAATCACCATGCATCTAACTGTCCCTGTCCCAGCTCCCCCTCCGTCCACCCCGACCGTCAACAGTACTGGGGAATGATCTGAAAGACCCCTGGGAAGGATTTAGGTCTGTGTAACAAATCCTGCATCTGAGGACGGTAGCAAGAACTATCTAGGCAGGAGCAGGTGCCATGGTATAGGGGGAGTAGTATATGCATTGCCACTTGGAATGGTGCTACAGCCGCCAGGCGTCTACCAAACCCAGTGTGTCATGCCAGGATGGAAGGTGCCGGGAACGAGCAACACTCGAGGTGGAGGGCGTGTCTGCCTCTGGGTCCATCACCACCTTAAAATCCCCACTAGAAACGTGAAGCCAGGTGCAGCCTCAGCCAAACACTGGGCCCTCATCTCTAGTGTTGCAAGCAGTAACTGAGGATGGACATATAGATTCACCAGCATCCCTGCCAATCCCTCAAGAGTGCTGCCTAGAATCATGAACCTCCCCAACAGGTCCGCATGCACCCAGTGCACCACCAGTGGGAATGTCTTCTTGAGCAATTTGGCCAGGCCCCTTGACCCCCTTGTATACCCTGAGTGATATACTAAGGAATGTCCAAACCATCTCAGAAAGGAACAGTTGGTCCCCAGTAGGTGCGTTTCCTGGAGCATGTGAACTACTGGATGATGCCGTTTGGGCTGGCCCTGATTTGATCTTGTCATTAAGGCCATTTACATTCCAGGTGACTATCATATATACCCCCGAGAGACATGCTACTCTTTCTGTGACCATTGTGACTGATGATGCAAGAAATAGCATGTAAGAGAAACCTGAATAGGGCCCAGCACCACGAGCTTTGTAAGCAAAGCAAGACTCAAACAAATTAAACTAAACAACAACTCACCTGGGGCTTCGTAACCAGCGAAAGCTGTACACCTTTACAGTCCCCTCATCCTACACTGACCCCCTTGAAGCATCTATCCCTCAACTGAAAACTCAATCCTAACACCCTAACAATTAGAACAATATCATGAGGTAGACTTGTGATTGCCCGGGTCAGTCACAGCACTTCAACACACTGTGCTGACATAGGTGGCACCGTAGATGGCCCAGCAAGTCTCTGGAGGGCCTTACAGCTCCCCTCTTCTCTATGTCTTGGGAAGCCCTCCATGGACGTCGATCACAGGTGTTTCAGGTGGTAAGATGTCACCTCCTCTGATCTGTGCTGCTGTCTGTTCCTCCTGGCAGATTGTGGCAACTGCTTCCATGCTATGGTCGGTAAGTCCTTACAGGGAGTGGTGGGCGACACGTGTTCCCCAGGCCTGAGGAACAAGTGCTCCTCCAGCCAGACCCATGCACTTTCCTGAGTTTCAAGGAACAAGGATAGGTCATTATGGATAACTTTGAGACGTGCCGGAAATTGCAGCATGCATTTGATCTGCATGGCTCTAAGCTTATAGTGTAGTCGGGGAAGAGAATGACATAGGCATCCCCTGCAGTGCAACTTCCATTCCCCATAAGACGTGTGTCTTGGATATGCTATGCGCTAATATCTTTTATTACTGTGTAAGCTCATGTGTTTCTCATAAGCATGTACTGGTAACTGGAAATGTAACTGATATAACCTATATTGCCACATAGGTATTTAAAGCGCGCTGACTGGCGAGCGCGACACAGAACACCCTGACCTCCTGAGGCGGAAAGCCGGGAGAGTTGCTCGCTGTTTTAAAAATTTGGATTGTGTATTTTTGTGATTTTAAACAAAACTTACCTCACTCTCCCTTGGGCACTACCGCGCAGCGGGTCAGAAACGCTGCCGCGGGAATCCTGATCGTGTTGCCGCCATCCCCCGGGACACACAGGCCACGCCCACTACCATCTGGCCACGCCCACCGCCACATAGGTATTTAAAGCACGCTGACTGGCGAGCGCGACACAGAACACCCTGACCTCCTGAGGCGGAAAGCCGGGAGAGTTGCTCGCTGTTTTAAAAATTTGGATTGTGTATTTTTGTGATTTTAAACAAAACTTACCCCACTCTCCCTTGGGCACTACCGCGCAGCGGGTCAGAAACGCTGCCGCGGGAATCCTGATCGTGTTGCCGCCATCCCCTGGGACACACAGGCCACGCCCACTACCATCTGGCCACACACCCCCTCTCATACCTACTTCCTACTTATTATGTGCATCTTCCGGACGCGCAGCGGGCGCGCCGTTTGCGCGCCAAAGGCGCACCTAAGGCAAGCCCGTCTGCGCCCGTCCGCGACCAGACCGCGTCCGCGGCCAGACATGCTGCCGGCGAGGATGCACATAGGGGAAGGATCGTGTGGTCACGGAACAATCTTAGGTCTCTTAACAATGGGGCAATTACCTGCTCTCATAGGATCAACCTTGATACCACCACCCTCCCTCGTGCTTGTGGAGAATGTGGGACACTACTTAGAGCGTTGGACGACGCAAGAGTAAAAGACCCCGCCAACCCAGAGCCACTGATCAGCAGGGACTTCAGAGCAGGCTTACTAAACTGTAGATCTCTTGCAAAACACGCAGTCAATGGGATGCACTGTTTCTAACAGAAACCTGGCTAAATGAAGAAAATATTTCCTCTAGCGCACTAGCAGTACCCTCCGGCTATAAAATATGCTTAGCCAACCGGACAGGCGATAAAAGAGGGGGGGGGGGGGGTGTGGCTGTTATTTTTAAAGAACAGCTCACACTCAGTTCCTCAGCCCCCACTCTGAATCCGGGATTTGAGGGGCTCCATTTTTGCTTTCAGGTGGGCCATCAACTATCCCTAGCGGGATTAGTGATCTATCGCCCTCCGGGTTGGGAAGATCACAATCTGACTTCGCTACTGGATACTATCATCCAAAGCTCCCTCCTTCATCCCCAATTTCTTGTGGTTGGAGACCTTAATATACATATGGACAGGGAGGACTGTGTCCCCGCTGATATATTGAGGTCAACACTAAACACAGCCAATCTAAGTCTTCTAAACGCAGGCCCCACGCACAGAGCAGGCCACACGCTTGACCTAATTTTTTCTAACATCGATAAGGCCGTTGCTGACCCTCCGCTACCACTGATATGGTCAGACCACTCCCTGATCTCATTTCAATTAAAGTTAGCGGCGGACAAACCTGGGTCAAGTAAACGCTCTTTTATGAAATGACAGTGGAAGAAACTAACCCCTGCTTCCATGGGTCCAGTTCTAGCCCAGAATATGCCCACCCTCACCTGTAATGCCGACATAGATGCTCGGATGCTTAATGACTGGGTTGGGAATATGGTGTCCTTAATAGCACCGGCTGCACTAGCTATATCTAAACGCAGTTCGCCCTCGGCTCCCTGGTCTCGCAGAACCTTAGAGCTCAGAAGTCCAACTGCAAAAAGCTGGAGAGGCTCTGGAGACTAAACTACGATCCTCTAAATAAAGCCAGATATAAGGTAGCCTCCAATAAATTGCACAAAGCGATCAGAAAAGCAAAAAAACTGTTCTACGCGGACTCGATTCTGAAAGCAGAACATTCAAGTAAAGAAACATTTAAAATAGTACAGTCCTTCCTCAAACCCCGCTGTGTTGAGAGGGAGATACACCCGTCAACCTTGATGTGTAACAAGATCTCAGACTTTTTTGACTCAAAAATCAAACTAGTCTACGAGTCCTTTGGGCCAGATAAGAAAACTCAAAAAACTGATCTAGCTGAAACAGTATCAGATTGTCCGACCTTGTCTCAATTTCAGCCCATAACCCTGGACACGGTCTTGCAAGAATTAAACCGATGTAAATCAGGCTCACCGGACGATCCTTGCCCGCCAAAAATATGGAGCACCATAGCTGTTTTTGTAGCCCCCACAATCCAGCAAATATGGAACACGTCCATCTCCTCCGGGATTTTCCCGAATGTCTGAAAACATGCCACTCTTCTCCCACTAAAGAAAAAACCTAACGGGGACCCCCTGGACCTGAGTTATCTGCGCCCAATTTCTTTATTGGCAGCTCCAGGCAAAATGCTTGAGAAAGCAATCCAGCGCCAACTTAACAACTTTATTGAAGAGAATAACATACTGCATGAGACACAATCGGGCTTTAGACCCGGTTTTAGTACAGAGACAGCACTAATCGAGGTGGCAGAGTCGGTGAGGTGGTCGATGGATTCAGGAGACTCAGCAATGCTGGTGCTCCTGGATCTGTCGGCCGCTTTCGACGCGGTCGACCACGATAGATTGCTGTCACGCCTGGCTGAGATAGGCATCCAGGGTCAGGCTTTGGGCTGGCTTCAATCATATCTGTCCCAAAGAACACAGAAGGTGGCGCTGGGGACATCCTCCTCAACACCGAAACCCCTTAGTTGCGGCGTCCCTCAGGGGTCGGCTCTCAGCCTTTTGCTATTTAATTTATATCTTGCCCCTCTGTTTACGTTGATTGCCAACTGGGGAGTCAAAGCAATCTCATATGCCGATGACAGCCAGCTGGTGTTCCCGAGGTGTCCGAAGCGTCCTTTTTGAGTTTCAAAGGTTGCCTTCAAGATATAGCCTACTGGATGAACACAAACAAACTGAAACTTAACGCCAATAAGACAGAAGTAATTTTTTTTGGCAAAGGCCCCCCCCCTCCCTCTGATCTTTGGTGGCCGACGGAGATGGGAGAAGCCCCCTTACCCAGCCATGCGGCTAAAAACCTGGGAATTCGGTGCGATGACAAGCTATCCTTTACATCCCACATCCAGCAAACAGCTGGCAACTGCCTATGCAAGCTGAGGAATCTACGTAAGATTCTAAGACTCTTACCGGTAAATTGCCGAAAATCTGTAATCCATGCCACAGTAACATCTAGATTGGATTACGCTAACGTCTTGTACCTGGGCCTACCCAAATACCTGGTACAGCGATTACAACTGGTCAAAAATGCGGTTGCGAGACTGTTAATGCGAATTCCTTTCAAGCATTCGGTCTCTCCGCATCTCCTACTACTTCACTGGCTACCGGTAGCTAGCCGAATTAAGTTCAAGGCACTCACCCTGGCATACAGATCGTTGTATGGTACTTGCCCTAACTATCTGAAAGCCCAATTACCGAGATATACTCAAGCCCGTGCCCTCCGATCTAACAGTCGTGCTCAGATTGCTGTTCCTCGAGCAAAAAGAGCTCGGCTAGGAGGACGGACGTTCTCAGCTAACGTGGCAAAACTTTGTAACTCCCTTCCACCAGCCCTCCAGCAGGCCCCCTCCGAGCCTTGCTTTAAGCGAATGCTGAAAACATGGCTCTTCACCCAACCAGGCTAGTCACTTATCCTGCTTAGTCCTCACGGTCAAACTGTGCTCTGTAGCGCCGGGACACCTCCTGGTTGAGGTAGCTGTTCATGCTTTAGAAAATTCTATATTATTATTATTATTAGGATTAACTATGTAAGAATGTTCTGAAACAATGTCCTATCTCATGTAAAGCGCTCTGATACCTCCGGGTCTAGTCAGAGCTATATAAAACTTTTCAAATAAAATAAACAAACTCGCCAAGCGTCCGGACCTCCCTAAGTATAATGTCTCTGTCAACAAAGTTAAAGAGCAGCACTATGATCAGTCTCGGGGGAAGGAGGGGGTATGGTCAGCCTGGCAGCCAGGGCCTGTGCACCCACTCCTGTACAAAGTAAGCAGATAATGTATCTTGGGTAACCTATGAGTGAAACCAGTTCACAGTAAAGGCGGTAGGCCGGGACCCCCGGCTCCCCCCGGAACCCTCTCTATAGAGATGTTGTTCCTTCTCGACTGGCCCTCTACTTCTCTACTTCCTCAGGTCTGGTCTCCAGTAGGTCTACTTTGTGCTGGAGGGCTGCCAGCGTAGAGTGAAAAGACTTAGTAGTATGCTCAACCACAGACAGCCTCCCCTTCGCCTCCAAGGACTGCTTAACTGTGTTGCAGAGATCCTGATGGAGGAGGGACAGGTCGAGACTGAGTTCCCCAATATCGCCCAGTGAAGATCAGGGTGGCCTGAAGAATGAAAGCCGTGAAATCCAGTGGGTCACCAACAGATTAAGGGGGTCATTAGGATGGCGGACGGAAGTGCCTCCGCAGCACCGGAGTATGCGGAACATGCCTATTCTCCGTCCGCCCGTCGCGGACACTCCGTCCGCCAGATCAGGGTAGCAAATAGAGGTCAAAATCCGTCCGCTGCGGTAGATGACGGTCCGCCGCACAACCTCACCCAACCACGCAGCGGACGTAACCAATCCAGATACGCCGCCGTACGGACTGACGTCTACGCCCGTCCACCAAATCAAGATAGCGGAAAATACACATAAAAGCGCCGCGGAAAAACAACCTGCCTGAACACAGCGGATTCACCACAGCGACCATACCCACCACGAGCCGCTCGCCGACATGGACCCTGCACTACACGCATACCCGATACTCTACGCGATCCACCACGTCCTAGTCTTGGCCCACCATCGAGGACGACGCAGGTAGGCTACAAACATTTCGCTGCCTGGTGAGGAGTACCTGCAAGGGACGTGACGTAGAGAGGGGGGAGTGACATGTAGCGGAAACGACTGATACGTGTGGAGGGCACCACCTGCAAGGCTCGTCACCCAGGTAGGGGGGAGTGGCATGTAGCGGAAACGACTGATTCTTGTGGAGGGCACCACCTGCAAGGGTCATCACCCAGGTAGGGGGGAGTCACATGTACCGGAAACCACTGAGTCGTGTGGACGGCAGCACCTGCAAGAGTCGTGACCTAGGTAGGGGGGAGAGACATTTATCCGAACACACTGCCTTGAAGGAAAAACAAATACACACCAGCATCACACACGCAAGAATGACTCCGACAACCCACGACACATGAATGACAACTTTATTTACACATAATCGGGGTAACATCACAGTGTAGGCTCGAGCATGGGCAGTGTGGACACCAGAGCAGGTACATCAGAGGCAGTACATCACAGGGCATACAGCAGCATGAGAAAAGCAACAGGGCAGTGTGGACACCAGAGCAGGTCCATCAGAGGCAGCACATGAGAGGGGCTAAGTGCACCAACAGTCCTTGGCAAGGCACAGGGCCATCAGAGGCAGCACATGAGAGGGGCTAAGTGCACCAACAGTCCTTGGCAAGGCACAGGGCCATCAGAGGCAGCACATGAGAGGGGCTAAGTGCACCAACAGTCCTTGGCAAGGCACAGGTCCATCAGAGGCAGCACATGAGAGGGGCTAAGTGCACCAACAGTCCTTGGCAAGGCACAGGGCCATCAGAGGCAGCACATGAGAGGGGCTAAGTGCACCAACAGTCCTTGGCAAGGCACAGGGCCATCAGAGGCAGCACATGAGAGGGGCTAAGTGCACCAACAGTCCTTGGCAAGGCACAGGTCCATCAGAGGCAGCACATGAGAGGGGCTAAGTGCACCAACAGTCCTTGGCAAGGCACAGGTCCATCAGAGGCAGCACATGAGAGGGGCTAAGTGCACCAACAGTCCTTGGCAAGGCACAGGGCCATCAGAGGCAGCACATGAGAGGGGCTAAGTGCACCAACAGTCCTTGGCAAGGCACGGGTCCATCAGAGGCAGCACATGAGAGGGGCTAAGTGCACCAACAGTCCTTGGCAAGGCACAGGGCCATCAGAGGCAGCACATGAGAGGGGCTAAGTGCACCAACAGTCCTTGGCAAGGCACAGGGCCATCAGAGGCAGCACATGAGAGGGGCTAAGTGCACCAACAGTCCTTGGCAAGGCACAGGTCCATCAGAGGCAGCACATGAGAGGGGCTAAGTGCACCAACAGTCCTTGGCAAGGCACAGGGCCATCAGAGGCAGCACATGAGAGGGGCTAAGTGCACCAACAGTCCTTGGCAAGGCACAGGTCCATCAGAGGCAGCACATGAGAGGGGCTAAGTGCACCAACAGTCCTTGGCAAGGCACAGGGCCATCAGAGGCAGCACATGAGAGGGGCTAAGTGCACCAACAGTCCTTGGCAAGGCACAGGGCCATCAGAGGCAGCACATGAGAGGGGCTAAGTGCACCAACAGTCCTTGGCAAGGCACAGGTCCATCAGAGGCAGCACATGAGAGGCGCTCAGTGCACCAACAGTCCTTGGCAAGGCACAGGTCAATCAGAGGCAGCACATGAGAGGGGCTAAGTGCACCAACAGTCCTTGGCAAGGCACAGGTCCATCAGAGGCAGCACATGAGAGGGGCTAAGTGCACCAACAGTCCTTGGCAAGGCACAGGGCCATCAGAGGCAGCACATGAGAGGGGCTAAGTGCACCAACAGTCCTTGGCAAGGCACAGGTCCATCAGAGGCAGCACATGAGAGGGGCTAAGTGCACCAACAGTCCTTGGCAAGGCACAGGTCCATCAGAGGCAGCACATGAGAGGGGCTAAGTGCACCAACAGTCCTTGGCAAGGCACAGGGCCATCAGAGGCAGCACATGAGAGGGGCTAAGTGCACCAACAGTCCTTGGCAAGGCACAGGTCCATCAGAGGCAGCACATGAGAGGGGCTAAGTGCACCAACAGTCCTTGGCAAGGCACAGGGCCATCAGAGGCAGCACATGAGAGGAGCTAAGTGCACCAACAGTCCTTGGCAAGGCACAGGGCCATCAGAGGCAGCACATGAGAGGGGCTAAGTGCACCAACAGTCCTTGGCAAGGCACAGGTCCATCAGAGGCAGCACATGAGAGGCGCTAAGTGCACCAACAGTCCTTGGCAAGGCACAGGTCAATCAGAGGCAGCACATGAGAGGGGCTAAGTGCACCAACAGTCCTTGGCAAGGCACAGGTCCATCAGAGGCAGCACATCACAGGGCATACAGCAGTATGAGAACACCAACAGGGCAGTGTGGACACCAGAGCAGGTACATGAGAGGCAGTACATCACAGGGCATACAGCAGTATGAGAACAGCAACAGGGCAGTGTGGACACCAGAGCAGGTACATCAGAGGCAGTACATCACAGGGCATACAGCAGTATGAGAACAGCAACAGGGCAGTGTGGACACCAGAGCAGGTACATCACAGGGCATACAGCAGTATGAGAACAGCAACAGGGCAGTGTGGACACCAGAGCAGGTACATCAGAGGCAGTACATCACAGGGCATATAGCAGTATGAGAACAGCAACAGGGCAGTGTGGACACCAGAGCAGGTACATCACAGGGCATACAGCAGTATGAGAACAGCAACAGGGCAGTGTGGACACCAGAGCAGGTACATCAGAGGCAGGACATCACAGGGCATACAGCAGTATGAGAACAGCAACAGGGCAGTGTGGACACCAGAGCAGGTACATCAGAGGCAGTACATCACAGGGCATACAGCAGTATGAGAACAGCAACAGGGCAGTGTGGACACCAGAGCAGGTACATCACAGGGCATACAGCAGTATGAGAACAGCAACAGGGCAGTGTGGACACCAGAGCAGGTACATCACAGGGCATACAGCAGTATGAGAACAGCAACAGGGCAGTGTGGACACCAGAGCAGGTACATCAGAGGCAGTACATCACAGGGCATACAGCAGTATGAGAACAGCAACAGGGCAGTGTGGACACCAGAGCAGGTACATCAGAGGCAGTACATCACAGGGCATACAGCAGTATGAGAACACCAACAGGGCAGTGTGGACACCAGAGCAGGTACATCAGAGGCAGTACATCACAGGGCATAGAGCAGCATGAGAACACCAACAGGGCAGTGTGGACACCAGAGCAGGTACATCACAGGGCATACAGCAGTATCTGAGGCACCACAAGTACGAATCACCAACAACCCGTAACAAGGTCCACAGCAGTGGAAGACTGTGTACAATGGACAATTCACACACCATGTCCAATTACATGTGAGTGAAGACAACAGCACCTTACATCACACTATCAGGTGGATTGCGTGAAGTTCCCGCATCGGACAGACTGGCAGCACCAGAAACCGTAGTGTGACACACAGCCACAGATGTAGTGACTGACACGTGAGCCACAGACCCAGACAGACTGCCAGCACCTGAAACAGGAGTGTGAGACACAGCCACAGCCCGAGTGACCGACACATGGGCCACAGACCCAGACAGACCGCCAGCCCCTGAAACAGGAGTGTGAGACACAGCTACAGCCCGAGTGACCGACACATGGGCCACAGACCCAGACAGACTGCCAGCACCTGAAACAGGAGTGTGAGACACAGCCACAGCCCGAGTGACCGACACATGCGCCACAGACCCAGACACACTGCCAGCCCCTGAAACAGGAGTGTGAGACACAGCCACAGCCCGAGTGACCGACACATGCGCCACAGACCCAGACACAGTGCCAGCACCTGAAACAGGAGTGTGAGACACAGCCACAGCCCGAGTGACCGACACATGCGCCACACACCCAGACACACTGCCAGCACCTGATACAGGATGAGGCACAACTGATACAGTGCCACTACATGATGCATGACAGCAAACAACAGACACAGTGCCACTACCTGACACATGCGAGTCAACTGCAGCGGCTCCACTGGGACCACTGAAATGATGAGCCACAGGGCTGTATGGGCCAGGAGGCAGGGTGGCTCTGGGAGCGGGGGATAGTTGCAATTGGCCGACATCGGGTTGGGCATGTGTCAATGGTGTGTGTTTCCGTTTCTTGGTGACATGTGACTGCACCCTGGACAGGACAGGACTGGCAAGTGGGCCTGACTGGGTAGAAATATCACCCACCATGGGAGGTGCATCTGCTGGCGGGGGAATGCTGTCTGGGGACGTGCTTGAGCCAGCTTGTCGTTTGCTGTGTGGCTGCCTTCTGGCCTCTGCAACATGTGGCATGGGGGATGCTACTACAGGGTCAACCTCCATCCGCTCCTTACGGGCCCTGATGGGAGTGGAGGTAAGGGGTGACTCCACTGCGGAGACATCTGTATTCCGTTTCCCAGAAAACAGCAACCGCAGTGCATCAAGGGGTGATGTATGCCTGTCCTTGACAGCACCACTGTCCATGGGAGATGCCTTTGCCCTTGGATGTCCTCTTTCCGTAGGAGGAATGATGTCTGTGGATCTTCCCTGTTCCCTGGATGGTGCCCTGTCCCAGGCAGCAGACTTGTCTTTGGTGTACACATCCCCAGGACACACCTTCTCCCTGTGTGTGTCCCTGCCCCTGGGAGTGTCCGTGCTCTTCTTAGGTGCGTATGTCTTGTGACTGTCCTTGTCTCTGCCCTTGGGAGTGTCTCCTTCCTTCCTAGTCTCCCTGCCCTTGGGAGTGGCTCCTTCCTTCCTAGTCTCCCTGCCCTTGGGAGTGGCTCCTTCCTTCCCAGTCTCCCTGCCCTTGGGAGTGGCTCCTTCCTTCCTAGTCTCCCTGCCCTTGGGAGTGGCTCCTTCCTTCCTAGTCTCCCTGCCCTTGGGAGTGGCTCCTTCCTTCCCAGTCTCCCTGCCCTTGGGAGTGGCTCCTTCCTTCCTAGTCTCCCTGCCCTTGAGAGTGGCTCCTTCCTTCCTAGTCTCCCTGCCCTTGGGAGTGGCTCCTTCCTTCCTAGTCTCCCTGCCCTTGGGAGTGGCTCCTTCCTTCCTAGTCTCCCTGCCCTTGGGAGTGGCTCCTTCCTTCCCAGTCTCCCTGCCCTTGGAAGTGGCTCCTTCCTTCCTAGTCTCCCTGCCCTTGGGAGTGGCTCCTTCCTTCCCAGTCTCCCTGCCCTTGGGAGTGGCTCCTTCCTTCCTAGTCTCCCTGCCCCTGGGAGTGTCCCTGCTCGCATGAGGTGCCTTCCTCTTCTCACTGTCCATGTCCAAGGTAGTGTCAATGGAACTGGGAGTAAGGCTTGCCTTGGGAGTACCTTGTGTGTGGGATGCCTGTGCAGCATGTGTAGCCATTGAACCCAAACCCTCTATTGGATCACGTGTCTGTACTCCACTGTCTCTGACGGTGTCTCTGTGAACAGATTTAGCTGACCTAGGGGATGGTGTCTGAGCCCTCCAAGACTTGACGTGCTGGCTGACGCTGCTTCTAGTGCAATGACCTGTGTTCGAGTCCTGGTCAGACAATTGACTCCCCCCTGAGACATCCAGTGTTGTAGATGGTGGAACAGAAGTTGCACCCAGTCCCTGCGACTGTACAATGGCAGACGACACACTGTTCCCCAATGACTGCACTGTCCTGTGTAGAGCAGCCAGATCGCCATGCATACCTTCCATGAAAGCTACCACCTGCCCCAACTTCCTATCGTGGTCTTGGAAAGCATTAATCATATTGGTCTGTCCCACACACAGCTGTCGCAGCAGATCAACAGCCTCAGCACAAAGAGCATTTTGGCTCACGGAGGCCGGGGCAGCGGTTCCGGCACCGAACGCTACTCTGCTCCCCCTACTCCTGCGTGCACGAACAGTACATGGTGCAGTTGGCGGCAGGGTGGGCCCTGTGTGCTGTGTCCCGACCAAAGGTGTTGATTGCCCACTCCCAGTCTGTGACAACAGTGCTGACTCACCAACACTGTCGGAAGATGTTGACGATGTTGTCTCCACATGCGAGTCCTCCGGGACGGTCCTGTCCCCCTCTCCGGCGCTGCCCCCTTCTGTGTCAGTCTGCGTGTGCCCGACGTCTGATCCGGATGCATTGGCTTCAAACATCTCCTCGGTCTGTGGCTGAGTGTCCTCTGCCAAAGCTGAAATTCACAGAAAAGAGGTGTAAGTCACGGCCACACTCACGTACAGTACTGGTACGGAATCCCTATTGCCATTGCTGACGATGTACTTCGATCCCCCAACCTGCACACGGGCCACCCCTACCAGTCATCCTCACACGAAATAAGTGGCGTTGTCCGTGTGACATGTACAGCATGCGGACAGGGCATGAGCAACTACATCTGCACACCAGTCTTGCCATGGGGTGACGGAGCACTACAGCATGTGCATCAACACTCAACTGCTTAGCGAGTGCCGTCTCAACATGCCGCACCGGAAAGTGACTTTTAACTGCGCCAATGTCACCAACATGGCATTGCAACGAGACGCACGATTCACGGAAGTCACTAATGTGTCTGGCCAACATAACATGCATTGCACTCACAAGCAACATTCACTGACAGTATGCTTACCGCCACGTTGCTGGTCATCCACACGCAACCGCTCGGACGGGGCAGGATGCGTCACAGCTATGATACGGTGCATGAGAGGGGTCATTGAGCGTCGGGCCAGTCGTGCCGTTCTTGGAATCATCCCTAGTGTCACTTCCGCTACCTTCCTGCTCAGCCTGGAAATGTCGTCCCAGCAATTGTGGCAGTGTGTATGTCGTCTATTGGACACCCCCACTGCTCGTACATCACGTGCAATGCTCCTCCACACGTCCTTGCGAAGGTGCAGCTTGACCTACCATGATGGGAGACAAAAGGGTGCAAGTTAGTGGACAGTTGGCCAGTCACACAGATTGGGGCAACACGTTACTCTCAGCAGCCATGCACATTGCGAATCATGTGTTGGTCCCACATCACACCGCCAAGATCCCAGAGCCCAGGTGTCATGGTACACCTTATGCACACCAACTTGTCCCCCACTGCACTTACCACCTGTCCGGGTGCGCCGTACAGGCGTCCGTAGTTGCAGAGCACACCGTCCACGAGGACATCCAGCTCCGCGGCGGTGAAGGGACGAGACCGGATCTCTTTGACTCTCGACATGGCAAGGTCACGGAGTAGGGCACTAGAGCGGCAGTCGGTGGTCAGCTCCGCAGCAGCAGCTGGAGGTGATGGTCACAGGCAGCAGTCGGTGGTCAGCTCCGCAGCAGCAGTTGGAGGTGATGGTCACAGGCAGCAGTCGGTGGTCAGCTCCGCAGCAGCAGTTGGAGGTGATGGTCACAGGCAGCAGTCGGTGGTCAGCTCCGCAGCAGCAGTTGGAGGTGATGGTTACAGGCAGCAGTCGGTGGTCATCGTGGAATGTGTGGTATTGCACATGACACATTTATAGGGCCCTGTGGCCATGTCAGTGGCATACGGCGACAGCCATTGGTCAGCCCTAGAAGCGTGTTTGGAAATGGGCCAATGACTGGCCCTGGTGTTGCGCTGCACAGCATACGGTACATTCTATTGGGCACACGCCGCCCTTGTTCGCACCTCCCATTTCTGCACGTGCACAGACCGTCACGCTCACACTCCGGCAAGTGCATGTGCAAGGTTCCGGGACGGATGGTCGATTTGCAACAATGTTGTATCACTGGCGCCAACATGGCGGGGCACGTGTTCGGCGGGGGACGTGCAGGCCAACACATCCATTAGCTGATGTCAATGCACATGGCAGGTCATGCCCCCCCTTACAGTGACATTGCATCATCCAGCCTTCACCGGCCGGCCGGCCGGCCCTGCCCTGCCCAAGACCGCCGTGCCGGCCATGCCACCCACTGCCGTTGCACGGCCCTTCCACTACCGGCGTTCCCTGGCGGGCCGTGCAACGGCGGTGGTTGGCATGGCCGGCACGGCGGTCCTGGGCAGGGCCTGGCACGGCGGTAGTGGAAGGGCCGTGCAACGGCGGTGGTTGGCATGGCCGGCACGGCGGTCCTGGGCAGGGCCTGGCACGGCGGTCCTGGGCAGGGCAGGGCCGGCCGGCCGGTGAAGGCTGGATGATGCAATGTCACTGTAAGGGGGGGCATGACCTGCCATGTGCATTGACATCAGCTAATGGATGTGTTGGCCTGCAGGTCCCCGCCGAACACGTGCCCCGCCATGTTGGCGCCAGTGATACAACATTGTTGCAAATCGACCATCCGTCCCGGAACCTTGCACATGCACTTGCCGGTGTGTGAGCGTGACGGTCTGTGCACGTGCAGACAATGTGAATGTCGAAGGCGGGCCGCGTATGCCCAGACGTAAACAGCGGAAGCAGTGCACCGCCATGGCGGGGTCAATGTTTGAATCTTCGCTGATGATGCACCTTGTACCATTGTCTGCAGCTGCCTGCTGACGGTTGTGTGCGTAATTGCGTGGCTACACATGTCATGCTCTATCCCATGTGTGTCCATACCATGGCCATCGGTGAGCCACAAGTGTCCATCACGTCTGCATGTCCACATCGGGTAGTACCCTACACAAGTTTTTCGTACCTCACATCTACACAGTAGATCCCGTATGTATGGGCACCTGTGAATCAGTTGTCAGTGAGTGGTATGTGTCAGATGATGACTATGGTGGGGGTTCTGTTGTGTACTGTACATGTGTGTTGCCTATTGTGTCCCCATGCATGTGATGTCCGTATGGCCACCATTATTGGTGTTGCCATTGGTGCATCATGACATGGGGGGGGGGTGTTTATTTTAGTATGTGTGCATGTACTTGCATGTGTGCATGTGATGTTGGGCCTACACATGTGGGTCATGTCACATGTCTGGTTGGCAGTAATGTTGAGGTGAGACACTGTGCATTGCACATGTTGCTAAACATCATGTTGCTAGTGGATGCACATTGTTGCTACGTCAATCCATGTTGTCCTGACAATCAGAGAAGTCACACATATGACAATCATACACTGGATACTACATGTTGGTAGAGGGCGTTGACATGTGAGTGAGTTGCACACACATGCGTTGTATGTGAATTGACTTCCATTCCATCTACTCCCACACAGGAGGGCTCCAAATGTCCATCGCCCATACACTGTGCTGGAGGATATGGTGGACGAGGAGGTGATCCGGAAATTCAGGCTGGATCGCCGTCGATTGTTGGACCTTGTGACCCTATTGTCTCCTCACCTGCTGCCGCGAAGAACCTATCCAGGTTCCATGACACCCACGCAAAAGGTGATGTCGGCACTCCATTTCTTTGCAACAGGCACATTCCAGTACACAGTTGGACATGCCGGGAGAATGTCACAGGCCATGTTCAGCACGGTACTCCGGGATGTACTGACAGCCATGATGCTGTACAAGCATGACTATATACATTTCCCTCAGGCGGCGGAGTTGGCAGCGGTCAAAGCTGACTTCTATGCACTGGGTCGTATACCACACGTTGTGGGTTCCATTGATGGCACGCATATCGCTATCATTGCACCACGGGCACGTGAGCAGGTGTATAGGAATCGGAAACACTTCCATTCCCTCAACGTGCAGGTGGTGTGCCAGGCCGACAACATCATCTCACATGTGTGTGCAAGATTCCCTGGCTCTGCACATGACGCCCACATCATGCGGAGCAGCATTGTCCCCCAACTGATGGCTAATCTGCGTCCGGCACAAGCGTGGCTTGTTGGTGAGTATGCTGTGGTGACAGGAGTGATATCTGTGTGGCATGGTGTGCCCCACAATGCAGGTTGTGATGTTTCTCTCTCTCTCTCTTCCACCAACACAGGCGACTCGGCTTACCCAAACAGGCCTTGGCTGCTCAGTCCCATACGCAATCCCACTACAGCTGGAGAAATGAGATACAATGATGCCCATGGTAGGACACGTCGAGTGGTAGAACGAACATTTGGCCTGCTCAAGTCTAGGTTTCGGTGCCTGGATAAGACTGGAGGGGCCCTGCCTTACTCACCAGGCAAAGTATGCAAGATCGTGATAGCGTGCTGCATGCTCCACAACCTGGCTGTGCGCAATAACATTGAACTGCTCTTGGACCCTGATGAACTGCAAGTTCCTCGCCCTCCCGACCAACCCATGTCAACTGATGAGGATAGAGGTGAGGAGGAAGGTGTGGACCAGAGGCGCCAGATCATTGATCGCTACTTCCCTTGATTGTGAGTGTGCTCCTCTTGTGCTGCTTGGGTATGCCCTGTGAATGTGTGCTGGTGTTGTGGCATTGTGGTGTGCTTCATCTCTGTGTTCTGCAATGTGATGCATGCATGTGTGTGTGTGTTAATTTTTGGTCAATGCACGTCTCCATGATGTGTGTCATCTCATCCATTACTGTTGTGATGCGTGTGGGTTGTTCAATGTTGCACTGCAGTGTGTTCTGATGAGTGTGATCATGTTTCTTGACGTGTCTTTGCGGTTTCTATTTTCCCTAGGTCACTCCCGCAGCGCCATGATTCTGTACCAGTTGGATACCTGTACCTAGTAACATCTGTTTCTGATGCATTCATGTGAATAAACATGGAGGCAACACATGATTGAGTGAGTAAGTGGCATTTATTTACAAATTGTGCATGGGTGTAGGTGCATATTTACAAATGAGTGAAGGGGTGGGGGAGTGAGAGTAGAAGGTTATGGCAGATGAAATGTCCGTGCTGACACCACATAGGGTGGTGTCTGCCTAGTGCAGCAGGCCTGTGGCAGGTGGGACCGGATAGTTGGCAGGGTGAATGGCATGCTCAGGTACTGTTATAGTCATTTTCGGTTCCTCTTGGAGCGTGTGCCAGCTGCTTCCACACTGCTCTCGCCCACTTCCAGCCTCGGACGGCCCCTCCGTCTTTGTGACGGTACGGAGTCAGCTGGGTGCGCTGGCGCATCAGGTACCACATCCGCCGCAGGTGGCGGTGGCGGTGGCGTTGTTTGTGGGGTTGTGGGGAGGGTGGTGTTGGCGGATGTACATGGCATCCGCATGTTGGTTGTCATGGTAAAAATGTCCACTAGTTGGCCAAGCCGCCTCTCAATGGCCCCCAACATAGCAGTGTTGTCAACAAAGTCCTGGTGGGCCCGGTCTGCCTGTGCCTGACCACGTTGATATCTTTCCTCCACCCTGGCCAGTGCTTCCAATGACTGTTGCACAGCATTGTGTGTGTTGGTATCCTCATGTCGTCTTTGGCCTATGCTCCTGCCTGCCGGATCTGGCCTTGCATCTCTGCCCTGCCTCACACTCTCCCTGCGTGGCTGGGATGGCGCTGGCACGGCGTTGGCCGGTGGGTTGGGCAGGGTGGCAGGGGCAGAAGTGGTGGTAGTAGTGGTGGTGGTGGAGGTGGTGCTGGTGGTGGCTGTGCAGGTCACAGTGGCCGGTGTTGTGACAATGGCAGAGGCCGTAGTCGTTGGTGCAGGTGTGACCTGGGAGCCAGATGGCCCTGGCTGCCTGCTTGTGCCGGGATCATCCTCTGCCCTGGAGGTGGCTGCCCAATCGTCCCCTGAGACTTCTGTGTGTGGCGAGTCTGGAGGGCGGGTGTTGGTTCCAGCTGTCAGATTAGGATGACCTGCAAAACGATAATGTGAGGATGAGTAATGTGGACTTGACAGGTTGTTTTCATTTTGTTGCCGATTCTGTCTGCACTGATACTCACCCCACCCACCACCACCACCACCATCCCTATGGACATGGGGGCCTGTTGGGAGTTGTAGTTCCGTCCCCTCACACCCACCACCCACCACCACCACCGCCATCCCTATGGACATGGGGGCCTGTTGGGAGTTGTAGTTCCGTCCCCTCACACCCACCACCCACCACCACCACCGCCATCCCTATGGACATGGGGGCCTGTTGGGAGTTGTAGTTCCGTCCCCTCACACCCACCACCCACCACCACCACCGCCATCCCTATGGACATGGGGGCCTGTTGGGAGTTGTTGTTCCGTTCCCTCACACCCACCACCCACCACCACCACCGCCATCCCTATGGACATGGGGGCCTGTTGGGAGTTGTAGTTCCGTCCCCTCACACCCACCACCCACCACCACCACCGCCATCCCTATGGACATGGGGGCCTGTTGGGAGTTGTAGTTCCATCCCCTCACACCCACCACCCACCACCACCACCGCCATCCCTATGGACATGGGGGCCTGTTGGAGTGATTTCGACGTTGGTGAGTATGTGGACTGCATGCATGGGTTGGGGTCTGGGAGATGTGTCTTCACAGTTGTGTGAGGCACACCATGTAGTTGTGCTCGTGGTGCTTGGTTTGTACTTACCAGCCTCTTCTCCCTCAGCAAGTCCATCAAGGGTCTCAGGGTGGATGATGGTCATCACCTTGTCCTTCCACTCGGTGTAGGGTAAGGGCTCCGGGGGGGGTTCCACCGCCTGTGTGATTTGCCCGGAGATAGTTCTTGGCTCGAATGGATTTCACTCGGGTCTTGAGATCATGCCACTGCCTCTGTATATCCTGCTTCGTCCTCGGGACGCTCCCGGAGGCATTCACCCTGGTGACTATCCGGTCCCACATGCTGTTTTTCCTGGCTATGCTGGTCTGCTGCACTAGGGCCCCGAATAAGTGGGGTTCAACACGGATTATCTCATCTACCATAACCTTTAACTCGGTGTCAGTGAATTTTTTTTTTTTTTTTGGTGCCATGGTGTGTGGTGCTCGGGGTGTGGGTTTGCGTGAATGGGGAGGTGCAGGTGTGTGGTGTGTAGGAATGGTGTGGTGGGTCTTTGTGTGGTGGGTGTGTTTGGGTGTGGGTTATGTGAATGATATATGTCTTTGCTGTCAGTTAAGTTGTGTATCCTGCTAGCAGCTATGCAGTGATGCAGAGGATTTGTGGAGTGGGTGGGAGTTATTTTATGGTGTGTGTCTTGGCCGTGTCTGAATGGTTATTGGCAGTCAGGTGCTAGGTGGGTGTGTTGCCAGGTGTGCATTGTGTGGTGCTTGGCGGTGGATCATTGTGTGATGTGATTGGTTTGGATGTTTTCGGTGGGTGGTCGTTCATTTTCGTGTGTTTGGTGATAACTTCCGTCGCAATGTATGGCATTGGTTTGACAGTAGGGATGTTGTTTGTGTTGGCGTTCCGCTGTGGAGCACGGATTCTCGGTGCATTGGTACCGCTGCGGACGTGGATGGCGGTGACTACCGGGGTACTTGCGGAGTTATCCTAATTGCGGACACGGACACTGCGCAGGTATCGCGGGGGAAGTGGATGTATTCGCGGTCATGTGCGTACGCGGCGGTCGGTGTTCTTTCTGTTCCGTCCGCCTGCCGCGGACTCAGGTGTACTCCGACCGCCGCGGACGGGGATTGGTGTGCTCCGTACGCCGCGATCGGCGTTTTTAGCATATTTTATCCTAATTGCTGTTGTGGATTTTCCGCGGACAGGTCCGGAGTATCTTGCCACCTTCCGCGGCGGACGGTACACGTTTCCGTCCGCGATCCTAATCGACCCCTATGTCCTATCCCTGCCACCCTGGTCACGTGGAGATGTATGCTGATTTGATCGTTTGCAGTCACTTGGATGAGTAGGTACTTTAGAGTGGTATGTGTATGTCTTTTTTGTTTATGTAACCTTGACTAATCTGGTTGTCCAGTCTTTCTATTTTCTCTATTTCCCTTCTTGAGTCCTTCTTCACTTTGTAGTATATTGATTGGAAAATGGACGCCATCAAAACATTTGGCTTTAGCGAAGAGGACTTTAATCGCCTTATGGGACCATCGTCGTCCTCTGAACAACCCTTTTCTATAAACAAAGGTTCTAATGATGAATGGTTAAAACTTCTTAACCTTAAGAAAAAGGCCAAGGGAACTGAATCCCATGCAGAGTTCATGATACAATATCTGAAAGCCGGAGTGATCCCTAATGGACTCCGTGTGAGGAATATTCCAGGCCTGTTTGTTGAAATCCGTCTCTTCTTGGAAAGATGGTCACTTATAGCAAACCGCTGCTCGAGAGATCTCATGCTATTAATTATTGAAACCGCCAGGGAAGTAGCGAGTAGTCTCCTGAAAGAAATTGCCGAAATGTAAGATTTGCTTCTAAAAAATGACGTGGTTGGTGATGCGAAGCGCAAACTAGAAGAAGTCAATTTAGAATTAGATTCTTTCAATGAATACATCTTACGCAGAAAAACTGACAAACTTAAAAAAGATATCCGCTATTTCTCTGAAGAGAGGGTTTATCCTTACCTTCATGCCCAATATTACTCTTCTAGAGAAATGCAACAGGGAGACCAACAATATTGGTCGAATAAACATCTCTGGAATTTCTCAGAAACATCAGAATCTGACAATGAGGGCGCATCTAGCTCCAATGAGAACTTCTCGAATAGACGTACACGATTCAACGGACCCCAGAGATCTAATCGTTTTTTGGGGAACCGCCGAGGCACTTCCCGAGTGAGATTCAGACCCCAAGAGAATACACGGTACCAACAGAGTGGGTACCAACAAGCAGAGAACCCCCCTCGTTTTCTGGAAACAAGGCGGAAACAGTATTGGAGGGAATAGCGGACAATATGGATTCCTCTACTGTATCCACTATCCCTATTTTTAATTTGTCCAAAAAACCTTTGGAAAGGATTACAGTAGATCTCTTGTCTCGAGGATTATCCTTTGTTCCTACAGCTCCATTTAACTTGTTTGAGCTCCATAGAGACCTTCAATCTTTCTACCGCAAAATTAGGCTTAAGAAATTCTTTATGAATAGAGAGATCGGACCATCTAATAACATCTCAGGGTTTCGACACCCCTCAGTCTTCACACCATTCCTGGAACAGGTTGGTCCCGAGGTTGGTGTGTTTGAAAAAGCAGTGAGTACTAAAATTCAAAGTCTCGCCAAATATGTCCCTAAACCATCATATAACCTTAGTTATGATGAATACCAAGCACTCAAGAAGCTGTCGGCCGACAACTCCCTTATTGTTAAACCCTGTGATAATTGAGGGGGGATAGCTCTGCTAGACAACGGCATATATAAGGAACGTATTTTGTCCATGCTTAATTGTCCAGAAAACTTCACCAAGGTTAACAACTATCCAGCGAGAAGAATTATGACGAAAATCTTTGACATTACTAACGATGCTTTATCCAGGGGCTCCATCTGCAGTCAGGAATTCGATTTTTTTAAATAAAACCTTCTACAAAATACCGGTTATGTACGGACTCCCTAAACTGCACAAAAATCTGATGGAACCCCCGTTTAGGACCATTGTGTCGACCATTGGGTTCCTGACAGAACCACTTTCTAAATTTGTGGATGCATGTCTAGCACCCATCATTTGTCAGCTTCCAGCCTATGTCCGCGATACCGGACATTTGATCTCTAAGATTGAAGGACTTAAGTTTAACCCCCAGACAGATCTTCTCGTCTCAATGGATATTGAGGCGCTTTATTCCAATATTCCGCAAGAAGGGGCACTTAAAGCTGTCAAAAAATGCTTGAAGGGACAAACTGTATATTTGAAAAACTTTTCGTACTTGAATGTCTTGCTGTAGTGCTCAAAGAGAATTTCTTTTAATTCGATAAGAATGTCTATAAGCAAATACTGGGAATCAGCATGGGAGCTGCATGTGCCCCGAATGTAGCCAATGCTTATATGGGGATGTTCGAAGAGAAGCATATCTATTGTGGTAAATAAATAATTAATTACCGGTACTATTTTTGACTAGATATAACAATAACAGATAGCTCAATAAATAAGAGGCAGGATCCGATGTGTCCGAGTCAGAAGGATTTATTCAGGCAAAAGGGAAGGGACTGGAACGGGACAGCCTGAAATAAAATAGGAAGGAAGGCAGCTGCCGGGGGCAGGGAAAATGGCAGGAACGCCAGGGGAAGAAGTGGGGTAGGTAGAGTGGGCACATCACATTAACAGTATACAGTATATATACTAAAACAATTACATTACATTCAATACAGTAGGCGTAGCAGTAGGCGTAACTCGTAGCAGTCGCGAAAGATAAGGACAGAATGGGTGTAACAAGAAGGCGTGTACAGGGCGTATACATAGACATGTGGTACGAACGTCACAGAAGTGTCATGAATGAGGCGGAAAACATGGAGGGGGCTACTCGAGCAGCTGGGACCTTTAACCTAGTGGTGCGCGCAAACGGGCAATGACGTGTTACCAGGGAGAACTGGGGACTATGACTTCTGCACTAGAAGAGGAGACTAAAGTCTGCGGTGTCAGGACGACATGTACCTATATCATATCTGGTATCTGGTGTTTGGGGTACATGTTGATAGAATCCAAAAGTTATCAGGGCAAAGGCTACTTGACACTAAGGCTGGTGCATGCATTATTCTACATGTATTGCGTGTGTTAGGAATATTCTATGAATATTAATACAGTATTTCTCTTACTTGGAGACAGAAAGGCTAGACCCTGGCTGAAACTATTGATGCGATTCAGTATCTTAGGAATGCAGAGAAGGAGGGCTGGACTGATAACTAGAAGCATAACATACTCTTGGCAGACAGGCAGGCAGAGCCAGGCCGGGCCGGGCACTGTGCGGCAGGAAGTGAGTGAAAGGTCAGGGATGCAGGTGGGGGCTGTATCGCTCCTCGGAGAGGGTTCAGGAGACAGGAGCTTGAATCTGGTGTCCGGGCCCTTCTGAGGCCTAGAAACGGGGACATTTCACTGAATTAACGTGCACACTGTAAAACGTGGCAACATAGGCCTAATACTCGTTGCTTTCACGAGAACTGGAAACTGGCATACTAGAGCTGGACACAACTATATTTGCGTCTTTAATCGATCATAGGGGGATACATGCATATCGATCATGCACATGTAGCATAAGATGGGGAACACGTAGGCACATATAACATGGCAAAATTTACTTTTCCACATTCCCTCCTTGTGCCCTACGTTTCCATCAGGAAACATCTATATTCATGATACCATCTATCATTTCATATAGCATCATTTGCTCGTCTCGAATTGTCTTGGAACGGGATTTAGGACTAGGACTAGGAATACAAGAGGTAGCACACATGCCGCAAATCGCAGGGCCACATTGTAAACAGAGGCAGCAACTGAATATAATCATTACTGCTATACCCAGGAATGACAATACTTTCCATCCCCAGGCAGAAATTATACTCCAGAGCCAACCGGACCATGTCCAGGTGCCTGGATTCTGGTGTAACTGATGGGCAATTTTATGAAGTCTGGTTATAGCTGAATAAACAGACGGCGCGTTATTAGGAATGAAAATGCAGCAACTAGATCCGATGACTCTACAAGCTCCTCCTCTATCGGCCAGTATGACGTCAAGAACGAGACGATTTTGGAGCACAACAAATCTCATAGCAGATTGCTCTTCGGTTAGGTTACCTAGAGCGGAAGTAGTCTCATTTACTACTGCTTCAAGGGTTCTGGTTAACCTACGTATTAGCTTACTATTCTGGACAGGGCCTATAAAGAAGAAGAAACCTTTATTGAAATCTTGATACTGTTCTAGAGTAGTTTCAGTTTGGTCGACAATTGGGGACTCGATCTCCCTTTTATGTCTAATGTGTACTAGATGTGTGTTTCTGTGATAATCAGATGGGGCTAGAAAAACTGGTGGCAGTAGGAAGGCAATGTAACATGTTCCATCCCAATCGAGGGGCAGACGAACATATGCGGTCTGACCACAAACAAAATAAGAATGACGTGAGGCTTTGAAAATAGATGTCCCACTGTCACTATACTGGACCACAGTAGTACAATCACTATGTCCTACATGTGCGGAACCATTCTTTCTGACACATAATTCGCCTTTGACTGGTAGAACTGAAATAGCAGGTAAATCTGGAGTAGTATCGGACTGGACATTCAGGACCATGAAATTCGAGGAATAATTACCTAAATCATATACTTCGTTTTCTAGATCTAACCCTGTTCTATGGGAAAGACCCTGCTTGTCTGGGAAACATGTGCGATTCAGGAAGGACATATCAGTTGAGGATGACGTTAACGTGGACCATGCTCCACACGAACCATTATGTGAAAACGGATAAGGAAAGAGTGGCAAAACTCCCTTCGGTGTCTGGAAAGGGGGGAGTCGACCACACACCCAACAATTAGTGGCATTGCTAGTCTGGTGTGAATAGTGCAACATTCGGATAAAGGTGTTATTTCGCATAGCAAGACGATAGGATAACTCGTGAGGAGGTAGATCACTAAATGTGTGCTCTACTGTAACATTAGAAAACATATGTACATGTGAAATCGGAAAACATAAATGTAACGCATAACTTATGCATGTAACCATAAGACTCAAGAATAATAAAAAGAATAGAACGATAATACATCTCGTAGAGTTTTGACTAACTCTCTCACTGTGTGGGTCTGTCTCATACATGTCAGGAACCTGTCTAACCGTTTCACCCGAGAGGGACTTAGACAATTAAACTGGCTGACTTATTTTACTAGACCGGAGTTTTGCTTTATACTCCTGCTGCGGAGTTTTCTCTAACAGGGGAAGTTTGAATTCAGAGTCTGTGTCTGGGCAGTCCTTGAGAATAGGGCAGTCTTTGATAAATGTCTTTTGTCGTAATCCATGGAATTTCTTGATGTGGCTGGTATGCACCCAGCCTTTGCGTCCCTCGAGCTTGACGGCGGTCCTTGTTGTTAACAACACCAGCTGGGGTTCCTTCCAACGGGGCTCCAACGGACTTGAACGATCAAAGTTGCGCACCAGGACGACATCCCCCGGAACGACTTCATGCGGTTTCACCTCGGTGTTGTCTGGAAATGCAGCGGCAACCTGTGAACGACAAGATTGTAGTGCAGACATCAAGGAAGCAAGGTAATCTGTCAGCATATTACTGGAAACGTCTGTAATCTTTCGGGGCATAGGTGTACCCCACATATTTGGAGGGCGGCCGAATACGACCTCGTACGGGGATAGACCTGATCTGGAATGTGCAACCATTCTCATGTAGAAAAGAGCAACTGGCAGGGCTATTAACCAATCTACACCTTTTTCTGTACATACTTTAGCAATGCGGATTTTCAAAGTCTGGTTATGTCTCTCTACGAGACCGGCTGCTTCAGGATGGCGTACACAATGGAACTTCCACTGGTACCCTAACAGAAGGGAAACTTGTTTCATGAGCTCGGATGAGAATGGCTGGCCGTTATCTGAATACACGACCCTAGGTAATCCATAGCGGGGAAAATACTCACGAACCAACTGCCTGGCAGTGGTCGCAGCTGTGTAATCTGGAACTGGATATGCTTCTGTCCACCTGGACAAAGCGCATACAACTACGAGGACATACTTGAAACCTCGACATCGCTCCATCTGAATGTAATCCATCTGGAGGACTTCAAAAGGGTGGTCAGGGGGTTGGAATCCACCTTGTTCCACCGGGACACTTTTACCTGGATTGAACTGACAACATATCATACAGGTACGGACTTTCTGCTTGGCTGCTGCTCGTAAATGCTTGTTGAACCAAAGGTTCTGAATACTGTCTAACATAGCTTTTTCTCCTAGATGTGCTGGACTATGTGCGGTGTTAATAATGATTTGAACCATAGAGTCGGGGAGAAACCATGTGGCTTTTCCCTTCGTCAACCATCCTTGATCTGTCTGGACCCCTCCTTGTTCGGACCATTTCTTGATTTCCTCGGGAGTAGCATGTGACTGTATATCTATGACATCTTGTGTAGGGTCCTTAATTGACATACAAGTAGTCTGTTCTGGAGTGCATGTCAGTTTCGTGTTAACTGGAATGTCTGGAGTCTGAGCTGTGAACTTGGCTGTTCGATCTGCTAGATCGTTACCTTGGGAAATGATGTCAGTGACTTTCGTATGTGCCTTGCACTTCATGATAGCGATAGCTGTCGGTAAATGTATTGCATCTAACAGAGCTTGAATAAGGAGACCATGCTGAATCTTGGTTCCATGAGAAGTCATGAAACCTCTCTCTTGCCAGAGCACTCCGAAGTCGTGTACGACTCCGAATGCATAACGTGAGTCTGTGTATATGTTAACTTTCAGGTTCTTGGCACGTATGCAGGCTTGGGTCAGAGCGACGAGCTCTGCTGCTTGAGCGGACAGAGTGTCAATACGGTGTGTTTCTATAACTTCAGTTTCAGTAGTCACTGCATACGCGGCTACTAGTTCTCCTGTACTTGTTCTCATACATGAACCATCCACATAAAGTGTCAGGTCTGGATCAGGTAATGCAATATCTGTCAAGTCTTGTCTTGGCTTTGTCATGGTGTTAACAACTTCCACACAGTCATGTGCGGCAGGATTTGAAGTAACTGACGGTAACAGTGTAGCTGGATTTAAAATGTTGCAGCGTCTGATTTCTATGTGTGGTTGGAACAATGTCAGTTCATAACCTGTTAAACGTGCAATTGTCAAGTGCTGAGTCTGGGTTCGGTTTAAAAGAACTTCCACGGAGTGTGGAACTTGTACTGTCAGGGAGTGTCCTAACACTATGGAATCACTTTGTCTGATAGCTAGTGCTGTGGCTGCAACTGACTTGAGGCACGCAGGCAGAGCCTGGGCTACTGGATCTAATGTGCTAGAAAAATAAGCACAGGGCTTGTATTGTCCTGCTTGATCTTGTGTGAGAACAGATAATGCAGTACCATCACGTTCTGTGACAAAAAGTGTAAAAGGCTTACTGTAGTTCGGTGTTGCTAGGACAGGTGCATTACATAAAGCTTTCTTTAACTCGTTAAAAACAAGTGTATGTTCCTGGGTCCAAGGGAGGACAGTCGATACGGCTGCCTCCTGTGTCGTTAACTGTATCAGTGGCTTGGCTAGAAATGCATACTGAGGAATCCATTGTCTGCAGTAAGAAGTGAGGCCGATAAAAGCTCGTACCTCCTTCTGAGTCTTGGGCTGTGGAAGACGTGCTATTAACTGGATACGGTCAGGTGTCAACTGCCTACCCCTCTTGGACAGTAAGTGTCCTAAGTAGACCACTTGCTGGACACAGAATTGTAATTTGGAAGGGGACACCTTGTGCCCCATCTCGGCCAGAAAACACAGGACTGTAAGTGACGCACGTTCGCAGTCACGTTCAGAACGGGCTGTGATCAGTAGATCATCGACATACTGGAGCAGCGCAGTGTCAGTTGGCATGTGAATATTGTCTAGTTGTCTTTTAAGTGCTTGACTGTAAATGCTAGGACTTTCTGTGAAACCTTGAGGAGCTCGTGTAAATTTATAGCTCCTTCCATTTAAACAGAATCCGAAAAGGAACTGGCTGTCTGGGTGAATGGGGACACTGAAAAATGCGTTCGTGAGATCTATAACTGTAAAGAACGAAGCTTCAGAATCAATGGCTGTCAAGAGGGAAGAAATATCGGGAACCACTGGGTACTGTGGTATAATACATTTATTAAGTTCTCGAAGGTCAATCACTAATCGATAAACTGGAGGTGCATTTGGATCAGTACGTTTCAGAATTGGAATGATAGGAGAATTACATACATTGGAGTCAGTTTCTACAACCACTCCTTGAACAATAAGTTCGTCAATAATTTTGGATAAGGCTGCTACAGCCTCAGGTGGCAATTTGTACTGTCTGATTCGTGGTAATACAACACCTTGTTTCAGAGTCACACGATGGGGTGTGATATGCATACAACCTACATCAGTTGGACCTTGCGCCCATAAATGCTGTGGTACCTTCAATAATCTTGGATCAAAATCACGTAATACATAATGACCTTTAAAATCTCGGAGGAACAGACGTACTCCTTCTGGGGAGCAGCATATGACTGCTCCTAATTCTTTTAACGTCTTAATGCCTAACAAATTTTCTGGACAAGATTTCGTTAGTAATAGATCAGTAGTTCGGGACAATGGACCAACTTCTAGAGTAACTGGTTTAGATATTTCATTAACAATAGGCTTTCCTGGAAATCCAAGGGAAACATTTCTAGAGCCTGAGAGCGGAGCCCCTGGAACCTCGTCATGACTGATGGTAGTCCTACTTGCCCCTGTATCAATCAGAAACTTTCTGTCTTTCCCTAATACTTGACTGTGTACATAGGGACCCTCTTGATCTACAGGAATCTCGATGAGAGGCAAGCCTACCTCCCTCTCTAGGCTGTTTCATGAATACGGCTGATAATCTGGGTACTCGGACTGTGCATACTGGTACATCTGCTGTGTAACATGCTGTGTTGCAGCTATAGGCTGCGGTACTGTAACTGTCTGTTGTGCATTCTGTGGTGGCTGAGAAGTCGGTAAAACCTGTTCTTGTCTAGGCGGACGTGGTCTTTCTTTAGTCTTACCAGTAGCTATGTTGTGTTTCAGAACTGCACACTCGTTTATAAAATGACCGGGCTGTTTACAATAATTGCATGTCCCTTTAACGGGAACTGCAGAATGACTGGCTTGATTCGTACCCCTCTTCTGACTGTCTTGTGGAACAGACTGTGCAACTAATACTTTCATTTTCGTGTCTTTCATACGTCTCCTTTTGTGTTCCTGCTCTTCCCTGATTCTGTTCTGGTGGTACTGGAGCATCTGGAGCATCTGTGACGGAGAATTAGCTTGCCAGGTGCTTTCGACTTTCAGTACTCGATCTTTAACTTGTGGACTTGAATTCTCGACTAGTTTGGTAACAAAAAGATGAGGGTACGATTCACTACTTGTTTTCAGACCACTATTAATAATAAAACATTTCTCAAATCTAGAATAAAAATCACTAGTATCTTCATCTTGTTTCTGTTTACAGGCTCAGATGGCATCCCAGTCTTCCTTTTTCGTGGCTAGTAATCTTGGCAAAACTTGTATCAATAACTCGGGTAATTCTTTAGCTTTATCCCCAAGACCGGTACCTGGTACTCGTGAATTATCTTCAGCTTCTAGAGCTGACCAATCTATCTTTTTCTCTCCCACCTCCCATTCTTTTTCTTTGAGTTTTTCATATATGCCCGCAGGCAACAGGACCTTTAACATTTTAATGATATCAGGATACGTGTATTCTCCCATACGGAGCATGTCCTTTAATTCACGGTGGAACCCTGCTGGATCTTTGTCATGACAGGGAATTAACTTCTTCATTTCTAAGAGTTCCATCTTTGTAATAGGGGTGTAAACAAATACTCGTTCTAGATCACCACCCGCTGTCCTAACTGGGTGTACTTCTCGTAACGGATTCTGTCTGTCTATGTAAAATGATTTACTTTCTGGGGGTGAGACGTGAACAAAATGTGGATTCAGAAACGTTCGGTATTTGTGGCGCTGTTCTAGAATGACACTAATTAAATCGGTACCTAGACCTTTCCATCTGTACTGGAGTAACTCGTTTAATACATCATGTAGAGGACCTGGATCAGAATGCTGATCCTCATACAGTGTAATGAGGTGCTGGATCATATACATACCCACCAGTCGTTGCTCGGCTGGGGGCAGTTTCAGAAACATTTGTGCCACTATTTCGTCTGGAAAAGTGGTAGAATCAGTAGTCCATCGGACTGCTGATCGGGCTAGTTCTTGTTCATGCATGGTACTGAGCTCACTATAACCTATTCGTGATTTCAGAATGTGATCGGTAGCTTGGAATACTTGTTCCAGAGACCATTGTTCTGGTGCTGGAGAGGGAAAAACTTTCTTGTAATCCAGATATGAATGTCGGTCGGAAAGCCTAGTTCTACCTACATACGCTATTCTGGAAGGATTCTCGCTGTCTACCTCTTCACTGGAAGAGTCATTCTCTTTCTCGGTTGCTCTACTTACTCTCTCTTTCTCGTGTATACTTACAATTTCTTTACGGATTTTCCTGTACATACTTTCTATGCAACCTTGTGTCTTGTGTTTTCCCTCGGCTATATTGTCACTCCACCTAGTCAGGACTTTCAGTTCTTCCTTGTCTTTATCAGGGTAATCTTGTTCTCTTATTAAACAGTTAATCATAAATTGCAGAATCATACTTTGAATATCGACCTTTCTGTGTGCCATAGCTTCGTGAATACTTCCTGGATTCTCCCCTGTACGGATAAAACGATATATTCTGTCTAGATGTTCTTTCATGTCGGGCAGGGTGACCAAAAAGTTGGCAACTCGTCTTAAACGTATTGAATACAGGAGCATGTGATCCTCGCCTGGTACTGGATCATATGCGCAATCAGTAAGGTTTCGCTTGAGATCTGCGTATGTAGTTACTTTTGGCGTACGCTGTAACGCTGCTTCTCTCAGCGTCATTCGTTTTGGTTGAGGCGGGGTGATAGGGGCACCTCCTATCGCTCCTCCTGAACTAGAATCGTCTAGTAAGGCTGGACGTGCTGGTAAAGTAACCGGCATCACACGTGGTGCGGACTGGTCCGGGGGTACTGGCACATTAACTTGGTCCCCGGAACCAGTGACTGGAGGAACAGGAATTACATTATTAACTGGAGCAGGCGGGACAGGATTTGCATATGCTGGGACTGTGTCGTCCAAATAGGACGAAAGAAAAATATCAGCTGCGGTCGGTTTATGACGTAGCTTAATCGGGACCAATGGCGGTGGAAAATTACGGGATGCTTCCGGGGTTGCTTTTGGCAAGCCCTCGGCAAGAAGAGGATACATACCTTTAATAAGGGCATTTCTCTGTCTGTCTGACTGTTCTGCTCTAACTCGTTCACCTTCTTCGATTAATTCCCTTTCTTGGGCTTTCTCTGAGGATTCCCTACTTAATTCTGTTTTTCTGAATTCTTTTTCAGTTCTTTTGTGAGATTCTTTGCGCCATAACTCGATGGCTTCTTTCTGGGACTGTCTGGCTTTCTTTTTCCATAATGCTTCTTCTACTCGCATGATGCACTCGGCATCCCATGTACCTGATACAGGCCATCTATATTTCTCTTCGAGATCTTTGGTGTAATCTGACCATAAGTCTAGATATATTATGGCATCTAAGCCATGCTTGTGATACATAAAATGTCCTGGACTGTCCCTAGGAGGGACAGGGACTGCTTCTTCGAGCAACCCTTTTCTAGATTTTAACTGACGTAATCTTGAAAACAGAGGCATTTTTCGGAATCCACAATACACAATAATCACAGAAATACTATAGCAAACAAATCTTTCATACCACGACATAAAAATACATGGATAACAGTTCGAACAGAAATACTACCTGATACACTGAAAACAGAACACATGAATTTCTTGAAAATGAAACTTACTAGAATTACTGGATGCACTGCTAAAACAGTACAGAACATACCGGTCCCATAAAGAGACACGTCAGGACCCGTACCCACCTAGGTGGATACTTCGTGCTGGGTCTGCGTACCCAAACCCATCGGACCAGGAGCAAACTAATGCTCCTGTCTAGATACCCCCCTGTGACGGTACTCACCGGGAAAGCAGAAACTGGAAGGCCTCGGACTGGACTGGACTGGACTGGACCACTACGACGTCGGACTACGAACTTCGGAAACTTCGGTTACAGGTGGGCCTCCGGATACTTCGGACCTTGCACTCTCGGCTTGGGCTCTGGTCGGGACTCGCCGCGTTCCTCACCGCCTCGTCTGGATGCTGGACCGCAACCTCCGTCTCCTCCGTGGGCCTGAGGGATACTTGAAGCAGAAATATCTGCACGTGCACGGTATGGTTCCGTCACGGCTGCAGAGGGTCAGGGGGCCTGCGTGGCTTCGCCGGCGCGTGGGGAAAGGGCAAGTCCCTATTCGGGCGCCATTATGTGGTAAATAAATAATTAATTACCGGTACTATTTTTGACTAGATATAACAATAACAGATAGCTCAATAAATAAGAGGCAGGATCCGATGTGTCCGAGTCAGAAGGATTTATTCAGGCAAAAGGGAAGGGACTGGAACGGGACAGCCTGAAATAAAATAGGAAGGAAGGCAGCTGCCGGGGGCAGGGAAAATGGCAGGAACGCCAGGGGAAGAAGTGGGGTAGGTAGAGTGGGCACATCACATTAACAGTATACAGTATATATACTAAAACAATTACATTACATTCAATACAGTAGGCGTAGCAGTAGGCGTAACTCGTAGCAGTCGCGAAAGATAAGGACAGAATGGGTGTAACAAGAAGGCGTGTACAGGGCGTATACATAGACATGTGTTACGAACATCACAGAAGTGTCATGAATGAGGCGGAAAACATGGAGGGGGCTACTCGAGCAGCTGGGACCTTTAACCTAGTGGTGCGCGCAAACGGGCAATGACGTGTTACCAGGGAGAACTGGGGACTATGACTTCTGCACTAGAAGAGGAGACTAAAGTCTGCGGTGTCAGGACGACATGTACCTATATCATATCTGGTATCTGGTGTTTGGGGTACATGTTGATAGAATCCAAAAGTTATCAGGGCAAAGGCTACTTGACACTAAGGCTGGTGCATGCATTATTCTACATGTATTGCGTGTGTTAGGAATATTCTATGAATATTAATACAGTATTTCTCTTACTTGGAGACAGAAAGGCTAGACCCTGGCTGAAACTATTGATGCGATTCAGTAGCTTAGGAATGCAGAGAAGGAGGGCTGGACTGATAACTAGAAGCATAACATACTCTTGGCAGACAGGCAGGCAGAGCCAGGCTGGGCCGGGCACTGTGCGGCAGGAAGTGAGTGAAAGGTCAGGGATGCAGGTGGGGGCTGTATCGCTCCTCGGAGAGGGTTCAGGAGACAGGAGCTTGAATCTGGTGTCCGGGCCCTTCTGAGGCCTAGAAACGGGGACATTTCACTGAATTAACGTGCACACTGTAAAACGTGGCAACATAGGCCTAATACTCGTTGCTTTCACGAGAACTGGAAACTGGCATACTAGAGCTGGACACAACTATATTTGCGTCTTTAATCGATCATAGGGGGATACATGCATATCGATCATGCACATATAGCATAAGATGGGGAACACGTAGGCACATATAACATGGCAAAATTTACTTTTCCACACTATAACGAAGGTGCTCCCTTCTTCGAAAATGTCACCCAGTATAACAGATACATAGATGATATCTTCTTTATCTGGCAAGGCTCCCTAGAACAACTTAATGAATTCACCATGTGGATAAATCTTTGTGATCCCCATCTTAAATTCAGCACTAATATCAGCTCAAAGAAAATAGAATTCCTTGATGTGTGGATCTTTGAGAACAACAACCAGTTAGAAGTATCTCTTTATACCAAACCGTCTGCACGCAATACTTTGCTTATGTACGATAGTTTTCATCCCCGCAGCCAAAGAAATAACATTCCATTCAGCCAATTTTTAAGGCTACGTCGAAATTGTTCTGATCTGAACAATTTTGAATATCATGCAGGAATAATGAAAAAGAAATTCACTGACAGAGGTCAACCCAAGTGACTCATTCGGGACTCTTACAAGAGGGCCAAATATTACAACAGGGAGAACCTCTTGACACCTAAAGATAAAAAAGTGGATGACAAGCTCGTTATGATTTCTACTCACTCTAATTTTAATGACAAACTTAGGTTTGTGATTAACTCGCATTGGCACCTCCTTAACTTAGACAAAACGTCACACAAACTAGACAAACCCATTTTTGCGTTCCGACGCAACAAGAACCTTAGAAATTTCTTAGTTAGGGCGTCTACTTCTGATCCCATAGGTCGTGTCCAAAAAAGCATCACAGGAGCCAACCCAATTTTGGGTAGTCACAAGTGTGGCGGATGCCACGCCTGTGACCAAGTGATCTGTACCCCTGAGTTCAAATGGGGCAAAAGAAACATCAAGTTCAAAGAAATGTCCAACTGTAAGTCCAGTAATTTGATATACTTACTTAGCTGCCCCTGCTCGAAAGGCTATGTCGGAGAAACAGTTAGGGAATTTCGCCTGCGGTTCTCCGAACATAAATCATGCATCAGAAACTCCCGGATGGGAGCACCTCTGGTGGCCCATTGGAAAGAAATGGGTCACAAAATCGAAGATCTCAGGTGGTTGATCCTTGAACGGATTCACAGTCCTAAAGATGGTAACACCGATACCCTCAGAGGTAAGAGGGAAGTTTTTTGGATTTTTACTATGGAGACGGCTGTCTCCGGATTAAATGAGTCGATTCCCTGGGAAAATGCAATTCAGTCGTTTTCTCAGAATTCTACATTATTATTTTCTGTATATTCTTTTCACAAATATTCATCTTATTTTTCCTTATTTGTTTTTTGTTTAGTCGAGGCTTATATATAAAAAAAAAAATCCACGTATAGATTCCTTTATCCGTTTCTACATTAAAATTCATTATTTCTATGTCTATTCAGAGGTTCCCATTAACGTCAGTCCTCTTTCTATTTCCTTTCACGACTGGTAACCCGACACTCTGCTATGGCGCCCTCTGTTGATATCTTGGATACTCGGGTCACCTTTCTAGTGGGGCTTGACAGGTGAAAAGTATTAGCGAATCTTTAACGGGATTTAAATTCGAGGCGTAACCCCGGGCCATTCCTCTCACCCGGATGAAGAAGGCAGTAGACCGTTAGGAGAGCCTCCTCTTTAGCTTACAAGTAAGTTCTCTTATGGAAGGAAACGCGGCCCGTTTTATTGAGTGTTGTTGCATTGTTTCTAGCTGTCACTTTGAAAGTAAACTATCCGCTCTGAATTTTACAGAGAGTTTGCCCGAGCTTACGACATCATATCTTCCTGAATCAGCTCGACACTGGTTGTGCATCATTTGAAGCACTTCACGGGATTCGTGACATACTTGACGAAAATTTTGCATGCACGAATTTTAAGATTCCTCCTGACCTTCCTTAGGGTCCTTATATTATCGGTCTGCTGTCCTTGAGTTTGCGAACTTATTCCTCTCTATGACACCTGAATTGATATTCATTCAACGTACGGATAGATTCACTTTTGTACCTACAGACTGTCGTTTAAATCTGTTATTTCTTTATCTAATGTCCCTTGTAAGTTTGTACATTTATGTCTGGAAAGGATAAAGGCCCATCCCTTTTCTCTCTCCCCTTCACAGTATCCCGTTCTTTGTACATGCTTAAGATCTACGTGTATTTAGATGTTCCTCACTTCAGCCCGCCCATTGAATAAGTACTTGGGTCCCTACAAGAGGTGAGCAATTGAGTTCTTTGTGAGACCGTGTATGTACTTTAGGTATATTACTTTTGAAAGAACTTCGAGGTATGTCTTCAATTTTCCCCATTTTCTCTTTATCTGGTTTTATATAGTTTGCAGAGTCAGTCCATTCCTTTTCCTGTTTATCGTCAGTAGATCACTAACTTAGTGACTGTGTGCCCACAATTTTGAACACCGGTTCGCAGCTTGGTTTATCGGGTAGGTTTACTCCTAAATTGGTATTCTGCTTGGTATGAAAATCAGTCCCACATTAAACCGATATTTCCCTATCGTGTTCACTTCATCCTGTCACTCCTTATGAAATGTTCTACCTCCTTGTGTTGCAACTATCTACTAGAAAGTTGTGTGCCTGTATATATATTTTTAATGTGTAAATATGAATATGTGTTGTTTGTATGCCATTGATGACCAGTTTTCCTTTCCCCCTTTTAAAATATGAATTTTCATCTTTTGCCCTTTTGCCCACAGAAACGCTACATTTTGAAGTTTGTTGCCCAGCAAAATTGAAATGGAATGTAATAAGACTCTACTTGCGCCCTGATGAAGGAATCCTTAATGGTGGCACTTTTTCCGAAACGTGCGTCGGCGCTTTCCTCTGTCTGTTGGTCCTAAATGTGTTTACAGTTTTCTCTTCCGATGTATATGGTGATGGTTGAATGTGTGTATGCCTGAGAGTATGAATGGTTTTTGTATATAATGTTTTACTGTCCTCTGTGCTGGGCTAATATTGCCAAAGAAAATAATTTTTTATGTCTATGAAAAAATATTTTTGAACAAATGAATGCCTTCTTATTAAGAAATATATGAAAATAAAATGATTTGATACTTTACAGCGTTTTTGTGGGCAACTGTAATTATTTGAACGCTCCAGTCCTCTAGAGTTATGGGAACTTCCCGCTCATGTTCTGATTACTATTGAACTCCCTGGTGGGTTGTTCCCCTTTATCCTTTCATTAGGTTCAGGGTTCCCTTCTACGTTACTTATATTACTATCCCCGCCACCCTCCTTATCCACCGCAGGTCTGGTGAACCTATTTTCCCCTGGGTAGGGGTCGCTGGCTTGTCTTTATCCATAGCACTACACCAGACCACCTGTCCAGCTATTGGTGACAGCTTGGGGAAGCAATGTCTCCGTAGGCTGGCTGCATGGCAGGGTTTCTCTTTTGGTGTGTTCCCAGTTCTTGTTACTCCAGTGTCGCTCTATTGCCTCATTACTGCCTACAGTCACCTCGGGCGGTTGGACTTCCCAGTGAAGCGGCAACAGCCATGCCCTCGACTCCACAACTCTCCACCAAAGCCTGTGGTAAATAAATAAATAATACCTCTCTTTTTGACTAGACATATATCATAACAGATAGCTCAATAAATAAGAGTCAAGATTCGAGGTAGTAGGAGTTTTGCAGGTTTAATACAGCATAAGGACAGGAACAGGACAACCTGCATAGGAATAGGATGACAGGGCCCAGCAGCTGCTGGGGCTGGGTCTGGGATGAGCGCGCTGACTTTTAATAACAATACATGAGCATATATACATAACGCAAACACATAGCATTACATTGCAGTAGGCGTAGCAGTGGGTGGAGCAGAAGGTGTGACGCGTAGCAGTCGCGAAAGATAAGGGCGAAAAGAGGTGTAACGGGGCGTATACATAGACATGTGATGCAAACGTAACAGAATATGTCATGAATGGGGCGGAAACCATGGAGGGGGCTACCTAAGGAGCCGGGACCTCTAACCTGATGGTGCGCGCAAACTAGCAATGACGTATCACTAGGAGAAGCTGGGGGCTATGAACTCTGTGCTAGGAGCAGAGACTGAAGTCTGGAGAGTCAGGGCGACATGTACCTAAACAGTATCTAGTATCTGATGTTTAGAGAACATGTTGATATAAACTAGAAGTTAGGAGGGGAAAGGCTAACTTAATTCTAAGACTGGACCATGCATTATTCTACATGTAGTGCGTGATGAAGAATATTAAATGACCATTGAATGCAGTATTTCTCTAACGTGGAGACGTGAAGGCTAGACAATGACGGAAACTATTGATGCAGTTCAGTAGCTTAGGAATGCAGAGAAGGAGGACTGAACTGATAACTGGAATCATAACATATTCTTGGCAGACTCAGAGACTGAGCCAGGCTGGGCCGGGCAGGAAGTAGGTGAAGGGTCGAGGATACAGGTGGGGGCTGTATCGCTCCTCAGCGAGGCTTCAGGAGACAGGAGCTGAATCTGGTGTCCAGGCCCTTTTGAGGCCTAGAAACGGAGACTTTATAATAGAATAACGTGCACACTGAGAAACGTGGCAACGTAGCTTTACATAGGCCTGATATTCGTAGTATTCACGAGGACTGGAAACTGGCATACTAGAGGTGGACACAATTGTAATTGCGTCATTAATCGAACATGGGGAATGCATATGCATATTTAATCATGCATACATAACATATGATGGATGACACGTAGGGACACAGAACATGGCAAAATTTACTTTTCCACATTCCCTCCTTGTCACTACGTTTCCATCAGGAAACATCAATTTTCATGATACCATCTATCATTTCATACAGTATCATTTGCTCGTCTCGAATTATCCTGGAACGGGATTTAGAACGGGGCTTGGGACTAGGAATACAAGAGGTAGCACAAATGCCGCAAATCGCAGGGCCACATTGTATACAGAGGCAGCAGCTGAATATGATCGCTACTGCAATACCTAGGAAGGACAATATTTTCCATCCCCATGCGGAAATTATATTCCAGAACCAACCGGACCACGTCCAGGTGCCTGGATCTTGGTGTAACAGATGGGCAATTTTATGGAGTCTGGTTATAGCTGAATAAACAGACGGCGCGTTATTTGGAATGAAAATGCAGCAACTAGATCCGATGACTCTACAGGCCCCGCCCCTATCGGCCAGTATGACGTCAAGGACGAGACGATTCTGTAAAACGACAAATCTCATAGCAGATTGCTCTTCGGTTAAGTTACCTAGAGCAGAGGCAGTCTCATTTACTACAGCTTCGAGGGTTCTGGTTAACCTACGGATCAGTTTACTATTCTGGATAGGTCCTATAAAGAAAAAGAAACCTCTGTTGAAATCTGTATACTGTTCTAGAGCAGTTTCAGTATAATCGACAATTGGGGACTCCCTTCTATGTCTAATGTGTACTAGATGTGGATTTCTATGATAATCAGGTGGGGCTAGGAAAACAGGTGGCAGTAGGAAGGCAATGTAACAGGTTCCCTCCCAATCGAGGGGTAGACGAACATATGCGGTTTGACCACAAATAAAATAAGAATGACAGGCTTACTGTAGTTCGGTGTCGCTAGAACTGGAGCTTGGCATAGGGCTTTCTTTAACTCATTGAAACTAAGTGTATGTTCAGATGTCCAAGGGAGGACAGTCGATACGGCTGCCTCCTGTGTCGTTAACTGTATCAGTGGCTTGGCTAGAAATGCATACTGGGGAATCCATTGTCTGCAGTAAGAAGTAAGGCCGATAAAAGCACGTACCTCCTTCTGGGTCTTGGGCTGAGGAAGACTCGCTATTAACTGGATACGGTCTGGTGTCAACTGCCTACCCCTCTTCTGACTGTCTTGAGGAACAGATTGTGCAACTAGTACTTTCATTTTCGTGTCTTTCATACGTTTTCTTTCGTGTTCTTGCTCTTCTCTGATTCTATTCTGGTGGTATTGAAGCATCTGCAACATCTGGGACGGGGTATTAGCTTGCCAGGTACTTTCGACTTTCGTGCCTTGTCTTCAGCTTCTAGAACTGCCCAATCGATCTTTTTCTCTCCCACCTCCCATTCTTTTTCCTTGAGCTTTTCATACACCCCTGCGGGCAGCAGAACCTTTAACATTTTAATTATATCTGGGTATGTGTATTCTCCCATACGGAGCATGTCTTTTAATTCTCTATGGAACCCTGCTGGATCTTTGTCATGACAGGGAATTAATTTCTTCATCTCGAGGAGTTCCATCTTTGTTATTGGAGTGTATACAAACACTCGCTGCATTTCGCCACCCGTTCCTTTAACTGGGTGGACTTCTCGTAACGGATTCTGTCTCTCCATGTAAAATGGTTTACTTTCTGGAGGTGAGGCATGAACAAAATGCGGGGCCAGAAACGTTCTATATTTGTGACGCTGCTCTAGAATGACACTAATTAAATCGGTACCTAGACCTTTCCATCTATACTGGAGTAACTCGTTCAGGATATCATGTAACGGGCCTGGATCAGAGTGCTGACCCTCATACAATGTAATGAGGTGCTGAATCATATACATACCCACCAGTCGTTGTTCGGCTGGGGGCATTTTCAGAAACATTTGTGCCACTATTTCGTCTGGAAAAGTGGTAGAATCAGTAATCCATCGGACTGCTGATCGGGCTAGTTCTTGTTCATGCATGGTACTTAACTCACTGTAACCGATTCGTGATTTCAGAATGTGATCGGTAGCTTGGAATACTTGTTCTAGAGAACCTTGTTCTGGTGCTGGATGATGGAAAGTAGACTTGTGTTCTAGGCGTAAATGGCGATCTGGAAATCTAGATTTTCCTACATACGCTATTCTGGCGGGATTCTCGTCCTCTACCTCTTCAGTATCAGAGTTACTTTCTTTCTCGCTTACTTGTGCTGCTTTACGTTGTTCGTGTATCTTTATTATTTCTCTACGGATTTTCTTGTACATACTCTCCATAGCACCGACGGTCTTGTGCTTACCCTCGGCTATATTATCACTCCACCTTGTCAGGGTTTTCATTTCGGCCGGATCTTTAGACGGGTAATCTTGTTCTCTTATTAGACAATTGATCAGAAACTTTAATATCATGAGCTGGATCTCGGCTTTCCTTTGAGACATGGCCTCGCTAATACTTTCTGGATCATCCCCTGTGCGGATGAAACGATATATTCTGTCTAGATCTTCTTTCATATTCGGTAAGGTGACTAGATACTCGGCCACCTTTCTTACGCGGAATGAATATAAAACCATATTATCCTCGCCTGGGACTGGATCATAGCAGCATTCGGCAAGGGATTTTCTTATTTCTGCTACAGTCTGATGTCTAGGCGTACGCTGTGACGCTTGTGCATGTAATTCGGCTAACGTTAAACGCTTGTGTGGCGGCGGGGTTTGAGGAGTACCTCCCCCTGCGGCCCCTAAACTGGAGTCTAGGTCTACTGAGGCTCTTCGTCCTGGCAGAGTGGGAAATGGAAATGCAGGCTGGACTTGTATGACGGACTGGACCGGGGGTACCGTAACAGGTACTCCGGTGTCTGGAGGAGCGGGAAGTGCCTGATTTAGAGGGACTGGTGGAGCGCGAACAGGATTTGCATATTCTGGGACTGTGTCGTCCAAATAGGACGAAATAAAAATATCAGCTGCGGTCTGTTTGTGACGTAGCTTGGTCGGAACTAATGGTGGCGGGAAATTACTGGATGCCTCTGGGGTCGCTTTTGGCAAGCCCTCGGCAAGGAGAGGATACATACCCCTAATAAGGGCATGCCTCTGTCTGTCTGACTGTTCGGCTTTGACTTGTTCACCTATCTCGATTAGTTCTTTTTCTTGTGCTCGTTCTAAGGATTCTCTACTTAATTCTGACTTTCTGATTTCCTTTTCAGTTCTTTTATGAGCTTCTTTACGCCATAACTCGATGGCATCTTTCTGTGACTGTCTGGCTTTCTTTTTCCATAATGCCTCTTCTACTCGCATGATGCACTCGGCATCCCATGTAACCGATACGGGCCATCTATACTTTTCTTCTAACTGTTTGGTATACTCTACCCATAAATCTAGATACAATATGGCGCTTATGCCATGCTTCTGATACATAAAATGACCTGGACTGTCCCTCGGCGGAACAGGAACTGCTTCTTCTAACAAACCCTTTCTAGTTTTTAGCTGACGTAATCTCGAAAAGAGAGACATTGTAAACTTGAATCGGAACACAACACAATACAATACACGAGAAACAATAACAATTTGGAGAACAATTCAGGCATACCACGACATTGGAAATACATTAAACAACATCATAACATAACAGTTCGGACAGAATATTACCTGGAATACTGAGAACAGAAACACAAGAATTTCTCGAGAACGGAACAGACTAGAGTTTCTGGATGCACTGCTGAAACAGTACGGAACATACCGGTCCCATAAAGGGACGCATCAAGACCCGTATCCACCTAGGTGAACACTTCGTTTGTGAGTCTGTGTACCACCAACCCACGGACCAGAGTCAATTTAGATTGACCCTGTCTAGATACTACCCCAGTAATGGTACTCACCGGGCAGCAAGAACGGAAGGCCTCGGACTGGACTGGACTGCTACGACGACGGACGACGAACTTCGGACTTCAGTTACGGGTGGGCCTCCGGATACCTCGGACCTTGAACTCTCGGCTTGGGCTCTGGTCGGGACTCGCGGCGTTCCTCCACCGTCTCGTTTGGATGCTGGACCGCCTCCTCCGTCTCCTCCGTGGGCCTGAGGGATACTTGAAGCAGAAATATCTGCCGGTGCACAGAAGAGTTCCGTCACGACTGCAGAGGGTCAGGGGGTCGGCGTGGCTTCACCGACGCGTGGGGAAAGGGCAAGTCCCTATTCGGGCGCCATTATGTGGTAAATAAATAAATAATACCTCTCTTTTTGACTAGACATATATCATAACAGATAGCTCAATAAATAAGAGTCAAGATTCGAGGTAGTAGGAGTTTTGCAGGTTTAATACAGCATAAGGACAGGAACAGGACAACCTGCATAGGAATAGGATGACAGGGCCCAGCAGCTGCTGGGGCTGGGTCTGGGATGAGCGCGCTGACTTTTAATAACAATACATGAGCATATATACATAACGCAAACACATAGCATTACATTGCAGTAGGCGTAGCAGTGGGTGGAGCAGAAGGTGTGACGCGTAGCAGTCGCGAAAGATAAGGGCGAAAAGAGGTGTAACGGGGCGTATACATAGACATGTGATGCAAACGTAACAGAATATGTCATGAATGGGGCGGAAACCATGGAGGGGGCTACCTAAGGAGCCGGGACCTCTAACCTGATGGTGCGCGCAAACTAGCAATGACGTATCACTAGGAGAAGCTGGGGGCTATGAACTCTGTGCTAGGAGCAGAGACTGAAGTCTGGAGAGTCAGGGCGACATGTACCTAAACAGTATCTAGTATCTGATGTTTAGAGAACATGTTGATATAAACTAGAAGTTAGGAGGGGAAAGGCTAACTTAATTCTAAGACTGGACCATGCATTATTCTACATGTAGTGCGTGATGAAGAATATTAAATGACCATTGAATGCAGTATTTCTCTAACGTGGAGACGTGAAGGCTAGACAATGACGGAAACTATTGATGCAGTTCAGTAGCTTAGGAATGCAGAGAAGGAGGACTGAACTGATAACTGGAATCATAACATATTCTTGGCAGACTCAGAGACTGAGCCAGGCTGGGCCGGGCAGGAAGTAGGTGAAGGGTCGAGGATACAGGTGGGGGCTGTATCGCTCCTCAGCGAGGCTTCAGGAGACAGGAGCTGAATCTGGTGTCCAGGCCCTTTTGAGGCCTAGAAACGGAGACTTTATAATAGAATAACGTGCACACTGAGAAACGTGGCAACGTAGCTTTACATAGGCCTGATATTCGTAGTATTCACGAGGACTGGAAACTGGCATACTAGAGGTGGACACAATTGTAATTGCGTCATTAATCGAACATGGGGAATGCATATGCATATTTAATCATGCATACATAACATATGATGGATGACACGTAGGGACACAGAACATGGCAAAATTTACTTTTCCACAAGCCCAGAGGGACCACCTCACTACAAGGCCCCTGTCTGTTGTCAATGTAGCAGCTCTTGGCCACATGTGCAAGTCGGCGACTAGTCACCTCTTCTTAGACTATGGTGCTGTCCAGACTCCAATGCAGCACAGGCCCCCAAGGCCTTTGCCGCCACCACTGGCCCTGATCCTTCTCCTCTTTTGCAGGGTGCAGGCTGCCCCTCCGCACTGAGTCTGCTACCCAAGTTGATGACTACTTGGGGGATCAGGCCGCTGCCACCCAGCTCCAATCTTCAGCCAACATGGTCACGGTATTCACCACCAGGGGACGCTGCCACCTTTCAACCCACAACACCCAGTGGCGTCACAGGTGAAGCACCATTGTGGCACTGCCGCTCCAGGCCCTCCACCACTCTGTCGGACCTGCTAACAAAGGACACTTCCTTGTGGCAGCTCTCCTCTCCACTGACGTGGCTGAGTCTGCCAGAGGAACGCAGACTCCTCACAGCCTTCGACCTCGGAGCACCACCTCGGCACCGCTGCTCCAGGCACCCTGATCACCTTTGGGGGTGAGCAGCTGCTCTCCCCTCCATGCCGCACGGCTCGAAGTGTGCAGGTTGTTGCCGCCTGGTCCCCTCTTTCGACTAGGGCCCCCGGGGCCAGAAGGTGGCTGAATACACCTCTGGGGGAGTCAGGCAATCTGCACCGCCGTCTCCACCCCAATTCGCAGGCTCCAAGCACAGGATGTTTACGGATTGAACAGGGGACAGTGGCAGCAATCAAACCTTTGTGGCTGCTATCTTAGACGCCACCCAACCCCCCCTAAATATTCTCCACTCTTGATCCTTCTTTTGCCATTTGAATTTCTTCTCTCTCTCTCTCTTTTCTGCTTTCTCATCCTTTCTATCAGTTCTTAAAATCCTTGCACCCTCCCTTTTTCTAATTCAACCACACACACACCACACACAACCACACACACACAACCACACAACCAACCACACACACCAAAAACAAACACACACAACCACACACACAGCCACACAAGCACACACACAAAACCACACACACACAACCACACACATAACCAAACACATAACCACACCCACCCACAACCACATCCAAACACATCCACACACACAACAACACACACAACCACACACCCAACCTTACACACACAACCACACACACACACAACCACACACACAACCACATCCAACTACACTACCACACCCACAACCACACACACAACAGCACACAACCACAACCACACACAACCACAGCCACAACCACACCCAACCACACTACCACAAACACACACACACAACCAACCACACACATACCACCACACACACACACAAACACACACAGACACACACACACAACCATACACATAACAACCATACACACACACAACCATTCACACACACAACCACACACACAACCCCACACACAACCACACACACAACCACAATCACACACAACCACACACACATACCCAACCCCCGGCCACTCACTGGCTATCAGCCTCCTCTCAGCCAAGCAGTGCGATCGTGATCAATTTCACTTTCTCGCGATCAGTTTCCCTTTCACGGCCGTATTCGCCGTGAAAGTGTTCGCATTTCTAGTTTTATTCAGTATTCATTCTTGTTTCCTAGTGCTTGACAATCCAATCTCTACAATATTTAAGCAGCCTGCACGTCTCCTCTCAACCATACCACTCCATGTATTTTCTTCGATCCACACAGATATCAGTGGTACAGACAAAGCTAACCAGGTTTCTTATCCTTCCTTTAAGCAATAACCAGAATGCTAAACTGCATTCATGCCCCACTTAGTTTTAACCGCAAACAGTTATTCTAATCGATTGGTTTCACAGAGGTTGTGTCTTAGGAGAAGGGCAGTGGCACTTGCATGGGACTATACTCTAGTGTGTCCAAAAGAGATATTAAAAAAAAAAGTTTTAAGAAAAATTGACTCTTTTAAAAATTCTGATTCCACCAATGAAAGTTTGGAGGCAGTCCTAAAAAGCAGCATCGCTAATATTTCGGGATTTACTGACTCTCGTGTGGGATTGCTCATAACACAGCTAACTAAGCACGAGCATTGCAGTTTTCTGCAAACAGTGTCAACACATAACAGCACACCGTACGATTCCAGAGACCGCTTTCCTCCAATTACGCCAGATCTGCTATTTAAGCGCCATGGGGTGTTTGATGCCTGAACCTCGGCTTTCAAATGTAGAAAGGTTACGGGGACCAAACTAATGCAGCCACCGAACGACCTTCAGGGGTCACAACAAACTTTTGTACCCGTCCACTAGCACTTATAAATTAACTGTTGCAAAACCGAAGGTGTCCACTTTCGGCAAAGTACAGAAACACGAGATGCAACAGCTCATTAGGCCACTGGGTGGCAAGAATTGGCTTGAGTGTTGTGTGGAAAAGCAAACCCAGCTGAAGCCAGGATACTAGATCAAATGTGTGGCCATGAAGAGCAGAGTTTTACGAGACAGAATTCCTCCAAGAACATGCAACATTTTGGGATTGCAGACCACTGAGATTTAGTCTAGTGCCGAAACTGGTGGACCTAGTGATCAGGAACTTTTGGTTTTAATTCCAGCTCTGGCAGAAATGTGTGATTCCGGGCAAATTAGTTGACCTCACTGTGCATAAAGTTGTAAATATGTGTGGAATGTAACGTGATTGTAAATATATAAAATGTAATATCACAAATGTGCAAATCTCCTGGTCATGCTCTGTTACCAACCATGTGGGTTTTCCTCGGATCCATACAAACATACGTAGTTATCTGGGGGTGGATGTGTGTAGGGGTGTGTGTGGGTGTGTTGTGGGGGTGTGTGTGGGTGTGTGTGTGTGGGGATGTGTGTGGGGTTGTGGGTGTTTATGTGGGGTTGTGTGTGTGGGCTGTGGGTGTGTGTGGGGGGTGTGGGGTTGTGTGTGTGTGGGGTTGTGTGTGTGGGGTTGTATGTGTGGGTTGTGTGTGGGGTTGTGGGTGGTTCGAGCTAGCTCACTGCGCTCGTTCGCGTTACCGTGTCCCTGAAAAAGATTTCACAAAAAGGTGTGTCACCAACATGAAAAGTTTGGAAAGCTGTGCCTTACAGAATGCTCCTCCACCCCCTTCCACGCAGCCCTCACTAACCCCACCCACGCAGCCCTCCTCTTCTGTAGCAACCTCCTTCCCTGCCTGGCCTTTCCTCACGACCAATGCATAAACACACAACACACACACAACCACACACACACACAACCACACACACAACCACACACACACACACGCAACCACAACCACCAACCACACACACCCACAATCACACACAACCACACTCACAACCTTACACAACCACAATCACACCCACACACACAACCACACACACACACACACAACCACACACACAACCACGCACAACCACACCCACACCCACACACAAACACACACACACACAACCCCACTGACACACAACTACACTCACACACACACAACCACACACACAACCACACACACCTCCAACCACACACCCACAACCAACCACACATAACCTTACACAACCACAACTACAACCACACACAACCACAACCACACACACACACACAACTGAACACAACCACACACACAACCACACACACAACCACACACACAACCACACCCACACACAACAACCACACACACACACACACACACAATCACAACCACACTCACACACACAACCACACCCACACAACCACCCACAAGCACCCACAAGCACACCCACAACCACACACACACACACTGTCAGGTTTACAGCCATGGAGAGACGATGTCTGCATTTTGCGTAGCAAAGGGTGACCTCATACGACAGACTACACCTCCCAGAATGCCGGGAGGCAACGTCACGTAGCAACGCCTGTTACGCAAAACCCCGGAAATAAGACATTGCCAAACACACCGGCAGTGCCGATAATTCTTGCCAAGTCGTCGTACTGGTTGGTATTCCGGAGTTGCGGTAAGCTCTTGTTTGGAGACTTTCCTACATTTGTTTCTCTTGCACCCCGTTCTGAGTTGGGTGCAGGACTCGTTGGATCCTTAAAGAGTCTACACGCGGCTGCGTGTACAATCGAGGTCTCACGAAGGATCTCAATCAATCAATCAATTAAGCATTTATATAGCGCACTACTCACCCGGAGGGTCTCAAGGCGCTGGGGAGGGGGGGGGTCCGCTACTGCTCGAACAGCCAGGTCTTGAGCTGCTTCCTGAAGGCGAGGTGGTCTTGGGTCAGGCGGAGGTGGGTTGGGAGGGAGTTCCAAGTCTTGGCGGCCAGGTAGGAGAAGGACCTTCCTCCTGTTGTGGCTCTTCGGATGCGGGGGACGGCAGCGAGGGCGTGGCTGGTCGATCGAAGCTGGTGGGTGGGAGTGTAGAAGTTGAGGCGGCTGTTGAGGTATCTTGGTCCTTGGTTGTGTAGGGCTTTGTGAGCGTGGATGAGAAGACGGAAGGTGATTCTCTTGTTGACCGGGAGCCAGTGCAGGTCTCTCAGGTGTCCGGAGATGTGGCTGTGCCGGGGGATGTCGAAGATGAGTCTTGCTGAGGCGTTCTGGATCCGCTGGAGTCTCCTCTGGAGCTTGGCGGTGGTTCCGGCGTAGAGGGCGTTGCCGTAGTCCAGACGGCTGGTGACGAGGGCCTGGGTAACCGTCTTCCTGATCTCGGGCGGGGATCCACCGGAAGATCTTGCGTAGCATGCGCAGGATGTTGAAGCAAGACGAGGAGACGGCGTTGACTTGTCTGGTCATGGAGAGGGAGGAGTCCAAGATGAAGCCCAGGTTGCGTGCGTGGTCTGTCGGTTTGGGTGCGCTGCCCAGGGCGGGGGGCCACCAGGAGTCGTCCCAGGCGGAGGGAGAGGAGCCCAGGATGAGAACTTCCGTCTTGTCTGTGTTCAGTTTCAGGCGGCTGGTCGTCATCCACTCGGCTACGTCTTTCATCCCTTCGTGTAGGTTGGCTCTGGCGGTGGCGGGGCCGTTGGTGAGGGAGAGGATCAGCTGAGTGTCGTCGGCGTAGGAGATGATGTTGAGGTTGTGTTGGCGTGCGATGGCCGCAAGGGGGCTCATGTAGACATTGAAGAGGGTGGGGCTGAGCAAGGAGCCCTGAGGGACGCCGCAGATGACTTCGGTGGCTTCTGATCTGAACGGGGGAAGGCGGACTCTCTGTGTCCTTCCGGCGAGGAAGGAGATGATCCACTCCAGTGCCTTCTCCTGGATTCCGACGTTGCTGAGGCACTGCACTAGGGTGCGGTGGCATACGGTGTCGAATGCCGCGGAGAGGTCCAAGAGGATGAGGGCCGCTGTTTCTCCGTTGTCGAGCAGGGCTCGGATGTCATCGGTGGCAGCGATGAGGGCGGTCTCGGTGCTGTGGTTGGCCCGGAAGCCAGACTGCGAGAGGTCGAGGGATCCATTCGTCTCGAGGAAAGCGGCCAGCTGCTTGTTGACGTTCTTCTCGATGACTTTGGCCGGAAACGGGAGGAGCGAGATGGGGCGGTAGTTTTTTAGTTCGGTGGGGTCCACTGACGGTTTCTTAAGTAGAGCCCTGAGTTCTGCGTGCTTCCAGCTCTCAGGGAAGGTAGCGGTGTCGAAGGAGGTGTTGATGATGTCCCGCAGGTGGGGTGCGATGACAGCGTCGGCCTTGTTGAAGACGTGGTGGGAGCAGGGGTCGGTAGGAGATCCAGAGTGGATGGTGTTCATCGTGCGGATGGTGTCTTCGGTGCTGATCGGGGTCCAGGCACGTAGGGTGGTGGTGGGGAGCGTAGGTGCGGTCGTGGGGAGCGTTGGTTGAGTGCTGAAGCTGTTGTGAATGTCGGCGATCTTGTTGTGGAAGTAGGAGGTGAGGGAGTTGCAGAGGGCTTGAGATGGGGTGATGTCATTGTTTCCGGCGTTGGGGTTGGAGAGCTCTTTCACGATGTTGAAGAGTTCCTTGCTGTTGTGTGCATTGTTGTCCAGTCGTTCCTTGAATGCAGTTTTCTTGGTGGCGTGGATCAGTTGGTGGTGTTTTCGGGTGGCGAGCTTGAGGGTGGTCATGTTGTCTGGTGTAGGGTCTTTGCGCCAGGTTCTCTCGAGGGCTCGGCAGTGCTTCTTGGAGCTCTTGAGTTCGTCGGTGAACCAGGGTGCTTTCTTGCTGCTGGGTCTGCTAGGTGGGGTCCTCAGTGGGGCGAGGTCGTCTGCGCAGCTACTGATCCACTTCGTGAGGTTGTCGGTGGCCTGGCTGGGGTTCGCTGAGCTGGTGGGGGGGTGCTGGCTCAGGGATGCGGCGAGCTGTTCGGCTGTGATCTTGTTCCAGCTTCTGCGTGCACCCTGTTGCTGGTGGTGGTGGACCGTTGTTCTTTTGTAGCTGAAGTGGATGCAGCTGTGGTCCGTCCAGTGGAGTCCGGTGGCGTGGCTGAAGACGATGTCCTTGCTGGATGAGAAGACGGGGTCGAGTGTGTGTCCGGCGTAGTGGGTGGGGGTGGTCACCAGCTGCTTGAGACCGAGGTTGGCGAGGTTGTCCAGCAGGGTGGAGGTGTTGCGGTCGTTGTTGTTCTCCAGGTGGAAGTTGAGGTCCCCGAGGAGGATGTAGTCAGCAGAGGGGAGGGCGTGCGGGGTGATGAAGTCGGTGATGTCTTCGCTGAATTGTGTGCGGGGTCCCGGGGGTCTGTAGATGAGGGTGCCTCTGAGGGTGGTCTTCGGGTTGGTGTGGATCTGGAAGTGCAGGTGTTCGGCGGTTGTTAGGGTGTCGTTGGTGTTGGTCGTGATGCGGATGGTGTTCCTGTGGACGATGGCGATGCCTCCTCCAGTTTGGTTGCCGCGGTCCCTCCTGGTGATCTTGTATCCGTCCGGGATGGCGATGGCGATGTCGGATGCAGAGGAGGCGTTCATCCAGGTTTCCGTGAGGAATGCGACATCTGGGGATGTGGTGTCGAGGAGGTTCCAGAGTTCGACGGCGTGCCTGTGGACGGAGCGGGTGTTGAGCAGGATGCACTTCAGGTGGTTGCTGCTGGTGCTCGGCTTGGCGGGTGCGGTACAGGTCCGGATGCAGGTGAACTTGCAGGAGTGGCAGCTGAAGGGTCCGTGGGTTCGTCTCGGGGTGGCTCTGTAGCATCCTGGGATTCGGCCGGTGTTGAGTGCGTGGAGTTCGGTGGTGTTGTAAGTCCGGGGGGGGGGCTGGTGTCTGCGGGGGCCAGGGGTTCGGGCGCTGGGCGCGGTCCAGGTGCGGACGGGCGCAGACGGGCTTACCTTTGGCGCGCACGCTGCCCGTCAACGCTGCGCGTTTGCCACTCTGCCATATGAGGAGAGTAGGGGGGCGGAGCGAGGGAGGAGCAGCTGGGAGGCGGGAGCTGGGCGGCGAATGGGAAGGGTCCTAGGTGGAAGGGGGCGGGGCCGCAGGGGAGCAGCGGTGGGGAGCGGGGAGGTGGCGGGAAATGCGGCGGGGGCTCAGCAAGGGAAAACAGCGGGCAACAAATAAGAGGACAAATAAGAGGACAAAGGCTGGGCACAGAAAGGGCAACAGAGGATACAGCAACAATCAGAGGGGAAACAAACCGCAAATCACAGGAGACAGGTCACGAAACGGGCACCAGGGGGGAAAACAAACAGTCAGCAGGAGAAAGCGGCGCTGTGCTACGGAGGCTGAGACCACACCAGTGGTCAGGAGCACAGCTGCGGGCAGCGGCGGGATCGGGGCAGCCTGGGCACACCCACGGGGAGTGTGCGCGGTGCGTGGTGGTGTGACCGGCCGAGAGGGTCAGAGGTCACTGCACACCACTGCGTGCACTCCTCCTTATAAGGTCCAGTGGGAGGGAGGAGCAGCTGGGAGGCGGGAGCGGGGCGGCGAATGGGAAGGGTCCTAGGTGGAAGGGGGCTGGGCTGCAGGGGAGCAGCGGCGGGGAGCGGGGAGGTGGCGGGAAACGCGGCAGGGGCTCAGCAAGGGAAAACAGCGGGCAACAAATAAGAGGACAAATAAGAGGACAAAGGCTGGGCACAGAAAGGGCAACAGAGGATACAGCAACAATCAGAGGGGAAACAAACCGCAAATCACAGGAGACAGGTCACGAAACAGGCACCAGGGGGGAAAACAAACAGTCAGCAGGAGAAAGCGGCGCTGCGCTACGGAGGCTGAGACCACACCAGTGGTCAGGAGCACAGCTGCGGGCAGCGGCGGGATCAGGGCAGCCTGGGCACACCCACGGGGAGTGTGCGCGGTGCGTGGTGGTGTGACCGGCCCAGAGGGTCAGACGTCACTGCACACCACTGCATGCACTCCTCCCTATAAGGACCAGTGGGAGGGAGGAGCAGCTGGGAGGCGGGAGCGGGGCGGCGAATGGGAAGGGTCCTATGTGGAAGGGGGCGGGGCCGCAGGGGAGCAGCGGCGGGGAGCGGGGAGGTGGCAGGAAACGCGGCGGGGGCTCAGCAAGGGAAAACAGCGGGCAACAAATAAGAGGACAAATAAGAGGACAAAGGCTGGGCACAGAAAGGGCAACAGAGGATACAGCAACAATCAGAGGGGAAATAAACCGCAAATCACAGGAGACAGGTCACGAAACGGGCACCAGGGGGGAAAACATACAGTCAGCAGGAAAAAGCGGCGCTGCGCTACGGAGGCTGAGACCACACCAGTGGTCAGGAGCACAGCTGCGGGCAGCGGCGGGATCGGGGCAGCCTGGGCACACCCACGGGGAGTGTGCGCGGTGCGTGGTGGTGTGACCGGCCCAGAGGGTCTCTCTGTTTGAGGCAAGCGTCTCTCTCCCTGTTGGACGAGAAAGGCTTTCCGCTTTCTCATTGCAGGGAGAAGCCTGTTATCTGTCCGACACGATCGGAACAGAACTTTAGGTCAGAAAAATTACTTTGTTTATTCCTTTAATTTAATAAGGATATCGGAGCGGTTTGGGCTCAAACTGTTCTTCGAGATTGCTACTTTGTGTCCATTCACTTGAGGTGTCTCAAGTTGTTGAATCCCTCCGAATTGGATGAACTATTCATGTCGGCAGGAACCGTTTAAGGGTGATTTAACCTTGCCTGCTGTTTTCTTCAATGATTTCTTTCCACAGCATTTTTTCTACACTTTATTTCCAAACTCAGGAGAGACGATTCAGGGGTAATTGATCAGAGGGATTGGTCCAACCTTAGAATGAACACAATACTAGTGTGGTATGTAATGTGATTTATTGGTAACTAACATAGCCCTCACATAAGACTATAGTTCATCGTTTTCTTGTATGTTTGTCATTACAGTTGGTTGCCATCCCTGGTATCGCCCCATATCTAATCTCCCACATTCAAAGTCTGCTGTATTTTCCTTTTCAGGTAGGGGTATAGATAAATGTTGTTTAAGAGTGAGGAAGGATTGTAGAGGAGACCATTGTGGGGTTTCGGGGGGTGTTTTCTAAACCTCTGTCCTTGTCGTTTCAGATCTCCCTCCCCGCTGTCCCCTTCCTTTCCCGCCTTCACGGGACTGTCTTGGTAGTCTGTGTTTATCACTTCAGACTCTAAGGGAGTTGTGTGGGGGAAGTTACAGGCTATTCAGCACAGCCCCGCAGAGAACAGAAGACAGAGCCTGACAGAATTATCGGCCCAAGATTGCTTTTCTCTTCTTGGCTGTGTTGAGGAAACGATGGCTACAATAGATGACGTTATGGCAGATCTAGCCTTAGTTCAAACAGAGCTAGCGGCCTCCAACAGATAGGTGGCGGCCTCTAGATCTGAGAACGCACAATTAAAGGCTAGAATGGACAGAATGCAAGGGAACCCCTTTGATTCTGGGTCAAGCCCTACTCCTTCCACCTCCTTAGTAATAGAGATGCCCACACAAATACCACTGGCACCCCCTGAGCGTTTCTATGGGGATAACAAGAAAGTTCAGGTGTTTATGAAACAAGTGTTACTGCATTTTATGTGCAAGCCAAAGATGTTCTCCACCAACCAGGCTAGGGTTGCTTTTATGATTTCCTACCTCGGGGGGGAAGCAGCACAGTGGGCAGTCCCAGTAGTTTGGCGAGATGACCTGCTACTCTACGATTGGGATGAGTTCAGATCAGAATTTGAGAAAACGTTTGATCGTAGGACCGAAACATTTACCGCCGATAGGGAGCTGCTAGTCCTGAAACAAGGCAACACAGAACTGGTAACCTATTTAAACAGCTTTCGTCGTCTGGTGGCAGAGACCGATTGGCCAGAAGCAAAACAATCCGCTTTGTTCTATCAAGGCCTGAATGATGAGATGAAGGATGTGCTGGCCTACATTGATCCGAAACCTCGCTCCTGCTCTGCTCTTATTGAGTTGACCCTGCGTTTGGATCACATGATGAAAGAGCGAAAAGGAGACAACAGGAAAAAAGAACAACCTGTCCTGTCTTATGATAGATGAGGACTGGGGGAGAAATCAACCACAACACCGGAACCTATGAATATCGGAGAGGTGAGGGCTTCATTAACCCTAAGCGAAAAGGAACACCGCAGAAAACATGGCCTTTGCCCATATTGCGGTAAAAAAGGGCATTATTTACGGGACTGTCCAGTGAAGCCTAAATCTGGAAGGTTTAGGACGGGACAAACTGCAGCAGGAACCTCTGAGAAGAAGTCGGAAAACTCCAATGCTTGAAGGTGGATGAAGGGGAACCATCAAGCAGGAATTTCATCCCTTCTATAACGCCTGGCTGTGGCCAAGAAAAGAATCATTTGTTTTTGGCTATTTGTTGATTCAGGAGAGAAAGACGTTAACGCTATGGTGGATTTCGGTGCAACTGGATGTTTTATGGACTTCGCAGAAGCAGAAAAACTAGGTGTACGTCTAATCCCAAAGGACCAGCCAGAAATGGTCTACGCGGTGGATGGTAGTGAATTAATAGCAGGGCCTATTAAATACCACAAACCCGAATACGAACTCACCCACAACGGAAACCATCATGAGAAGTTATCCTTCAACATAATCCAAGCACCCCAATACGGCATCATTCTGGGGCTTCCCTGGCTACAAAAACATGAACCCTATATACACTGGACAACCAAGACGGTACGGTTTGTATCTGATTATTGTAAAGAACAGTGTATGCCTGAATCGGAGTGCCCATCCAGGGCTTTGGCCTCAATACACAGAATAGCCACTGCTGCTGAGAAAGACGTAGTTCTACTGTCTTGCTATAAAGCATTTGAGGAGGTGCACAGGCAGAGGTGCTCCCACCACATAGAGCCTACGATTGCCGAATAGATCTTATCCCAGGATCGGTGGTTCCAAACGGACGACTCTATGCTCTCACAGTGCCTGAGAATGAGTATTTACGTGCTTATTTGGATAAATATCTGGCTATAGGGTATATAAGGCCATCAAGATCGCATGCGGCCTCGCCATTGTTTTTTATACGAAAGGCCAATGGAGACAAGAGATGCTGTATAGATTACAGAGCACTGAATACTATCACATTCAAGAACCAATATCCTTTGCCACTGATTCCTGTGTTGTTGGAACAAGTGAGATCAGCCAAAATATACACCAAGCTTGATTTACGAGGTGCGTATCATCTTGCCCGTATACGGCAAGGTGACGAATGGAAGACGGCCTTCAAGACGCGGTATGGGCTCTTCGAATATCTGGTGATGCCCTTCGGGCTATGTAACGCCCCGGCCGCCTTCCAATTCTTTTTGAATGAGGTGTTGAGGGAATATCTCGATCATTTCGTTGTCGTGTATATTGATGACATTTTGGTGTATTCAAACACATCCGAAGAACATACGATACATGTGAGCCAAGTGCTACAGGCCTTACTACATCATCATCTGTACTGCAAGATCACTAAATGTGAGTTTCACGTAACCACAGTCGAATTCTTAGGGGTGATGATCACACCGTCCGGTCAGGTCATGGCCGAGAGAAAAGTCAAGGCAGTGAAGGAGTGGCCTTGTCCGAGTAATGTTAAAGACATTCAGTGTCTACTAGGATTCGCCAATTTTTACAGGCGGTTCATCCGTGGATTCTCAGCCTTGGTGACACCCTTGACCCGACTCACGAGGAAGAACGTTCCATTTATATGGGATACGGAAGCACAGGGAGCATTTGATGGGTTGAAAGAAGCCTTTTCCACGGCGCCTGTTTTAACTCACGCCAATCCTGACCTACCCTTCCTGGTGGAAGCCGACGCCTCGGAAGTCGCCTTAGGGGCTGTGTATCTCAAAGGAATGAATCCACCAGAATGCTACACCCCATTGCATTCATGTCAAGGAAACTCAGTTCTGCTGAGACGAACTACACGATAGCGGAAAAGGAACTGCTGGCCATACGTATTGCCTTTTTGGAGTGGCGGCATTGGTTGTTAGGGGCTACTCATCAGGTTACGGTCTACACGGACCATCGGAACTTGCAGTTCATACGAGCAGCTCGTCATCTCACCCCTAGACAGCTACGCTGGATGTTATTCTTTGAAGAATACAGATTCATTGTCACCTACAGACCAGGCATTGATAATAAAAAGGCAGACGCCTTGACGAGGCAAGAAAACCCGGCTATGCACGCCATAAAACCAAGCAGATCCATCATTGATCCTGCGAAAGTTGTGTGTGTGACCCAAACAGGGGATTTTTTACAAAGCGTAAGATCTGGTATACAAACCTGTGTATGGAGAACCTGGCTTCGACATCATCCAGAGTGGAAGATGCGACATGGTGTGCCCATGAGGGGATCTCAAGTACTCGTACCTACAAAACCCCTGCAAAAAACTGTCTTTACCTGGTGCCATGATACGCCATGTGCCGGTCACATGGGATTCGTGAAAACCCTTGAAAAAGCCTTGAGACAATTCTGGTGGCCATCTATACGGTCCGATCTTTGTCAATGGGGGAAGGAGTGCGTGCGGTGCGCCAAAATGAAATCTGATCGTCAACAACCTCAGGGATACTTACAACCCTTGCCCACACCCGAAACACCCTGGGAGAGGTTCTCGGTGGACTTCATTGTCGGACTCCCTAAAGACCAGGGAAAACAACTATCCTGGTGGTGGTGGATTACCTTACAAAAATGGAGCACTTTATAGCATGCAATCAGGTCCCTACAGCTGGTCACTTGGCGCACCTCCTTTTAGTGCATGTAGTCAGCTTGCATGGTCTCCCGAGGGTGATAGTGTCGGATAGAGAGGCCCAATTCACTGCCCGCTTCAGGAAAACCTGGTGCTCTGCATTGCATATATCCTCATTATTGTCCACTAGCTTCCACCCCCAAACCGATGGTCAGACAGAGAGGCTTAACCAGACCCTGAAGCAATATCTGCGTTGCTATGTTCAGGCCAATACAGACTCATGGGTGGATTGGCTGTGGGTGGCGGAAGTGGCCTATAACAGTACACAACATTCCTCCACGCTTCACTCCCCTTTTTTCTGTTCCTATGGTCACCATCCTAGAGTCAACCCTTTGTTGCTCCCGAGCGACAACGTAAGGCTTCCAGATGTCAGGGCCAGATTGTTGCGCATTCGCCAGATACTTCTGGCTATGCGTAAGAATCTCGTTCGAGCCAAGTGCATGTACAAAGCGCAAGCTGACAAACACCGTAGGCCTTGCCCTTAATACAGGAAGGGTGACCTAGTGTGGTTGTCTACGAAACACATCAGGTTTAGGAGACAGAGTGTGTTTAATCCCAGGTTCATAGGACCGTATAGGGTGGTGAAACATGTAAACCCCGTGTCTGTTAGGCTGCGCTTACCAGCACATTTAAGAATCCACCCTGTGTTTCATGTGTCCCTGTTGAAACCCTCTCTTTGTCCAGTTCGCCGTGCCCCATTACCAATATGGGTGCAGCACGACCGTGAATATGAGGTTCAGGGGATTCTTGACTCTAGATGGGTGAGGGGGCGCCTGCAATACCTGATTTCCTGGAAGGGCTATGGCCAGGAGGAGAATTCCAGGGAACCTGCGAGGTCGGTGCACACTCCCCGGTTGGTGGCTAAGTACCATTGCTTGTTTCCTGTAAGGCCTGCTGCTGGACAGCGTCCCTTGTAAGAGGGGATGTACTGTCAGGTTTACAGCCATGGAGAGCCGCTGTCCGCATTTTGCGTAGCAAAGGGTGACCTCATACGTCAGACTACACCTCCCAGAATGCCGGGAGGCAACGTCACGTAGCGACGCCTGTTACGCAAAACCCCGGAAATAAGACCTTGCCAAACACACCGGCAGTGCCGATAATTCTTGCCAAGTCGTCGTACTGGTTGGTATTCCGGAGTTGCGGTAAGCTCTTGTTTGGAGACTTTCCTACGTTTGTTTCTCTTGCACCCCGTTCTGGGTCGGGTGCAGGACTCGTTGGATCCTTAAACAGTCTACACGCGGCTGCGTGTACAATCGAGGTCTCACGAAGGATCTCTCTGTTTGAGGCAAGCGTCTCTCTCCCTGTTGGACGAGAAAGGCTTTCCGCTTTCTCATTGCAGGGAGAAGCCTGTTATCTGTCCGACACGATCGGAACAGAACTTTAGGTCAGAAAAATTACTTTGTTTATTCCTTTAATTTAATAAGGATATCGGAGCGGTTTGGGCTCAAACTGTTCTTCGAGATTGCTACTTTGTGTCCATTCACTTGAGGTGTCTCAAGTTGTTGAATCCCTCCGAATTGGATGAACTATTCATGTCGGCAGGAACCGTTTAAGGGTGATTTAACCTTGCCTGCTGTTTTCTTCAATGATTTCTTTCCACAGCATTTTTTCTACACTTTATTTCCAAACTCAGGAGAGACGATTCAGGGGTAATTGATCAGAGGGATTGGTCCAACCTTAGAATGAACACAATACTAGTGTGGTATGTAATGTGATTTATTGGTAACTAACATAGCCCTCACATAAGACTATAGTTCATCGTTTTCTTGTATGTTTGTCATTACAGTTGGTTGCCATCCCTGGTATCGCCCCATATCTAATCTCCCACATTCAAAGTCTGCTGTATTTTCCTTTTCAGGTAGGGGTATAGATAAATGTTGTTTAAGAGTGAGGAAGGATTGTAGAGGAGACCATTGTGGGGTTTCGGGGGGTGTTTTCTAAACCTCTGTCCTTGTCGTTTCAGATCTCCCTCCCCGCTGTCCCCTTCCTTTCCCGCCTTCACGGGACTGTCTTGGTAGTCTGTGTTTATCACTTCAGACTCTAAGGGAGTTGTGTGGGGGAAGTTACAGGCTATTCAGCACAGCCCCGCAGAGAACAGAAGACAGAGCCTGACAGAATTATCGGCCCAAGATTGCTTTTCTCTTCTTGGCTGTGTTGAGGAAACGATGGCTACAATAGATGACGTTATGGCAGATCTAGCCTTAGTTCAAACAGAGCTAGCGGCCTCCAACAGATAGGTGGCGGCCTCTAGATCTGAGAACGCACAATTAAAGGCTAGAATGGACAGAATGCAAGGGAACCCCTTTGATTCTGGGTCAAGCCCTACTCCTTCCACCTCCTTAGTAATAGAGATGCCCACACAAATACCACTGGCACCCCCTGAGCGTTTCTATGGGGATAACAAGAAAGTTCAGGTGTTTATGAAACAAGTGTTACTGCATTTTATGTGCAAGCCAAAGATGTTCTCCACCAACCAGGCTAGGGTTGCTTTTATGATTTCCTACCTCGGGGGGGAAGCAGCACAGTGGGCAGTCCCAGTAGTTTGGCGAGATGACCTGCTACTCTACGATTGGGATGAGTTCAGATCAGAATTTGAGAAAACGTTTGATCGTAGGACCGAAACATTTACCGCCGATAGGGAGCTGCTAGTCCTGAAACAAGGCAACACAGAACTGGTAACCTATTTAAACAGCTTTCGTCGTCTGGTGGCAGAGACCGATTGGCCAGAAGCAAAACAATCCGCTTTGTTCTATCAAGGCCTGAATGATGAGATGAAGGATGTGCTGGCCTACATTGATCCGAAACCTCGCTCCTGCTCTGCTCTTATTGAGTTGACCCTGCGTTTGGATCACATGATGAAAGAGCGAAAAGGAGACAACAGGAAAAAAGAACAACCTGTCCTGTCTTATGATAGATGAGGACTGGGGGAGAAATCAACCACAACACCGGAACCTATGAATATCGGAGAGGTGAGGGCTTCATTAACCCTAAGCGAAAAGGAACACCGCAGAAAACATGGCCTTTGCCCATATTGCGGTAAAAAAGGGCATTATTTACGGGACTGTCCAGTGAAGCCTAAATCTGGAAGGTTTAGGACGGGACAAACTGCAGCAGGAACCTCTGAGAAGAAGTCGGAAAACTCCAATGCTTGAAGGTGGATGAAGGGGAACCATCAAGCAGGAATTTCATCCCTTCTATAACGCCTGGCTGTGGCCAAGAAAAGAATCATTTGTTTTTGGCTATTTGTTGATTCAGGAGAGAAAGACGTTAACGCTATGGTGGATTTCGGTGCAACTGGATGTTTTATGGACTTCGCAGAAGCAGAAAAACTAGGTGTACGTCTAATCCCAAAGGACCAGCCAGAAATGGTCTACGCGGTGGATGGTAGTGAATTAATAGCAGGGCCTATTAAATACCACAAACCCGAATACGAACTCACCCACAACGGAAACCATCATGAGAAGTTATCCTTCAACATAATCCAAGCACCCCAATACGGCATCATTCTGGGGCTTCCCTGGCTACAAAAACATGAACCCTATATACACTGGACAACCAAGACGGTACGGTTTGTATCTGATTATTGTAAAGAACAGTGTATGCCTGAATCGGAGTGCCCATCCAGGGCTTTGGCCTCAATACACAGAATAGCCACTGCTGCTGAGAAAGACGTAGTTCTACTGTCTTGCTATAAAGCATTTGAGGAGGTGCACAGGCAGAGGTGCTCCCACCACATAGAGCCTACGATTGCCGAATAGATCTTATCCCAGGATCGGTGGTTCCAAACGGACGACTCTATGCTCTCACAGTGCCTGAGAATGAGTATTTACGTGCTTATTTGGATAAATATCTGGCTATAGGGTATATAAGGCCATCAAGATCGCATGCGGCCTCGCCATTGTTTTTTATACGAAAGGCCAATGGAGACAAGAGATGCTGTATAGATTACAGAGCACTGAATACTATCACATTCAAGAACCAATATCCTTTGCCACTGATTCCTGTGTTGTTGGAACAAGTGAGATCAGCCAAAATATACACCAAGCTTGATTTACGAGGTGCGTATCATCTTGCCCGTATACGGCAAGGTGACGAATGGAAGACGGCCTTCAAGACGCGGTATGGGCTCTTCGAATATCTGGTGATGCCCTTCGGGCTATGTAACGCCCCGGCCGCCTTCCAATTCTTTTTGAATGAGGTGTTGAGGGAATATCTCGATCATTTCGTTGTCGTGTATATTGATGACATTTTGGTGTATTCAAACACATCCGAAGAACATACGATACATGTGAGCCAAGTGCTACAGGCCTTACTACATCATCATCTGTACTGCAAGATCACTAAATGTGAGTTTCACGTAACCACAGTCGAATTCTTAGGGGTGATGATCACACCGTCCGGTCAGGTCATGGCCGAGAGAAAAGTCAAGGCAGTGAAGGAGTGGCCTTGTCCGAGTAATGTTAAAGACATTCAGTGTCTACTAGGATTCGCCAATTTTTACAGGCGGTTCATCCGTGGATTCTCAGCCTTGGTGACACCCTTGACCCGACTCACGAGGAAGAACGTTCCATTTATATGGGATACGGAAGCACAGGGAGCATTTGATGGGTTGAAAGAAGCCTTTTCCACGGCGCCTGTTTTAACTCACGCCAATCCTGACCTACCCTTCCTGGTGGAAGCCGACGCCTCGGAAGTCGCCTTAGGGGCTGTGTATCTCAAAGGAATGAATCCACCAGAATGCTACACCCCATTGCATTCATGTCAAGGAAACTCAGTTCTGCTGAGACGAACTACACGATAGCGGAAAAGGAACTGCTGGCCATACGTATTGCCTTTTTGGAGTGGCGGCATTGGTTGTTAGGGGCTACTCATCAGGTTACGGTCTACACGGACCATCGGAACTTGCAGTTCATACGAGCAGCTCGTCATCTCACCCCTAGACAGCTACGCTGGATGTTATTCTTTGAAGAATACAGATTCATTGTCACCTACAGACCAGGCATTGATAATAAAAAGGCAGACGCCTTGACGAGGCAAGAAAACCCGGCTATGCACGCCATAAAACCAAGCAGATCCATCATTGATCCTGCGAAAGTTGTGTGTGTGACCCAAACAGGGGATTTTTTACAAAGCGTAAGATCTGGTATACAAACCTGTGTATGGAGAACCTGGCTTCGACATCATCCAGAGTGGAAGATGCGACATGGTGTGCCCATGAGGGGATCTCAAGTACTCGTACCTACAAAACCCCTGCAAAAAACTGTCTTTACCTGGTGCCATGATACGCCATGTGCCGGTCACATGGGATTCGTGAAAACCCTTGAAAAAGCCTTGAGACAATTCTGGTGGCCATCTATACGGTCCGATCTTTGTCAATGGGGGAAGGAGTGCGTGCGGTGCGCCAAAATGAAATCTGATCGTCAACAACCTCAGGGATACTTACAACCCTTGCCCACACCCGAAACACCCTGGGAGAGGTTCTCGGTGGACTTCATTGTCGGACTCCCTAAAGACCAGGGAAAACAACTATCCTGGTGGTGGTGGATTACCTTACAAAAATGGAGCACTTTATAGCATGCAATCAGGTCCCTACAGCTGGTCACTTGGCGCACCTCCTTTTAGTGCATGTAGTCAGCTTGCATGGTCTCCCGAGGGTGATAGTGTCGGATAGAGAGGCCCAATTCACTGCCCGCTTCAGGAAAACCTGGTGCTCTGCATTGCATATATCCTCATTATTGTCCACTAGCTTCCACCCCCAAACCGATGGTCAGACAGAGAGGCTTAACCAGACCCTGAAGCAATATCTGCGTTGCTATGTTCAGGCCAATACAGACTCATGGGTGGATTGGCTGTGGGTGGCGGAAGTGGCCTATAACAGTACACAACATTCCTCCACGCTTCACTCCCCTTTTTTCTGTTCCTATGGTCACCATCCTAGAGTCAACCCTTTGTTGCTCCCGAGCGACAACGTAAGGCTTCCAGATGTCAGGGCCAGATTGTTGCGCATTCGCCAGATACTTCTGGCTATGCATAAGAATCTCGTTCGAGCCAAGTGCATGTACAAAGCGCAAGCTGACAAACACCGTAGGCCTTGCCCTTAATACAGGAAGGGTGACCTAGTGTGGTTGTCTACGAAACACATCAGGTTTAGGAGACAGAGTGTGTTTAATCCCAGGTTCATAGGACCGTATAGGGTGGTGAAACATGTAAACCCCGTGTCTGTTAGGCTGCGCTTACCAGCACATTTAAGAATCCACCCTGTGTTTCATGTGTCCCTGTTGAAACCCTCTCTTTGTCCAGTTCGCCGTGCCCCATTACCAATATGGGTGCAGCACGACCGTGAATATGAGGTTCAGGGGATTCTTGACTCTAGATGGGTGAGGGGGCGCCTGCAATACCTGATTTCCTGGAAGGGCTATGGCCAGGAGGAGAATTCCAGGGAACCTGCGAGGTCGGTGCACACTCCCCGGTTGGTGGCTAAGTACCATTGCTTGTTTCCTGTAAGGCCTGCTGCTGGACAGCGTCCCTTGTAAGAGGGGATGTACTGTCAGGTTTACAGCCATGGAGAGCCGCTGTCCGCATTTTGCGTAGCAAAGGGTGACCTCATACGTCAGACTACACCTCCCAGAATGCCGGGAGGCAACGTCACGTAGCGACGCCTGTTACGCAAAACCCCGGAAATAAGACCTTGCCAAACACACCGGCAGTGCCGATAATTCTTGCCAAGTCGTCGTACTGGTTGGTATTCCGGAGTTGCGGTAAGCTCTTGTTTGGAGACTTTCCTACGTTTGTTTCTCTTGCACCCCGTTCTGGGTCGGGTGCAGGACTCGTTGGATCCTTAAACAGTCTACACGCGGCTGCGTGTACAATCGAGGTCTCACGAAGGATCTCTCTGTTTGAGGCAAGCGTCTCTCTCCCTGTTGGACGAGAAAGGCTTTCCGCTTTCTCATTGCAGGGAGAAGCCTGTTATCTGTCCGACACGATCGGAACAGAACTTTAGGTCAGAAAAATTACTTTGTTTATTCCTTTAATTTAATAAGGATATCGGAGCGGTTTGGGCTCAAACTGTTCTTCGAGATTGCTACTTTGTGTCCATTCACTTGAGGTGTCCAAGTTGTTGAATCCCTCCGAATTGGATGAACTATTCATGTCGGCAGGAACCGTTTAAGGGTGATTTAACCTTGCCTGCTGTTTTCTTCTATGATTTCTTTCCACAACATTTTTTCTACACTTTATTTCCAAACTCAGGAGAGACGATTCAGGGGTAATTGATCAGAGGGATTGGTCCAACCTTAGAATGAACACAATACTAGTGTGGTATGTAATGTGATTTATTGGTAACTAACATAGCCCTCACATAAGACTATAGTTCATCGTTTTCTTGTATGTTTGTCATTACAGTTGGTTGCCATCCCTGGTATCGCCCCATATCTAATCTCCCACATTCAAAGTCTGCTGTATTTTCCTTTTCAGGTAGGGGTTTAGATAAATGTTGTTTAAGAGTGAGGAAGGATTGTAGAGGAGACCATTGTGGGGTTTCGGGGGGTGTTTTCTAAACCTCTGTCCTTGTCGTTTCAGATTTCCCTCCCCGCTGTCCCCTTCCTTTCCCGCCCTCACGGGACTGTCTTGGTAGTCTGTGTTTATCACTTCAGACTCTAAGGGAGTTGTGTGGGGGAGGTTACAGGCTATTCAGCACAGCCCCGAAGAGAACAGAAGACAGAGCCTGACACACACAACCACACACACACACACACACACACAACCACACACAAGCACACACACAACCACAAGCACACACACATACACAACCACACTCACACACAACCACTCACACACAACCACTCACACAACCACACACACACAACCACACACACCCATAACCACACACCCACAACCACACACACAACCACACCCACAACCTTACACAACCACACAAACCACAAACAGCCACACACAACTACACATGCAACCACACACACACAACCACACACCCCCCACACACCCCACACACTACCACAAACAATCAAACACACAACCACACTCACACACACAACCACACAACCACACAAACAACCACACATACATAACCACCCACACCCTCACACAACCACACACAAGCACACACAACCACACACACACACACAACCACACACACACACAACCACACACACAACCCCAACCACACACAACCACACCCACAACCACACACAACCACACACACAACCACACACAAAACCGCATCCACAACCAAACACACAATCACACACACACACAACCACACCCACAACCACACACATGCACACCCACACACACAACCACACACACAACCACACACACACACAACCACACACGCACACAACCACACACAACCAAACACAACATCACCCACACACAACCACAAACACACACACACAACCACACCCCCCACACATAATCACAACCACACCCAACCACACAAACACACACACAACCACAACCACACACACAACCACACACACAACCACACACACACACACAACCACACCCACAACCACAACCACACACAACCACATCCACACACACACCCACACACAACCACAATCACACATACAACCACACGCCCAACCACACAACCACACACAGAACCGCACACAACCACACACACAACCACACACATAACCACACACAAACACACACAACTACACGCACAACCAAACACACAAACACACACAACCACACACATACACAACTACACACACAACCACACACACACAACCACACTCACACACACAACCAAACACACAACCACACACACAACCACACAAAACCACACACACAATCACCCCCAACCACACACAACCACAACCACACACAACCACAAATACCCACAACCACACACATACACGACCACACAAACAACCACAACCACACACACACAAACACACACAACCACACACACCCACACACACCCACACACAACCATACACACACAACCACACATACACACACAAACATAAACACGTTCAACCACAACCACACACAACAACAGACACACACAACCACATACACACAACCACAATCACACACAACCACACCCCCACACACAACCACACACATACACACAACCACCCACACACAACCATATACACAACCATACAACCACAACCACACACGCATACAACCACACACACACAACCACCCACAACCAAACACAACCACACCTACACACACAACCACAAACACAGACACAATCACAAACACACACAAGCACCCACAGCCACATACAACCACACACACAACCACAACCACACACACAACCACACACACACAACCACACACACCACACACACAACCACACCCACAACCACAAACAACCACAACCACACACACACAACCACACCCACACACACAACCACAACCACACACAACATCCACACATACAACCACACACACAACCACACAACCAACCACACACACCACACACAACCACACCCACACACAACCACACCCACCACACACAATCACGCACACAACCACACACAAACCACAACCACACACACAACCACACTCACAACCACACACACAACCACACACACACAACCACACTCACACAACCACCCACATCCACAACCACACACAACCACAACCACACACAACCACACCCACAACCACACACACACAATCACACACACAACCACAACCACACTCACACACACAACAACACTCACACACACAACCACACCCAACCACACACTCACAACCACACACACACAACCACCCACAACCACACCCACTACCACACACACACAACCAACCACACACACACAAACACAACCACACACACAACCACACACACACACACACACACACAACCACACACAACCACACCCACAACCTCAACCAAACACACAACCACACCCACACCCCCACACACACAACCACACACTCAACCACACACAGACACAACCACACACACAAAACCACACACACACAACCTCCCACAGCCACACATAACCACACATAACCAAACACAACCACACCCACACACACAACCACAAACACAACCACAACCACACACAACCATAAACACACCCAACCACAACCACACCCAACCACACAACCACACCCACATAACCACACCCACACAACCACACACAGAACCACACACACAACCACACACACAATCACACCCACACACAACCACAACCACACACAACCACAAACACAACCACAACCACACACACACACCCATATATATTTTAACTAATTATAACAAATTAAATAAATTTAATTCTAATAAACACAAAAAGTGTACATATACATATATTTGCTTAAATACATTTTATCAAGTATTATCTTTATTTAGTTTATAAACTTTATTAATTATATGAAAATAAAATAAAAACATATATAAATAATTAAAAATAAATAAAATATTTAATAAATTCTATACTTAATTAACACATTAAACTACTAAACATAGATAGCAGGAGGGTAAACATTACTATTCCCACTCCACTGAGTGCAATAGTAGGGAAAACGCTGGATAGGATGGGGTAAAAATTACTGTTTGCACTCCAGTGAGTGCAACAGTAGGGAAAGCGCTGGATAGCGTAGGGGGCAAAAATTACTATTCCCACTCCAGTGAGTGCAACAGTAGGGAAAGCGCTGGATAGCGTAGGGGTAAACATTACTATTCCCACTCCAGTGAGTGCAACAGTAGGGAAAGCGCTGGATAGCGTAGGGGTGAAAATTACTATTCCCACTCCAGAGAGTGCAACAGTAGGGAAAGCGCATGATAGCGGAGGGGTAAAAATTACTATTCCCACTCCAGTGAGTGCAACAGTAGGGAAAGCGCAGGATCCCAAAACAATTAAAAATATCAACATTTTCAATCAATTTAATTTCTAATTTTAACATAATTAATATATACATATATTATTATTAACAAAGATGAAAAAAAATATTTAGCACCATAAAATCCACAACAAATACCTAAAATTAATTACACAATTACATTTAATATTTACTAATTAATTAATGAAATGTATTTTTTATTATTTATTAATTAAACAAGTAGGGCCCGTGTAGGTAAATCCCATTTACCGATTTTGAAATACCGAATTTTACCGATTCGGTATTTCAAAATCGGTAAATGGGATGTAGGTCCCAACATCTGGATTCGTTACCGAATCCTTAACAATTCTTTAATTACCGATTCGGTAAATACCGAATCGGTAATGCCCATTCATTCCTATGGGCTTTGAAGCCCATAGGAATGATTAGGCATTACCGATTCGGTATTTACCGAATCGGTATTTAAAGAATTCACAAGGGTGCAGGGGGTGTCACTTTGACACCCTCTAGCACCCCCAAAACGGGCATGTGTGCAATGTGGCACACAGACATGCCCTAAGGGCACGTCTGTCTGTCACATGGCACATGTGTACATGCACAGATGTGCATGTACACAGGAATCGTTTTTTTACCATGGATTTGTATTCCATGGTAAAATACCGATTCTGTAAGCCATGTGCTGATAGAACATAGGCTACCTACATTGCATTTTCGGTAATTTTACCGAATCGTTATCATTACCGAATCGGTAAATTTACCGATTCGGTAATGATAACGAATCGGTAAAATTACCGAAAATGTGCCCCTACATCTCGATAGCCCTCTACCGATCGGAAACGGCCGAAAATCGGTATTTTCGGCCGATTCCGATCGGTAAAGGGCTACCTACATCGGGCCCTTAATTACTTATCACCTTTCACACCATTTACACATATAAACACCAGAACACACACCTAAAATAATTACACAATTACAACTAATAATCGCTAATTAATTATTTAAAATTAAATGTTTTATTATTTTTTAACCAAACAATTCATTAATTACCAGCTTTCACACCATTTACACATATATACACCACAACACACACCTAAAATTAATTACACAATTGCAATTAATAATTACTAATTTATTATTTAAAATTATGTTTGTATTATTTATTAATTAAACAATTAATTACTTACCAGCTTTCACACCATTACACATATATACACCACAACACACACCTAAAATTAATTACACAATTACAATGAATAATTACTAAATAAGTATAAATAGAAATTAATTTTAAACTATTTAATAATTATTAAAATAAATTTAATTACTTACCACCCTTCACACCATTTACCTATATAAACACCACAACACACACCTAAAATAAATTAAACAATTAACATACTTAATTATGAGTTAACTAATTGAAATTAATTGACAACTAATTATTAAACTATAATTAATTAATAAATTAACACATTATTTAATAAATTATTTTTACATAATTTAATTACTTCCCACCCTTGTCCCCTATAAACCCACAACCAGCTACAGAACTAATAACGCAAAATTAAACTTAAAATAAATTAATAAGTAGAAAAACTCTAAAACGTATAATAAAATGACAAACAATTCTCATTAAAACACTAAAATATATAACATTATTAAAAAATCGATATTTTAGTAAACTATATTTTTGTAAACGATATTTATTACAACGATATTTTTGTAATCGATATTACTTACCTATCAGTCGATATTCTTGTCATCTATATTTTTGTGGTCGATATTTCTTCCAAACGATATTTCTGCGACGATATTTTTGTTCCACGATATATACCCGGCGATATTCCTGCTCTGCATCCCCCATTACAAAGTAATTTCTAATGGTTTGTGGTCATATACAGTCTTTCCAGGTAGGTGGCGGGGGATACTAGACTGGAGGCTGGAGGAACAAAGGAACCTAACAAGGCGGGAGTGTAACTGATGAGGGTATGAATAGAACAAATATTATCTCATGCCAAATTTACGGGCATGCCATATAACTGAGAGATCCCACCCATCTATCCACTGTTGTAATGCTCTTGCTTGTCGGATGGGGCAGTGCCTGGTAGGGTGGGGTTGGAACGGTCAATCGTCATGTCTACAACTGCATTAACATTTCCTCCCAGGACCCACGGGTACATCACCCAATCCGTCAAAACTGTCGACAGGCGGGCTAGGAATAGGAACTCATCTTGCTCGTGCATATACACAGCCTAACACGAAAGGAGCTCACTGCGGTTCAACCTTTACTGGCACACAGGATACCTGGGTGTTGATTCTAGTATCCAAAACCTTAAATGGGACACCAGCTCTGAGCCATGTGGCAGACCCCCTCACATATGCAGAATAGGATGTGTGAAATAACTGTCCCCTCCATATGCTGCGTAATTTCAGAGCCTCTGGTGCAGTGAGATGCTAACACCTGTGTCTCATACACAGTTCCCAAACCTCTCATATTCCACGCCATGATGTTGTAAGCGTTAGGTACAGTGTGCATCATGATTCTGGACACATCTCCCTACTGTGGGAGTACCAGAATCCACCCTGCATCTCCTTTTACCTCCATTACATACTACAGGTGACTCGGTCTAACCGGGAAACATATTCCCCTAATACTTGGTCCAGTGATAAAAAGTCATTTGGCCATATAATAAACAAACAGCAGCCAAATTACCAAGGTAAACTGTGGGCCTATGCTCAATAGGCAATAATAAGGCACCCGACTGGATGTCATGTGGGTATAGAACAAAGGCAGTTCAACCAGGACGGCCCTTCCGGACTCAGAGCAACAGTACCTCATGTGATCCAGCATAATCAGATTTAAAATAATGTTCCGCTGGCATTGTAGCTGGGAGATAATTAGGTTACAAAATACTATAAGAAACCGCTGCAGGCAGTCTCCTGGAGGGAACAGTGGTATAGGAGCATTCATTATGGAAGAGGTGTGGCGCAGCGGCCAGGTCGTCGGTCTGCCCAGCACCATGTGACTCTGGGCAATAGCTTGCTTAATCTTCCCGACGGCGCCCAGCGCCGGGAAACCTATGGGTAGCTGTGTGCTTTACAAATACAAGATTATTATTATTATTATTATTAATATTGTACTCTGTGACTCAGTAGGAAAAGTTACAGGTTTGGGGCAATACAGAGACATCAGTTCAGGTAAGTTATCTAGTGGTAATCAGAATAGTATGAATCACAAAGTCTGCAGACAGCAACCTGGGAAGGAACACAAGTCACAGTGTCATACAGGTAGTTCTCACAACCTTCAACCCAGTAAGCCAGGTGTCATCTGCAGAGTAATCGAGGGGAACAGTGCAATCCGAGTCTGAAGCCCCTCCCTGTGAAGACCTGGAACTGATGGGTGTCTTGGACTGTCGCAGCGTCGTCGCCAATTGGATCGCTTCTTGTTGTTCCTCCAGGACTTGTCGCATGGAGGGAGCCACTCCAGATCTGGCCCTGCCGGTTGCCGTACAGCGTTGCCTCTGGGAGGCCTGCTGTGGCTTGGGGGAGCTAGGTCGTGGAGGCTGACCCTGCTGGGAGTTTGGGGAATGTTGGTCCAACCAGTCCTATGCTTTTTCAGGTGTTTCAAAGAAGACGGTCTGCTGGTCGTGAATCACCTTGAGCTGGGCTGGGAACAGCAGTGCATACTGGAGGCCGGGAATGCTCATGGTCTTGGACTGCCGGCCACCTCCCCCCTTAACACACTGACTGAATTACCCAATTCAACCAGTCAACACATGGGGGTCTTTGGAAGTCAAGGGGGGGGGTACAGGGCCCCCCCCCTGGCCGTATTTATTAAAATATTAAAACAATCAAAAATTTTAATAAAATAAACATTTCTGACAATTATTACAATGCACATTTCAGAACATTAGATTGACATCCGTTTCGACATGGTATGATGGGCTAACCTTAACAAATATCTAGTACAGCGTGTTTCCTAACCGAATCTAAACATCCTGAAAATTAAACTGCATTCTAATAATAAAGTCGTACGGCAAGGTCGCCAACCGGTGTCAGATCCTTTTACAGCTGCGCTCTCACGTTCGAGATGCGCATGCGCAACCCAGGGCACGTTTCACCCACGTGCGCTCCCGGAACTCCATTTAACCATAACAGGAGGGCCCAGACACTCGCGCACCTTAGTGACGTCATAGTGTTGTGAGGGGTGGCTACCAGCCTGAGGAAAGCGTAGACTCCCTCCCCCGCACCCTTTAAAACGGGATATCATATCCTGCCCCTGAAGTTCTGAGAGAGACCAATGGCCCCTCCCGCGGGCGGCCCCTTTCGTGAATGGGTCCGCCCCCCCGTAAGGACCTTAAAATGCTGCTCACCGATTAATGACCTTACCGCCAGACACACATAATAAATACGACATTGCTATTCTAAAAGGGAAAAAGGCCTAAGGAAAAAATTGTTAATACACCACAAAGCACAAACATATACATATACAAATACTCCTGTAAGCGGGAAAAAAGGCCTAAGGAAAGAATTAATTAAAATATCACAGCACTGCACGAAATTATTTACATCTGTCCTACCTTCCAGTAAACGGGAACTACAAGGCCTACTGGATCAAGCACCCTAATCCTGTACTCTGGCACATTGTAAAACCATATACCTACCATTTGCCAGGCCCCAAGGTCTGCTACAAAAGGGATGGAGGGTGGGGAAAATTACACAGCCCCACGGTGGGGCGAGGAGCAAGCCTGGGAGCGCGGGCACAAAGAGGCCGCTTCCCGCGCTCTCCAGGCTTTTAACCCTTTCGCCGCCGCGGCCCCGCCCCCTCACCCCGGAAGCGCACAACTACTTCCGGGGTGAGGGCGCGGGGCAAGCGACCCCGAAAGGGACGGGGTGTGGGAGGGGCCGGGCCCCGCCATGCTTGCGTGGGGGCCGATTGGCCCCCCCTTCTCTCATGGTCTTGGACTGCCGGCCACCTCCCCCCTTAACACACTGACTGAATTACCCAATTCAACCAGTCAACACATGGGGTCTTTGGAATTCAAGGGGGGGGTACAGGGCCCCCCCCCTGGCCGTATTTATTAAAATATAAAAACAATCAAAAATTTTAATAAAATAAACATTTCTGACAATTATTACAATGCACATTTCAGAACATTAGATTGACATCCGTTTCGACATGGTATGATGGGCTAACCTTAACAAATATCTAGTACAGCGTGTTTCCTAACCGAATCTAAACATCCTGAAAATTAAACTGCATTCTAATAATAAAGTCGTACGGCAAGGTCGCCAACCGGTGTCAGATCCTTTTACAGCTGCGCTCTCACGTTCGAGATGCGCATGCGCAACCCAGGGCACGTTTCACCCACGTGCGCTCCCGGAACTCCATTTAACCATAACAGGAGGGCCCAGACACTCGCGCACCTTAGTGACGTCATAGTGTTGTGAGGGGTGGCTACCAGCCTGAGGAAAGCGTAAACTCCCTCCCCCGCACCCTTTAAAACGGGATATCATATCCTGCCCCTGAAGTTCTGAGAGAGACCAATGGCCCCTCCCGCGGGCGGCCCCTTTCGTGAATGGGTCCGCCCCCCCCGTAAGGACCTTAAAATGCTGCTCACCGATTAATGACCTTACCGCCACAGGCCAGGTAGTTGACCGACTATCTGGCCCCCCCCAACCGCCTACACTGAAAGGTCATAACTTCCTAATCCAAAACCCTCTACCCCTGCTATTTTGTTCCCTACCCCTATGGCATCCCTGACTCTGTCCACTGGACCCCCCACCCTGTGAGTAGAGCCTCTAATAAACGTCAACTCCTCATTATCAGCCGACTGTTAGTCTACTTGGTCCTGAGATGACCCCCTGTGGGATATTCTGTCATTAATGTGTATGAAATAGTTTCTCCAATCAAGTGTAGATCCTCTTCATCGAGTGATTCTTCACCGAGTGACTCCGTGCACTCGCCTAATCCCCCCCCCCCTTTTACGTGCAGCCGGGGGAAAACTCAGCCCCCCATGGTGCAATCTGGGTCCTATCATCGTTACCCCATGTCCTAAAATGAACGAGGGTGTGGGGGCACGCCTCTCGAGGGTCCCTGCAGATGCTGTGACCGGGGGTATCCTGGTACTACCATTCTACCCTTCCCACTGGCATACTGTACAGTCTGCTAACCATCCACACCTAGCCACTACGCTCTGGAAAGTGTTAAGTGTATGATACTACTTTTACCATGGAAGTCCCCACTTCCTGAACCGGGGAAATGAGGCGTTGCATAGGCCTATCATTCCTGGGGTTGCCGAGGCTAGGAATGCACACCCTTGTGTACTGTCCCACCTCTACCGTTGTCACTTACCAATTGGTGATCTATGCATATCATGCTGACACTGGTGGCCCTGCGTGCACAGGCGCCGTTACTGTAGGTATACATTTTCCTGTTACGGCAAATACTGCCATTTTTGTGAAACCACATCCTGCTACATTACTGCCGCCAACCCAATATAAGGGATTACACACCGAAACAATCAACTCTGTGTTGGCACCTCCTGCGTCTTTTGATCGCTCGCCCATCACACTTGCGTTGTTGTTTGCCATCCTCTACCTGACGTAAGCATCCCTTGGGCTGTCCACCTGTAGCAGCTGTTGTGATGCGGAGCACTCCAGATATCCACCATGGACCCGGCCATACATAAATGGAAAAGATAAACACAAACCATTAGTGTTTCTGGCGATAACTGCTGTACACGTGCTAGTCTTACATTGCCATCCCTTGCTACGTTTGAGATACAATTAGCGTCAGATGCATACTCCTAAACACTTCCGACTAAGTGTTGAGCATAGCCTCAGTTTGTGTCCCCTGTAGCGCGACTGTATTAGTGTTACGAAGAGTGCCCTGTAAAATGGCCTTCAATAACGAATACTACCCAGTGTGTAGTGCAGTGACACAAAGGATGGAGTCCCCAGTGCATACCATAACGCCCTCATGACTCCTTAAGGATGATTAGGATATCAGTTTAAAAGGAACAGTCAGTTTGTATTAGCATCCACCCAATCCCAACTTGATGAAATATACGTATTCTAAGTATCGAACCCCTCGCGCCTGACTGTTGGCTTACAGTGGTAACGCGTAATATAACTAAGGGGCAACCATAACCTACATATATTATTCTCATGATACCAGACTGAGCATCATTCCCTTAACAAGTTGCAAGTAACCGGTGGCCCTCCAGCTGCCACACATGATTTTCCAATCAATTCATAGTATACCGCCACCCATTGCGAATCATGATGCAACATTAGTTTCAACAGATCAGGGTTTAATGTGTTACCGTTCATTAACCCATTCTGCCTCCCCCAGTTCAGCCCTGTTCATATGCAAATCTGTCTGACCCTCCTGCCCATTTAAGAGCACCAGCAGTATCAGAGATGGGACTTAGGCATGGTCACGACCTTCCTCTTTAGATCCACTCTACTATAGTGAGTCCTTTGCGTGCTCTATGTCCTCTGAGAAAATTACCTGAAACTAACAGGCCTACTATGGAATGGCAATTTCCTGGCTGATATTTGATATGGCTGACTTACTTAGGCAATCAAACAGGGGGGGAAGAATTAAGTGCCAAATGCTGTTAAGTAAACACGCAAGTGCACACAGGTGACCCAGAACTGTATTGTCAATATTCCCGATAGATAATTACGTAGCCACTTTATCATGTTACCGTTGGTAAGTAGCATTACCTTGGTCCGGGGGCGTCAAAGGTTTTATACCCGGGGTCAGTGCAAGGAGGGTGTTAGACAGGGATCAGATTGCAGTGCCCGCCCAGACATTATGGTAACATTGTCTAATTCCCACATAACTCGCTACCACGACTGTCTTGTTGCTGAGTCATAAAGGAACAAACAAGGGCACAGTAATTGTCATCCTACTTGCACAGCATTTAACCCCAAGTGGGCAGCTTTTCATGCTCCTTGCACTCAACCAATCTGACAAATGATCGTTTGAAGTGTTCTTGCCTCAATGTAGGTATACAATGGGCGGCATCTCTGAGATTAGAATTAACATATTAAATGCCTTTAGATACAGTGCCTCTAAATATACCACATTTTAAAGCGTGATGGTTATCCTGCAAATCTGTCAGCCCTCCTGTGCCTACATTGGACATTCTTGATTTAAAGAAGGAGATAAAGATCTTCCCATTTCCGCAGGCAATTATTTGTGGCCCTGACCCATCCTTTTGAGTAACTTGTGAGCTAAAGTGCCCCATTGCCATATTGCTATCCCCAGTAGCAGGTGGTCACCCTGGCCAACTATGTACTGCACCAACTTGTTTGTAAACAGGTGTGGTAGGATGTGGGATAGTACTTTACCTACCCACACTATTCTACTTAAAATTCCCACTGCCTTATTGCTATCCCCAGTAGCAGGTGGTCCCCCCGGTCAACCATTTACTGGACCAAATTGCTTGTAAACAGGTGTGATAGGATACGGGATAGTACTTTTCCTACCCCCCTATTCTACTTAAATGAAAATTCGTGAACATCAGAGGCTGGCAGTTGCTGGTAAATTGAGCCAAGACCCGCAAAGACAAGGGATTGACTCCTGGTCCCGGGCTAGACCTCTGCATCAGGGTCTGCCACTCTAACCATTGAGCCACACTTCTCCACCAAACTGGAGCCAAACGGTACTTGATATAAACGTGTAAACATTAATACATCCACTTTGGCCATTCGAAACTGAACTGGACTGATCACGTCACTTCTAGCATGAAAATATGATTCCACTGTGGCTCTTTATACAGAACGGAGTTGGGCCTATCATGTTTCCACCTTAATCCCAAGATATGTGTTTTAACGGCAATTTGAGCATAATTGATGTAAAACGCAGGGACAGGCTAGAATTTATTGTACAGAATACTCTGTCGCCCACGTGCAGTAATACTCTATCCACCAACCCTCAGTTTTATAGAGATAATGTCTGACAAAGGGAGACACACAATAGCCGCTAACCGATGACCCAGGTCCCGGGGCATAATCAGTAATCAGATACTGACAATTACAATAGAAAGCGTGAGGGAAACGGTCCCGCTGGAAGAGAAACTGCCCTTACAGCTGTATAAGTATCTCGAAATACCTCGAATTACTATGCTCTGGAATAAAACACCCACTCGAATAGTGTACGAGGGCTTTCTACTGGATAGAGCTAGTTAAACCCACAGTGCTTATTTTGTTAAATAGAAACCTTGGGCCTGTGTCCCAGTCAGGCGGCCACAACCGCTCGCCTCACCCATTGCCCCCCCCAGCGCTGGGCTTGACATTACTAACACATCACTAACCGAAGGACTTGTAAAATTGTGCCAGGGTGACATCATCCATTGAGTACACCGCAGCATTACCCAACGTACATCCAACTAGCGATTAAACCAACGACACACTCCACTTGATAACTCATCCTATTTTGTAAGTACTTTGAAATGCACAGCTCCCTCCTTGCTCCAGACACGGGGTAACTGCGTGGAGAAGGCGGGTAGCGTTATCCCTTAAAAACAACCCTCGTCTGTTCACATAAATAAATTCAGATCCTGCAGACAGCGTAGCGCGCGCCAAAACATGCACATAAAATTGTGGATGAAAACAGGGAATGTGTCTCTCAACGGGGCGTGACCAATGTAATTAAGGTTGTGGTTTAAATTCGCGCAAGCCAGCAGGAAGATACAACCACCAGTAACCTCATACCTACCAAGGTTTTTCTTGAGTCAGATAACTAAGCAGGAACCATGGATAAGCAGCAACTATGGCTCGTATTTAACTTTGCAACATTATTCCACTTAAAGCCCTGGTGACCCCACTACGATGTTTCCAAAGAGAAGGGAAAATCCATTTTTCCGGGGTTCCCTTCCCCTATAACGCTCTCTGGAGCATAACGTCATTCTTGAACATCTCCACAAGTGAGAAGCCACCTGTGCAAAATTGGAGTCATCTTTTTTAGACTCAGAAAATTATGTAATGGGGAAGGGGCCCCCCCTTATCTTTCCCGCCGCCCCCTCTCCTGTAATGGGGAAGGGGCCCCCCCTTATCTTTCCCGCCGCCCCCTCTCCTGTGAACACTGCCAAATGTGAGGGTCCTCGTTGCAATCTGGCGCCACCTCGTGGCGGTGTCGAGCCCTCGCATCGGAAGGGCCGAGCTGCGCATCCTCCAGCACGTGCTGTATAATGGAGTAATTGCTAGTGGGCATGAAGCGTGGCGTATTTGCTTTTACAGAAGAGCGCCTCTGTAATGTCAAAGTAGGCACGGACCAAACAAGCACTGCGAAAAACAAGTTGGAATATGTGTGATGAAAATATGTCTTAAAGCTGCAGCGAGATACACAGCACAAGATACGATATGGGAAACGGCATTTCCCATGTGGTGTCTTACCACCCGTGTCTTGAGACAGAACAGCCGCGTTAAAGGCAATAACAAAATACCGTAATCTTACTCACACAGAACAGGCACGGCAGGAGCTGCAGCAGTGCCAGGGAGTAGTCAAACAGAAGCATACACTTGACAAAGAATGTGTACAAAACGGGAGCAGTGCAAGGTTTCCGTACAAGCTTCACAATGTACTGGAAGCAAAACTGGATAGTCTGAATATCAGCAAACCAAGAATCCCAGGCAGAGAAATGAGCCCCGGGGGTGCCGGGGATTAAACCCGCCCCCCCCCATACCTGCTACGCATGCGCTCTAGTTACCTCCCCTGGGTCCGGTGCTTAAAGAGTGTGACAAATGCAACGAAGGGACCCGATAAAATTCACTTTACCCAGAAAGTCGACTTTGCAGAAAGAAACCTGCAGTCACTGTAATCACAGCGGCTAAATGCACACCTTAGTGTTAGTGTGAAAGCAATAAAGAGCTACCTTCACCCGACGAGTCACCGAGCTCACTGTACATTTTACTTTTAAAATTGAGAACCCATACATTTTTCGCACAATCTGCACTTGAAAATTATGCCCCTCCCGGGGATTGAACCCGTGATCATAGCATTGGCAGCCTCATGCTGCAAACAACTGAGCCACCCTTACGCCATCCCAGTTAAACTATGCAGGCTCTAACGCATCGTGCCGGTTCGCTCCTTAATTATGGCGGAAATTACACCCCTCAGTGCACCATAGCGCGGGATTCCTCACACTCTGTCACCGTCGTCTCGCCTGCCGATCAGCCTGCTCGCCACCTGGAAAACCGTGATGCGCGGCCGCCCGACTCTCCCGCTGCCCCGATGAGCACGCTGGTCCGGTTTTCGGCGTGTCCTTCGGTGCTCTCCCGGTCCGACCTCTTGCAAGGCTACGAATTCACTTCGGGATCGCGCATCTGCAGAGGAAGAGTAAAAAGAAAATTACACAGCCCCACGGTGGGGCGAGGAGCAAGCCTGGGAGCGCGGGCACAAAGAGGCCGCTTCCCGCGCTCTCCAGGCTTTTAACCATTTCGCCGCCGCGGCCCCGCCCCCTCACCCCGGAAGCGCACAACTACTTCCGGGGTGAGGGCGCGGGGCAAGCGACCCCGAAAGGGACGGGGTGTGGGAGGGGCCGGGCCCCGCCATGCTTGCGTGGGGGCCGATTGGCCCCCCCTTCTCTGAAGTGCTTCTTGACCTCCTGGAAGGAGGCGCGATGGCACTGAACAGTGATCATGTAGTCTGGGAACAATTAAACCCTGGCATTTTCTATGTGAGCTGGTGCCCTATCACGTGCAGCACGTAGTACCGTATCCCGGCCCTTGAAGTTATGGGGCCTGATTCACAAAGGTAAAGTTAGACAAAAGTCTAACTTCATGACTTTTGGTATTCACAATTGGCAGTTACTACTTGTAAATGCCGTTTTTTAATGCTGAAAGTCGAACTTTATGACTTTCAGTATTCACAAAGAGCATTTATGAGTAGTAAATGCCCTTTGTGAATACGGGAAGTCGCAAAGTTAGACTTTCATCTCATTTTACCTTTTGTGAATCTGGCCCAAAGATTTTAGCCACCATTGGTCGAAGTTGGGCCCCAGGATTATGCCATCTAGAGGGTACCCTGTGTGTCTGCTCCACCACAAACAGATCCAAGAGCCCAGTAGGTGTCACCACATTCGGGAGCCATTCCTCCATTAATTTAGTGGCATGGGGCTCTCAGCGTCCTCCTGAATTCCAACAATGCGGACAATATTTCTGCGTGCCCTCCCCTCTGCATCATCTGTGTGGTCCTGGAGTTGTTCCACCTGCTGGTGCAATTGGTTGTGTTGTGAGGAGTGACAGTAAGAGTCTGTTCACTTTGCTAGACTCTATCAGCCAGTTTGCATTGGTCGTCCTTGAGGAGGCTGATGTCAGTCTTGAGTACCCCAGGCATTGCTCAATAGCCATCTGCGAAACACAGATTTTTGGGAGGATAATGTCCAGCTTGTTGACATGAAGCGGCGCTGCTGTTGGGGGAACATAGTCTTTTAGGGTTTGGGTCAGGGAGCTTTCAGAGGGGTCAAGCAAGAGGGTGAATCAGGCTTTTCTGACTTCTTCCTGGTGCGTCCCTGCACCTCCTAGGGACAGCCTGTGAATGGGATAGGCACTCACTCCAGGCTTGACACACTGTAGAAACATATGGAAAGCTTTATTTCTGGAGGTGGGGGAATACTGTTTATCCAAACGATAGGCTTATGTACCAGCAGCAAGAGGAAGTTCAGGAGTCCATGACTTAAGAAACTACCATTTTGTACCACAACTCTTCTACTAAGTAGAGTGGCACAGATATGCATGAGAAAAACACTGATGCTTCATGGACCAGCCTGTAGCTGAAATTCAAATATGGAAGGTCCCCTGGCTGGCTAAGAAACATTGGCTGTGGAGAGTCTACACATCCCTAGTCCTTCAGGCCTGATGAGTTTATCTCCACACCCTCCAGGAGGACTCCCATCATAGGCAATCCCAAATTTTCCCCAACCTATAGAAGCAACAATTATATGGCATGGCAAGTTGCTTACGGCAAACTAATACGCAATTTCTTTTAAGGCATGGGCAAAGTGGGCTCTGGCTAAACAGCCAATCACCACATTGTTTGGGAAAGACTATCCCAGAATATGGGGTGTGGCTTAATAGATTGTGAGAACTCGTGGGAATGGAGAAAATTTCACCCAGCCTAGAATCAAGGGAGGTTCAATTTGAGAAAACAAGGGGACCATGCATCACTTTTTTGTCTCAGGAATTTAGAGAACTCACCTGTCCTAGGTTTTTGAGGGTGCTCCACCTTACACAATCTCATGCTACATCTCGGATCGACTGCAGGCATATTTCAGTCCCAGGATAGGAGGTTGGCGAGTGAATCTTAGTGACTGTACAAGCATTGAATACTCGTAAGACTGTAGACATGGATGGACATGTTAGGAAAATTGCCAGCGGGAGGGGGGGGGGGCGTTCATATGATTGGTGTAGTTGTGAGTTGGGGAAGTTCAAAGTTATTTAAATATATTGCAAATGAAAGTGATTTACCCACCGGCCAATGGTTGGTGTAGTGGAGTATTTGTATACACTATACAGAATGTCAATAAACAGATTTAAACGCCCCAAAAATGCCTGTATCCTAATTGTATTTACACAGGTCTGATTGATATGGATTTTTATTTTTATTTTTTATTTATTTTTTTATATGGATTTTTAAAATGTATTTTATTTTTAGAGAGCAGTAATAGATAGATAATGTTTTTTCTGAGAAATAAGCAGGGATTAGTGCAATAATTCCCTATACCAATAACAATTATTTTTCTTTAATCAGAACTTTCACAAGCATTAATATAACTCCGTTGTCTGGGCAAGAAGGCATATTAAAATGCAATTATAATTCGCCCATCCAGCCACAGCTAGGATACCCATTCACATTTCTTAGTGTATTAAACGGCGTTCATTGAACATTGCTTTTGTGCATACAAAGTATGATGTGCAAAGTGCAACAAAGTTCGAAAAAACTACTCCCTTATTTTGCTGCTGTCCTACTTTAGAGAACCCCAATAACACTAAACTTGCCTCTGGAAGTAGTGGGCTGTACAGCCTGACTAATGACCTCAAATAATTCGAGAAAAAATTTGGTAAGTTGTGGGCAAGTAAAAAACGTATGGAGACAGCCTCCTGCACCTTGCTGGTGACCGTGGGAGTGCCCCACCGCGCCAGCGAGTCACGTCTTCATCCCGTGATTTACCCCATGACAGCAGCCTTGAGTAATACAGGTGCTGTATTGTCCCACCGTAGATGCCCATCTCAGCATCTATCAAGATGAGCTTAAATTGACGACGCCCTCAGACCCTCCGAGCCACGCGTCCCTCCTCATCACCCACCCACCCCAGGAGCACCTGCCATCCCGGCCGGCTCCACGGGCACCTGTCATACTCGCCGGTGCCTTTCTAGCACACAGCAAATACGACAACCCCGTCCTGAAGATGATCCCGAATAACGAGGATCGAAACGCCATCGACATCACAGCGCAATTATTTGGCGTATTTAATGCGTTTGACTCAACAATATGGAAAATTATGATTGTGATTGATTAGAATTGTCACTCATTGAGTCACCACTGTACATATATTGGTCACCTTGCGCCGTTCACGCTGTTCACTTTTATCACTTGCGTCGTCACTTTTTACTACTTGTATATATCACCATTCACCAAGTGCCTCCGGGTTGTCACATGATTCTCTCTGTACAGTGCTGCTTTAACTGTATTTCCATGTGCAACTGCTTTTAGGAATTGGTGAATTACAAGCCGTATACAAATCAGTTGAGTCTCCTTATTTCATACTTATGTAATGCTGTTTGCATACATGGTTAAACTGTCCTAAAACTGATACCGGTTGGGATATTGTTTTTTATGTACATTCTATACCCAATCCCGACGTGGTTTATGGGTCCCACTCCTGTTCTTTCTCACTACAAAAGAGAGAAACCTGGCGCATGGATCCTACGGAACCCAACCACATCGCACTCAAAGAGTCCATCCGCAAGCATCACCAACTGATCCGCACCGCAAAAAGAACCCACTTCAAAAAACGCATAGACAACAACACCCACAACAGTAAAGAACTCTTCGGCATCGTCAGAGAACTCTCAAAGCCCAGGTCCTGCTCCAACGAACCCCCTCCATCACAAGAACTGTGCAACTCCCTCGCCACCCACTACCGCCACAGGATAGAAGAAATTCACAACAGCTTCAGCCCCAAACAGGCTACAGACACCCACGAACCCGACGCCCTGAGCAACACCAACCTCCTCCACACCTGGACCCTCGTCAACGAAGAAGACGTCACTCACACCATGGCCTCGCTCGGACACACCACATCAACATAGTATCATACGCACACGACACCCAGCTGATCCTCTCCCTTACGAAAGACCCCACTACTGCCAAAAACAACCTACACAACGGACTACACGCCATCTCCAACTGGATGGAATCAAGCTGCCTCAAGCTAAACACTGATAAAACAGAGATCATCATCTTCGGCTCCAACCCCTCAGCATTGAACGACTCCTGGTGGCCCAACTCCCTAGGCACCGCACCCTAACCCACCACCCAGGCTCGCAACCTGGGCTTCATCCTGGACTCCACTCGCAGCATGACTCAGCAGGTCAACGCAATCTCCTCCTTCTGCTACAACATTCTCTGCATGCTCCGCAAGATCTTCAAGTGGATCTCCGTCGAGACCAGGAAAACCGTTGTCGCAGGGATTCCGTTCTCATACAGAACTGTGCATAGAGACTTGGAACCTCAGTGAATTAGGGTGTGCCAAAACTCACCTTTGTACCCAAAATCCCCTACCAGACTAGCTACAGTGTCTCATTGGTTATTACAAACTCCCAATGTTTAGACAAACCAGAACATGGACTTAGAACACCTCAGGTAACGTGGAACACATGAACACTCTTTCGTTATACAATCATTTTAATCCAGAACAAGGAGTAAATGAGGACGCGTGCACATTTGAAATGTTTATTTTCTAATGCAGTGTTCTCAAGCGCAGTTTCTTAGCTAATACAAGCAAACATATTATAAGAAACAAAGTAATCAGCATAGTTACTAGTCCATAGAATACAAAGGGTGAAAGCATATTAAAATGCTAGAGGGAAGAAGGCTACAAGACACCTAATTCTCACCCTCCCTTGCTAGTATATTATATTATATCTATGAAGGTCTCTTTGGGTTTTAGCAGGGCGGCCCCATACCTCAGATCCTAGTGGTAAGGGATCACATCATCTTCCACCAGCTCTCTGCATGCGAAGCACCATCAAGTGTGTGTGTATGCTCTGTGTAATGCAATATAAAATGCGCCTAAAGCCAGACTTTGGCCGCAGCTGCATGTATGTTATGTTTAGGAACGTGCGAAGAACAGACCTCATAACACCCACTGTGTCGAGATATCCTTGAAGGCTTCAGCACTCACTGTACAGACACAGCTCACCAAGCAAAGCTGATATCAGAGCAATAACATATTATTCTCGTGTGAAGCAAAGCATTCTACTAGGCTCAAAGCTAAAGTAACAATTATGTGTTGTGTGCAGAAGCAGCAGAAAGGTAAAATGGCGTTTAAACTCCTAATAAGCTCATGCTAACTTAACACAGTGTGTAGGCAAAGCATATCTATATGACACCCTCCCTTGATCCGAGCACGGATAAAATAAGATAGGATAAGATAAGGGGCACAATTTTGAAATGCAGAGTTCAAGAACGATAGTCAGTTCAAATTTGAGTAAGTGAGAAAAAAAAAATGTTGTCACCCAAAAAACCAAAATCTCATAATCATGACAGTTTAGTGTTCACCGGAATCAAAGTCAATAGGTCTGGGGCTCAAAAAGTTTTCCATACCTCAAAAAAAAAAAAAATGTTCAATGTCAATAAAGGCATCGACAGACCTCAGCCTAGCACTGAATATGCAAAATAAGCAGCAACAGCTTCCAAAAGGAAGTCACTGTTCTCATCTGAAAATAATTCAGCCATCCAATTCAATAGTAGGAAAGAACATACATGCTCTTCAATTACCGGAGCCTCTAGCACCATCAGAGGACAACTCGGTGGGATCTCGATGAAGCTGTGTGCCAAGAAATCTTGCGCCGCTGCGAATATATTCCAACGACCCAGCATTCCATGCATCGCTGCAAAGGCCATAATCCCTCCGTCAGAACACAGCAATTCATGAGCAACTAAGGGGCTCATGAGCTGGTTATATTCCACCTCGGGAGACACCATATTGCAGAGACACAAATCCAGGACCCAGTGGAAATCGCAACTCAGGCAATGAAAGACGGGCTGGACACATGTAAAATAGGAAAATCGAAACGATAAACCATAAGCTGCACTTAAGGTGGCGAGCGGCAGTGCACCATAGTATTCAAGCATCCTGTTGCGAAACAGTGCCAGCCGCGACAGCACGTCTTGGAACACAGGATGTGCATCCATTTTGAATAAAACAAAACAGCAAAAGAACGCCTGCAGCCAGCGCCAGTAAAACGGGAAATCCACCAAAAAAGCTGGAAAAGATCGAATGGAAAAAAGCAGGAATGACCCCAAATATATGTTGAAATGAAGTCACAAGACCGCTGCTAACTACTTTAAAAAAGTGCGCCAGCCGCGTTGTGGAGGATGCATTAAAGATTGTGTGAATCAGTTCACCAAAATGCAATGGTAGGTCAGTATTTAATAAAGCATGCACCTCTGTGCGGGTGTTAGCTACGTGAAGGACAAATGTTTCATGAGCAGATGTGAGGGCAACTTCTTTTTGGGACAATAGAGCTGTTATGCGACTCATCTTATTGAACTCTGCTTTCAAGGTCGGAATCCTTGGCCAGATGGAAACATCCAGTTTCCCATGCGTGGGTAGATACATCACATTTTTACAGCAAACCACACGTTCACTGACGGTAACGACATAAGCAAAGCCTTTTATTAATCCAGAGCAATCCTCATTGTTTAATAGTAAATAACTCCCATTTGCCAGTAATGTGAATGTGGGAACGATAGCGGGCACAGGGGTACCTTTCAAAACACAGGCTAATTTAGGCTTGTTTTTATTACAAGAGCCGTGTAATTGGATATGTCTACACATTAATGAGTGATCCGGTGTTTCAGTGCATTCTTCACCTTTCAGATACACTTCCTTGCCCTCCCTAAGGCATCTGTATGTAAAAGGAAGCGACCAGGCTTCATGGAGATAGGAGCTACCGAGAGGCTCGTATCTACCAATGGCAAAATACTTCATACAATTTTTTAATTCGAAAAGAGCAATCGGTAGAGTTATTAATCTGTGTATAAGCCACGTTGCAGTAGTGGCCTCTGCCACAGAAAATGGTAACGATTCCAAACGTTCAATATGTAACATGGAAAAAGAAGCATCCTTCATTGAAAGTAAACGTTGCTTATCAGTCAAATTAAACGGGGCAAATAGAGAAGAGGTATTCATGTAATGCCATGGAACTTTCCCGGGCTTGAGTGTCTGCAGGGTCCAAGCAAACTGCATAACAGAACGCAATTGAGTTTGACCATGGTATAACACAGACACTTCATCTTGCACAATATCAACAACAGATGACACAATATTGTCCAATGTGTAAATGCGGGAAGAACGCGTGTTAATGCTATTATCTACCACTGCAAGCACTTTTTCCAAATTAGCTTAATCTATAGCCCTAAGGCGGGTAGCCGCCTCAATCTGCGATGTTTTCCAGAGTTCGTTATAAACAGCATATATCCACCTTTTAGATCTACCTTTAGCCGGGCCTTTTATGAAATCATTCAGATCAACATTGTCAGTCAGTTTAGATAAATGCAGTTTAACTGACGCCAAGGTAGAATGTTTGAGCCAACTCTGACATAATTTACCTACAGAATAGGTAGTTACAAAATGGTCACTTTCAAAACGGGGATCTACACTGACCTGTGTAAAGCCTTGAGCCAAACCCAGAAAACGATGTTGGCACGAGTCAGCACTTCTGTGCCAGAGCAACCAGCCATTGGGATCCAAACTGGATATGTTAAAGGATGAATTTGGCAACAGAGTTTGCAACTCTCTGATCGAAAATTTTGTAGTATTATCCCAACCTGAATATTCTTCCAAATCAGGGAAGGAAGGAGCATTAAATTTTTTAGAAGTAGCCAATCCAAAGAATGTTGTCTGTGAAATGGTAGAATTCAAAAACAACATATGATTCAGGATGAGACATGCACGGTGCAAAGCCTCAGTGCCTTGTACCTGCCAACTTTTAGAACGCCAAACAGATTTACGGTCAACTGTTTCCTTCCACAACTCGTAGCCTCCAACAGCTAGCTGGTCTAGAAAGGGCTTCGAGTACAATAATTTAGTATCGGTAAGTCTAACCTTGGACGTGGACTTTTCTGTCATTTTAAAATAAAATGATGTGGGATTAGACTGATTAAAATCAGTAAAATAAGTGTACTTTTTCAAGAAGGTACTCAAACTGCCTTGTATAGGAGCTGGACAATGTTCCCATTGTGTATAATTCACAGTGCTCCTCCTGGAATTAGTTTTATGTAGGTAGTGGTTACCAAAATGTTGGTAACAAAATAAATCACCATAATTAGCAGATTCTAAATACAAATCTTCAGCATCAAAGGCAGCATAATATTTCAAATCAGAAAACAACACTTCTACGGCCTGAACATCCCAATCATCAGAACGTATGTTTTGTTTAATTACATCCCCCATGTTAACTCTAAGCACATTAGGGACATTGATAACCTCAACGGGGCCATGTATTTGAAATTTAACAGCATCCCATACAATCCCATCCAGGATAGGCCAAGCAGTGATGTTCACAAAAGCCAAGTCTCTCTTCAATCTGTGTGCAGTATGCGAGGAGGAATGGGGTGCCAATGTTCCATTTAGATGTCGAATGCATGTTCTCTCTTCGACATAGTGACTGTTAGACCCGGCCTCGTGGCGTGGGCCTCCCTGACCCGTAGCACCCCAACCCTGACCCGTACACCCCTCCATGACCCCGCAGATAGGACAAGACTTCCCCGTCACCACCTTCCATCTCCCCGGTACCGGACGCCCCCACACCCCATCACATCCGAAGGCCTCCGGTAACCATTCCCCTGTACCTAAAATGGCTGACCCCGGCCCCAGCGTGACCTAGGCCCTAGACGCGCCATGCCCGGCTGGGGGTAGAGAGTTTCCCGTGAGCAAAGTAGGGAGGAGCCGTTTCGCTCACACCTCTGACCTCCTCTCGGGAGATGGGGTTCGATCGCCCCTCCGGCCTCCTTGGGGGCTGGCTCCACGCATGCTGGGTGTCTGGGATCCCTCCAGGACCAACTTCAAAGGATCAAAGGGCCGGGTGGCAGGAAATCCCGACAAGTGGCCCCCAGGCGCTAAGACCCCTGCCTGCGAGGACTCCGGACTTCAAAGGAGAACAGACCAATAACAAGGGGTGCTCTGGGACTATCAGGCAGTTGAATCTTGGAAGAAGAGAGCCCTGCTGACGTGGTCGCGGCTCACCGGACTTCGACGAAGAAACTCTACCTGAACTCTTGGATCTTGGTGAGCCCTGCTGACATTGTCGTGGCTCAAGCTTGGCAGAGACGGACTTCTGCCTGAACCATCTGAGCCCTGCTGACGTGGTCGCGGCTCCCTTGAACTCGGAGAACACCCGAGCCCTGCTGATTGGATCGCGGCTCCCCGAAGATCGTAAGACCTCCTGTTCATTCCTGCTCGAGCCCTGCTGACTTGGTCGCGCCTCGGAGACTATTCTGGTCCGGCTGGACCCAAGACCTTACCGTATCCCCGGCTCGGGGATTGAGAGCTGTGCGCCAGATACACTGTTGCCTTTGGCCCTGAACCTTTGAGACTGTCCCGCTACCCCTATTCTTACTGAGACTCTATGAACCCTTGTTCTGTTTGTATATCCGGGACCTGAGGATCATAAAGATCCAGATATTCTGATCGATAAACGAACCATTCCTCAAGAACCTACTGTGTGGTGTCCCTTTGTCGAGTGGTGTGAGCTCAGCGTGTGCGGGCCTAGATACAAGACTCTTCCCCCGAAGGGTCTCCCGCCAGTGCTCGGCAGTGTTCCTAGGAGAGGTGGGTCACGGGGTGGTTAGGTACATATTCTGTACCCCCCCCCTGGGATTGCCCCTTCTAACATTGGTGGCAAGCGACGGGATCCGAGCTCACATCTAGAGATCGTACAGTAAGCGGCTGACGCACTACCGAACAAAGACGGAAGAAGGAACCACCATGAGTCCCACTGGAACCAACGCGAGTCCTACTGGAAGAATATACGCACAAAGAATTGAAGCAGTTTTGTAAAGACTTTAAAATCGCTACCACTGGGTTAAGCACCAAGGAAGATTTTCAGAAAGCCCTGAAGGCCTGGGTGGAGTCCGGAGCTCCCCTTCCCCAAACAGAATGAGGCGGCGGAGCGGTGGAGCAGCTGAACGAACCCAGAACCTTCCAAGGGGGAAGCAGTGGCACCCAAGTACGAAGCAACACCCCAGATGGGGGCCTATCCCCGGAAGAACTAGCGGACAGAGAGAGAAGCCGCAGCCACGAACTCGAGCTGGCCAAACTGAAGATAGAAGGAGAACTGAAATTGGCAGAGAAAAAGTTAGCTGTGGAACAATTGCGCGTGCAAGGGGAGTTGGAAGAGAACAAACTCCAACGAGAGCACGAGGGGAAGAAACTGCAACTAGAGCATGAGCGCAGCCTAAAAGAGATCGAGCTCAAGGCGAGGAGCGAAGAAACGAGGCCCTGGGGGAACCGAGAGATCTCTTCCCCGGTGGAACCGAAAGTTCACATCCCCAAGGATGTGGTGAAGGAGTATTATAAAAACTATGACATCCAGCAATGGTTTAAGGCCTATGAGGTAGCTATGACCTCTCACCGAGTCCCACAGAAGGATTGGGGGGCTGGGCTGTGGGGTCGGTTCCTAAGCGAGGGGAGAGACACCCTGCTAGACCTGCCATCTAGGGTGCTGAACTCCTACAGCCACATGAAAGAGGCCCTATTAGCCAGATATGGGCTCACCCCCGAAATGTATCGACAGAGATTCAGAGACTGCAAGAAGATTCCTGGCACCACGTGGGTGGAGTACGTGAACTTTTATATCAGGGCCTTGGAAGGGTGGATCATAGGGCAGCAAGGTCACCACCTTCGAGGAACTATTCGACCTGATCGCTTGGGAGCACTTGTCCGCGAATTGTTTTGTAGAACTACGCCAGCATCTCCTCGACAGCAAGCTCACAGATCCGAGGAAGCTGGCCGTCGAAGCTGATCGCTGGGTGAACACCCGGGTCCCCCTAGGGCCCCGTGGGAGACTACGCCCAAAACAGTCAGGGACCTCCCCGCCAGAGAGGGGGCGGAAACCAAGGAAGATAGAGGGAATTCCAGTCAGGTCCCCAGCGTAGTCCCCCAAGAAACCAACCCCCGAACTTTCCAGCCCCTCCTCCAGCCAGTACAGGGCCACCAGGTAGGCAAGGGCCCGAGTCAATATCACCTGCTTCCGATGTCAACAGCCCGGTCATTACGCCAGTGACCCCCAGTGTCCCATGTACCAACGGCCCACAACGACAGCTCCCCCAGCCCGACAAATGGCCACAGTAGCCCTAGGGGAAGAGATTGAGGACACCGAAGAGTGGGAACCTGCTGCCATGGCCCTAGTCTCCCTAGGAGACCGAGAAATGATCCCTGGAGCCCCCCTACCCGCCAACACCAAGCAATACCGGCAGCTGGTGATGGTCAATGGGCACCGAGTGGAGGCCCTACGCGACACCGGGGCGAGCGTCACAGCTGTCCGCTGTCACCTGGTCACAGAGGACCAGATCCTACCCAACGTCTTTTGCCCTGTGCTTTCCTCTGATAATTCAGAGAGCCTATGCAAAATGGCCTTAGTACCCTTCGAGTGGGGGGAGTGACCGGCAAGTTGCGGGTGGCCGTCCGAACCTCCCAACCGGTGGACTGTCTACTGGGCAACGATCTAGAAAGCTCCCTGTGGGGGCAGAAAGAACGAAAGGCCCACCTCGGAATGATGGGCCTACCGAATGGGTGTGCGCCACCACGCGATCTATGTCCGCCCGACTGCCCCCCCTTGGGGGAGTCGAACCCAAAGCCCCAAGCCAAACCCCGGACGACGAGGACAGGGGCAGGCTGGCCGAGCACAGCGATCTCCCCCTAGGTAGGCGAACCCGTCCTAGACGACGGGCCCTTATGTCCTGATCCCGCACAGGTCACCGAGTTAGGTGACCTGCCCGAGTTGGCACAGTGGCGCCACGAGGGGGGCCCCTCCCGGGAGGAGTTCTGCCGAGAACAAGCTACATGCCCTTCCCTAGTTGGACCCCGGCAACAGGCCGACGCCCAAACTGCAGGCGACCAGTCCGAACCCATTGGGTTTATTGGGAGAACAACCTCTTGTACAGTGAGCAGAAGTCTGCTGAACTAGGGTCAGCCCGGGTGCTGGTGGTACCCATACGATTCCGAGACTTCCTCCTGGGCCTGGCCCATGACGTACCCCTGGCGGGACACTTGGGCCAGGATAAAACCTATCACCGCTTGGTCACCCATTTCTTTTGGCCAAAGATACGAGCCAACGTAGAGGCCCACTGCAAGTCTTGCCCAACGTGCCAGGCTAGCGGGAAGAGTGGAGGTAAGTGCAAGGCCCCCTCCAGCCCTTCCCCGTCGTCAGTACCCCCTTTGAGCGAGTGGGGATCGACATTGTGGGACCTCTGGATCCCAGGACCTCTCAGGGGCACCGATTCATCCTCGTCCTGGTGGACCATGCCACCCGGTACCCCGAGGCCATTCCCCTCCGGACAGTAACGGCCCCTGTGGTGGGCCGGGCCTTGATGGGGATCTTTTCCCGCGTAGGTTTTCCCCGAGAGGTCGTGAGCGACCGCGGCACGAACTTCATCTCGAAGTACATGATGTCCTTGTGGCAACAATGTGGGGTGTTGTACAAATTAACCACCCCGTACCACCCTCAAGGAAATAGCCTAGAAGAGCGGTTTAACCGGACTCTAAAGGGGATGATCATGGGTCTAGAAGAGCCCCTCCGGCGCAAGTGGGACGTCCTCCTCCCCTGCCTCCTGTTCGCCTACCGGGAAGTCCCCCAAAAATCCTTGGGGTTCAGCCCATTCAAATTGCTCTACGGACTCCCCGTCCGGGGACCCCTTAGCCTGGTCAAGGAGGGTTGGGAGACGGCGCCCCGAGAACCGCCCCAAGATGTGTTTTGATACATCTTGGCCCTCCGAAACCAGACTCGTAAGTTCCGGGAGCTGGCAGAGGCAAACCTCGAGGTGAGCCAGGAGGAAATGAGACGCTGGTATGGCCAGAATGCCACTCTGGTCGAGTTCCAACCGGGCCAGCAGGTCTGGGTGATGGCCCCGGTGAAACCTTGTGCCCTCCAAGATAAATGGACAGGGCCCTTCAAAGTCGTGGAGCGGAAGAGCCAAGTCACGTACTTAGTGGACGTCCAGTCCCCTCGGAACCCCCTCCGGGTCCTCCACGTGAACCGCCTCAAACCTCACTTCGTGCGGACGGAGTTGAGTTTGCTCCTAGCCACAGACGACGGGGCAGAAGAGGAAACGGAGCCTCTCCCTGACCTCCTGTGTGCTAAAGAAAAAGATGGCTCCGTAGAGGGAGTCAGCCTCTCCTCCTCCCTCACTCCCCAGCAACGCAAGGACTGCCGCCAACTGTTGGGGCAGTTCGCCGACCTCTTCTCCCTCGTCCCCAAAGTCACCGACTGGTGCGTCCACGACGTGGACACGGGGGACAGTCCGCCGGTACGGCACAGAGCCTACCGCGTTCCTGACAGAGTCCGGTCCTGCATTCAGGCCGAGGTCTCTAAGATGCTAACCCTGGGGGTGGTCGAACCCTCTGACAGTCCTTGGGCCAGCCTTGTGGTACTGGTCCTGAAAGCAGCTGCCCCAGGTGTCGCCCCCGAACTAAGGTTCTGTGTGGACTACCGGGGGCTCAATGCAGTTACCTGAGCTGATGCTCACCCTATCCCCCGCGCAGATGAGCTCATTGACCGCCTCAGGTCTGCTCACTACCTCAGCACCTTCGATTAGACCTGCGGGTACTGGCAAATTGCGCTCACAGAGGGAGCCACGGAGCGGTCCGCTTTCTCCACCCTGGATGGGCACTATCGCTTCCGAGTGATGCCCTTTAGAATGAAAAATGCCCTGGCCACCTTCCAGAGACTGGTTAACCGGGTCTTAGCCGGGCTCGAGGAGTTCAGCACCGCGTACCTGGACGATATTGCGGTGTTCAGCTCCCAGTGGACAGAGCACCTCCAGCATCTCCGGAGGGTATTGATGGCCCTGTGCCAGGCCGGTCTAACAGTCAAAGCCAGCAAATGCCAAATCGGGCAAGGCTCGGTGGTTTACCTGGGTCACCAGGTCGGAAGCGGGCAGGTCGCCCCCCTCCAACCGAAGATCGACGCCATCTTGGCCTGGGAACCCCCCACAACTCAAACAGAAGTCAGGGCCTTTTTGGGACTCACTGGTTACTACCGAAGGGTCATAAAGGGTTATGGCAGCCTAGTGGGTCCCCTCACAGAACTCACTTCTAAGAAACAGCCGAAACGAGAACAATGGACCCCCTCCTGCCAAGAGGCGTTTGGCGCCCTAAAAACCGCCATGTGTACCGCCCCCGTGCTCCAAGCCCCCGACTACTCCAAGGAGTTTGTAGTACAAACTGATGCTTCCGAGCATGGCATTGGAGCCGTCCTATCACAGCTCAATGAGAAAGGCCTAGATCAGCCCTTAGCCTTCATTAGCCGGAGGTTACTGCCCCGAGAACAACGGTGGAGCACCATTGAACTAGAGGCATTCGCCGTAGTCTGGGCTCTAAAGAAGCTACGGCCCTACCTCTTCGGAACCCACTTCCGAGTCCAAACAGATCATCGACCCTTACGGTGGCTCATGCAAATGAGAGGAGAGAACCCCAAACTGCTGCAATGGTCGATCTCCCTCCAGGGGATGGACTTTACGGTAGAACATCGCCCGGGTACTGACCACGCCAACGCTGACGGCCTCTCCAGATTCTTCTGCCTCAGTGAAGAGAACGCCCAAGGGGATGGGTAGTTCTCCCTGACTTTCAGCTGGGGGGGACACGTGTTAGACCCGGCCTCGTGGCGGGGGCCTCCCTGACCCGTCGCACCCCAACCCATGACCCCGCAGATAGGACAAGACTTCCCCGTCACCACCCTCCATCTCGCTGGTACATGACGCCCCCACACCCCATCACACCCGAAGGCCTCCGGTAACCATTCCCCTGTACCTAAAATGGCCGACCCCGGCACCCCGGCCCCAGCGTGACCTAGGCCCTAGACGCGCCATGCCCGGCTGGGGGGTAGAGATTTTCCGGTGCGCAAAGTGGGAGGAGCAGTTTCGCTCACACCTCTGACCTCCTCTCGGGAGATGGGTTTCGATCACCCCTCCGGCCTCCTTGGGGGCTGGCTCCACGCATGCTGGGTGTCTGGGATCCCTCCAGGCCCAACTTCAAAGGATCAAAGGGCCGGGTGGCAGGAAACCCCGACAAGTGGCCCCCAGGCGCTAAGACCCCTGCCTGCGAGGACTCCGGACTTCAAAGGAGAACAGACCTATAACAAGGGTTGCTCTGGGACTATCAGGCAGTTGAATCTTGGAAGAAGAGAGCCCTGCTGACGTGGTCACTGCTCAACGGAACATCGACGAAGAAACGATACCTGAACTCTTGGATCTTGGCGAGCCCTGCTGACATCGTCGCGGCTCAAGCTTGGCAGAGACGGACTTCTGCCTGAACCATCTGAGCACTGCTGACGTGGTCGTGGTTCCCTTGAACTCTGAGAACACCTGAGCCCTGCTGATTGGATCGCGGCTCCCCGAAGATCGTAAGACCTCCTGTTCATTCCTGCTCGAGCCCCGCAGACTTGGTCGCGGCTCAGAGACTATTCTGGTCTGGCTGGATCCAAGACCTTACCGTATCCCCGGCTCGAGGATTGAGAGCTGTGCGCCAGATACGCTGTTGCCTTTGGCCCTGAACCTTTGAGACTGTCCCGCTATCCCTATCCTTACTGAGACTCAATGAACCCTCGTTCTGTTTGTATATACGTAACCTGAGGATCATAAAGATCCAGATATTCTGATCGATAAATGAACTATTCCTCAAGAACCTACTGTGTGGTGTCCCTTTGTCGAGTGGTGTGAGCTCAGCGCGTGCGGTCCTAGATACGAGACTCTTCCCCCGAAGGGTCTCCCGCCAGTGCTCGGCAGTGTTCCTAGGAGAGGTGGGTCACGGGGTGGTCAGGTACATATTCTGTACCCCCCCTGGTATCGCCCCGTCTAACAGTGACCATTGACGATTCGGAAAAAATAAAATACAAAACCAATTGACATAAAAAGGTAAATCGAAAAAAGCAGCAGCCAAATATATGTCCAAAGGGAAATTAATTATTTTTTTTAAACAATCCTGCATAAACAGCAATCCGCGAAGGCTTTGTTGATGTGTGCGAAACAGTGTCAAATGAAAATCTGGATTCTGTGGCCAAACGAGTTTGTAAATCAGGCATCGATAAGTCAGTTGGGTAAGTGTAGTCAGGTTCATCAAGTTGAGTACCAGGCAATACACTCAGTAAAGGACTAGAGGCAGGCATCTCGAGGGCAACCTCAGGTTCAGGATTCGAAGTCGAGGCCAACACAGAATTTCTCACTATTGAAGGACATGAGACTGCCCGTGTCATACTAAGAAGAATCGGCCACTCTGTGTATCTTGACATTGTCAATGGAGATATACCTGTTTTCCTTACGACCAGGAAGTGGTGGTAAAATGACTGTTCTTGTGCCCTTCACACCAAGCACTGGAACTGGAGCTCGATAAGAGGGACCAAACTCTTTCTTGTTTTACATCTTCTCTCGAACCAATTCTCCAACTTGGGGTAGCCAGCCAACTATCGGGATCTGCAACGCATCATCCGAGGTGGAGGGCAAATGTTCCTTTGCAAGACTGTCTCTTGTCTCTTGTAGATTCTTTAAAACATTGCAATGTTCATCTACGTCAAAGGAGGCAGCAACAGCCACCGAGTCTAGACCGTCAAGGTCCGGTACATACATCTTGATACCAAACAGCATTTCGTATGGGGTCCGCCCACCCAAAGACCTTCTAGGGAGATTATTAAGAGCACGCTTCACACCATTGTGGTGGGCCATCCAGTTCCTGCCAGTGCCTATAACTCGAGCTGTCAATGATTACTTTAAGTCACATGGTTCATTCATTCCACAACACTATTACCCTCAAGTCTGTATGGAGATGAAAACTTGACTTGGACCCCCAACGAAGCCATGGCATCCTTATGCGCCTTAGAGGCGAAAGCAGGACCCTGATCCGAATGGAAGGTACCACAGGCAAAAATCCCTACAAAGAAACGCAAATCTATTATGACAGTTCGTGAATCAGCACTGCGGTGAGGCCATACCCACACAAAGCGTGTGCATGAATCAACTGCTACTAAGATATACTTATATGAAGTATCAGAAGAAAAAGGACCACAGTCATCTAGATAAACACACCCAAATGGTTTATTAGAAATGAACAACTGTGTTTTGGGCGGTCGCGCAGCAGTTGAAGGCTTAATCTGCTGGCAAATGTCACATTGAAGGACATAATCACGCGTCTGTTTGCACAGTCCCCGCCACCAAAAACGCTGTTGTAACTGAGCCACAGTGACTGAAACGCCTGCATGCGCAGACGCAACCCCTTCATGGACAGCTGTGATCAATGTATTTCTGCGATCCGAGTTGGGAATCAATCTGTCCCCAACGTCAGGTATTTTCACATAAGGAACCTTATCTGGACTTAAGTGGTATGAATACTTCGAAGGGAACCCCTTAGGATATTTACTTCCCTTCTCAGTCGCAGCCACAGCTGCCAAGATCATATCATCATCAATCTTACTTTTGGACCGCGTAACTGCTGCAACTAAATATGTCGATACTGAAAATTGCCAACAGCGTGAACTCCCACACGCTGATGATCAAGAGTATGAATTACAAACACGAGTGGCAACTGCTCTTTAAGCTCAGCCACTCGGACCCAGATCATTTTATGTTTTATTTTGCTACCTTTGGAATCACAAACATCATTCTGAATCCAAAAGAGCAAGTTTTCATTGTAAGACTGGGCACAGTAGTAAGAATCACTTACAATAAGAGTCGTCACATTAGGGTCAGCGTACTCCAATGCAAGCATCAGAGAACGAAGCTCTGCTAATTGTGCGGTGCAGTCCCCTAGAGTCTGCGTGTGCACGACCCTGGACTTGAACTCATCGTTCACCATGGCACCTACCACAATGGCGCAAGCGGAAACGTATGCATGTTTAGACCCATGCGCAACCTGCGCCGAACCATCAGTGTATATGATGCAATGGAAGTCCTCCAAAGGCCGCATGGCCAAAGGTGCAGGATGAACGAATTCATATTACAAAAACTCCTGGGACTGTAAGGAGGTATCAAAAATAAACTTGACATCCGGAGATGTCAATGATGCTGCCCATTGTATCCACCACGGGTGCAAAGCTTTAGAATTTGGTACACTGGCTTTCGTCACTGCCTCTAATGCAGGAAACGGTGTAACAACCAACATGCGTTTTCCCTGTTAGAGAGCACGTTCCTTAAGAATCGCCATCTGTACTGCTGTTAAAACCTTTTCCACAGTGGAAAATCGCATTTCAGCCGAAGTGTACAAGTGTGACTTGTAGGCAATAGGTACTGTGTCTCCTTCGTTAAAAGTAGGGTAAGTGAAACCCACCGCCCCAGGGATGATTCTTATCACAAGGTTGGTGTGGTTATCACGAGTCAGTAGGTATGTAGATTCGAGCAGATCAGCCTGCAAAGATTGCAGAATGGCCGAGTGTTCTGGCAGCCTACATACAAGGCTTGATACGCTGGGCATATTCAGGAATGTATGTCCTCCCGAAATTCAAAAATCCCAGCAAAGACTGTAATTTTTTCAGAATTGTCGGAGCGCGCAGTTGTGCGCATTTCTGCAAGAAGTGAGGAGCCAATCTTTGGCCTTCATTGTTGAGCTCGTAGCCCAGGAACAACACTGTGTACTCTGCAATGTGTGACTTTGCAAAGTTGAATTTGTAACCAAAGTCCACAAAGCTACAAATTATGCGGTCAACTCGACACAGATGCTCCCAAAGTTCATCATCCGTGAGATAAATATCATCCACATAAGAACAAGCATCTGGGTCTACTCTATCCAAGAGAGAGACTAAGCGGGCAGCAAATACCCCAGGACTATTCTTATAGCCCATCGGTAAACGTTTTAACTGTTTTTGTTCGCCGCCGCATGTAAAACTGGTCCATTGGGAACTTAGACCATCCAAATGGTGGGCATAAAAACCGTTGGATATGTCAAGCATGGTTTTAAACTGGTTACGGACAAGACTATCCACTAAGGCAGAGCCGCGAGTATTCTGTACTGCACAGGTACGGCAATGCGAGTTCAAATGCCGGTAATCCAATACCAAACGATATGATCCGTCAGGCTTGGTTACAGTAAAAAGAGAGTTATTCATCGGTGACACACATGTTTCAATTACACCTTGATATTCCAATTGTTCAAGGATTACCGCAACGGAAGCCTTAGCTTTGCGTCTAATGGGATATTGAGGTTGAGGCTGTGGCATAGACCGTAAAGGAATCTCGTGGTGTGGGGAAAATGTATCCCAACCACAGTGTGTACGGTACAGAGCCTGCGCAAGGGCTTTAGCCTACTCTTCTGCAAAATTCAGCGCATGCTCCTTTGAGACAGTGTGCGCGAAATTAGGGAGGATTACCTCCTCCCCTCTTAGAGCCGCGAGCACAAAATGTGGGGGCCAGTCAGCCTCCGCTAACAAAATGTCATAGATAGTTGTAAGATTTTCCAAAAACACCCCTTTTATGGTACGTTGTATGTCACCTTCAATGAACAGGACTATTTCATAAAGTCTATCAGGGGGAGCTACTCTAGTGTCAGCTGTCTCCAGAACAACATAACGGTCAGTTGCTGTCTTCTTCAGTAGTGGACGCAGGGCCTCTCGCACTATGGTAATCTCCGCCGCGCTGTCCAGAAGGTCAGAGCCCATGTCTGATTCCGAAGCTGCGTTCTCACTATCTGTGGCATATCTCGCAGTTAAAGCGACGACTTTCTTTTTCTGAAACTGGGGTCTTTTCAGTGTAGATTCGTCCTGCTTGCCTTTACAGTCTTTCGGGCGGGGCTGGTCGCGTCCCTGCTGGCCACCCGACTCCTGCCACCACCTCCACTACTGGTCGATGAAGCCGAGGAGTCCTGAAAAGAACGAGGAGAGCGTTGATCAGAAACCTGAAAACGATCAGGTGATTTTATCATGAATAAATAAATAAATACGTTCTGGGGGCGCAGGCAATGGAGATGCAGGACGAGACTCCTGTCTCTGCTGTTGTTGCTTACCCTGTTTTTGTTTTTTCTGCCAATTTTGTTTTTTGGTCTTAGGCTTTCAGTTTCTGACTTCTGCCTTTGGGGTTGTTTTTTCTCTTTAGTAGAAAATGGCTTGAGACCTACGCTATTGCGGACCACGGTCTTATAAGCCGCCACAATAATCCTTGCTAACTGTCGGGGCTTCTCGACATTGGGAATCGCCTGCAAAGCATTGGACACCTGAAAGTTCACTGCATCTCCCTTGACATTTGCAAGAATGAGATCGGAAACTACATCAAAGGAGCCACATAGGCGCATACCCAATTCAACCGCAGCCTCAGGTCCATGCTCATCCTGAACACGTTTAAGGACCGTCGGCAGGACAGTCATAGACGGAGTGCCGTAGCACCTAGCATATACTGCCGCAAAAGGTCTTACCCCATGTCTCACAGTCACCAATTTCTGGGGTCAAGTCTTTTGGCATGCTAATTGTCAGAATCCTGTGTTTTTCACCAGGAGTCGTGTTAGGAAATATTGCTTCCAGCTGGTCAAACTTCTCGGCAAGCCAGAAAGAAAAATCATCCTTATCCTGGGGGCGCTTGCCCATCACAGCATTGACCATTACAGGACTAAGCTTCATTCCGCCCTGTCCGGCAGGAAGCGCCGCACCACCTGGGGCCCCGCCCGGGAGATTACGGGTTATGTATTGCACTAACGACCTAATCACGCTAATTGAGACTACGTAAAGTCATCTTAAGTCAGCAACGTTACACACTCCGTGCTGAGGATGAGGTGTAAATCCAGCCAAAACAGGCCAACTTGCGCCCGGAATGGACAAAGGACCTAACCTCGGAGCTGTCAAAGAGTGGGGTAGGGCACCATCAAACCAAACGCGGTGCTGCCAAGCATCAATAGGAATTTCCTGTTCCCCATACGGAGCATATTCCTGCGGCACAGCAGTGGGAGTGTACGTGTCGAACACAGTAGTATTTGCGTTCACAGCCGGGAAGGTCACCCACGAGTAAAACATTTTGTACGGGTAAGCCACCTCTGCACTCACCACCATCATTACGGCCATGCCATCCACGGGGACATTATAAGTCTGCAAATAATTGCGCACTGCAATGCGACTATGTTGCGGAATGTCCACCGCGGCCATAGTGACACAGAAAGAAAGAGGTACAAAGAAAACGCTGTAGCACAACTGGGTAGTAATTCATGGAAACCGTTTTGAAAGAATCAAGCTTGAAAAGACCTATGTAAATATAGGTAGGTTTGTCCGACACCACCGTTAACCGGAAACAATAGTGAAGGGGTTAAGGACTGAATATTGCACTACTGAAGTGTCATGTAATAAGACCACCAACGGTTGGGCTACATGTCGCAGGGATTCCGTTCTCATAAAGAACTGTGCATAGAGACTTGGAACCTCAGTGAATTAGGGTGTGCCAAAACTCATCTTAGTACCCAAAATCCCCTACCAGACTAGCTACAATGTCTCATTGGTTATTACAAACTCCCAATGTTTAGACAAACCAGAACATGGACTTAGAACACCTCAGGTAACGTGGAACACATGAACACTCTTTCGTTATACAATCATTTTAATCCAGAACAGGGAGTAAATGAGGACGCGTGCACATTTGAAATGTTTATTTTCTAATGCAGTGTTCTCAAGCGCAGTATCTTAGCTAATACAAGCAAACATATTATAAGAAACAAAGTAATCAGCATAGTTACTAGTCCATAGAATACAAAGGGTGAAAGCATATTAAAATGCTAGAGGGAAGAAGGCTACAAGACACCTAATTCTCACCCTCCCTTGCTAGTATATTATATTATATCTATGAAGGTCTCTTTGGGTTTTAGCAGGGCGGCCCCATACCTCAGATCCTAGTGGTAAGGGATCACATCATCTTCCACCAGCTCTCTGCATGCGAAGCACCATCAAGTGTGTGTGTATGCTCTGTGTAATACAATATAAAACGCGCCTAAAGCCAGAATTTGGCCGCAGCTGCATGTATGTTATGTCTAGGAACGTGCGAAGATCAGACCTCATAACAACCACTGTGTCGAGATATCCTTGAAGGCTTCAGCACTCACTGTACAGACACAGCTCACCAAGCAAAGCTGATATCAGAGGAATAACATATTATTCTCGTGTGAAGCTAAGCATTCTACTAGGCTCAAAGCTAAAGTAACAATTATGTGTCGTGTGCAGAAGCAACAGAAAGCTAAAATGGCGTTTAAACTCCTAATAAGCTCATGCTAACTTAACACAGTGTGTAGGCAAAGCATATCTATATGACACCGTCACCCACACCCTGGTCAGCAGCAGATTGGATTACGGCAACGCCCTATATGCAGGAACAACGGCCAAGCTACAAACCAAGCTACAACGTATCCAGAACGCATCCGCCCGCCTCATTATTGATGTCCCACGCCGCAACCACATCTCCCCCACCTCAGAGACCTACACTGGCTACCTGTACCGAAAAGGATCACCTTCAAGCTCCTGACCCGCGCACACAAGGCTCTCTACAACACTGATCCAGCCTACCTCAACGACAGACTTTCCTTCCACGCTCCCACACACCATCTCCGCTCTGCCAACCATGCTCTTGCCACCATCCCCCGCTCCACCCCCCCACCGCCGGATGAAGATCCTTCTCACACCTCGCCGCCAAAACCTGGAACTCTCTACCACTCCAGCTACGCCAGACCCAGGGCCTCCTAACTTTCAAGAAACGCCTCAAAACATGGCTTTTCGACCAGTAGCATCCCCTCTCCCCAGCGCCTTGAGACCCTAATGGGTGAGTAGTGTGCTTTATAAGCATATATATTAATATTGATATATATTAATATATTGCTATTATCCTCTTTCGAGGACTGGTTCCACTCCAGTCTTTACCAGGTGCCTATCCCTGTCAATTTACTTTTTACAGGTGCACTACTGATAGGGTGTGATCCTTGACTATCTCCCTGGATATTGGCTTTCAAAAAATGGACTATCTGACCAAAGCTTAAGAAGTAATTCTTGCACTGTTCACCACTCCTGGAAAGGAGCTCCTCCCAGGAGATGCATTTACCCCATAAAAAAGGGACCACAGCAAACTTAAAATACATGTGACCTACACTGAACAACAGGTAAGGCCTGAATCAAGGAGATGTGGAAATAAACATCCTGAAGGCCCAGCGTTACCATCCAATAGCCAGGGTAGAGGAAAAATAGAACCTGGACCAGGATGAGCATTTTGAATTTGTCTTTTTGCAGAAAGGCAAAGATCTCAAATTGATGGAGGCCACAGTCTTTTTCAGTACCAGGAAGTAGCGTGAATAACAACCACAACTTTCAGGGCAGATACCTTCTCTATGGCTTCTTTAGCCAACAGAACCTGTAAGAGAGGCAGAGAGTTCTCTGTCATCCGGTCTGAGGACAGTGGAAGGAGTGGCGGGGTTCTCAGAAATGGTAAGGCATAACTCTTCTGAACAATTTGCAGGACCCACTTGTCCGAATTTATTGCCTTCCACCCTGGTAGAAAATGTCAGATCTTGCCTCCGCCAAGATGGCTCTGGGCTATCAACAGCATGTTAAAGAGGCTTAGTTGGTGTGGCAGCTGGTGTTGCACAAGATTGGTCTGTGCACTGTCCCTTTTGACCGCTCCTGGGGCACACCAGCCATGCAAAGGCTGGAGTGAGTCCCCTACTGGCGGGGGCTGTTGGCGGTACTGAAAACCCGTGCCATAGCCATGGAGGGGGGGAAAGTGCTGACACAGCTGGCGGGGAGAAGCAGAGAGGCCCAGGTAGGGCACCATGGCCCTGCTATCTTTGTAGCGTTCCAGGGCTGAATATACCTTCCCCCCAAAAGCTGGGAGCCCTCAAAGGCATGTCCATAATACTGGCCTGGACGTCTCCCAAAACCCCAGTAGACCGCCTCCTGTGAATAGCCAAACTCTTGCCAACAACTCTCCCAAGGGACTCTAGGGTATTATACCCCAGCAGATGGTGTGCTTGGCTGCATCACCCATACTGCATGGTCTTGGAAGTATTGCCAGGGCTACTTCCATGACCGTTTACAATACTTGTCCACTAAGTCCCAAATGATCTGTGAATAGTGGCCTAAAAGGCAGCTAACATTCACCAAGCGAAGGGTCATATTTGTAGAGGAAAATAATCACTTATCACATTTTTCCAGCATCCTTGATTCCCTTCAGGGAGAGCAGTGAGGAACGAGTTTGAGTTTACTCTGCTTGCCGAAGTCTCCACCACCACTGGAGTGGTGTGCAGGATGAGAAAGGCTGAGTCACCTGGAGCAGGGCAATAACAATTGGCAATCTGGTGATTCACTGGTGGGCCTGAGCAGGGCTTGACCCAGGATTCTAAAAGCATATTGGTAAATACTTCATCGAATGGAAGGGGCTCAGAACTCATGTGGCCAGGCTGCAACACCTTATGCAAGACACTGGTTTGCACTTTCTGGGTAGGACGTTGAATATTAAGAGCCTCAACCACCCTTTGCATACCCATAGCAAAGGAGGCCCTGTCTTCTGTGGCATGTCCCAAGGGGGAATCTGGTTTGGTGTATGGGTAGGTATCCAGACTACTGCCATTCTGCAGGTCTCTGTACCAGTTGTCCTCTTGCTAAGGCTGGGCAATCTCATCTCCAGCGCCTTAGCCCCATTATCAGAGTCTGTGCCAAATAATTTATGAAGAACATGAGCACTTTTGGAAGTTAGAGGCACTGTGTGAGAATCAGAAGGGTGGTAAGAAGGTTGTGGCTGAGATAAAGGAGTGTGTGAGTCGAGGTCAGTGTGGAACTATCTCAACATCTCAACGCCAGACCGTGCTATTGATTGGCTGTCGTCACCCAGAGTTGCTAGCACCAGAATCAGAATATGTTCCGGCATTGGTTGTGGCAACGGGGAGGAAACCCATACTAAAGTTTTTCAGGTTCCCAGAGCAGTTCTGCTTGGACTTCTTACACGTCTTCTTGGATTTACTTAAGGATTTAGATTGCAAAGCTGATCTTTTGTGGGAGGGAGCTCAGGAGCAGGACGGCAACCTACCTTCAGACCTCGACCGATCTTGGTGTGGGATTATGCGCTGCTTCACCACAAAGAGCTTTACTTCCTGGTTTCAGAAGACATTGGGGTGCATCAAGGCACAATCACTGTAGGCCTTGGAGTCATGGTCAACCCTCAGCACCACATGTAAACCACATGTGGGTCAGTCACAGACTATTGCTTTTGACATTCCCCGTAGGGGTGAACCCAGTAAATTTGGGAGGTGGCATATTACCTTGCGCACTGTAGAATATTTCCTGCAACTTTTTAGAACGTATTTCAATAAGATGAGGGGTAGCTCCGGGTCAGTGTCTTTTGGGGCAGAAAGAAAGTAACTCATGTCAGTGAATATGCGTGCCGCCTATGTAGGGCCACATATGTCACGCCCTGAATGGAGCAACGTCTGCGAGGAGGCACATAGTCTTTCAGCACACAGGGGTATTGCATAAGATTTTCTGGCTCCAGTTTTATTCCTGGGAAGTATTCAAAATGTGAGGAATCTGTTGTCAGAAGTTTCTCTCAGAAAATAAAGTTCTGTATACTGATCCCCATTGTTTGGACACTTCCAGAATCAGCCTTTTGGGACTCAGAAGTTCTATGGTTGCTCGATCAGTGATCTCTTTCATTTACACATTGGATTGCTAGGGTCTGTGCTACGGTTTCTAGGCAACCCTTGCTCTCCCTTCTGCATGCAATTTGAGAGCCTCCTGCACTAACATGTCAATTCAACTAATATGTTTGTGTTCCTTCCATACCTACCCAAACCAGTTCTACCAAGAAGACATTTGAAACTCTCAATTCTTAATCTTTATACAGTCAATAAACACAATCAGACTTCAAATTACATGAAAAACCTGGATTGGATCACCCCCATACTATACATACGAAGCCACATCATCTTACTTCTATCATTTACCTTCAAGCCCTATCGCTTGGACATTGGCATCCCCAGGTCTCAACCATCAAATGCCCTTCATTTCAACATCTATCTCAGCCGGTTGCATTGACTGATTCAGTCATTTGGCCTTCCTTGGTAGAACTACGCCAATGAGACACAGATAATCCTTAAATTCCAGGACCTGAATGTGAGTCCAGATAAGCATATTTGGACACAGTGAAAGAGTGAATGACCAACAACTACATTAAATTCAAACAAAATCGAAATTCTATGTGTGGAAAGTGACCACCTACAGAAGGAGTCCTGGCTTGGCTTTCAGATTTAGGAGATGATCCATGTCAAAAAATAAAACATCAAGATGTTTAGGAGGTATCCTGGATGAAGATATTTCCCTTTAATAGTAAATTGATTGTGTACTAAAAACTCCAAGTAATATGCTCAAACTGTGGGGTTTGGCAGATGCACAGCATTACTAACATTTTTCAGGTGCCTGTTCATCAAACTAATGGTTGGAGGAACAGTTGAGTTTCTAATGCCAGAGCATCCGCTGGCTATGTAGAGAGAAAGCTGTAGCTGGTGTGCCATTCACAACATATCGAACATTTTTCACATGTGCTTTAGAATCAAACACACTCTTTGGGTGTCAATTAAAATTACGATTTCAGAAAAGCATTCTCTGCTAATGCAGTTGAGATCTCAAAATGAAATATCATTAATAGACGCATCACTGAATACATCGACCACCTGCTACTCAGCACCACTAAGTCTAACTTCAGACCCAACCACAGAATGAAAACTGTCCTCATTGCCACCCCTGATGACATCATATGATAATGAATGGAAGAGGCACGGCGGCCTTCATCCTCCTGGACCTCTTGCCAGCATTTGACTGACTCCCCCCCCCTCCCAGTTCCTCATCCAAAGCCTACAGAACATTGGAATCCAAAGACCTACACTCCACTGGATCAGCTCCTTCTTGACTGGACAAACCCAGTCTGTCAGCCTGGCTCCGTACACTTCGGAGCCTGGGATCTCATCTGCAAAGTTCCACAATTATGATTTTTGAGCTAATTCCTGATCGATGCATGCATGATCCTCTGGCCAGCATCATCCACTGTCACTACATCAATGTCCTCTCCTATGCTGACGAAATGCAACTCATTCTCTCCCTCATTGACAAGACACCCAGCACCCACAACAAGTATACTGCATGCATGACTGAAATCGCCAAATTCGGTCTTTATCCTGAAGGCCCACTGTCTGAAGCTGAACACTGAAAAGACTGAAATTGTGGGGTTTGGGAGAAAAGCACTTCACTGTGGAACTCCATCTGGTGGCTGGCAGAGGTAGAATTCACCCCCACCCCCACCACATGCGGCAAGAACCTCAGCATCATCAACAAATTCAACATGACTGCCCAAGTCAACGCTATCCACTGCCTCGTGCTTCTACACTTTGAAGATGCTCAGGAAGATTTTTTAATGGCTCCCAATCAGCACCCAGAAAAACAGGCAACTCACCAGAAGTATGCAGAGCATTTGAACTAGGGAGGCAAAATCACTCTCAGCCTCCCATGCTGCAATCATATCACACCACACCTCCAGCGACTCCACTGGCTTCCCATACACAAACGAGCACAATTCAAACTCCTCTCCAACACTTTCAAGACACTACATAACCCTAGCCCAGCATACCTCAACAAGCACATCTGCTTACACAATCACTCCATACACCTCTGCTCATCCAGACTCCTACTCGCACATATCCCTCCCACACAGAAATCCAGATCTGGAGGTTGTGCCAGTGCTTAATTTGTGCCAGTGGTTTCCGGTGCTCGGCACTGGCTCTTACTTGTCAGCACCGGCTCTAGTGACAGTCCACCACACGGTGGAACTGTCTGTTCGATATGGAGATGAGCACAACAACCTTGTTTATTGAAAGTGAGTAATCCAAGCCTCTCGTGCCAATTATTAAAGCTTTGTGTGGCCTGAAATACTCTGAATTGTCACACTTGTATGAGTGTGATAGTTAGGTGTTATGTTGGTACTGGCATTGCCAGCACTGGTAGAGTATGGGTGGGGCAGACTGCTGTGGCCTTCCGAGACGGGCCCTGGCACTTAATTGTTTACAAATTAAGCACTGGGTTGCGCCTTCTGCTATATCGCTCCTAAGGTGTGAAACAATCTGCTGCTACACATAAGAGCCTCCTCCTCACATCTTGAATTCCACAAGAAGCTGAAAACATGGCTTTTAAAGTAGTCTCTGGACCCTAGGTATGGCCGTACTAGCACCTTCTCAGCACTAGGATACCCACTTTGGTGACAGTGCACTCTTCAAATCTATATAACAACAAAATATAGCAAGCAGTCCTCCACCGTATCTGCGGACTGGTTGACCACCTATCAAACTATAAAAGTGCACCAAAATTAATATTTCTTGGTGAAAAACAGTTTGAATAGGATCTAGTGAGTGTGCACAGTTTTGTTGCTTAAGAAACTTGTGTATTTCGATAGCACTCGAATGAATTGCTTTTAGATCAATGCATTTAGATGTTAACATTTCAAAGTAGCCACATACTAAAGCTAGAGAGTTATGAATATTTTACCCTTAAATGCATTATGAGGCATATCATTTGCCTTTCTTTGCTGAATCATTTGATTTTCTTTGCTGCAAAATGTTTTAAATCTTGCTGCGGAATTTGGTCTACCACTGCTGCATTATTCAGTGGCCCCAACAATGGGATGTTACTTTTATTACTATGCATTGTCTCATAAGAGCAATAAAAGTGATCGTGGCCATATCTTACACTCTTAAAGTGCTAGGACCTGTTTTTTTTGCTATTGTTCATCGTTTAAACTACCATACTTTATATATAGTTAAACAAAGAGTTACTGTCTTTAAAAGCCATGACTATGACTGGACATTGCGATTACGTGAGACATTAGAGCGCCAATCTGTGATTCATTTCTGTCTCTGCTACCACCATTGTTTTTGGGTTTTTATATAGCGCGAACTCGACCTGAAGGTATTGCAGCGCTTTACATGAGTACCAGTTACATTACACATTCATATTTAGTATGTACCAAGAGATTGAGGGATTTTCCCAGAATCACAGGATGTTGAGCCGAAGCTGAGACTCGAACCTGGTTCAACAGTTGCGGTTACGCCACATCCTCTCCCCTAGAGATGTAAGACTTTAACGCTTCCTCTAGCTGGAGGTAAATTGGGTACCCAGTTGGAGCGCAGCATTTGCCCAGATCCTGGGACACCATTAACAAACAACCCCGCCCACGCAGGGCCTAGTAATCGCCACAGTCTCTGCATATGACACCTTTCTAAATGCAGGTGTAAATGTATACATTTTTCAAAAATGTTCTCTTTTATTCTGTTTTTAAATTAGTTTCCGATGCCGCACTTCTTTATAATGCTCCCTTTCATCTAAAATCTCCACGTTAATACATTCTACGACATCCAACAGGTCACACAAAGAGGAGGGTGTGCACTTGTTCCCCACCACAACTGTGAATATATGATTCAGGGCTGGCATGACTACCCACAATGCAAAGCATTAAAAGCATTAATAAATACTGTTCCCACCGCCTGGCAATAAATGCCTAGAGTGCCCATTTTTCAGGTAAATGCGTGAATCGCGGGGTTAAGGCCACTTCCTCCACATTTGTCAAACGTCTTTGAGAAAATCCATTAGCACTTGAGGCAGTAGGGTGGGGTGTGAGGCGGAGGGGGCGTCGAGCCCCGGATTAATGACGCTGAATCAGCCGCCTGCAGAAAGGAATAAGCTGCCGCAGTGCGCACCTTTACAACTGGCTTCGCTTGAAATTCTAAAGCACGCGTGCAGGCTTTTTATTTTTCTATAAAGAAATGTGTTTTTTTAACCTGGTAAATACTTATCAGCCAGCATAGGGTGAAGGAAGCATGACTTGCCTTGAGCCCTAATGCAAGCAGGAACAAAAACAGAAGTCGTGCTGCCCCCACCAGCTGGGTTGAAGAAAACAGCTCTACTTGGGGCCTCATTTATGAAAAGTGTTGCATCGCTGTGTGGAAACAGCGATGCAAAACTTTTCAGTGTGCCCTCCTTTCAACACCATTGATGCGCCGTATTTACTGTATGCAGTGGTCGAAGTGGGAAATAACAAGTAGGGGAACTGTGGGTGGAGAATCAGGGGGCAGGAATAACCAAAGATTGAATCAGTGGGCGGAGTCAGGGGTGTGGCTAGAAATAGCAAAACATTTCAATTTTTAGTACGTTTAGCATTTCACTGACCAGTTACAGCTTATAACGTTATTTAATTAAAACAATGGATAAACATGTTTATTTGAGGTTTAATTCAGGAAAAAGCAAACACTTATAGGGAATACAGGTTTATGTAAAGTGTGTGAAATATAAGCAGGAACAACATGTTACCTTAACCCTTTCGTTGCTGCCGTCGGCACACAAGGTGCTCCATGCATAGCCCGGTTCAAACCAGTTGCTGGGGCACTCCAGCCACAGCTCTGGCGCGAAACTGGACAAACGGAAAGGGGTGTAACCACCCCCTTCCCAGGTTCCACCCATAGGAGGGACCTAGCAGGTAATCCAGCATCTTAGTTTAGTATAAAGTTAGGAGCTGTGTCTAGAGACTTTAGATTTATCCTGGAAAGAAACTCTGAAACGAAACTCTTGGACCTTCGACGTTCCATATCGACTGGAAGACTGAAGACATCTCCCTTGTGGTCAAGGAGTGACCACCCTGTGCAAACAGGCACCAACAGTAACTTGCCAGTTTGCTTTGTCGACGCTCCCGCTAGAACCCGAAGAATTAGCGATGCAGGAACTGGACTTCCAGACTTCTCTGACTCCGACCCACATCCACAGCAAAACTGAGACCAGTGGCGGACACGAAAGACGTGGGACCGGATATCCTGGACTACCTGCTTTTTGCTACCTGTGCAGCTTCTGAGGTACCCTTGAAGTTGTGCATTAGGGTTTGAGAAGCCCCAGACGCGCGTAGCATTTGCACTGAAGCTCAGCCCTCCACACTCCACGAGTGCCGCGTGGGGCCTGTGCCCATATTTCAGCTCAATGTGTCTTCGCGGTTGCTAGCCCGTTGGCTAGTAGGCCCTCTGAAGACATCTTTGTAAAACTACACTGCTTGCCTGGTTGCTCCGGGCTTGCTCCAGCTTCTCTGTGAACTGTGAACTGAAGCCAATCTTCCCATCCTGCGTGGATTGCATTTGCCAAGGTTTGTTGGGTCCAATCTGGATACCGACACCGCCAACAGCTAGATCCGTCATGGGACAGCTCGACTCCAGCTCCTGGTCATCGTTGACGCCTCCTGGTCCTCGTGGCTGCAGAGACAAGCTTCACCTCTTCACCTGATTGCATCTCGACATCGCCTGGTTCCTTCCTGGTCCCTTCCTGGTCACTAGCTAGTGACCCAGACTCTGTCCCCTCTGCTTTCAGGTTCTTCTCGACTCCAATCTACCCTTGAATCCACCGGACACTTTTCCCCTGTTTGTCTGCAGCACTTTCTTGCAGCTCTCCATAGGAAACAGCGACGAAACCCGACACGAAAGAACACCTATGCACCCGGCTTCCCTGGGTGAGGTAACTCAAGTACTCCGGTGCTCCCGTGGGTATTAACTATCCAAGTGTCCTAGTTTAACAGGGTTTTCCCGTAGTCCATCCGGAAGTGTCCAAAATCTACTACTTCGTAACTTTTACGTTCCCATTGAAACTCTATGGTAACCTGCGTGTGTTTTTATACACTGCACACGCTTCCCGTGGGCCTCCTACTTCCAATCCCTTGGTTGCTCAGTGTAGCCCCAGCGATTTACTAGGCCCTAGGCCTACTCACCTTTCCTGAAGTGGTTCTTATACCACTTATTCAGTATATGGTTCGTGAGGCCCCTAGGGCAGAATTGTATTTGTGCAACTTATAGTATGCTTATTGAGTAACTTGTGCTGTATCTCGAACTCTGACCTCATAAAGAGTGCAGAGGGGTTGTGTTAGTAATAAATACATATATATTTGATATATACCGTGTGTGGTGTCCTTTCATTTGGTATTCAAGGGATTATATATGGTAAAACAGCTGGCTTCACATGCTCTCTGAAGTTTTAGCCTAAAACTGCTTTGTTCATGCTACCACTAGGATAGCTGGTCTATAAGGTTGACTTTACAACCATCACCATAAGGGTTGTTTGGACTGGTGCAAGGTGCCCACTAGAATAGTGGACATCATATATCAGGCCAACTTCTCACACTGCCTCGTTCACTACTCCTGCCCCGTTCACTACACCTGCCCCGTTCACTACACCTGCCCCGTTCACTACACCTGCCCCGTTCACTACACCTGCTCCGTTCACTGCTCCTGCCCCGTTCACTGCTCCTGCCCCGTTCACTGCTCCTGCCCTGTTCACTGCTCCTGCCCCGTTCACTGCTCCTGCCCCGTTCACTGCTCCTGCCCCGCTCACCGCTCCTGCCCCGCTCACCGCTCCTGCCCGGTTACCGCTCTTGCTCATGCCTAATCACCGCTCCTGCCCCATCACTTCTCCTGCTTCGTCACCTCTCCTGCCCCGTCACCTCTCCTGCCCCGTCACTCCTCCTGCCCGGTCACCTCTCCTCTCCTGCCCTGTCACGTCACCTGCCCGTCATGTCACCTGCCCGTCATGTCACCTGCCCGTCACGTCACCTGCCCGTCACTTCTTCTGCCCGGTCACTTCTTCTGCCCGGTCACTTCTCCAGTCCGTCACTTCTCCTGCCCGGTCACTTCTCCTGCCCGGTCACCTCTCCTGCCCTGTTGCCTCTCCTTCCCTGTCACTTCTCCTGGCCCGTCACTTCTCCTGTCCTGTCACTTTTCCTGCAACGTTGCTCCTGCCCCATTCACTGCTCCTGCCCCATTCACTCCTACTGCCCCATTCACTCCTACTGCCCCATTCACTCTTACTGCCCCGTTCACTGATCCTGCCCCGTTCACTGATCCTGCTCGGTTCACTGCTCCTGCCCCGTTCACTGCTCCTGTCCGTTCACCGCTCCTGCCCGGTTACCACTCCGGCTCATGCCTAATCACCGCTCCTGCCCCATTACTTCTAATGCTTCGTCACTTCTCGTGCCCGTCACCTCTCCTGCCCATCACATCACCTACCTGTCATGTCACGTGCCTGTCACTTCTTGTGCCCACTCACCTCTCCTGCCCTGTTGCCTCTCCTTACCAGTCACCTCTCCTGCCCTGACACCTCTCCTGCCCTGTCACCTCTCCTGCCCTGTCACCTCTCCTGCCCCATCACTACTCCTGCCCCATCACTGCTCCTGCCCCATCACTGCTCCTGCCCCGTCACTGCTCCTGCCCCGTTCACTGCACCTGTCCTTTCAACGCTCCTGCCCCGTCACCTCTCCTGCCTCGTCACCTCTCCTGTCCTTTCACTTCTCCTGCCCAGTCACCTCTCCTGTCCAGTTACCTCTCCTGCCCAGTCACCTCTCCTTTCCTGTTGCCTCTTGTGCCCCGTCACTGCTCCTGGTCTGTCACTTTTCCTGCCTCGTCACATTTCCTGCCCCGTCACCGCTCCTGCTCGTTCACTGCTCCTGTCCGGTCAGCACTCCTGCCCGATCACCGCTCCAGCCCCATCACTTCTCTTGTCCCATCACTACTCCTGCCCCGTTCACTGCTCTTGTCCATTCACTGCCCCTATCCGTTCACTGCTCCTGCCCATTCCTAATCACCGCTCCTGTCCCTTCACTTCTCCTGCCCCATTACTTCTCCTGCCCCGTCACCTCTACTTTACTTTCACCTCTCCTGTCCCATCACTGCTCCTGACACGTCACCTCTCCTTCCCCGCCACTTCTCCTGCCTGTCACTTCTCCTGCCTGTTACTTCTCCTGCCCACTCACCTCTCCTGCCCTATTACCTCTCCTTTCCTGTCGCCTCTTCTGTCCCGTCACTGCTCCTGCCCAGTTCACTCTGTGTACAAAATTGACAAGATACACAAGGTGGCAAATTACCCAAAGTACTCTGTTTGGGGAAAGCTCCTCTGTAATCACTAACTCCAATCTCACTGGCACATGACATGCTAAAGGCAGACGGTGGGGCATTGTTTTTCGAAAGGGGGTCATCAGCCTCAATCGGAAACTAAAGCATTTTCAATCAGAAACTAAAGCATTTTCAATATTATATACAACAAAGCCATAGTTGTATGAATGTAGTATATTTATCTTTTCCAACCAACAACCTTTGACAAAGCCAATAGTCCTGGCTTGTTGTAGGTGTAAAGTTACTTGTTGTGTTATATATGTGGAGGCAATAACAGAAGCAGCAAAATACAAGTCGGGCAGCACATTACGCTGGGCACGTATTTTTAGCATAAATGTTTTAAGCCTCATCCTTAATTATACTGACCACGTCCCTTTGAGAGCCCCCAAGTTTTTTCATCCCACTTAAAGCCCTGTCCCAATTGTGCTGTGAGTGATGGAAGGTTATGAAAAGTTGGGCGTATGGGTGTCAAGGGGGATCATATTGTCAGAGCCACTGTAGCGTCACAACGAGCGATTCCCCAGTACACAGGCCCTTTACGAGGAGATTGAGACAAATAGTTTTTCTCAGTCTCTTTAGATTGTACTGGGTTGCCTTCCTGAGGAACAGAGCAAAAAATGTCAGTGCATCAGTGAAAAAAATGTGATTAACCCTATACACAGAAAAGGCATTTTTTTCAGGCCTTCTCACATAACATGACACAATCATTGTATTGTAATTGCATTTATATAGTGCTTAATACCCCCAACGAGGCGTAGAAGCGCTCATTCAGGGAAAGCTCCTCTGTAATCACTAACTCCAATCTCAGTGGCACATGACATGCTAAAGGCAGACGGCGGGCGCATTGTCATTCTAAAGGGGGTAATCAGCCTCAATCGGAATGACAATGGCCTGCCATCAGCCTGTGAGAGCTCAGGGAGGGGCTGCTGCAGCCTCTGGAGTACAACAGAGAAGTGCGAGCAGCCCCTGAAAGCTGAAAAAAAAAAGTTATCGTTTTTATTAGGTAGAACTATTCTTGCCGTCCCGGGATGCTTTTGTGAAAGCAAGAAGTAGGGGAACGGACTGGAATAATTTCTAGAAGTAGGGGCACGCCGTGCCCTTCCGTCCCCGCCCACTTCTACCACTGACTGTATGGCGTTCCATGGCGCAAGGATTTAGAGATGCGTCATTATTTCTGAGGTATCTGTATGCGAAAAAGTGGTGCATTGCTTGGGTGTGTCTGAAAACAGACGCAACTCTAGCAATGTATTCTTTCGTGAAAGGGCATGCATCACTCCTTACTCCTGTTGTGAGGCAGACATAAGGATTTGATGCAGTGGCGTCCTAGAAGGGTCGCAGTGACATCTCATAGATTACACTATTCTGCTACAAGCTTTTTCTGCCCCGGAACGCTCACCTTGCATACATTATACCTGTTGCAGGTATGATAATGTAGTGCAGGGATTTACAAAGTGACGCATCTGCCTAGATGTGTCACTTTCTAAATATGGCGCAGTGTGGCACATATTTTACGGTAAACATCCTTTACAACGCAACTTTTACCACGCAGTGCCTTTATGACGCAACTTTTACAATGCAAACTATTACAACGCATAGCGCTGGGGGTGCTCTAGTATAGGGGATAGGTTTAATATACTATCCAACACCTTCCATACTATCCACGGGGACTGGAGTTGGAATAGTAAATTAAACTATTCACTATCCAGCACCTAAAAGCACTATGCGTTGTAAAGGTATGCGTTGTAAAACTTGCGATGTAAAGGTAGGCGTTGTAAAAGTATGCGTTGTAACGTCATACATCCCATATTTTACGCCACTGCAGCATCACAAAAAGTGATCCAAAGACGGCATAAGGGCCTCATATATAAGGCCCTGAGTATACAAAGGGCCCCACATAACCATGTTCCCTGTATCACAGCACCTACTGCGCAACGGATAGCTACATCTCTGAACCAGCAATATAATGTGCTACATTATATGAGTGTCTTAACCCCTAACTGTGAGAACATCCATGGTCGATTATGACAAACCCACCTCACTCCATGTTATCAATGGTTCCATTCATGATTCAGGGCTTTCATTAGACAACCAGGGGCTAGATGTAGGTAAATCTATTTTACCACTTCTTAAATACCGAATTTTACCGATTCGGTATTTAAGAAGTGGTGAAATAGAGGGGGGGAGATGTAGGTAATTCCAGATGTGGAATTACCGAATCGGTAATATTCGGTATTTACCGATTCGGTAAATACCGAATCGGTATTTCCTATTGATTCCTATGGGCTGTGAAGCCCATAGGAATCAATGGGAAATACCGAATTCTGCAAGGGTGCAGGGGGTGTCACTTTGACACCCTCTGGCACCCCAAATATTGACATGTGCGCCATGTGGCACACAGACATGCCCTAAGGGCATGTCTGTCTGTCACATGGCATAGGTGTGCATGCACACATGTGCATGCACACCTGAATTCGGTATTTTAACACCCAATTGGATTGGGTGGTAAAATACCGAATTTGTAGGGCCTTTGGGACTCAGAAGAGTCCCACCTACATGTGAGATTTACCGAATCGGTAAAAATACAGATTCGGTATTTTACAGAATCGGTACCGATTCTGTAAAAATGTGTCCCTACATCCCAAAAACCCATTTACCGGTCGGTAACGGCCGAAATCGGCCGTTACCGGTCGGTAAATGGCTCCTACATCTGGCCCCAAGTGCATTATTTGTTTTTTTGTGTAACTTTTTGAGCGCACGAATACACGGATGTGTATTGGCGCTGAGACTCAAGTAAGCCCAAAAGTACCATAAGCTAGTTCTGGAAAAAACAGGTTTTAAGACTATTTCTGAATGAGGCTAGTGAACTTGCAGACCTAATATGCATTGGAAGCATATTCCATAGTTTGGCCGTGCCATATCCAAAGCTTTGGCCCGCCCCCCCACCCCAACTGGTGATGCAAATCCTAGGAACCATCATAAGCCTAGTACCCGTAGAACGTAACTGTCTACCAGGATGATACCAACAGAAAATATTTTTGGGGTACGCAGGTCTCATATCATTCATATCTTTATAGGCTAAGCATAGCGTCTTAAACTTGACACGACTTGGTACAGGGAGCCAGTGGAGTCTCTGAATTTCCTTAGAGACTGATTCGTGTTTAGGCAGATTTAGTAAGAGTCTTGCGGCTGAATTTTGTACTATCTGCAGTTTTTTAGATGTTTCTGTTTGTCGTAGTCTTTGGCTGTTTGTTATCATTGACTTCATTAGACTAGCACACCTGACAGCAATGATATGTGTGTTAAATGATAAATCTGAAGGGAGTGTGCAGTTCCTGGCTGGACGTGGGGAAAGACAGGTCTTTCTTCGTGATGGCCTCACACACCACGAGGGATGTCATGCTTCATCATCGGGCGATAGCCCCTCGTCAGGCCGGCGCTGCAATGCCTGATGGGCTCCCAAAATCGGGGCTTTTTGTCGAGGATGTTTTGAAGAAGCGGTTAGATGCTTGCAGGTGTGGGGGCTGGGTAGTGCACGGGGGTGAGATAAGTAAAATAGGTCTGGAGCAGCTTAATATTTTAGGTAGCTCTAGCCTGGTTAAAAAAATGTGCGAGTGCCCCTATGTGGGAATAATGTTCCGAAAGGGTTATCAAAGTGTAGATGGTCAACATGTTTCGCGCCCAGTTTGCCCCTAACGGGTCAATTGGCACTTCATCAGGACCGAGAAAACAAAGTGTGAAAGGTGCACTACCGTCTGGTATTGAGATTCTGTGACTTAAATTACAAGATATGGTAGGGAGTACCCTAGTAGGCTTGTACTGGGGAGCACTGTAGACTCCTAGTTACATAGCCTAAGGCTGACAGGGAAAAAACCAGAGCACGTCGTTGCTCCGGTCGAGGTGTAGGCAGTCAACTAGCATTCGTCCTACCCTTGCTCTGGGTCCCGTTAAATGATAAACTCTGAGCATAGTGACATTGTGTGAAGTGTGAACCGCAGCCCCTTTTTATATTCCAAGACTCGGACAGCACACAGTTCTGTTAAGGGACCTCAATTCGCACTTAAGCTCTTCTGCTAGTCCAGAACCAGTTCCACCAATATCTCTGCCAATGCACCACAGTTCTTGCCTACAATGCACCCTGCAATCCTTGTAGTTATTCCAGCACTGTACCTGGGCGTGGCTCTGTAGTTTTTCTTTTTTCAAGAGGACATTTTGGTGGGTGGGCAATCTTTGGACAACCATTGCAGTAGCTTGGTTTGAGCGGATTTGATTTCTGTGGGAAAAGCGTAGTTTTAGTGTTGAATCCCTACAATGTCTTTAGACAAGAGATTACTGCTGCATGACTGAATGAATGATTTAACTTGATAAGGCACACAGATCACCCCAACCGGGATATATTGACGCAGCAACAGTACAGTAAAGCCAGAAAGAGACCAGGTCTAAAACAATGCCATTTTTAGTGCTTTCCTGAATGTGTGATAGTCTGGACTGATTCTAACAGAGAGTGGCAGTTTATTCCAGAGGGTGGGGGCCAGCCAAATAAGAAAAAGACTTTCCACCTCATCTAGATCGACGAATGCGTGGGACCAACAGTAACTCTTTCTCCCTGGAGCACAGGCTTCTATTGCTGTTGGCCTCAGTTTTTATAGACATCACCAAGTACCAGATTGTAAGAAGAAACTTGTTTATTCCATAGGCATGACAGAATTTCACTCGCAGTTGTTGAAGGTTTCAGAAAAGATGGTTGATCTAAGAGCACTGTGGAAGAAAGAGCAGAGTGCCAATTCTGCCCACGTGTCAGGAAGAATCCTGGCAGCTGCTCTGACAGCCAGATTGCCTGTTCTAAACGGTGTTGTTGCAGTTGCAGGCACCATTGGTGGCAGGGCCATGGAGCTGTTTTAGCAAAGGTGAATAATGCAAGAGAGGCGCTAATTCGATTTGTGTTAAAGTTGCCAAAGCCAAGGGAGGTGGTGATTAGGTATTCATAAAGGTTGCCAAGTGGTTTAAACGTGAGATATTCCACCACTGGAGAGAGACACTGGAAGTTGGGTGGGCGGGCAACCACGATTTTTTGGTTGTTTCTTTCGATGACCGTTATGGATGGCTGGACTGATGACAAATCATGGATGCTATATTCTTCAGCAAAGACTTTGATGTAGCTCGCACTTGCAGGTGGGCCACACAATTGGCAAGTTGTTTGTATGAATTAGTGTATTGTCATAGTTATTGAAGGGCAACAGATTGGCTTCATTGGTTGTGAGAAGAGGAGGAGTAAGAGGTAAAGATGGAAGTTTTAGCGTTGCACAAAGGAGTTGTATGTGAGGAAAAAGGGAAAAACAAATGTATTGAAGACCTTGATTTAAATAAGTCTATGGTACTTACAAATGAAGGTTGGCCAATTAGCCTTAGTGGCAAGTGTTTTTTAAAAGAGTTAGAAAATATGTGATTGGTAAAATAGGAACTGAGGTAAGTAAGTAGTATTTTTTAAGGTTGATCAGGATATTAATGTAGGGGGAGTTGACCAGTGTGACTCCTTAGAGCTATCTTCGGACAAGGCAAACAAAGCAGTGGGTGAGAGAAGGCAGTTGTTGGTCAAGAGTGGACAGAGTAGTAGACTAGATGTAAGCAGTTGTTTACCTGGAGTGAAATGTGTTGGAATGAAGCCATGATATGTTCATTTCCGCTGCATTTGCTGATTTTGCTTTAGAGAAGACTATGTCTGAAAAGGTTTGGACATAAGAGCGTGTAGGGCAGGAGATCCTTGGTAAGTCACTGTGGTTACAGAATATGGGCGAATCTGTGTCACTTCAAGCTAGATTCACAAGAACCTGTGTTTAAACTTGTGGATGAAGTTTGCTAGAGGGAAGGTTATCTAACTAAACTCATGACCGAGCCGTATAATGAAGTTCAATTAACTTTATGTGGGATGAGAGCTGGTATATAGCACAAAACCTCTTTCTGTCCTCCTGAAGCAAATGGAATTGTGGAGAGATTTCATAGTACCACGACGGACATCGCCTGAATCGCGTCTGGAAGTGATTTGGATCAGGTGATTATTAATATGAGGCCTGGGTTGTGCAGTTACTGGCTCACGTTGCAGGTAATGGCTGGAGAGGTACTTTTTGAGTTTCTTACTAAAGTATTCCAGTTTCACATATCTGCACCATTTGGTTGATTAGAGCAGACTCATTGGTTGCAGAGATTGGGATGTTCAAGGAGAGAGTGATATGGATGCAAGGAAGAGCTATGGAAGTTTATAATGGTCATGGGTGTCACCAAATTAAACACCCTAAATTGGGCTCATTGGCATACCAAGACTAAGAACTCAGGGCTATATTATCAAGAACGACGATAACATTATCGCCGCTTTAGCGGCAGGAAACTGCCGCTAAAGCGGCGATAAGGGGCTTGATAATATGCCCTTGTGAATTCCCATAGAAGCCCAGATTCTGGTGTGCAGGACATCAAACCTGGGCTTCTATGGGAATTCTCAAGGGAATAATATCAAGCCCCTTATCGCCGCTTTAGCGGCAGCTTTCTGCAGCTAAAGCGGCGATAATGTTATTGCTGTTCTTGACAATATGGTCCTCAGTCCTACAAATTTGATGATGAGACTTTGGGCTCATAAACATTTGCATATTAAGTGCTCATTGACTCAACAGTGGCCAAAACAAGCAGAGATGTTGGCTTCATAGAACATTATAGAGGAGCGGCATTCAACTCCTACGCTGTGGGATCAAGCAGCTATACAGCCTAGCTATACATGTGAGTGAAACAGTAATACAAACCGCGTGAGTGTGACATAGTGCATGAGAGTGCCTGTAGAGTGAATGAGAAGGCCACTAGTTAACCCTGTGTTAATCAGAGGTACTCTTCCTTCTCTGTTCAGATTTTTGGGAACATCCTCTCTGACATCTTCACCCTCTAGAAGGCGCAGAGTAGAGGGAACCAGTAGACTCTATTTTATTTGCTCCACACCCCCATTCCCTTGGCTGGGTTCCTGTAGATTAATATTGCTGTTCTCCTAGCAGACCACTGAAGGGAGTGGTTGGACTGTCATCAGACATCACCCCCGCTGGCCCAAGATCTCAGGTTAGTGCAATCTGTTGTGTGTGTTGGTATCTGGCAATAATACAATGAAGGCAATTAGGGGTGTATTTGTAGAGGTTGGAAGCTGGGTATGAATAAAACAGCCAAGTGGGGTCAAGGCAGGGGTTTTCATGCCTTAATGAAACTTATCAGAGCTGGTCAAATATCTTGAAGAGTGCTGGCTTGAAAAGTGTGGAACCATAGTTGTGTTTTCATATCTACCAGAATTTAAAAAGACATGTACAGACTCAAGATGGCTGGCCTCTCTCTTTCCTTTGTCTTGTGATTGTCTGAATTCAGTCTTTGAAAATTAGCTAACAATAGTTGGAACTCCTGGCATAAGAGATAAACTTGCGCAACTATTGTAGTTTACATAATAGTTTTGCTGTTTATTGTCCTCGGTTGTATTTTTGTGCATGTTTTCAGAGGAGTTTGTTCGTTTTGTATGTTTTAGTATATTTATTTGTATACAAAAGGTGTGCGGTTTGTTGTTTAGGTGTAATGATAGATGGAGGAAGGACCTACTTTTCATGTGCTGGTGTAAGTAAAATATTGTAGGTCACATTCTCTATTCTAGAATTGATATTAAGGTCCTCATTATGATTTTGGCAGACAGGGTTACTCCATCACAAATGTGGCGGATGTCGAGTTCGAAAAATTACAATTCCATCATGTCCTATGGAACTAGTAATACGGCTGGCAGGATATATGTCACATTTGTGATGGAGTATCCCATCTGTCAAGATCGTAATCAGGCCCTATGTCCATACGATGTGGCAGCCGCGGGGTGCTCTTGATGTGTAATGGGCTTTCTCTAAAATTCTACACCAAAAATGCATTTTCCCTTGACATCCTGCGTTGTGGACAATTTACAGTTCAATTTAAAAGAACAGCTTGAAAGAAAAATTGGGGTCAGGAATGACCCTTGATTTCTGACCTGATGTTGAGATGGAGAGAGATCCCCTGCATGACTCTGGAAAGCACGAGTCCTTGCCTGGAATTCACAATAGCAAGTTGTAGCTTTTTGACCCCTGCCTCAGTACACAAGGCAATCATGCATGTGCACTGGAGATACTTTTGCAACATGGATTCAAGCCCTAAACATGACTTTGTGGCCTAGACGTGTATCCTATGTGTGTATCATCTTCAAGTGTTGTTACCTTCAGCTCAGCGGGCTGTAGATATCTGACGGTGGCTGTAGCAATAACATTAATAATCGCAAGACAGGGCATTTTACCTGTAAGTGCCAGAGAAAATCACCTACCGGCCTCTCCCACCTTTATCTAATGTGGTCTGTTAGTTCCCTGCAGTCCGATCCGTTGCCTATCGTTGTTACACACAGTTAGGGTGGTGGGTTTGGTGTCTGGGCCCACGGAAGAATCAAAAGTGTGAACACTGTGTTTCCATTGCAACCTCTGTGACTGGTGCTGATGGTACCTCCACTGACCTGAAGATCTGCACCAGGCGCCAAAACCTCCAACTGCATACAAGCTGTTGGGACAGGAGCCAGGCTGTGCTCCAAGGGCTCTATGGTGGACGCCGCAAAGGTAGCGTGTTGCAGCTGTGACACCCAAAAGCCACAGGGTGAAGAGGAGAGAGCAAAGCCTGTATTTCCAGAAGGGGAAGGATACTAAACACAGGCCCCCGACCAAGTCAATCACCCTCTGCCATTTTCTAGACCCACTACAAACTACCTGGGGGATCTCAGACGAATTGGAGGCTGTGGGACAATAAATATTTTTCGCACGCTATCCCATAGGGGTAGCCCTACTGCTTTTAGACCTACCGGCTGCATTTTATACTGTCCACCACTAGACACTACTGCATAGTATCAATCATTGCAAAATGCGTTTACATTTTCTAAAATTGATTGGCTCATATCTCAGAGACAGACAAAACTTGGCATTCCTACCCCCTTTTATAACTGCTCCTCACACCCAACATTGTGGTGTATCTCCGGGGTTCTGTATGTCTTCTATAACCCCTAATGGGACATGAGCAGATCATTCAACCTTACTTGATACAACTGAGGATGTGATACACTAATTATTCTTTACATTAATGACTTAAAAGGTGCTTACATGTCAACATGGCAACACATCTTCTTCTACCTTGGATGGCAACAAAAACTCACAATTGTGTTCTTCAAAGTCGACTTTTCCAATAGCCTATACCTTGGTGCCACTGTTTCAGAAAAAGCAAAATACAACAAATCCAAAAGGTTGCAGCAAGACTTTGCCATTACCTTCTACAAAGAACATATGACAAGAGTCCTGGAAAAACTACACCGTCTACCTGTAGCTAGATGATTAATGTCCAAGGCACTTTACATCATCCACAGAGCCTTACAAGGAAGATGACCACTGTACCTCCAAATTAAATGTAAGCAATACAAACAAAATTGAACACTGTGCGCCAGGTTAGCACCATAGATTCCTGTATCACTGTACAATAGGAAATCTGAAAAACATTGCAGAATAAGACAAGCATTTTGCGCTAAGAAATTAGTGCCAAATGCCCACTTCACCCCGCCACGGAGTTCAATGGAATCTCGTGGAAGTGTAATGTGTGTGTGTGAATATACCTATATATATAGACAAACATATTTATATACTTAAGGAATTTCATTCAAGAATAAAGTGAGAAAATGCATTAACACATGAGTGATTGAACTACAATGACTATAATTCCATGGGCCATGTGAATATGGGCTGTTGAAACAACTACATTGTCCAAAATGCAATGTGAGGATAGAAAAAGAGGCAGGCGTACTACAGCCATGATACTTATGGATAAGACACTGATGGTGGTTTATTGGAGAGTGACCACGACAAATTTTGTTTTACAATCTTTGAACTGAGTTCTGGAGAACTTATTGTACTAGGGTAACTAATCATCCCATTTCCTATAAGTTTCTTCGGCTTGTAAGTGTTTGTAAGTGTTTGTCCCATGTCCTGCCGTCTGCCATCCCCAAAGGTTAGATCAGAGCCAGGGGTGCGTGGGAGTTGGGGGGCACCACTCACTTAGAAGCCAGAATTAGAGATTCGGCTTCCCCAGGTTAAGTAAGGAATGGCGCAAGCAAGGAATGCAGTGTACCAACAAGCTATGGGGAAGGGGCATCTACGTCTCACAACCGGCAGCCACTTCAAAGACTTGCTTTGACACATTGGCAGGACTTAGATGGGAAGGGGAGGGTATGTAACCTTACTGCTTTTCGGGAATTCCCTGTTGGATTCTTGAAAGGCAGTGAAAATGCAACCCGCCCATACTAAAAGCATGAACAAAGGGGAGAAGGAGCAGGGCACCAATAATATTATGGCAAGAAGTTGTTTTGTCTCAGTAGCTGATGCACAGAACATGCAAGCTGATCCAATTCGCAAGCTCAGCCCAGGTGGGAGATGTGGCACACAGAAATGCAAGTCATAATGACACAACCAGAGGGTGAATAACAAAGGCGAGGGATATTATGTTGACAGAGAACATTCAATTTTAAGAGCAGGCATGGATAGGGAGTGCTATGGCATCAGGCAGCCCTTTTTGAAATAAAGATGAGTCAAGCATGGTCACTGAAAATGGAAGGCCACTCTGAGCGCCTGACTACCTGAAGCATGGATGCCAGAAGTGGATGCCTGAAGACGAATGAAACAAAACCACCCTAAGGGATGCATCCTGGTGGCCCTGAGAACCCGGACCTACTCCTATTCCCACTGCCCAGGCTAGCAACCTAGACATCATTCTGGACAAAAAGCTAACCATGACGACTTAGGTCAATTCCGTCTCTCCTCCTGCTTCTTCATCCTCTGCATGCTTCCTAAGATTTTAAAATGGCTACCTCAAAGCTCAGCCACCTAGGTTCTCTGAATGAATCAGTACCCACATCTGCCAATATGTTAGAACTTCCAAGCAAGCTCAATGTAAGAAGTGAGCACCAAGAGCATGCTGCCAGGGCAGCCTCCAGAGCGATTTTCTTGCATATATTATTTTCTCATATTTTCATGGTAAAATATTTAATCAATCAATCAATCAATCAATCAATTAGAGTACTTGTATAGCGCGCTACTTACCCGTGAGGGTCTCAAGGCACTGAGGGGAGGGGCTGCCGCTACTGCTCGAAGAGCCAGGTCTTGAGGAGTCTTCTGAAGGCGAGTAGGTCTTGGGTCTGCCGTAGGTGGGTAGGGAGGGTGTTCCAGGTCTTGGCGGCGAGGTAGGAGAAGTATCTGTCGCCTGAGGTTGTTCGTTGGATGCGAGGGACAGCGGCGAGGGTGAGGCTGGTGGAGCGGAGCTGGCGGGTGGGGGTGTAGAAGCTGAGTCTGCTGTTCAGGTAGGCTGGTCCCGCGTTGTGGAGTGCTTTTTGTGCGTGGGTGAGGAGCTTGAAGGTGATCCTCTTGTCGACGGGGAGCCAGTGTAGGACTCTCAGGTTCGGGTTGATGTGGCTGCGGCGGGGGACGTTGACGATCAGTCGGGCAGAGGCGTTTTGAATGCATTGTAGTAGTCGTAGGTGTTTGGATGGGATTACTGCGTAGAGTGCGTTGCCATAGTCCAGTCTGCTGCTGACGAGGGCCTGTGTCACCGTTCTTCTTGTTTTGGTCGGGATCCACTTGTAGATCCTGCCGAGCATGTGGAGGGTGTTGTAGCAGGAGAAGGAGACGGCATTGACCTGTTTAGACATGGAGAGGGAGGAGTCGAGGATGAATCCTAAGTTGCGTGCATGGTCGGTGGGTGTTAGTGCTGTTCCCAGTGTGGTCGGCCACCAGAAGTCGTCCCAGGCTGAGGGGGTGGGTCCGAGGATGAGTACCTCCGTCTTGTCTGAGTGTAGCTTCAGACGGCTGTTGCTCATCCAGTCGACGACGGCCTTCATTCCCTCATGGAGGTTGGTTTTGGCGGTGTGCGGGTCCTTGGTGAGGGAGAGGATGAGCTGGGTGTCGTCGGCGTAGGAGATGATGTTGAGGTCGTGTTGGTGGGCCACTTGTGCAAGGGGGGCCATGTCGATGTTGAACAGTGTCGGGGTGAGCCCTGGGGGACGCCGCAGATGAGGTTAGTGGCTTCGGATCTAAAGGGCGGGAGGCGGACGCTCTGGGTTCTGCCGGAGAGGAAGGACGTGGTCCAGTCAAGGGCCTTCTCTTGGATTCCGGCTTCTAGGAGGCGTGTCTTTAGAGTGCGATGGTAGACCGCGTCGAAGGCGGCTGACAGGTCCAGGAGGATGAGGGCTGATGTTTCGCCGTTGTCTAGTTGGTGCCTGATGTCGTCTGTGGCAGCGATGAGGGCTGTCTCTGTGCTGTGGTTTTGTCTGAACTCTGACTGGGGTGGGTCCAAGATGTTGTTGTCTTCCAGGTGGTGGGCCAGTTGCATGTTGATGATTTCTTGATGACCTTCGCCGGGAACGGGAGCAGGGAAATGGGCTGGAGGTTCTAGAGGTCCTTGGGGTCCGCCTTGGGCTTCTTGAGGAGGGTGTTGATTTTGGCGTGTTCCCAGCTTTCTGGGAATGTCGCTGTTTCGAAGGAGATGTTGATGACCTTCCGTAGTTGGGGTACGATGGCTGCGTCTGCTTTGTTGAATACGTGGTGTTGACACGGGTCTGACAGAGATCCTGAGTGGATCGAGTTCATGACCTTGCGTGTCTCGTCGTCGTTGACGTTGAACCAGAAGGTCAGGCTGTTGGCGCTGGTGGTGTTCACAGGTGAGGTGGGGTCTGGCATAGTCGGGCGGTTATGGTGTTGAAGCTGTCATGGCTGTCAGCGATCTTCCGGTGGAAGAAGATGGCTATTAAGTTGCATAGTTCTTGTGAGGGCGGTATGTCGTTGGCGTTGGCGCTGGGGTTGGAGAGTTCCTTTACGATTCTGAAGAGCTCTTTGCTGTCGTGTGCGTTGTTATCCAGGCGGTCTTTGAAGGAGGTTCTCTTGGCTAATCTGATGAGGTGGTGATGTCTGCGGGTGGCGTCCTTGTGGGCTGCGTGGTTGTCCAGAGTGTGTTCGTGGAGCCATATCTTCTCCAGTTTTCGGCATGCACGTTTGGAGGTCTGCAGCTCGTCGGTAAACCAGGTGGCTCTCTTGCTGGTGTGGTTTTTGGAGGGTTCCTTGAGTGGGGCAAGGGTGTTGGCGCAGTCATCGATCCACTGTCTGAGGTTGTGGGTTGCGGTGTCTGCGTTGGTGGGGCCGGTGGGTGGGTTTTGGGCGAGGGTGGTGATCAGCTGGTCTTTGGTGACTTTGCTCCAGCAGCGGCGAGGTAGCTGTTGGGTGCGGTGGTGTGTGGTTGGTTTCTTGAAGGTGAAATGGATGCAGCGGTGGTCGGTCCAGTGGAGTTCGGTGGTGTGGTTGAAGGAGACTTGGGTGCCTGTGGAGAAGACGGGGTCCAGTGTGTGGCCGGCGGCGTGGGTGGGTGCGGTGACAAGTTGTCTGAGGACGAGGTTGTCGATCAGGGTGGCGGAGTTGGCGTCGTTGTTGTTCTCAAGGTGGAAATTCATGTCCCCAAGGAGGATGGAGTCCGTGGAGGTGAGTGCGTGGGTGCTGGCGAAGTCGGCAATGGAGTCGCTGAACTGAGCCTGGAGTCTGGGGGGTCTGTAGATGATTGTTCCTCTGAGGGTGGTGTTGGGGTCGGTGTGGATCCAGAAGTGCCGGTGTTCAGCGGTGTTGAGGGTGTCGTCTGCGTGGGTGGTGACCTTGAGGGTGGACTTGTGGACGATGGCTATTCCTCCTCCAATTCCGTTGGCGCGATCCCTGCAGGTGATTTTGTAGCCATCCGGGTAATCGTTCCACCAGGTCTCGGCCAGGAAGACAACGTCTGGGGCGGAGGTGTCGAGCAGATCCCAGAGCTCGACGGTGTGTTTGCGTGCGGAGCGGGTGTTGAGGAGAATGCAGCGGAGGTGGTTGGGTCCAGTCCTAGAAGGTTTGGTGGTTCTGTCGCAGGTGAAGCTGCAGGTGTGGCAAGAGGAAGATCCGTGAGTCCGGTTCGGGGCGGCTTGGAAGCAGGTGTGGTTTCGGCCGGCGTTGAGTGCGTAGAGGGTTCTGGCGTTGTAGCCGAGTCTGGTGTTGTGGCATTCGCGGTGTCCAAGGGTTCTGGCATGGGCGCGGTCTAGGCATGGACAGGCTTGCCTTTGGCGCGCATTAGGCACGCCAGCGGCATGCCCGCTGCGCGGCATCCATTAGAGGGGGAGAGGGAGGGAGAAGCAGCTGGGAGGCGGGAGCGGTGTGGCCAGTGGGAAGCAGGGGGGCGGGGCCGCAGGGCCGCAGCAGTGGGAGGAGCGGGAACGGAAGAAAAAAGGCGGGTGACAGACAACAGGCACGAAGCAGCTGGCGGCCACGTGGTCAGGGTCAGAGGTCGCACTCCATAAATCACATATCTATTCAGATTATTATCTTTTAAAGAGACTAGGGCACAGTATGCAAATAAACCTTTAGAAAGTGGTCAGCGATTCATAAGCCCCCCAAATAAATATCTTCTAATGGCTCTGCATGCACATTGTCCTGAAAAGGGCTGGCCACCCTAATGGTTACTGAACAACAGTGGGGCACTTCTAAGGAGTAGACTGGAATGCCTTAAGTGGCCCTGTGGGATATCCATGATGCAGAACTGTACACTTCATGTTATGTAGACCTGCACACTGTGACCAAGAGAGGGAAAATGTACTAACTTTTGGTGCAACGCAGGATAGCATCCATAGTTGCTATGCTGCATTGTGTCAAAGGGAAAGAGAAAAAACAGGATGATAGCTACTAATATGTAGTGCTGTTTTTCTCTAGTCTCGCACCCCTAGATGGGGCATGGCTAAGAGCAGAAGAAGATGGCCGCAAGTTAGAGAGGCTCCACTGATCCATTTCCCGATCCCTCCTAATCCGACTAAACATTAGTCATTCTGAGGAACAGAAATACGCATCAGAGCTCTCTCAATGTGGCATAACAGCAGTGGAGTTGGATTTCTCCCTGAAGGCTGAATCCGCGTGGTTGGTGTCAGAGGCATGTCAGAACAACTACGCTGGGACCTTGCGTGTCTGGGCCAGCCGAGGGCTGAACGGCATAGTCTACGGACAGGTGGGAGGTGCAGGTGCACACCCAAACGGCAAGGGACAAGGAATCGCCAGTCACCCAGTGCCTCCCCCGCCACTCCCCTTCCCGGGTGACAAAGCGGGACTCTGTAGACACAGGGATGAAAAAATGGCAGAGACTGCTGTGGCTGGAGACGGGGATAATTGACCCCGACCGCCGAGCGAAAGCTGACAAGGAGTCTCCCACTAGAACAGAGGGTTTTTAAAATATCTTTTTATTAACATGTATCAACATAAACATACAGTACAGCAGACATGACGTGTGAAAATACAGTGGAGACACACATCATTCCGAATACAATAGGCTATTTACTTGGGGGTCAAGGAGAAGGGTTATCATCAAATTTAATATTGCGGGGAGGGACACAGATGCCTCCACGGTATGCATTCCAGGGGCTCCAGATTTTAAACCATTTACGAGGGCAGCCCCGGGCAATGTAGACTCTCTTTTCCCTGTGCATACACCTGTCGAGATCTTTCTTCCAGTCTGCTATATTGGGTACGTGTGTAGCACCCCAGAGTTGTGCAATGTTTCTTTTAGCTACCGTGAGTCTGAGTGTGGCCTATTGAGTAGTGTAGGTGTTGAGGTCAGTGGGCTCCCAGATGTTTAGGAGGCATCTACGCGCCTCAGGGCCGAAAGTAATGGACAAAACTTCACTGATCATATTGTGCACCTTCTGCCAGTAACTTTGGATGAGATCACAATGCCAAATTATATGCATGAACGTGCCCAGTTGATTACATCCCGTCTACAATTCCCATCCGTTGGTCCCCCCATGTGTAGTTACTGATGTCCTGTGACATAGATTCTGTGGAGGACTTTCAACTGTATTAAGCGGAGACGTGCTGATATTGCGACTGTTGTGGGGGAGGAAATGGCCACCTACCAGTCCTCATCGTCTATCTCGATGCCATCTCCCACCCATTTTTCCTGCAACGTATGGAGAGGATCTTCCATATTGTTTATGAGTTTTTTGCATATGAGGGAAATCGCTTTCTCAGGCAAATATCCCTTGAGGGTCCTATCCTCTAGGTGGGATGCGTCAGGGTGGGGGGTTCCTTAGGCAAGGCTGCTCGCAGGGGATGTCGAACTTGTAAGTATTGGAACTGCTCTGTATCTGCCAGATCATGTTGGCATTGGAGTTCGGCAAAGGGCAACACATCGCCCTTGTGCCAGAGATCTTTTATATGCGAAATGCCAATTAGCTCCCATTTGTCAAAACCCATTGACTTCCACAAATCGCCCCATTTTTAAGAATCCCATAGGGGTGTAGCTAGAGTGATTTTCTGGTTCCATCCAAGCGATTTATTGGCTGAGTGCCAGACAGCGACTGCATGTTTGGTGGGGCCTGTGAGTGGTTGTCTGCCTGGTTTGGAGTAGAGTGCCGGATTATATACATCTCTGGGGAGGAGCCATCTGTCCATGTTGAAACCCGGGTCATCAAAACAGCCGTAGATGCCGTGATTAATGGCCGCCACATGAGCGGCCCAGTAGTATTTGTTTATGTCCGGCAACCTGATTCCCCGTCATACCAGTTGAGTGTAAGCTTATGTAAGGCAATACGTGGTTTCCCATCCCACAGCAGCTCACGCTGGAGCTCCTCTACTTCACTGAAGTATGAATTAGGGACAGGGTCAGCCGAGTTCTGCAACGTATACAAGAGACGGGGTAGCAACATCATTTTAAATAGGGCCGCCTTGCCCAACATTGAGAGCGGAAGTGAGTTCCAATTTGTGATATCTTGTTTAAGCATGAGCAGTGGGGGAACCAAGTTGCGGAAATACCGAAGTGTTGGATCGAGTGAGACAAATATTCCCAGTTACTTAAATCCTTCCGTGGCAGTCTGTATTTGACAGGTTGGAGGTAACGGAGGGGGGTCTCCGTGAAAACATAGAGGATGGATTTTTGCCAGTTAATCCCGATTCCGGAGTATCTGCCACAGATGGCTAGAATGTCGAGAACTGCGATTTCTTAGGGGATGTGAGGTATAAAAGAATATCATCAGCATAGAGAGAAATACGGTCCTTCCAGTCTGGGGACCAAAGCATACCTCGAATGAAGGGGTCTCTCCGGAATAATGCAGCGAGGGGCTCCAGTGCCAGAGCGAACAGCAAAGGGGACAGGGGGCAACCCTGTCGGGTCCCTCGACTGAGCACAAAGGTCTCAGTTTTTTTGTTACTAACCACCACTTGAGCCATGGGGTCGCAATATAGGAGACGCACCCACAGTATAAAGCCTGGACCACATCCCAGCTTCGAGAGTACAGCAAAGAGGTATGGCCACTCAACTGTATCAAAGGCCATAGTAGCATCCAGGGATATAATAATCGCTTGTTCCTGTATTGTGGATGCTTTACCCAGAACTCCGTGCACCCTGTGCAGATTTAGCGTGGTGTTTCTACTTGGCAGAAAGCCGGATAACTTTAATTAATCTATTGGCAAGTAGCTTAGCAAGAATTTTGGGCTCAGCATTTAGAAGTGAGATAGGGTGGTAAGAGGCACAGTCAGTTTTTGTTTTCCCTTCTTTGTGAATTGTGAGAATGGTTGCAATTCTTTGATCTATAGGTAGTGATCCTGTTTCGAGGCTTTCATCATACATGGCTTTCAGGTACGGGCCAGCTTATCAGGGCGAAGTTTGTAGAGTTCAATAGGGATTCCATTCGGTCCCAGGGCCTTGCCAGGGTGTAGAGCACGTATTGTGAGCGCAATTTCATCAGTGGAAAGGTTGCTATCCAGAAGGGTACGGTCCTCAGGTGAAAGTGTGGGGAGAGAAATGCCTCTAAGGAGGTTGAGGGATTCATCTTCAGTGTGTGGTGCCACTGAGGTGTAGACAGTGCGGAAGTGGTCAGCAGAATGGGTAACAATGTCGTGGGGGGTGGTTATGGGGGTCATGTTGGTGTCTATGAGTTCAGGGACGAGTCTGCTAGCCTGTTCTTTCTTCTTGAGCCAAGCGATCACTTTCCCTGCCTTGTCCCCCCAGTCGTAGACATGGCCATGTTTGTATTGTGCCAGTGATTTTGCTCTGTCGGTCAATATTGCACTGTGCTCATCTTGATGGAGGCGGAGTGTATGGATTGCGTCAGGGGTGGCATTGGAACCCACTTCCTGCTGTAGGCGATATATTTCTTGCTCCGTATTGGAAATATCTTTAAGTTTGTCCTTTTTCATCCCCGCTATCAATGAGAGGGCCTGAACCCAGAGAACAGTTTTAAAGGCCTCCCACAAGACCCGGGGAGAGTTTACTGATGCCTCGTTTTCTAGGAAGTAGTTGTCCATCGACTTAATAAGATCTTTTCAGATTTTCGGATCTCATATGTACCACAGGTTTATGGGGACGATTGCTCATACTTGCGTGTGGTCAAGAACTATGTGGACCCATAGTGGGGAGTGATAAGAGATGCCCCTAGCAAGGTGCCTATTTTCGTGAATGTTTACAACCCGTGGAGCAGGAACTATAATGTAGTCCAGGCGGGAGAGGTTGTTATGCGCCCCAGAATGGAAGGTGTGTTGAATTTTGCTCGGGTTGTGGGATGTCCACCCATCCACAAGTCCCATGGCATCTAGGAAGCCGGAGAAGGAATGTGAAGATTGGGGCAGCACACGAGGGGGGTATCTGTCTAATGTACCAGAGATTATGGAGTTAAAATCTCCCCCCAGCACCAACAGTCCATTATGTAATGCTAGCAGTATAGCACTTAGGTCACTGTAGGTGGTGGACTGCAAGCCTGGCGGTGCATAAATGGACATGAATGTTACTGTCTGCCCCTCCCATGTCCCAGTAACCCCAATGTATCGCCCCCGGTCATCGGTCCAAGTGGACGCGATGGACAGGGGAAATGTTTTTTACATCATGATGCCTACCCCCCAGGAGTTGGTTGTGAAGCCTGCATGTGCTATCCTCAAATATTTCCATATGTGCATTGCCCTGCACGTGTTTCCCACCAGATGAGTTTCTTGGAGTAATACGATGTCTGGCGCAAATCTCTTAATTTGTTGCAAAACAACACAACGCCTAATCTTGTCCCAATGGCCATTGACATTCCAACTCAACAGTTTAATATCTTTCTTCCAGTGTACCCCCATTCATGATATGGTAAAGTGTAACTTACGCCACAATAAATACTGACTGCATTGTCGATACAAACCCAACAACTAAGAATAAACAAAATCAATCCCACCCAACAATCCCACTCCCTGCTTCCCTGCACTCTGGGCTTGAAACTGCCCATAAGTTACAAAATGCAGAGTGCCTGTCGCCCAACAAATCCCTAAAAGAAGAAAAACTGGGGGAGGCCTAGGTACCTTGTCACCCCACCTCACCAGTACATTAAGGTATAAAGTCTCTGGGGCCAGTTTGCCCAAGTCTACCATATATAGTTACCATCAGAGTCCACCGGCAGGCGTCAATTTTAACAAATGTCCACTTGAGCCAGTTGTCGGTGTGCAACAGGCAAGCCTCAGGATGAGCAAACGGTTAGGGTTCACTTGGAGTCCTACTACTGAAGTCAGACGGTCAGGATCAGCAACCACTGGGACCTTTCTCCATCGATCCCTTCCAACTGTCAAGCCAATCGGATGCTGCTCCCGGAAGATCGAAGAATCTAGGGGCGGGCATATTACCAAGCAATAGCGATAATTATCGCTATTGCTTGGTTAGAGACAAAAATGTATCGCCGACCTGCGGCGATTTTTATCGCAGATAAACCTTGGTATTACCAAGGTTTATCGCAAATGCGATAAAAATCGGCCGCAATGCATGAATATCGCTGAAAAGTCAGCGATATTCAGGCATTACCGAGCTAATGCTCTTAGCAATGTTATCCACCTCCCATTGGATAACATGGCTAAGAACTGCTCAGGGCAGGTGTTAGCTTTTGGAGATATTCGCGCTTAGCGCGAATATCTCCAAAAGTTGGTAATAGGAGATAGCGATGTTAGCGACTGTTTCCAGTCGCTAACATCTTGGCACGCTTACTTTGCATGTCATTAGTGATAAATTTCTCTGACATGCAAAGTGGGGCCCAAGATGGTCACTATCTCCTACTAGCTGTCGCTAACTGGTGTTAGCGACAGCTAGGTAATAGGGAGATCATTTTATTTCCGCTTTCTTGGCTTTTAAAGCCAAAAAAGTGGAGATAAACCCCCTTGATAATATGCCCCCTAGTCTTTCTCTCGGCCTCAACTTGAAGACGGGCCGGGAAGAGCATGGAGTACTTCAGGCCCTTTTCACGTTGTCTCCTTTTGACGTCTCGAAATGAGCGCCGTTGTTTTTGCACTGCTTGTGTAAAGTCAGGAAAGAAGGTAATTTCTGAATTGTCCAACTTAATTGGCGGGGCCACTCTGGCAGGCCCTTAGGTTGCAGGTGTGTCGTGATCAGGGTTACTACAAAAAGATCTGTGGCATGCCCTTCTGATTTTTCAGTACAAGGTGTGCACAGCACAACCCATTATTCTCTTCTGATTTTTCCGGCACACCAAGGATGCGTATGTTGTTGCGTCTCCTGCGCCCTTCATAGTCGTCTAGCTTGCCTTCTGTGAACCTTCGAAATGCTTGGAGTTCCTGGATTTCCGTTTGCAGTTGCGAGGTGTCTTCTACCAGGCTGGCCGTAGTAATCTCCAGTTGTTTAAACTTTTCTCTCTTTTTGGAGAGGTCAGCTCGGATAAGCATCATTTCTGAGGAAAGGGCGTCCATTCGCTGCTCCATAGAGGTGCGTACCCCGGTGATGGCCTCCATTACGTCTTTCAGTGTAAGGTCTAGAGAGTCATTTTCAGTCCCTCCCTTTTGTTTGTCCCCTGCCAACTTGCGTTCCGGTAAGTCCGCTTTCTGGAAAGTATAGCGGTCCAGTCTGCTCCTTTAAGATGATTTTGAGCCGTTTGCACCAGACATGGTGAGATCTGTAAGGTCACTCGATCCAAGTTCCGTGGCTGATAAGGGTGGTACTGCTCCTTTTTGCCGCCGGTCAGCCTAACACAGCGCACCACTGGCGGAGAATGGCAGGAGAAAGGAGCGCACTTCTCCGGTCTACGAACTGCAGCTGCGAAGGCGGGCAAGGGAACCCCTCAGTTCCGAATGGGTCCCCTCAAGGAAGAACATTATTGTTTAGTCTTTGTTTGCACTGTTTTTAGTCTTGGGCACTGAGCGATACCAATAAATCATTTTTTCTCTCATTACCCAATTTTAATTCACTTTTTGTAAATTAGTTGGGCACTGCAAATAGTAGTTTTTTTCCTATCACAAGCGATAATCATTACACATCTGTAGGTCATTTAGTGACTTGTGAGTTGGTTGGGGACACTATCAACAGGTCCTGGTTTCACCATCAACTAGTCACCATGGAGTTGTTAGGAGGAGACCCAGATGATGAATAAGGATAGCACCTGTTGGTGACTGATGGGTATCCATACTCTCAATGAGATTTTCCCTTACATTCAGGATATAGATAAGGTTTGATTTATCAGTGAAGTAGATTTTATAATTGTTTTAGACCCGTGGACACTTGTGTGTAGCAACTATTGTTTCGTGCCGGGTCCAGCGGTGTATCACGTTGCTTAGGAGATAGAGGGGGGGGGGGTCCAGTCCTGGCAAGCATTGGGCACCGGTCAGCAACTCAGCGGGTGAGATGTCAGCGCCGCCACTGCGCCAGCAGTGGCCAAAGGAGCGATAGAACCAGGTCAGTGGAAGAAGAAGAGGGCAGTTCCAACAATAATTCGGGCCGTCCCCTCGCCGGAGTGCAGCACACAGTCCCCCTGCAGGCCACCTCAGCGCTCGGTCTGCCCACCACCCGTCCCCTCACCACATGTGTAGTGCGTGGCACCTTGTGGATCTTGGGAGTTCGCAACTGGATATCAGGGAGGCAAATGGGAGGTCAGGAACCGTGGGGCCGCACTGTCTTCTGGCTCGCGTTGAGTCGGCGAGATTGAATGCAGAGAGCCCAGGGCCCCCGGGCAGTGGGGAGAGGGTCCACGCCGGTCGACACGATCTCCCTTCCAGCCCCCGGCTTTCACATCGGGGAAGGCCTCAAGCGTTGGAGCCCGTAACTTCGGCTCTGGAGGTCCGCTGTCAACAGGACTAGGATCTAAGGCTTCACTACTCCTCCGGTTCGCAGTTCTGGTCCCAGAGATATGGATATGTGAGTTGGATCAGCAGTACTGGGAGGTAGTCATGGAGACACCTCAACTTGCGGCCATTTTACTCAGCCGCGTAGCCACGCCCCTCACAGAACAGAGTTGAGCGTGCCTGGGAGCACTATTTAAGCCCAGATAAGGTGGCAAACTGACAGCCTGCTTGAGGAGAAGCATTAGCGCAGGCAACAGATGTCCATGGGGGGCACAAGGCACTCCTTTGGGGTACGAGGCACACCTTGGGGGCCCTTCAGACACCTTGACAGAGGTAGTAAAGAACGAAGGGGGCGCTTCCACCCAACTCAGACAAACAATTGAACAGCACAGTAACTCAGGCCTCAAAGGTGAAATCCTCCGAATCTGGAGTGGTGATGGAGAGACTGTTGCAATCAGTCCTGTTGGTATGTTCTGTCCACACCTATCTTTCCATCCCTGTTGGTTTCCCCCACCCTGAAGCTCACTGTGGAATGTTGGTGTGCTCTCCAGTGAGGAGAGTGGATGGTAAATAAACAACATCCTAACCAATCTTCAGAGTCCTGTCCTTCTTCAAGAATTCCAACACTGGCGACGGAACTGCGCAGGGGGCAGTGTTGACCATTTCCCCTTTGTGTGCTCTCTCTACACGAGGAGGAAGATACAAAAGGAGTATCACAATTGAACTTTATCCAGTGCTTGATTTAAAGAAATGTGAAATTTCTCGAGGAAGTGCAAGCGGATAAACCAGGCGTACTGATGGACTCGTGGTGAATACTTTCCCGACTCTCGTGAAAGCAGCGTGGGGTAGGGAAATGTGTGCTGTAAATTGTTGAAGCAGGTTGGAAGGAGTAAAGTAACTGTGATCGGGTCCAAGCTTGACCTACAGCGTGTCCGTCGTAGGAGAAGTCTCTTCTCTGAAGTTGCTTCCCTCAGCGTGTGTGCAGTCAGGCTAACGCCGAGTGTGAGCGAGGTGTGGATTTCGTATTTCCCTGCTGAGCGGACCGGAAAGGTGGAAAATATTGTACCCTTCCAACGGGCTTTGAATTTCCTGCGTACCTGCTTCTCCGGTGTGGTGAGTTCCTGATCTGCTGAGGGCGCTACAGCAGGAGACTTGAATGAGGCACGGCGGCAGCCTGGGGAGTGAGATCCGTGTCAGCGAGAGGAACCGTAGAGCGGACGCTCGGCGTATGTAGTTCAGAAATCCTGTCAGTTTCTGCCTGCGTTTTCATGCACTGAGGCGCTTGCGTAGAAGTTTTTTTTCAGTCAGCTGTGGGGGGCCGACCCTGCCTTCGCAGAGAGTCGCATCCGGAATTTGACAATTTCTGCCAGCGCATCAGGTGCCAAGGGCCGACATTTCTGTCATCGGCATCGGGGGAAATTGTGCTCAAGCCCAGCGGCCACATAAGAACTTCCATTGTGAATTTAAGCAAGCGTAGTAGATATTCCTGTTTGTTGACCTTCTGACAAGGCGGTGAGTGACCTGACTTGCAGCTGGGCTCCGTGATTCAAGCTTAATAGTGTTCCAGCATTCCCTTCATCTATAAACTTGAACACTTGACTGTGTGGCGTATCCAGCAGATATTAAAGCTCTTGGTGGTGGTATTGGGTCTTCTGGGGTAAATGCGGAATATAAGCAGAGTTATATAATTTGCTAGCTGGTTTTGTATTTTGCCACTTGGTCCACACCTTATTTACCCCTCCTAGTATACATTACTCATTTCTCTCTGGTGCCTTTACACCCTCCTAGAAATAATGGCAGCGGCCAGCATAAATCAACCCCCGCCCTTTTTGAATGATATTGGGGAGCCTGAGATAAGTTGGAAGGAATGGGTGAAATTGTTTGAATCTTATCTCATAGCTATTGGGGGACAAAGGTTCAACTCTGTAAGGAAACAGCACATATTACTCCATAATTTGGGTGTGCAAGGGTGCAATGTATATGAATCATTGCCGGTGCCAGAACAGGAGGGAAATATTGTTGGAGAGGTAGATGTGTATGAGCAAACCATGCAGAAACTAGAAAAACATTTTGGAGATAGAGTCAATGTAGTTTTAGAACGCCACAAGTTTTTTAGAAGGAGTCAGGGCAAACAAGAGTCAGTGCAGAATTATATTGCAGCTTTTTGGGGCCTTACTCAACTATGTGAGTTTGGCAACCTCACCGATTCATTAATAAGAGACCAACTTGTGAGGTGCACTAATAATCCACGCATCCAGGAGAAATTATTGGCTAAGAATCCAGGACTAAGGGAAGCGATCGAAATAGCGAAGTCAGTTGAGCACACTGCAAGGTGTGTAAAGGAAATGAAACCAGAGGGTGAGGTTGTGGCAACCATTAACGATGTAGAAGACAAGAGTGAGGTGTATAAGATGAAAATTAAAGAGAATACAAACATCAGAGTAGATAACAGAGAGAGGGGTCCTAAGTGCTACCGTTGTGGCAGTAATAACCACTTTGCCACTTTCTTCCAATGCCCTGCCAAGTATGTCACTTGCAAAAAATGCAATAGAAGAGGGCATTTTGCGAGGGTGTGTCGTGATGGGGAACTACACATAAGAGAACAGGAAAGGAACACAGAGAAGGTCGCAAGTAAGGAAATGAAATGTATAGAGCAAAAAATGGAAAAATTTATTTTGCAAGTAAAAGATGTCAGTGACACGGTAAATTCCATTTATCCTAAATGTGAAGTATTCATTGATGACGAATGTGTAGAAATGTATGCAGTTTCTTGTTCACCGTTCACACTGTTAAACGAGGATTATTATGTTTCCATGGGTAACAATAAGATTAGTGAGTTAAAAACACCAGATATTTCTCCTACAGGGTACAACAAGGGAACCATCCCTCTTTTGGGTATGAAAAATGTGCTGCTGCAGTTCAAGGACAGGAAAACGTATGGAACGGTATATGTAGTAAAATCAGGGTCAAATCTTTTAGGGTGGGTACACCAGAAAGAGCTGGGATCATCTTAGACCCCAATAGTACTGAACAAGTCTTGCTCACAGAAAAGTTCCATAAGGGGGATAAAATTTGTGAAGAGTTCAAGCAACTATTCAAGGAGGAACTAGGATGCTTGCACAAATTTCAACACAAGATCAAGCTAAAATACAAGGCGAAACCTGTGGTGCACAGTCTGCGTCCAGTGCCTCTCAAATTAAAAGATTCCCTAGAAAATGAGCTGCGCAAGCATTGTGACTTGGACATAATCCAACCTATAGACTGTTCAGAGTGGTTGGCTCCGATAGTTACCGCGGACAAGTCCAATGGAGAAGGAATTCGTCTCTGTGTAGACTTGCGCAGTTTGAATGACTGTATTTGGGTAGAAAGATACACTTTGCCCATAATCAATGAAATGCTGAGCACAATGGGCCCAGCAAAATATTTTAGTGTGATAGACCTATCTATGGCGTACCACCAGATTGAGCTTCATCCGGATTCAAGACCACTCACGGCGTTCATTACACCTTTCGGGGCATTTATGTTTAAAAGGATGCCTTTTGGCCTTGAATCAGCTGCGGCTATTTTTCAAAAAGCTATGCAGAAGATTTTGGAAGGTGTAGAACAGACCATGTGTTTCCAAGACAATATTTTGGTCTATGGCCACAATTCAGAAGAACACTATGGTGTGTTAAGACAGGTGTTTAGGAGACTCATGGATGCTGGCCTAACAGTAAAAAAAGAAAAGTGCAAGATAAGAGTACAACAGTTTGAGTACCTGGGACATTCTATCTCAGAAGATGGATTCAGACCTAAGAGCAGCTTGATACGAGCAGTAAAAGAAGCTCCTCATCCGAGGAACAAAGAGGAACTTAAGTCCTTCCTGGGGCTCATGGAATATATGTCCAAGTATGTCGACAACTTTGCTGCCAAATGCGAACCTATGAGAGAACTCTTGAAGAAAAATAAAGAGTTTGTGTGGAATGAAGAGCAAGAAGGAGTGGCGAATGCCTAAAAGGAGGATCTAATCAACTCTCCGGCCTTAGGAACTTTTGATCCGTCCAAGAAAACCATACTTGCAACTGACGCCTCAAACAGTGGTTTGGGTGCCACCCTCTTCCAAAAAGATGGAGGTGATGAGAAGATCATTGCTTTTGCGTCCAGGAGTCTTTCTAAACCAGAGAAGAATTACTCCATAATCGAACGGGAAGCTTTGGCCTGCTTTTGAGCTGTAAGACAATTCAAGTTTTTTTCTATGGGGGTTGAGGTTCACGATTCGGACTGATCACAAGCCCCTCACATTTATATTTTCAGTGAAAGGTCTTGAAAATTGCACCCTGCGCATCAGCAGATGGATCCTAGGACTTGAACATTACAATTTCAAGATAGAGCATGTGCCGGGCAAGGAAAATAGAATTGCAGACTTCTTATCGAGATCACCCTTATCTGAAGCAGGAGACACTGAAGAAGCTCTAGACAGTCCTATATTAATGATGGACTTTCCCGCCATCCCGGAAAAAGAATGGGAAGACGGTACGAAGGCGGATAAGGAACTGTGCACCCTAAAAGAGTACATGAGACAAGGATGGCCAAATAGGAAGAACGAAGTTGAAGCAGGGATTGAAGAGTATTGGGAAATCAGGAATGAACTGAGTGTCATTGGAGAAAAGGTATACCGCAATAACAGGGTAATACCCCCTAGAGAACTCAGAAAGAGAGTTATTGACTTGGCACACGAAGGCCACCCTGGGCGAAGTGCTACCAAGGCCAGAGTAAGAACAAATTTCTGGTTCCCAAAAATGGATGCCATGGCTGAACAAAGTGTAAAGGAGTGTGGCGCATGTGCCAGAAGCGACAAGTCTAAGGTGGTACACAAAGCTCCGCTGTCTCCAGTCAGTGTTCCGACCAATATGAATGCAGCGATGAGGGATTTTTTTCGAAAAACTCAGTTAAAGTGAGGCGCTCTGCCTGGTGTATACGTCGGGTATCTAAATGCTAAGTAGTAGTATGGTGCGTTCAGAGCGAGCGGAAAAGCCCTTAACCGCTCAAAATGAAAATCAAAGACTTTCACAGAAACTGAAAAACAGCGATGCTCTCGCACACAATAACACAGGGTTTACAACTGGTAGGCAAATAATTGTCAACACAGAATATATATAGCACAAAAAGGACAGATGCAGATTCTTGGTTGTGTGTCTCAAGGTAGGATGTTTAATAGGTCCACAAACTGCCTTATTGATCCACAACCAGCCGACACGTGTTTCGTCCTGTGGACATTGTTCACAACGACTCTTCAGGGCTTGTGGCAAGCCTGTATGTAAGCAGGTCTTGAAGAATAAATAATCAATGTAGACGTAAATCAGTATTTGTAGGAAGGTAATTAATAACGCGGAAGGTAAACCAAAATTCAGGGAATCAGAGAACAAGTGTGTATGCCTCTGTCCAACGTGAGCATGCCGAGTTGCCGGTTATAATATAGTACGCTTAATACGTGTAGGTATTAGGCAGTTACCGGGAGGGGATCCACTTAATATTCGTTTAGTCAACAGGAAATTCACTCGTAGTCTTGGCGTTTCGTTCAGATACACGGTATCCCTCCTCCGAAGTTTCCCGGTCGCCGTTTACCGAAGAACGGACCTTCCTACAAATACTGATTATTTATAAAAATGTAAATATTTGTTTGTTCAAAATCGCAAATCTCTGAAAGTTCTTCAGCGATTGCTTTGAAATTTTCACACAATGTTGGATTCGAATATGCGAGTGTTTTTATATACACAACGTTTGATTCGAATACGCGCGTGTCGAATATGTGCGTGTTTTTAATCGAAAGCAAGAACAGACAAAAACAAAAATTAAAATGTTTGTTGGTTCAAAAACTTAAATCTCCGAAAGTTACATAGAATTCGAATACGTGCGTGTTTTTAAATACACAAAGCTGGATTCGAAATGCCTCACAGTAGATCAAACTTAGGTCGTCGAACTCGCGGAGCGGAAGCAGTGCGACGACTAATTGCAAATCAAACTCAGGAAGAATGGGCATCAACTAACGAGCGACAAAGAATGGTTAAAATACGTGCAGAGGAAGCAGCAGAGCGACGTGCAGCCAGACTTGAGGATGCACGGCTGCGAGCACGGCGATTTCTTTCATTTCCATTTAACTAGACTGAGCCACAGCAACGCGTGGCCGGGTACAGCTATCAGGATGGCAGATCGGGAAGTGGGTGGAGGGAGGGGGAGGAGTTGGTTCACTTTGCCACATTAAGAAAGGACGCATAGAGATGCTGCGCAACAACTACAAGGGATGTATAGAGACAATCTATATCTATATAAATAAAAATGTAAATGTTTGTTTGTTCAAAATCGCGAATCCCCGAAAGTTCTTCACCAATTGCTTTGAAATTTCACACAATGTTGGATTCGAATACGCGTGTGTTTTTATATACATAACGTTCAATTCGAATACGCGTGTGTAGAATACGCACGTGTTTTTAATCGAAAGCAAGAACAGACAAATAAAAATGTAAATGTTCGTTGGTTCGAAATCTTAAATCTCCGAGAGTTACGTAGAATTCAAATACGTGCGTGTTTTTAAATACACAACGTTGGATTCGAAATGCCTCGCAGAAGATCAAACTTAGGTGATCGAACTCGCGGAGCGGAAGCAGTGCAATGCGACGACTAATTGCAAATGAAAATAAGGAAGAACGGGCATCAACTAACGAGTGAAACAGACAAAGAATGGCTAAAATAAGTGCAGAGGAAGCAGCAGAGCGACGTGTAGCCAGACTTGAGGATGCACGGCTTCGAGCACGGCGATTTCTTTCATTTCCATTTAACCAGACTGAGCCACAGCAACGCGTGGCCTGGTACAGCTATCTGGATGGCAGACCGGGAAGTGGGTGGGAAGAGGGAGGGGGGAGGAGTTGTTTCACTTTGCAACATTAAGAAAGGACGCATAGAGAAGCTGCGCAACAACTACAAGGGACGCATAGAGACAATAGTCTACATAAATTAGGATGGACAGTTGGTGTCAGGATGGCAGACCGGGAAGTGGACGCATAGAGATAATAGTCCACATATATTAGGATGGACAGTTGGTGTCAGGATGGCAGACCGGGAAGTGGGGGGAGGGAGAGGGAGGAGTTGGTTCACTTTGCAACATTAAGAAAGGACGCATAGAGATGCTGCGCATGGAGGGAGGGGGGAGGAGTTAGCTCACTTTGCAACATTAAGAAAGGACGCATAGAGATGCTGCGCAACAACTACAAGGGACGCATAGAGACAATAGTCTACATATATTAGGATGGACAGTTGGTGTCAGGATGGCAGACCTGGAAGTGGACGCATAGAGACAATAGTCCACATATATTATGATGGACAGTTGGTGTCAGGATGGCAGACTGGGAAGTGGGTGGAGGGAGGGGGGAGGAGTTGGTTCACCTGGCAAAATTAAGAAAGGACGCATAGAGATGCTGCGCCACAACTACAAAGGATGAATAGAGACAATAGTCACAAAAACATATTGTATACCCACAAGCATTGACAAATTAAACATATTAGAAACGTGCGCTTACTCTTTTCTTTCTCTTCCATTTAACCAGACTGAGCCACAGCAACGCGTGGCCGGGTACAGCTAGTATACAATAACAATGACTATTCCCTGCTGCCCAAGATATTATTATTTATTTTGAGGAAATATGTATGGGGTTATTAGTATTGCGATAAATAGTGGCGCCTCCAAAATTGACATGTTTTTCAGTCGAACAACTCAATCATCAACGGTGCTACAGAAAAGAGGAAAACCCTAAACATCTCAATAGACCGTAGTCCACAGCAATATGTACATAGGATCTGTGCACACGTTCATTCGGTTAACAGTGTAAATACTGTACGTAATTTGCAAAATGACACAATAACAGGTGTTGATAGGTGAATTTCTCTGGTTAGATTTATTTCAGATGTCCAGCCAATGGGACGGGAAAGGGAGGGGAAAGGGTGAAAAGAGAGAGGATCCGTGTTGGGGGGGGGTCATATAATCAGTACACTACCCTGTGCTCAACTTTACTCTGGTACCAGGACAGAAGTTACAGACGTCCCACACCAAAAAAAGGGGGCGGGGGGCAGAGAATGGGGCCCCCAGCATTCCATCAGTCGTCGGGATCTGTTGCGGTATGTCCTTTGAAAATACTCTAACAGATGGGTCCATTCCATTGAAATCGACTTTTTCCTCAGTCCCCTATACTCTTCGCGCTGCAGCACCTCTCTCTCAGCAGTAGTCTATTTAATAACTTCTTCCCGCCACTTCCCCTCACCTGGTGCTGCTTGTGACTCCCAGCACTGCGTGATTAGTCTCTTGGCCAACATCAAGGTAAGCCCCGTAAAGCGGCGCAGTACAACCACCATTTTGAGGACGGGGGGAAGACCCAAAAGATAGGCCTCAATAGTAGCCCAAGTGGAGCGTTCAGTAACTTGTGTGAGGCCCTGCGTGGCTTCCATCCAAAAACCATTTAGGGAGGGACAAGCCCACAACATGTGTATAAAATCAGAATTCTAGTGGTAACAATTAGGACAATCCGAAGAGGCAGTTGGTTGCATGTCTCATATCGCCTGGGTTGTGAGATAAGCCCTGTGTAATATTAGCAATTGTATAGCCTTAAGATGTGCATTGCCAGAGATGTGTATGAGATGTTCAAGGATCTGTGCCCATTCACTGTCAGTGAGTTCCCTGGCTATCTCAGTTTCCCATTTCTGGCCAAGGAACAACAAAGACACGCCCAGATGAAAACGTACTCCACGGTATAACCATCTAACCAGAAGGTTTCCATGGCCCATTATGTGTAGGGTTTGCAGGAGTCGGAAGGTAGGAGGCTCCCTCTGATCCACCAACCAGTGCCTGCATATGTAATGTGTGATTGCAGCATGAGTTAAGAACAGTGCGCTAGGGCCAGCATTATTTTGTGTAAATTCACCATGAGCGACTATATTCCCGTCTAGGAATAAATCACCCACTGTTTCAACTCTGGCCTCCACCCAACTCTGTAACCTAGCAGTGGATAGTACTCCCCTTAATGTAGGTAGGCCACACAGCGGAACATTTGGGGCATATGGTGTGGGTGTTTTGCCAGTTTCCAGTAATGGAGTGCTGTATGTAGTAGGAAGGGGGGGGGTCTTTTACCCGTCCTGCACTAGGACATAGTAGTATATGTAATAACCCAAGTTTTAACCGTTATGGGGAGTAACCTATTTCAAATAGGTTATAGCCGGCCAGCCAATATGCCAACCATTGCAATTGCCCAGCTATGCAATAGGCCTTAAAATCTGGTGTTCCCATGCCCTCTTCGAAGTTGGCAATTGCATTTTGGCGAGGGCCAGTCTATGTCGGCCCTGTCCCCAGAGCAATGAAGTTAATAATGTATCGAGTGTTTTGTAGAGCCATGCTGGAAGGGCCACAGGGAGGTTCACAAATTGGTATAAAAGTCTGGGACGCATGACCATTTAAGATACAGCCATTCGACCAGCCATCCTTGGGGCAAGGTGTTCCAGAATGCTGATGAAGCAAGATTTCGCACATTACGCGACTTGCTGAAATCAAGAACCTCGATTCATGTATAACTCTGTAATCCAATTCGTACGTCTTACTAATTTCCCTTATTTTTACTATATACATGTATCCTAGGGATGCTTGCCTATGTGTTTTACTAATACGATTAATTTGTGTCTTTAACATGGCCGCCGTTTAGAATATTGCTTCTGCGCATGCGTTAGTCACACTCACGTGACGTGACGTAGTTGTGATTTTGGAGGGAAAGGGTGCGCATGCGTAATAGCCACAAGATGGCTGCTTGTGTAATAATATGATGAAGCTTGTGCAGATGCTCTCGTGTTATTGTGTATTGCACTAAAACATAACTGCATAGTATATTTTATAGTGATAAATCATAAGTACACAATCATGTTATGTAGTTTATTCATTTATTTCTATGTTTTAATTTGTTTCCGCTTACTTTTCATGTACCGTGATAACTGGGGGGTCTGAGTGAGCCGAGAGCCATTTGGAAGGTCCTTCTGCGCATGTCGCGCAGCCAGAAAAAATGTCCTTGAACAGTGGAACTCAGCCAGCTGGCAGAGACGGTCAAGATGCTCCTGAGAAACTGACCTGCGACCCAGCAGGATGGAGTTGTCTGTGCCCGAATTGAAACATTTGTTAATAATCCATTGTATTCCACTGACTTGTCTCATGAGAACCCCAAATTCACTAGGCGGATCCTTAGAATGCAAATATGAGCTTGAAGTAGTCTGTTCTGATTGGTGTGTTAACCTAGCCTACTTTGGGACCAATCGAAATTGGGAATTCTGACACTTTGCAACATTGGGGGGTGGTACACTGACCCGAAAACAGTATATCTAGCCTAGGTTTAGCTATAGAATTTGTCCGACTTGTCTGAATAGCTGACCTGTCACTGACCCAACGCACTCAATAGGTGACTGAATTTACAGAGCGCTGCGGAGCACTCTGTCCGAAATTGACCATAGACTTTAAAGGTTTTACTAAACCTTAAGTGCTGGCGGAGCACTTTGCTGAGGAGTTCGCTAACCCAATCGGGGTTCTGACTGATAGCTGCAGAGAGGGTGGAGCGCAGGCGTTGCTTCCGAACTGCGGGTGCTGGTCGGGCCTTGGTGGTCCTGTCCTGATCCTAATATGGGTTTCCTGTCCTGTCCTGGGGTGTCCATTCTGCACCTGCTGTCCCATTGATGACTGCTATTCCTTGGGGTATTTCCTGTCCTTGACTGATCCGTGGCCAGGGTTGGTTTTCACACCATTCTAGGTAAATATATAGATAGGGCTGAGAACTCTATACTGCACCTTTCTATTTTCTGTCTTTGCTTCAATAAAGACATACCTTTGCACATGTTATATTTTCCATGCTTTCCGCAGTCTCCCATATGAAAACCTATTGCATTTTTATTCTCATAGTATGTTTCTATGTTACCTTACCTTTTAGAGCACAATTCTTCCCTATGCTGTTTATGAATTTAGATGTGGTTTATATTTTCTCCTGAATTCTATTCTTGAAATAATCATATTAGAATATTAGCGTGTTTCACTTTTACCCCTTTTTGATAGATGTATAGGATTCCTAAATTTCCACTCATTGTTCATGAAGTACGTCCCATAGTATAATTCTAGTACATACAATAAGCTTTGCTCACTTATAGATGTCCATTCTTAAGTTTCAGTTTAAGTCTACTTAGCGTGTTCCCTGTCACTCTATTTACAAACTTAAATGATTGCCCTTACACTTTTCTTGTATGGTTACGTGCTTTTTGTTATCTTGATTATTGATTGCCTTTTAACTGTAAGCCTAATACTCGCAGATACTGATTTCTAGATAAAACCTTTAAAACTTCTCAGTTGTCCGTGGTCATTTTATGAAAATCAAAGTTTATGAAGTTGGGTTTTGTATTTTGCCTGCCTTTCTTCACAGCTAGCTCCCTGATCCATTGTGATCCATTGTGGTCATAGGTACCCGTAACGGTGGATGGTAAGTCAGGTACACTAGAATACAACAGGAAGGAATCAGGGTGCTGATGGTAGATTGTGAGGTCGCCTGATTAATGTATATGGTGAATTGAAATTTATGGGCCCGAAAACTAAATGGTGAAATTATTGGTCAGGTGACCCCGATCTCCTCAATGCCACCTGAGATTTGAGGGAGTTAAGTGTTCGGACTACATTTCCATCTATGGTATCCGAAGTGGTCCTGTAAATATGGATGCCCAGATATTTAAAAGTAATTAGTTCTACCCTAAACTGCAACGGACCAAACTGGAGAGTAAATATAGTGTACGTGTCATAAAACGAGTATGCTACAGATTTTGAGTCGGTGAGATGTAGGCCAGATATTACTCAAAATTGCATAAACAACGAGGCCATAGGTGTCATGTCCACATGCATGTCTTTAAAGTACAATAACATATCGTCGGCATAGAGCGACACAGAGTGGTTTACCGAGTCAACTGGGATGCCATATGCTGTCATAGCGCAGCAAAACTGTTGAGCCACGGGTTCTAAGGCCAGCACGAACAGTAAGGACAAAAGGGGGCACCCGTGACACGTGCCACAAAAAATATTATATTCTGGGGAAATGTTGGTTCCAGTCTTTGCCTATGCCATAGGTCTAGAATAAAGTAACTCCACCCATTTGCAAAATTCTGGAGGGATCCCAAATTTGGCTAAAGCAGCCAGCATGTATGGCCAACTCAAAGAGTCAAATGCTTGACGAATATCCAATTTAAGGTAGCCCGCTCGGGGAGAATGGACTTGAGCTGTGGGTAATAGGGCATACAAACTGCTGATGTTTGAGGAGGTGCTAAGCTTTGTTATGAAACCACATTGTTCTGTGTGGATCAATTTAGGGAGTAGGGGAAGTAGCCTCGATGCCAGGACTTTAGTAAGAATTTATATTCTGTATTAAGAATTGAGACGGGCCTGTAGGATGTAAGGTCTGTTGGGAGCTTATTGGGTTACAATAAGGAAGTCACTATCACTTCCCTGGTCATGGGGGTAGGGCTCTATCTGTTAGGGCAGTAGTGTACAGCTGTAATAGTTTGGGGACAAAGGGTGTCGCAAAGGTGGAATAAAACTGACTAGGGAGCCCATCCGAGCCCGGAGTTTTATTACGAGCGAGTCCCTTTATTGTGCTGTAGATCCCAACGGCAGTCAGTGGAGCTGCCAAAGCTTTGATATTTGTGTCTGTGATAGTGGGGAGCTTTATGGACCCCAAGCATACTGAGGTAGCTTCTGATATGTAGTGGGAGGGAGCTGCATAGCAATTTGCGCAATAATCGTGAAATGTTCTACTAATTTCCACCTGGGTGGTGACCAGTGCACAGTGACTGTCACAGACAGCCAGAACAGGTGTAGGGGAGGGTTGTGGCCTAATCAGTCGTGATAGCAATGTGCTGGACCTGTCTGCTTTCGCGTGTGTGGGCAGTGTATATGCATTCAAATCAATCACTCTAGTCGTTCTAATATCTCTGCATATTTTATCCTAGCTTCTTGAAGTTCTGCCATTCTTTCCGCATCTGTCTGGGCTGCCACCTCCAGCGTTTGTAGTGCCTCCTCAAGCTCTGTGATGTCACCGGCTGCCTCCCGCCTGGCCCCCACTAGTGTCCCCATAGAGACCCCCAAGGATGGTCACTTTGAATGCCTCCCACTCAACAGATCTCTTTGTGCCCGTGCCCTCATTTTCCGCAAAGTATGTAGTGATGGTGTCTGCTAATGCGTTCCAAAACACTGGGTCCTCTAGCTGTAAGGGTCGGAGGCGCCATGTTTTAATTGGTGTGGGGGTCTGGCCCCAATTAAGCAACAGCTCCAATGGATAGGTGCTTTGTGTAACAAATAGGAACAGCTCTGGTGTGCAAAGGAAATGGTCAAGGTAGGTATGTAGGGGGTATAGGTGGGAATAAAAGGAGTATTCACGCATACCGTCATGCTGCAATCTCATATATCAAGCAGCCCCTAACCTTCAGCCCATCTAGCCAAGTTAGTAGCCTGCACTATAGCGGCTACGTTCAATAAGGGAGGGTGCAATCGGTCCAAGTACATTTCAAGTACCACATTAAAGTCTCCCCCTAACACCCACGGATAATGCGTCCAGTCTGAAAGGGGTCAGGAGAAGTAGGAGAGAAAGACATCTTAGTCAGTATTAGACGCATACACTGACTCCAACACTCCCTGCGCGCCATCTAGCTTCCCTTGCAACAGTACATACCTACCCTGTTCGTCTATCCTACTTTCATTTAGGGAAAAAGGAACCTCCAGCCCATAGCCAGATCGCTGCACCACTCGAGAAGGCGGAGTTTCAGTACCATATAGCTGACCCATCCATCTCCTCTGTACCTTACTAATTTCGAAGGCAACCAAGTGTGTCTCTTGTAAGTATACTATTTGGGCCCAGCGGCCATGTAATTGAGCCCCAATTCTATGTCTCTTGTGGATCTAACCCATCCCCGTATATTCCAGGAGATGGTAGTGTATAAGTTAGCTACTGACATGGCACAAAGGATACAGGAGTAACCCCATCCAAGTGGGTCTTTACTGAGCTGCGTAGACACTGAAGGAAACAAAGCTATGCTACCCCCCGAGTCCGAGGGCACCTCCACTAAGGGACTGCAAACTGATAGGTGGGTGGGGGGTCCGCAGTGCCGGCGCTGAATGGAGGGCCCACGTCTGCCCTCCAACACTATCTGAGAAGAAGGGGGACTAGTCACTGTGCTCTGCGTCATAAGTCCTTTCCTCCGTCTTCGTGGAGGACGCTGCAATTTCGGCTGCGATGCTTCAGGTCGCACAGTGCTCATGGTGTCAGGGAAATTCCTGTCCAGCCATTCCCACACACTTTTCGGCGTGTCAAAAAAGAAGGAGCGTTGGTTGTGGATAATCTTCAGTTTAGCCGGGAATAAAAGAGCAAAGGTGAGGCCTGCGGCACAAACCCGGGCCTTGACCTCCATAAACGAGAAACGCTTGCGTTGGACTGCTAAAGTGTAATCCGGGAAAGTGGAAATTTTTGCATTGTCAAATTGTATTGGGCCATTGTCTCGGGCAGCTTGCAACACATGATCTTGGTCCCTATGGTTTAATATCCTGGTCAGTATCGGTCGTGGGTTAGCGCCAGGTATGGGTTTTCGCGTGCGGACCCAATGGGCCTGCTCCACCGTAAAGACCGTAAACCTGTAGGGGCGACACTGGTTTTCGAGCCATTCCTCGATAAATGTTGTGGGGTGTGGACCTTCTAATCCTTCAGAGATCCCAACTATTCTAAGGTTGTTGCATTGGGCCCCTCCCTCCGCATCATCAGCACGAGCCTGTAAGGATTCAATTTGCTGGTGCATAATATGCTGTATTTGCACATCATTTTCTTTCACCGGCGGTACCGTAGTTGTCAGTGACTGCTCAGATATTTTAACTTTTTCCGCAAGTTTTCTGTGATCGTCTTTGAGCAGGTTGAGCTCTACTGAAATTGTGCCAAACTGTTGCGCAATTGCAGATCTAGAGTCCCGGATTTCCTGCAATATCATGTCCAGTATATCAGCGTGAGGGGATTTGTGGCCCCATCCTCCACCAGCCGAGAGCACACCGACAAGGTTTCCCAGGGCAATGAGCGAGATCCAGCCCTGCTGGTCCCTGCCACTGTCTTAGTCTTGCTTCTGCCCATTGTCGTTGGCACTGCTGGAGTTTCATTAGTTTCGTAGCTATGGCCTCCGCTAGGGTCAGTATGTCCAGGAGAATGGCACCAGCCCGGTGATGGGCCCCAGGGGAGGTCGCTGTTTGGCGGTGTAGCACTGTACAGAATCCTTAATTTGCAATTATGCGCTTTTTTGCCTGTGGGCTAGTTCAAGGCAACTGGAGAGTTGTGGAACACACATTTGCAGCCAGGTGGGGGGGGAGGATGTCTTCAATATTCCTTGGGGATACCCCGCTCCTACCACGGTCAAGCCACGAAGATCAACCCCAGGCGGTAAGTTGCAGAGGGGGAGGGGTCCACCCACAATCACGAGCCCCCACTCCCAGCACGGTCCAACCACAACAAATTGCAAGGGAATTTGAATAACACCTCCATGCATCACGGGACCCCCAGTGTGCAGCATGGGCCAACCGCCCACAACCAGTCCAGGTAGGCCGCCATCCGGGGCCTCGCATGCTCAGAAATGCCGCATCCAGTTCCCCCTCCCGGCGAGATGTCTCAGGCGAGCCCACTGCTTTGGGGCCACTCTCCGGTGCAGGGCAATTCAGGGTCCTGTGTCTTTAACAGCACAGAGGGGGGGAGCCATAAGCCTCATCAGCACTCCACCCCTGAATCGGACAGAGGCCCACACGGCCCGGGGTCAAAATCCACAGCCACAGCCAGAGAATGGGTTGATCTAATCGACACCCCCTGACCGCCCGGAGCCTTAAATAGTGTTCTCGGGGCAATGTCCGTACCTGTTTATTCAGGCCCTTATTGGTGTCTTGCCTCCAGACTGGACCGAGGCCCTCATTTACTCTTGGGGCCAGGATCAACAGCCGGGGGGGAGGGGGAGTCTGAGATAGTCTTCGGGGGCCACTGCCCCAGTTGTAATTTGCTGCGGCGATCCCCCAGTAGTCAGGAATGAGAGGAGGAGGGGTCCGGACACCACCCACAGGCAGTTCGCAGTCACCAGCAGTCTTTACGGGGCAATTGTCCCCACTTGTCTGGGTAGGCCCGCAACCAGGGCCTCGCATGCATAAGCATGCCACTCAGGACGATAGGCATCCAGCTATGAGTGCTAGGCAATGCCACCGTATTCAAGGCCCACCTCAATCACCTCAGGCCCGCCCCTGCCAGGGATGGCTCCGGATCGTAGGGTGCCTCTCAGCAGTGCTCAGCTCCACAGCTTTCAGTCACACTTCACATGCCTCTGGGTACGCTATCATTCAGTATCCCCGCTGGGTGTCGAGGCAACTGGAATCAGAGGTAATTTTTCAGATTAGGTTTCCCGGGCCCGGAGCACGTTGCTTATGGGACCACCATCTTGGGCTGCTAGCCACGCCCCCCCATGTTGCTGTACTGTAAGCTAATTTATTTGTGCATTTTTTATAATTTGCTGTTTTATTTTATATTTTCCTCAATATTACAATTATACATCATTATTTATAAATTTATATATGCTTATATACATAGGGATATGCTGTACATTAGTGTATGGCGGTTATGTAGGAAAGAGCCAACTCTTGAGTAGTCTTCTGAAGATAAGATAGTTATGCGTGGATCTTCTGTTGTGGGGTAATGAATTCCCTACCTTGGCTGCTTGAACAGAGAAAGATGTACCACCTAGGTTGTTTTCTTGTACAGTGGGATTTTGAGGCGAGGTCCCAATCTGGAGACGAGGTTCATTTGATGAAAGTATTTGACGATTTTATTCCTGATGAAAAGCGGTCCTGTTCCATATATTGGTTGGTGGGTGATAGTAGTGATGGTGATGGTAGTGAGAGGATGACAGAGTGTGAGAGACTGAAGAGGCAAATAAAGTGAGAGGAGAATGACAGCATGAGAGACTGACAGATTGAGATTGAATAAAATAGACTGAGAGAGTAAAACAGTGACAAAAGGAACAGAGACATGCAAAGTTGGAGGGAGAGTGACTGAAGAAAAGAAGAAGTGAGGAAGTGACAGATAGGGATTGAGAGACTTAAAGGGTGAAAGACTGAGACTGAGAGGGAAACTATGGAGCCCATTACATGTGGGACAGAATATGGCCCAGAATCCCCCCTTCCATGCTCTGGTGGACTACCAATAATGTGAGCATCTAAAATAAGTTAATAATTGGTGTGTCCACTCCAATTCCACTCCTATTCACAAATTCACCATTTCACCGAGACATTTCCGGGAAGCTTGTAGCACAGCATGAAGACATTGACTTCCACCTGGGTGAGAAATGTAGGCAGCACCCGTGAGATGCTGGTAAACCCAGAGATGCCTTTGCTTTGAAATGCTCTTGGACCCTGTGTTGATATGGACCCCATGTATAAAAACCACTATTCAATTCAATTTGACTTTATTCGGTTAAAAGAATGATAACCATAAAAGTACATTTAAAAACAATTCATAATAATACATTTGTCAAGGTTAGTACATAATAAATTTCTACTAAGACAAGAATTAAACTTAAGTGCAAATTGATTTACGTACTCTAAAAGCGTTACTAAAAAATTCCGAGATGCAGGCAACATTAAAAATAACATCTAGTTTCTGAAGTTCAAAAAAGGCAACCCTACAACGTCTCACCCCCATTTCCCTTAAAATTGGAATAATCAATCTTTTCCTGGATAAAGTATAATATTTACAGAAAAAAAAGGATATGGATATCAGACTGTTCCGATTGATCATCACATGGACATTTAATGAGATTACGGGACCAACAGTTCATGTCAGGGAGGCTAAGGGCCCTAAAGAGAATGCCTAGCCTAAATCGGGTCAAAATGAACCGCGAAAATTCTGTCATAGGAAGGGTTAAGTATGGTTGGATTTTTCCTTGGATTGATACAGGTAGATGGGCTAAGACAGTTTTCTTCCCATACTCCACTGTAATTCTACATTCCTCCAGATAATTCATGCATTTAATTTTTAATGCTTTTCTCGCGATCTTACACATGGACATGGGATTGTCGTAATAGCCCATACAGCCAACATCTCCAAGGAATTCCCTAATGTATTTCAGCCACCTTATCCTCCCAACATAGTCCAGGCTTAGTACATCAGTTAGGACAGCACGGTTCAGTACACATCCATCACTAGTCCAGGCCCTATGCCACAACAATATTGGTTGAATTTTAACCAAATCTTCAATATAACATTGGCCCAATTCCGTATGACAAATGTAACTAGAGACACTCTCAGGTAGAGCCAAGATGTGTCTCAGGAATTTATTTTCGGCCACTTGTATAGATTTAACATTTTCATACCCCCACAGACCCGCACCGTAGATCGCAATAGAAACACAGGTGGCATTGTAAATTTTCAAGAGCTCTACAGTGGGTTTTTTCCCCATCTTTTTAGCGAAGTTTTTGAGGGCAGTAATAGATTTGCAGAACAGGGATTTCCTTACTTTTATCGCCTCTATCCAGTTCCCAGCTTCATGAAATAGTATACCAAGGTAGGACAAGGTGGCGGTATGCTCAATAGAACTAGCATTGATGAACATCCGCCTCGTTCTTTTGCTCGCGCCAGGGCCACAATTCATGGAGAATGTCTTGGAGCAGTTAATATTTAGATCAAAATTAGCCATAAAATTATTAAAGGATGTTACAAGGCATTGCAGAGCCACCGGGGTGCGAGCCATTAGGACCGCATCATCTGCGTAAAGTAACGCAGGAATTGATCTTTTGCCTACCCTAGGCATGTCACAAGTTGTTTCCACTAGGGCATTCTCTATTCCATTAATATATACCAGGAATAGGAAAGGTGCTAAAACGCAGCCCTGGCGTACCCCACGCCCAATATCAAAAGAACTAGTACATTCCCCTTTTTTGCCATAACGCACTGTTGCGATGGCACCTGAGTACAAGTCCTTTAGAAAGGCTATTATGTTGCCTTCTACACCAAGAGATTCCATAATATCCCATAGTTTGCTGTGAGAAACACAGTCAAACGCTGACGTCAAGTCAACAAAAGTGAAATAGATGGGTTCACATCGTGCCTTGGTATATTTCTGCTGTAACATAAACAAGTTTAAGCCCTGATCTACAGTCCCCAGCCCCTTTTGGAACCCGTATTGAAGGTCGCTAATTATAGAGTTGTCATCCGACCATTCTTGTAGCCTACCTAATATTACTCTGCCTAATATTTTTACCGAACTGTCCAATAGGGAAATAGGTCGATAGCAGGTAGGGTTTTGTCTGTCCCCTTTTTTAAAAATTGGCACAATAACAGACATAAACCACGATGGGAGTAAGGTCGTCTTTAGGGATGCATTAAATAGTTGTACTAATAGTGGGGCCCATAAATCAACATTATTTTTAAACAGGTCGGGAGGTATGCCATCTGGACCTGGGGCTTTACCGCCCCGTGTTGCTTTGAGGCTCTCAGTTATTTCTTCTAGAGTAAGTTTTAGATCCAAACCATTCACTTTCATTTCCCCCTGATTGGGTATTGCGGGAATCGGCTCATCAGTTGAGGTGCTATATAGGCTAGAATAATGTCCCACCCAAGAGTCCTCAGTGATGGCAATTTCAATACGTGCTTTTCTTGAGTCAAGAAAGGGAGCATTAACTGCTTTCCAAAAAGCACAAGCATCCTTACTCAGTGAGGCCTCACAGAGCTTTTCCCAGGCTTCAGTTTTGATTGCCAGTTTCCTTTTCTTCAGTGCATATTGGTAGGATTTCCTCGCCTCCCTAACCCTTAAGGGATTTCGGGGGACAGCATGTAAAGCTCCCTTAAGCTCAGAAAGGGCCTTTGTACACGTGAGATCAAACCATTTTCCCGTCTTTTCCTTATTTGATTTAGAGGCAAACCACTATATATCAGCTAACCTGTCATGGGTGCCTTCCAGATGGGCGCTGTGATCCCGGCTCTGGGCTGAGGCATATCCGCTTAGCATAACGCGTCTGAGTAAAAAATACCAGACAAATGTGTTTCCCCAGGTCTTATAATGCCGGGGAGGGGCAGTTACCAGCCCCTTCAGGAGTAAACTGAGCGCTAAAGGGAAGTCTTTAGAGGAATAGAATGAGAGAATACCTGGAGACAGCTTGACCACCAATAGGGGGTAGCTGGAGGAGAAGCTGTTTTCTCTAGTGTACCCTTTTGCATCCCTAATACTATCCCTTGCTGCCACTGGTCTCGGAGGCCATGAAAGCAGTGCCAAGAACCCAAGGATATTTGGGCTTATGGACCGGGACACTTTCCATAGTTTAATTCCTGAACATCCTTATTTGCTGCAAACAGGAGGCTGTTGGATGGCGGAACACAAGTCAAGCATGTGACTTCCGGTTTTCGCTGTGGGTCGTCAGACTGAGCAGCATACTCGCCTGCCCTTTACAGATCTCCAGGAGGAGTACTCACTCTGGACAGAGCCTAACTCGGCTCTCATACTTTTGTGAGCTGCAATTCCTTGGCTTATTGTTCTGAGTGACACTGCACCGTTCACTTACGAGTCCCTTTATCGTTTTTGACCACACCTTGGGAATTTACACGTTCCTGCATCAGCCGGGACGGAAGTACAACTGGCAGAGTGATCAGTCCACTCTCAGTTATTTCACCATATAGCCCTGAAGAAGTCGTGGGTTTGTACCCTGACGAAACACATGTTGGCTGGGCAATCGATCTCCAATAAATAAAGAGGAAACAAGATACTTGGAGTGTTCTGTCTATGTATTACTTGTTTGTTTGTTTACAGTGGTGACTTGCTCTGCATTTCACAACAACGTGTGCACAGGCATTTGGTATAGAAATTTGTGGACCTTGTGTCTGTTGAGGGGTACAGGGTTATCCCCTCGCCTGTAGCACTGTACCTTATTAAGAACATTCTCATACAGATGTACATATGAACAGGCGCCATTGCATGCCGCATGAATCCAAACCCTTCTTTTGCATCTACAAGTCAGGCATATGATGGCACAGTCAAAATGGTTTGATGTCACTTCTGCTAACCCAGTTTTTCATTGACTTAAAGGCCATGGCAGAAGCGAGAAAAACAGAGGCACAGAAAGCACATGAGAGAGAGACTGATTGCGACAGTGTTGGAGAAAATGGAAACTTAGAGGACATACAGATAGATTCATCAACACACATTGCGATCGCAATAGCTGCAAAATAGCTATTGCGATCGCAATTCCATGAATCGCAATTCATGAAATAAAACCTGACCAAATTGCGAATTCACAAAACATATTTTGCGACTACGCAAAGAAAATCGCAGAATCAAGGTGGAACCCCCTTTGTGATTCTGAAATTGCGAGTTCCCAATAATTCTGCGATTTTCTTTGCGAATTCGCAAAATAATCGCAAACCCAATGCATGAAATATCGCAAATAGCGAAAAACATAAAATTCGCAATTTGCGAGGCGCAAATTAAGGAGAACCCAAACCAGGTGGTAACCATGAAGTTAAAAAAAAAATCCCCCAACAAATTCCTAAGTAGCCACAGGTGCGGGGCTGATCAAACACACCTAAGGAGACACAGTAGGAGCATGAGGACATTCACAATGCCAGGACTCTACATGGTGGTTAGGCAGCGAAGGTTCCAGGCTGCAGCACGGAACAGACGCAGGATCCAAGAGCGAATTTTCCACCACGGATCACACTACTGGGCCAAACTGAGGAGGAAATCTACTCAAAGTACCCGCTGAATGGGGCAATGATTACAAAGCTCATCCGGGACCTTGACCCCCTGATGCAGCACCCAACGAGGAGGACCAATGCCGTGCCCACCCATGTCCAGGTCTTGTGCAGCCTGCACCTCCTGGCCTCCGGAAGCTTCCAGGGGATAGTTGCCGTTGCAGGGGGGATCTCCCAGAGCACCATGTCCCGCTGCCTAAGAAGTTTCCTGGAGGCCATGCTGACCCTGCTACACCATTACATCAAATTTCCAACCACCCAACAGGACTTGAATCAAACCAAGCTACAATTTTACAACATAGCACAATTCCCCCATGTAATTGGATGCATTGACTGTACCCACAACCACATCTGCCCACCCGCAGAGACTAAATATATGTACCGTAACCGCAAGTCCTACCACTCACTGAACATCCAGATGGTGTGCGACGCTAAGACAATCATCACCGACATAGTGGCACAATACCCAGGGAGCACGCATGACTCCTTCATATTCCATGTCAACAAATAATAGGGCGACCCAATATTCCCAAGGAACTGGGTATGATCAATAACAACAAAACAATGTTCCTTAGGCAAATTATTTCACCTTAACTTCACAGTTATAAAATTGTCACTGCAGTGAACATAAATTTAGTTTAGACGCAACGGCACTTCTTTGTAAATAGCATCAACATTGAGTGATTTATAATTTTGTATATAACTTTTGCAAAATATATGTATATATGGAAGATACGCCAATACTGTCCATATTCTTTACAAAAGTGTCTTTTGGTACTGTATATATTTTTCTACAAACTGAAAAAACAGTATACCTTTTTGTGTTGCCGAAAGTGGATTGAGATATAATGTGTTCATATATTCTTCAGATTAAATAAATGCAAATGATTTAAGATTTGTACCTTCTCTTGAAAAACTAAATTTATGTTCACTGCAGTGACAATTTTATAACTGTGAAGTTAAGGTGAAATAATTTGCCTAAGGAACATTGTTTTGTTGTTATCCTTCATATTCCGGCACAGCGGCATGCACACACGACTGGCCAGGGGAGACTATGGCAAAGGACACCTTCTAGGTAAGTACACATGCCAACAAACAGTACATCGAGACCATGTAGCTGCTCATGACAGGCACTCACCCTCTGCTCCTTTCATCCAGGTGATAGCGCATGCGGCCTCCGTGAGTACCTCCTCACCCCATACCTCAACCCTGCCACACCACAGCAACGGCGTTACAATGCTGCACACATTCGCACTAGAAATTGCATTGAGCGGACATTTGGGCTTTTAAAGAGCCGTTTCCGCATTTTACACAAGACTGGTGGGGCCATCAAATACCAGCCTGAGGTCTGCTGCCGCATCGTGGCCGTGTGTGCAATACTCCACAACATTGCTACCAAGCGGAGGATACCTGTGGATATCTCTGGTAGTGAGTCGGAAGAGGACAACCGCCCACCTGCAAATGTGCATCATGCACGCGGGGAGAATCCTGCTGAAGGACACAGACGCCGCAACCAAATCACAATTAACTGTTTCTAGTGCACACATTCCCCTCACACAACACTGCACTCATGCATGACAAATGTAATAATGACATGAGTCGGATTAACTTGTGACCATAAATTGTTATTGTTTTTTCACAATAATGGGTACTACAATTATTTTAAATCTTACATGCAAACTGTATTCCCTCATACAGCTCCATGATGGGTTAGAGGGCGTGCTTGTGTAATCAGCATGGCCCTGCTGGTAGAGGACAAAGTGTCACTGGCGCCTCCGGCCGGACCCACCCAGTCGCCTCTCCACGTCCTCCACGACACTATTGGCCCGTGATGCAGCAGTGGGCCTGGTGCTGTGGCGGCGTTCCGTTACCAGCGGCAAGGACAGGCTGCTGTGACTGGAAGTGCCCTCGCTGGCATCATCCCCCCCACCTGCTTGGCCATGGCCAGGCGCCTGCAGACTCTGCACAGCTGTTGTCACCTGTTCAAGGGCCCTGGTGACGTCCTGGCAGCATTGGACCATGTGCACCTGCATCGCTAGGGAGCGGCGCGAAAGTTGGGAGGTGACATTTCCTACTATGTGGTTGGATCTGGTGTAGGCTGACAGGCGGGTCAGCAGCTGGCGGTGGCGGCGGCGGGTGATATCCTGCTGGGACACCAGGAACTGGCTGTTCCCACAGACAGCTGCGGTCATGTCCTGCATGCTTTCTGTGAGCTGGCCCACATTTCTCGCAGTCTTATTCAGCTGCAGGTGGATGGCTGCCAAGTGCCGTGCCTGCTTCTGGTGTACTGCAAGCATCCGGCGTTCGATGGCCAGCCCAGGATCCCGGACAGGTACCCCCCTGCCAGCGTGTGTTGAGACGTTGCGCTGCTGCCTCAGTCCGCTGAACTGGGATCGCACATTGGCTGTGCGCCGTGTCTGCCTCCTGGGTGCTGGTGGTGTGGCCTGTACCACTGCCATGGGTGTCACTTGAGGTGGTTGCTGGGCACCTGTGGCTGCAGGGGTGGCCCTGTCCACATGGGGAGGTGGTGGTACTGCTGCTGCTGGCTGAGATGGTCCGGGTCGTGGGGCAGGATGGCCCTCACCCTCGGTGTCCTCAGGGTTCTCCTCTATGTGTAGGGCCTCACTGTCGGTGCTGGGTTGTTCAGACGCACCTGTGATGTAAATGGGTGCATGATTAATGATATGTATCTTGCACATGGGATGTTGCTACATGCATGCCGCCGGGACGCCCCGTTGCTGGGGCAGCTGTCGCGCTCAACAAACCCATAACATAACATAACATAACATAACATGCAGGCTTGCATTCCCTGACTGGCTTTAAAAATAACTTTCACTTGACAGGTCTGGCTGTGTGGGGGTATCCGGGAATTGTGGTCACACTACCAGTACCACAATGCAAAAGGGCATTTCAGGTGTGCATGGCCTGCATTACTGAGGTTATCAAATAGCTAGCTCTGGAGTCATGGGCATTGTTAGGGGACGGGGTCGCAGTCGCATGGCACTTACCTTGGGATTGTTGGGTGAGTCGGGAGGAGTCCAGCCGGGTGACCCCCACGCAGGCTGCAGGATTTAGGGTGTCCTCCACAAGGTCTTCCAGTGGAGTGTTGGGTGCAACAGTGGGGTCTCCTCCTCCGGTGGAAAGTCACTCCCCTAGCCTCTCAGAGATGCGTTCTTTGGCATGCCCTCTGAGGTCGTACCACCTCTTTTTTTAGTTCATCGATGGAGCGCTGGGTCACCCCGACTAAGTTAACCATTGCGCGGATGCGCAGCCAAATGCGCCTCTTGTCCGCCTCAGGCACCCTCCGGCACTCCTTTCCAAAAAGGCGATCATGGTCCTTAGTGACTCCCTCAATGAGGTACTCCAGTTCCTGCTCTGAAAATTAAATTTTCCTTTTCCTTCCTGGTGCACTGCTCCCTGCTGCTTCCTGGGACATTTTAAGTAGGCCTTTGTGTCCTGGTGTGGTGCTGCAGGTGGTCTGTTGTGGAGCTCTGGCCAGTGCTGCTTCCACTTTTAGGCTCAGTGATCTGAATGAGGGAGGGAACTGCCTACTTCCGGGTTGTGATGTCATCAATGTGCTCAAAATGGGACTTGCCGTTATTGCGATCTCGCAATTAGCGAGATCGCAATTTGCGATTTCGGTAATTGCGAGTTCGCAATTTATACATGGGAAACGGCCGATTCTGCGATTTAAATTTGATTTTGCGGAAATCGCAATCGGCAGTTGCGGCCAATTGGGATTCGCTTTTTTTCATCGCTTTTCATGATGCATACCATTCTGCGAATTCTAAATTGCGATTCAGTATTTTTCGGAATTTAGAATTCCCAAAATGTATGCTTGATGCATCTGGGGGATAGAGATTTAGAGAGAGTTACAAGTAAGAGGATGCACATGTGACAGAGTAATTGAATAAAATTATGGAAGAGCCAGAAAGAAAGAGAAAGAAAAAGACTGACAGACAGAGAGCCAGATAGAGGGAGATACATGGGTAGATAGAGTAAGATAGTCGGTAATAGTTAGATAGGGTCAACAAAGACACAGCTGGAGAGAGAAAGGGAATTACTGAGAGAGAGGGGCTGGAGGAACTAAATACTTGTTCTAGGAACTAACCACAGTTGTTGCTGAGTATGCTAAAGTGATTACTGCAGAGTATGTAAGGGCACAGAGGGTATGTACTGCAAGTGCATTTGGTATTTTGGCACCGCTGTCCATTCCCCATTGGCCCCCTTTCATACACTTCAGTAATCAGTACAGGGTATGTAAGGGTGCTGAAAGATATGCACTGCTGTGCATACCGCTTGGTGCACTTATATACTTAGGTTCTCATATACAAGTACCTGACGCATCGGCATCGATGCAACATTTTCCTTCCACTGCAGATTCAAGTTTAATCTGCAGTGTTTTTTTAACATAAAGGGACTGCTCCCGCGTCCAGACCAGTTTAAAAACAAAACAGTGCTTATTTTACATTTTGTGAATTTATTCATTACACTGTGCATGTTGTAACATTGGCAAGTATATATCCTGGCCTTGGCCATGTTGCTGTGTTAAGTATGCACATCTTATGATGTCAATAAAAATATTTAAAACATGAAATACACATTTTGGCATTATTTTACCAAAACATTCCTTGAGTAAAAGGCTTTCTTAAAGTGGCCTTTAAATGCTTTTTTACCAAATGTATTTTCTCCATGAGCATTAAATGTGCCATTAGGTAATGTCTTTCCATATTACTCCCTGACAGAGACCCCCACGCCCTTCTATAAGGTGGGATTTACAGTATATTGTTCTTTTTCTGGTGTTATAAGGCCAATATGGTGCAAATGGCACCATATGCACCATTAGCCCAAACATTCTTCAGGGCAAATCTATTCTACCCAAACTGAATGAAGCAGCATTTCTGCCTTTCATAGTTTTTCAATTTGACTCCCTCAGCATGCTCTAAAATACATTATAAAAGCCGCTAAGGAAGCAGTACATCAGAAGCGAAAGAAGAGAGTGAAGGGACAAAATGATAGTGAGGCTAGAAAAGCCTACCTGCTGAAAGAAGAATTCTCACAGCTTACTAGTATCAAACAGGCCAGTCGGGATATTCTCATAAAGACAGATATTTTCAAACCAATTTGGGATCTAAAGCTCACTAAAGCCCCATTCCAAGATGGCTTCAGTACTGAGATTTATAAGCTGATTGGTCCACACCTTCTCCCCATCTGCTTCATTGAGATGCAGCACTCCCAAACAGTTACCCATATCATGAGGATGGCCAGTATGTCTTTAATCCTGAAAAAATACAAAGGACTGTGGAGCACATGCATCAATGTAGGCTTTTGCGATTCCTTAATTGCGATTATTGAGGAATCGCAATTAAGGAATCGCAAAAACCTATGCATGTAGGAATCGCTATAAAATTAGCGATTCCCAAACATTCCTTAATTGCGACTTGCAAATTGCGAGTCGCAATTAAGGAATGCCTTCCCATTCATTCCTATGGGCCTACAGGCCCATAGGAATGAATGGGAAATTGCAAGCGCAATTTGTGAGTACCTAATAGGTACTTGCAAATTGCGCATGCAGTTTCAAGGGTCCAAGGGTGTCAAAAGGACACCATGTTGCACCCCTGAAATTGATCTGTGCACACATGTTGCGCACACACATGCCCCAAGGGCATGTGTGTGTGTAACCTACAACTTTGAAAAATGCACTTTAGTGCATTTTTCAATGTTTTTGCAAATTACCATCAAGTTCAAAATGATGGTAATTTGTGACCCGTATTAGCGAAATCGCTATTGCATTAAAGGAATCGCAATTTGCGATTCCTTAAATGCAATTGCAATTTAAGAAATCACAATAAATTGCAATTTCTTAAATTGCAAGAGCCTTACAGTTTGATGCATCGAGGCTTTTTGCGGTCGCAAATGGCCGATTTTTGTGAATCGCACCGTTTGCACTTGCAAAAAAGGTTGATTCATGTGCCTGTGTTCTTCGTACAGGCTGATATCCCTTCTGAGTGGGAATGCCAAGATTACTTACCTCAATCTTGGCAGCCGGACTGCCGCGGGAGGTGCATTCCCTTGCCCTGTCATGTTTTATAATTGATAGACATACTGGGGATAATACTTAGGAGGCCCTACACTTTCTAGATTAAGGCTGTACAGGGGGACAAGGATGACATTTCTGTCATTGGACACCTAAAAGACCTTTAACATGATGAACTGGGTTTTTTGCAGGACACCCTCTCTGAAATGAGGATTGGTGTAAGCTTCCTTAACCGGGCAATGGTACGATACCTGAGACCCAAACCCTGCACCACTTCAACAACTGCTTCTCTGATTGGTTTGATATTGGCAGAGGCACTAGGCAGGATGCCTCCTGTTGCCCATCCTGTTTGCCATCGCTCTACAACCATCGCTGATTCACATCTTTGTAAATAGTGAGACCAAAGGGATTAAACTGGGGGAGATACCTTCAAGTTGATCATGTTCGCTGATGACATCCTACTTATCACATATCCTAAATCATTACTTCTTGTGAGACCAGAGGGCAGACCACACACCCTGTACAAGATTTACAAAATACTCATATTTATGAGAGCCTGGCATCATGTTTGCACCACACAAAGTGGTTTATGCCTGACACAAAGCTCTGATTCAGGTGTGTGAAGCCACACAGAGCCACCTAGCGTAGCTTTGAGTGGCCTCATAAATCTTGAGTAAGGGAGGCGTTCCATGGGCACTGCAGTGGGTGTTTCCACACAACTCCTATGGTTTTGAACACATTCCTAGATTTACAGGGACATGTAAACCCAGGATGGTGTCAAAATCTTACGCATAATGAGGAGAAATTTCTCTATTTCTCCTAATTTTTTCCTCTTTCTATGTGTGCTGCATTTTGCAGTGGAAAGGACAGGAGTTAACCATATTATACTAAATACTGTGCATTCCTGCCCTTTCACTTTGGCATAAGGCAGCACAGCAAGGTGACTTGCTGCACAGCCCTGTGCCAAATCCCCATGAATGAGGGTCCAATGCAAGTATGGGTGAGGGGAACCGCTTATTTCTGAAAGCCTGGTAGAAGGAATTAAACATACATCTAAAGCAAGACACGTGGCAGGCATGCGCCTAGTTCAATGCCTTCATCAGGCAGGTGTCAGAGGGAAAGCCCTCAATCTCTGTCATTCCTTTCTCACCAACAGGGTGCAGGTTTTCGGTTGTGGGGGCTTAAAGCTAAGGCCTTTAAACTTCCCTGCTCGGTCCCTCAGGGGTCTTCATTGAGTCCCACTCTTTTTATTCTGTACGTCGCTCCTCTCACTGAAATAATACTTTAATTTGATTTTCAAGCACTCTCATTTGCCAACAACACACAGATTATTGTATCCATCTCTGACAACTTGCAATCAGTAGCTAACAAGTTTAATCTCTGAATGACCAATATTAACATATGGATCAAAGAAACTTTTCTTAAACTGAACACGGAGAAAACTGAGATGCTGGTGTTTGGTGTACAAGCATCCATCTGGTCCTGCTGTTGATGGCCTTTTACCTAGGCCTGTTAAGGTGGCCACAAATCTTGAAGTAATCGTTAACTCTTCCCTGAACTTAAACTCAGGGGTCGATCTTATCACATGTACCTGCTTTCACGCAATCATAACTCTTAGGAAAGTCTTTCCTTTTATTCCAGTTGAATTGCGTCACTCAGTGGCCTTTGCTTTAGTCTACTGCATACTCGATTACTGCAATGCGCTCTATCTGAATAGTAATGCCTCCTTACTTAACAAGCTACCGGTGGTGCAAAATGCAACTGTGTGCTTTATTCTTAACACTCTCAAATGAGTGTCTGTCAAGGTGGCATTAGAGCGCTGCATTGGCTTCCTGTGAGGAAGTGCATTGTTTTTAAGGCTGTTTGCCCAGATTTCCTTGTTCTCCATCATGAAACAACTCTCCTCCCTCTTCAGCTGGTACACTCCAGGCAGGCCACTCAGATCCTCTTCAGCTAGGAAAGTCTCCATGCCCAGGTTCTCGAAAGTCAGATGGGGCAGTGGGCAATCTCCGGGGCCGCTGCCAAGTTATGGAATTCACGTCCTGCCCACATTGCTAGACTTGACTCCTTTGCAAAAAAACATTGGCTTTTCTCATCATAGGATCTCTGGATTTTCTGTGCTTAAGAGCTCGATTTTTTGGGCATTGCGCATAGATACCCTCGAGTTTAATGCGCTTTATAAATTCATTTATCATTTTATTTCAAAGAACTAGCAAATGCACTTCTGACACAGGAGGAAATGAAACGCCATAAAAGCTCATTTACAAGTGGTACTACACCTCCAGCCATCTGCAAACCATGGATGGGACTAGGAGTCGGTTGTGCTGGAGAATATGCTGGGGGAGCCACCACTTTCCAACATCTAGTGGTCACACACATGAAAAACGTTTCTGGTATGGAGAGTTGTGAGTAATAAAGGATACCAAGGGCTCAGAGTTAGAAGCCAGCTCCTAGGACATCCTCTTGGGCTGCCTATCGGAAACAGAGAACCCATTAAGTGGCCTGAAATAGAAATCCCCTGCCCAATGCTTTTGGAGGCAAAGCAGGAAACCGCCCTCAATGTAGAATAGCGGCCCTTCGGTCAGCGGTCGGGTGGTGGCAAAGAATGTGGTTGATTCTGGGTAAGGCAAATCTTGGAAAATCAGCTCATGGAAAGGAAAACATGTTTGAGAGAAGGACACATCCTGCTCACACATCTGTCTTAGGCATTCAGAGAGCTGATATGCCTAATAAGGTTATGCATGCTTAACATTTTGAAAGACTCTGAACTAGTGGTCAGCCATCCTGTGGGAGACGATAAGACAATTTAATGACTCATCCATCATAGAGAGCAACAATTGATGGCGAAACATGCACATGACTTTGTATGCTGCGCAACGACCTGTCCAGGGATATCGGACTTTGAATTTGTATTTGTTGCATGCCCACCTAGATGGTAATAGCCATCCCGATTCTGTCAAATGAATAAAAACCTGGTGAAAGTAAAATACATAGGGGCAGATCTAAAGAAAGTGCTGCAGCGTGGCACCTCAAGACCTTTGGCTGTACCACGTTGTGGAACTTTCAGAGCACAGAAATGCAACATATCTACAATGATATGTCGCATTCCTGTGCTCTCCCATGTGCTGGCACACAAACTGCTGCCGGCGCAGGCATCCATGCACCAAGGTGCCACGATGCCTGCGTCATGGGGAGATTGTTTTTGTGCAGAAAGGGGCACCTTCCTGCATGAAATCAATCACTACAGGCATTTTCCTCTTTCAATGCCAGCTGTAGAATGCAGCACCCATTGAAAGAGGAAAGAACAAGGAAGAATGAAAACATTTCTCCTCGTTGCACCTCGCATTTGCCGCATACTGATGCATTCCCAGGTTTACGATTCATCGTAAATCTGGAAATGTGTCTGGTTCCATGGGTGTTGCATGGGAACACCCACAGCAACACCCATGGAATCCCCATTTCACGCAAAGTGCTGCGTGTAAAGGGGCCAGATTTTTAAGGACAGGAAAAGCCACGCAGGGTAGCATTTGCTGTCCTTGTAAATATGGGTCAGAGAAATGCGTTGCCAAGTGCGTCACATAAAAGTGACGTACTGGCAGCGCAAGGGGCTTGTAAATCTGCCCCAAAATAAGTGCAGCTAGACATCTCAGATTAGTCAGGAAAGTCCCAGTTTCCACCATCTGTTCTCGCAAATATCATAATATTTTGCAGATGTCCCGATTTTCATATAGGGTTGAATGAATATAGAGAGAGGAAATATTTCATATAGTCCAGTGCGCAATTGGTTAGCAGTCATTACTATAAAGCAATTTAAATAATTCAATGATATAAAAATTGCATTTTCAATGTTCGCTTAGTACCTCATTGTTATGTGTTTTCTATGTTGGAAAGCACTGTCAATTATGCCATTCTGTGCCCCTCGTTCGATGCAACAATTTCCGGTATCAATGCTTGTTGAATATCCCGGTTTTAACTTTACAAAATCTGATCTAATATTATTTATTTCAAAACTTAGTTAAGGAGAATTATCAAACACTTTCATCGAGTACTTAACAAATCCTCATCTTTTACCAGTGGCAATGTCACAATGTGATTTTAAAATACAGCAAAATTCCCCTGCTGGAAAATTACTAAACTACTCTAGTAAGCAATGACCACGTTTAAAGCAATCCACGTTTTCGCCAATATTTATTGGATTGCGCTTAAATTTTACTTGAACATCCACCGCAACAACCAAGAACAGTTAATATCATTCGTACGTCAGTTTTTGTTTTTTTTTGTTTTTTTTATGATTGGTAGCACACCAAACTAATGTTTTTGGCTACCCAGAAGCAGTATGGATGTCTCCTTTGCTGGACTAAATCTTCAGCTCAGTGCAATTTATATTTTTACCACCAGGTGGCACACGTTACCACATCTTTACATTTTTTGACTGTTTAACTTAATGATAATGTTTAAATGCTGTTGCAGAAATCTTATGAGCAAGAAAACGTATTTTAGATTATTGTCATTAAAATGTGTGAATTATCCTGAGACATTTGAATTGGGAGACCATTTTCGAGAGAGTACCTTATTCTCTCATATTTCTTGATTTTCCTACTTCAGTCTCTCGCATCATTGCACCTGCTCCCTAGCAGGGCGGAGACATACTCTGCTGAAGCACTCATCCTGCCATTAACCCCCTTTCATTCGGTCTCACCTACTACACAGCGAATGTGCTGTCTTTTGCAACACATTTTGTTAACTGACAGTTAGTTTAGAACCCGCCCATCGCTAACCATTGATTGGCCTCATTGTCACTCATAATTGCTTGCTTTTTATTTGTTAGCATGTGTAGGCTTTCATGGAAGGGAAGTCTTTTTATTCCACCCAGAATGTCCCCAGTTCCAGGAGCCCCTGAGGCAGGGTTTAGGGCAGGTCGCGGCTTCCGGATCCTCTGTCTCTTTCCCAAGCTCCTAGGCTATATGACAAAAAATGCACAGCTCTTTCCAAGGGTGCATAAACTTTGAGCAGACATCCTGCCAACTTCACTTACACAAGAGCTGCAAAATGCTGCAAGATTCAAGCCCCTCTTTCTGGAGGTTACCAATAGCACCAACCAAGAAGTAAAAGTAGGTCTCTTCACACGGAAACCCATAATGCTGGCACCCACGTTCTTTTGGCTTTGATGATGTATGCTAAGAGATCATTAAGAAGTGGTTCTTTAACTTTCAGACACTGAGATGGTGAGAGACAATGATTCATGTGTGCCAATGGTAACAGGCATGGTGCACAGGCCCTTATTTTTGAGGATCAAGACATATTTTTCCTCATCAGAATTTGACCCAGAGCAACAGAGAGAAAGGCATAAAATGGAAAATAGAAGAAGGAAGAAAGAAACATAGGAAACCAAAGGAAAATATTCAATAAAATAGGAATAAGCTAGCATTGGCATGGCAAATACGTCTGGTTGTATGTCAATACAACGCGGTTGTTACACCGCACTACCATTACAACGCGGGCTTTACAACGCAAGTCGTTACCACGACTTGCGCTGTAGGGTGCTGGACTTAGGAATAGTAAAATTTACTATTCCAACACCAGCCTACGTACAGTAGGGAAGGTGTTGGAATAGTAAATCTAATATTCCTTAGCCTAGAGCGCCCTCCAGCGCAAGTTGTGGTAACGACTTGTGTTGTATTGCCCGCGTTGTAATGGTAGCGCGGTGTAACGACCGCATCGTAATGGATGTTCCCCATACGTCTCATCTTCATAATGCAAGTTCAGAGCTCTTTACCTTGCCAGTGTTCGTCTGTAAAGTATTATTTTAAAAAAGTAAAATAAACAAAACATTTCAAAATACTTGGGGAAAAGCAAACACATATCTGATTATATCTCAGAACTGTATGTTGAATTCGATGATTTCAATCTTTGTTAGTGGCATGGTTTTTTTCAAATACTTTTCATTCAGTAAACTCTCTGAACAGACTTTGAAAAAAACAAGGAGTTGTCAGAATGTAAAGGCTAACACTGTCGAGGGCCAATGAACTTTCCAAGGGATTCAGCCATTTGGTCCTCTGTAGTAGACCTGAGAGCAGATTATTAGGCTTCCAATAAAGTGTCATGCTAAGTGCACCTTCTGCCTCAGATGCCAGCTGATGGAGAAGGTGGATGGCCCATCCTCCTAGTTTGAACTATAAAAGCCTTTGAGAGCCAGAGCTTTCATACAATATGTGGAATGTAGAAGATGCAATACGTGGAATGTAGAAGATAAAACAAAAACAATCATTAATGTCTGCTCTTCAGTCATACCTCAACACCAGGGGCGGCTCTTCCATTAAGGCAAGGAGCTCCACCCCACTGCTTTCTCGCAGGGCGAGAAGCATAAAATAAAATGGTATTTTAAATACCATTTTATTTTCTGCTTCTCGCCCTGTGAGAAAGCAAAAGGCAGGGGTATGCCTGGTTGAGGACAGGCAGGAGGATATGCCTGGACCTGGTTGTGGTCGGGCAGTTGGGCGGGTCGGAGAGGAGTGGCTTGCACCACTCAGCCCTCTGGGGCAGACCAAAGCAGTCATGCACACTCTACATTTTCACTATGTAGGCTGCATACAGCCTACATAGAGAAAATGACCTCCCTACAGGTGCCCAGCAGGCGCTGTCCGGGACTCCGCACCAATCACAACGCTGCCAATGCAGCGTTCTGATTGACTTACAGGAGGGGAGGGAGCATGCCTGTCCCTGTTTCTCTTGAGGAGCAGGAAAACACGGGATACCCAGCCCAGGAGCAAAGGCGGCGTGGGACCCGGTCAGGTACGTTTTATTTATTTTTATTTTAACCCACCCTGCAATACCCCCGCACCCTCCCCTGCCCCTTCACCTGCGAGAATTGCAAGCTGCGACTGCTCAAAACAAATATCGCTGTTGCTATGGTGGGATGTTTGGGGAGCAGCACAGAGTGGGCGAGTATTTGAGGTGGGGAAGCAACAGACAAGGCAGAGAGCGAGAAAACATGTGCATCATCATAGAGTGCTGAATGAAAAGCAAAATAGTAGTTTCCTAAATGTGAGCAGTGGAAAGGGTACAAATCAGCCAATCAAAAGGGTCACAAAAAGGCTATGCTCCAGGGGAAAACAAAGACAAGAAGAGGAAGGCAAGCCATCGACTAAAAAGCAAGCAAAGGAGTGACAGTAAAGCCAACCAACGGTAAGAAATGGGCAGGCTGTAAGTCCACTGTAAGTTAACAATAGGTCTTTTGGAACCAAACAGCTTGCAGTGTCTAGTAGACGAGACCTAAAATAACCCTGCAAGAGTGAGATATAGAGACAGGAAGTGTAGCACGGTGGAGGAAACAAGCATGAGGTGGTGGAATCAAGACTAAGGAGCCATGACACTGACGTCGCGCTCCTATGAGAAACATTGGAAGAGCTAGTGCTTCTTGAGCAGGGAATTTGCTAATATTGTGATCGGTGCAAATAGACACATATTGCAGCCACCTACCAACTGGTGTGCATTACTCCCTACTGAGGAAAGACACTCTTTAGAAACACCTTTAAACTCATGTGTGTGTATGTATTGATCAAATGTAACAAGCTCTCGCCTTTAACACAGCCACTTTATTTTCATGCAATACCGGTGCTGCACATTTCCCTGATGAATATTTTTGCTGTGACTGTAGTGGTGCTTAAATTGAGCCTGTGGGTTCCGGTGCTAAGCACCAGCACTGAATTGACTTGTGGTGCTCGGCACCCGCAGTTAATTGTTATCACCACACTTATGACACTCTGCCACATGGTGGTGCTGCTAATCTAATTTAGAGATGAACAGAACAAAGGTTGTTATAATACAATATACATTTGAAAAAATACTAATACCTGCCTCCCCAGCCATCCCTTTAGCTTTGGGGTTCTGAAATAATCTGATATGTCACACTTGCAGACGAGAGAGATGGTCAGTAGTTATTTTGGTACCGCCATTAGCAGCGATGACAGGGGCAATGAGTGGTGCAAGCCAGGCGCGCAACGTCCATTGGGCTCAAAGGGCTTCAGCCCCCCCCCCCACCCCTGTTGTGTGTGTCAGCCCGGGTTGAGACAGCTTCCTGGGCGCACACACAGTGTTTGAGCATTATTGCAGTCGCACCCGAGTACTTCACAGGTCTTTTACATGTTAACAAGGCGTTGTTTTTTCACCCCTTCATCTCCACCTTGCCTATTGCTGGAAGAATTATCCCCATACATTTTTTGTAGCCCCCCCCGCCCCCCGAAAATTTACTCTAGTTACGCCTCTGGTGTAAGCTGCTGCAGTGGCCTCCTTGTCAGGGCCCTGGCACCTATTATTTTACAAATTAAGCACCGGTATAGTTAACTAGTGAAGGTGCGCCCGTAAGTGACACATCCATTGCTGTCAAAACAGTGTACAAACCGGAATCAGAAATAGGACAGGGTTCAGAGTTTTCTGTAAATCTTCCCTCGAGTCGGCTGGCAATAACAACTTCCCAATTGAGCACAATTTTTTATTTTTTTTTACAAAAATGAGTCAAAACTGAAAAATAGCGTTAGACGTTCAAGCCTTTATGAAGAGAATGGGCCGTATTTTTGGTATCTAGTTTGCACCGCCAGCCTGATAATAATCAATCATTCATAAGACGTTATGGGTCTTGAAATGGAGAAAACAAAAACTTGTATTAACCAAATAAACATATAATTCTTGTGAGATTGTATTTTCCTTTTAACTGCCTTTTCGCCCTCATACGATATCACAAGACGCGCTCCCCTACTCCTCCAACCCCACCATCTCCTCCCGATTTTATAAGGCTGTGCGAAATTGAATGATGCTATTTTGGTTTCAGTTTGGTGCAACATAAACATTTACCGTTAGGTGGCGACCTTTACCACCTCGTTAAAGTCGTTTTCTCTTTTCGCATTTATAGCTTTTAACAACTGTCACTGCAGACATCCTGTCATCCAAGAAAGTGAATGGACTTAATTAGGCTCATTATAATGAGCGTCTTCATGCGAGGAAGTTATTTAGAAGAGCAATCTGCCCAAACAGCCTTCTCCTGTGATATATTCCTTGCTTCCTCTACTGACCCGACACCTCACCATTGCTCCCCACTGGCCGCTGAGATAACACCCGTTTGAATGTTAGGGAGTGCTATAAAGAATCTGTTTCGTGCACCTGCCACGCTTTTTAAAAAAGAAGGACCCTTGTACCAACATCAGATCTTGCCCCTCCGCCACGCCCTTAAGTGAAGAGACGCGAGATTTCAATTCTTCTGCGGCGCTGGTGAAGTTGAGTGGGTACCGGGAGCAAAGCATTTCAATATTTCATATCTAGACCCCGTTTTCAGCCGCAAACCGTTTTACTGCACTGCCACAAACCTTTTTTGTAGAAAAACTAAATTTAGTTTGATGCAAGAAAGTTCATGCTAAACTGGCTCGTGGCAAATACGTTACAAACACCGGCGCCGGGACAAACCCGGCGATTTCGGAGTGCGCAGGCAGGGGGGTGGCTTCAGCCTGCTGCAGCTTGAGTAACAGTCCCTCAGTCCATGTGACCACACCCTCAGGCTGCAGCAGACCAGTCCAGACCTTAGTGCGCAAGTGCAAGTTGGTGTAAAACTTTCCCGAGCATGCGCACAGTTGTCAGCTCCCTTACAGAGCGTGACCAAAGGGTGCTGGTTTACCCGGCCGCAGCCCCCGGGGTTTACAGACGGCGACAGGGCGAGCAGCAAATATGCCCCCCTAGCCAATCCTGGCGCTGCATGCAGCGCCAGGATTGGCTGGTCCACAGCGCAGCATCGATCATTGGATGCCGCGCGTGGGGGTGACACACACTGCCTCAGCCGCACTGTTATGGCCAATCACTGTGTGACTTCATGTGAAGCCATGCAGTGATTGGCCATTATCGCCGGGATGCGTGCGCTGGCTGCTGTGAGTAACTTCGTGCACAGCAGAGACCGTGTCCCGACCCGTCCCCGTCACCGTGACTGACTCCCTCCCCAGGACCCTTTCCGCATATTTAGTATATTTTGTCTGCAGAGTTTTTATTTTTATCCAGCATGAAAAGAAACAAAATTCCTGCAGATTTTGAAATACTCCTCAGAGGAGTCGATTCGCCTCTAGTCGTGGATATCTCTAGAATGTTCATAAGGTGTCAGATATATGTGTGGTTCTTATGTTGCAGGGTAGCGACGGGCCTTGCTTTCTCCTGTAGATTCACTTAGGTAGATATTGCCTTTAGACCTGACTTGTAAGTGTGTCGTTTTGAAACCACTGTTAAGCCAGGGCGTCTTTCTTTCGTGTACTGTTGTGTGAGTATTTAAATTGCCCCAGAGGCCAATGCTTAGTGAACACTCCCTTGCTTTCTGGGTAGTTCTCGGATCACTTACAACAAGCGTGCGGGCTTTCCATAATATCTGAATATTCTGTATTAGACATACAACTCTGGGGACAATGGGGAAATTAAAAACATTGCAATCCTTCTAATGTCCTTTGTGTGACATGTAGATTCTATTCTTTCAGTCAAGGGAAACATCTGCAGAGAAATAACAGTTGGTTGAAAAACAGACTCGAAGTCCAACATGCCTCCAGATCCACTCGCCATTGCAAGCCTGTAATTGCTCTCGGCTGTTTGGCTGTGGGTAGGCATTTTCTGAAATCCAATGCTATAAAAAATAACAAGGGAAAGGGGCATATGGATCGACTACAGAGGTCGGCTTCTTGTTTTTGTAATTTGCAAATTTTAGATTTCAGTGATTGACACTCATTATCATACCAACTAGACTCAGAAATTCGAGAATGGTTTTCATTAGCTTTCAGTTGAGCATGCAAGATAACCTGCAAACATTTCACTTTATTAATTACGAACAAAAACCATAAACGTCTATCCTCACATAATTACGGAATTTGAAATTTGGTACTCAGCGAGAACTATAAGTGGGCTGGATCTAATCAAGTAGTTAACCTTCTGGGGTGACCCCTATCCAAATCAAGAACATTATTTTTTGATCTGGTTTCAGTGCGTATCACTGAGATCTTTAAAACTCAGTGTCACCCCCTTGTCTGGCTAGGCTTCTAATTAGGCAACCACTATAGACAAGGGGACCCCTGAAGTTTAAATGCAGGTAGGGAACCAGGGGAAAAAAGCCAAAAATGTACAAAGAGAACCTCTACCTATATAAATTTAAAGTATGCTATACATCATACGCTGCCTGGGCCAAATTGGTGCCTCATCATGCAGCTGCCCCTTCATCTCCAAGGTGAAGTACTAGGCTCCTGTCTCGCTGCTATAGAAAAAAACAAGTAAAAACAGCCCGCATCTCCACTCAGCCATGGAAAAATGAAAGGGGATTATCTGGTGAAGCGTGGGATACGGTAACAGACATCCCAGAGAAGGCCCCGGGCCGGAGGTGCCAGCTTCATGTTTCCAGTGCATCACTGAAGTCCGGAACCAGAATACAGAGCCAGCGGACAGCGGACAGCGGAGAGAGCTGGTAAAAAGGGAGAGCGGCTCTAAGTAGGCATGCTTGGGGGTGTGCAAGCTTTTGGGTTTCAGGATGGTGCCCTCTGCCAGCCTGCGAAAATTCTATAACTACTGCAATTATTGACTTGTCATTAGATTGACATCCTGCACCCTTGCGTGCTTTTTAAAAATTAAGTCTCTAGAGCATTGAGTACTGTCTCCCATGTCACCTGTCTGATGAAGTATGTCCTTATTATTGTTTTAACGTACAATACACTACTATATAAAATAAATAAAGTACATGCACAGTTCTATGATGCCCATAAGGCTTGGTCCTTGCTACTAAAAAAGCTAAATAAACATATGTGCGCCACTCCGTGTGTGGTTCTTGGAAGGAGAACTGCCTGCCTCTGCCTCATCCATTCACTGATGTACCTATAGCTATCGGGTAAAAGAACTACAGTCATATTTATGACGTTTCGTACTGGCTATTCAGCATTATTTATTTGTTTACATGTTCTGATGTAGGGGACCTTCTTCCTATGGTAACCCTGACGGATGACTCACTTCACATTGGCCACTTACTACTGCCTACAGAAGGAATTCGGAGGTTTAGGTGTGGCAAAGCCTCCCTGTCCTTAGCACTTTGGTGCAACTTGTGAGTTCTTGCTCGGTGACTGACATAGGCAACCTACGCTATTCTACCAACTTAAGTCTGCAGTGCTCATCGATAGATCCCCACACGAGGCCGGTCTTCTCCCTGGACCTGTGTGTGAGGTCGCTCCCTGGAATGGATCCGGCCGCTCACTCTGAGGGGAGCCGGAGCCCCGCTCCTCTTTCAGGTCCTGGTTTTCCCTCTTTTGTTGATCTGGCTGCGCATGTCCCTGATAACCTGCATCAGGTGCGTGTCTCCCTCCATCCCTTCACCACCGGGTGCTCCCAGTGACGCCCCAGCGGTCGGCCGCCTTTTTCTATAGCTGCAGACTCCTAAAATTGAGGGGGACCATCCTGTACTTAAGGCCAGTGACACAATAGGAAGCTCCGCGCCCAGGCCGACGGTGTCTGTCATCAGCAAGTGAGCCTGCATTAAGTGTTCACTGTTCAGACACCAGCCATCAAAGCTATTGATCCCCACCCAGAAGATAAGTCTTCCCCCTGAGCAGAGCTGCTCCAATTGTGTGGAGAGTGAGGCGGGTTGCACATCAGGGACTTTAGATTCTTGGGATAGGACGATGCCTGAATTAAATCCAACATCACGTAGAATAGCGTTTTTTTCATGTAACATTGCCGTTCTGAGTTCATTGGCCTTAAGATATAGGCACCTCCGGCCGAGAGTAATGACATTCTTACTGTTTGGTTAGTGTCTGGCCCCTATGGTAACATTGAGATTTGTAATGCATATGCAAGAGGACATAGTGGGGGGGTAGAGGTCCGAAACCATACTGGCTTTAGGCAAGCTCCTTGACAGTCTCTCTTGGGCCGCCTCTGCTGTTATAGTGAGGGACTTTAACTGGACCTTTGAGCCCCTTGATAGTGAGGAAAATGACCTGGCGGGGAGGAAGATGCTCAGTGGGGTGTCCCATGTTTGGAAATACCTCCAATTAAAAGATGGACAGTAGCTATCCAACTGAAAGATATTTGCTTAGAAAACGGCTTAAGGGTGGCCAACTCCTGAACCATCACTGTAAGACAAGGGGCCAATACATTCAATAATGGCCACCATCGAAAACCAGACCTTATGGGGCCGACTGCGCATACTGTTCAAATATGGCACACAGTAACGCGACATTTGGGCTGGGAGGGAAGACTAACACAGCACAACCCACTATGGAACATGAGAAAGCTAGGCAAATTGGGCAAGAGCAAGGGTTTTCAACAGTGGGACACAATAGGGATCTCGTGACTAGGTGACCAAAGGAGAGGGGGTAAAATCGTCACTTTTGCCCATTTACAAGAACATTACACAATGGCGCCCACTGAACTGTTTCACTATATACAGAATAAACACGCACTGGTGGCGGTCATTCCACGTGATAAGACTCTTCCAGAAGCCTCCCCATTAGAGGACAGACGCCTGACGGAGAATATAGATAAACAAGCATTTGCAATGCAATAGGTCTCCGTCTCGCATTAGGAAAGTTTGAGCTATTGGTATTGTAAATGACACATTTTTAGGGCTCGGCCTCCGCCCACGAAGGGGGTGGAGCTTCGAGCTCCTAATGCTAAAGAAGAAAGAAAGGATCTCTAGGGGTCTGAACAGACACATTCCTTAGTGTATTTTGTCATCTGCATAGTGATTCGTCTTCGCTGTGCTGTGTATGTATTAGCGTTGCCGTGATAGGATGTAAGTAATTTACGCGTGCCCGATGTGGCATATTGTGTGCGAGAACGAGCACGGCAGAGTGATTAATCTTAATTACGAGCTGTCAGAGTGCCCGTGTAATGCAATCCAGATGGTGCGCGCGCGTACACCATTGCATGCAACAGAACAGTGACACGGTAATCTTGCCCTTTATCTTTGGCCCCCCCCCTCACTTCCTCCTTTTCAAATTCCTTTCGAGCTGAGCGGACTGCGAGCCTGAGCTGCTCCTCCCGGCCCCAGCCCCTCCTCTCCTGTGAACTCTGCAGTCTGCAGATTGCACCGGCGGCCGTCCCCAGCAACTTTAAAGGTGAGTGTTGTGTCCTCATGAAACGTAACTGGTGCTCTGTAAAGCGCTCTGATACCCGATTCGGGTCAAGTTTGCGCTATATAAAACTCGGCAAAAAAAAAACGGACCTCAGTGATTTCTTGTTTATATTGAAATACACAGTGTTCAGCGCTGGGTTTTCTCAGATGCACTGGGATCCTTTCCAGCCGTTTGCTCTTTCATTTCTCGGGCCTCCTCCCGCCTCACACATCGGTCCTTTGTGACCTCTGACCTAAGAAGCCCTCCAAAGATAGATGTGTGGAGATCGTCTCCTTCCAGAGCCTGATTTACCTCTGCTGCTAATTAACTGTAGAGCAATGGCCCTCAGCCATCCATTGAGAGATAAGCTTTGGCCGGTGAAAGGGATAATCTTGCACGTCCTCTTATTAAAGACTGCCCAGCTTATGTCCAATTTATTACGCACGAAATACCTTCCAGCACCGGGAGGTAGGCACTGCGCAGGCCACCGAGGCCACGGTGAGAGGCATAACCCGCCCCCTATTTCGACTGACAGTTGTGATGGCAAGTTCAGGTCTCTCAATTGCACCCTGAAGAGTAGGCCCTCCAGCTGGACACCACGAGGACCAGGAGGCACCGATCCTGTAGGGCTGCCCTGCCTATCATTCGTGTAAGGTCGATAACATGACGCTCGTTGAGATGGGTAACAAGAAACTCCATTGCACAGCGCCAAGATAAATAATGTAATACTTGGGGCAGCCTCCGACATGGCCGGAAGGCGGAAGGGTTGCTAGCGGCCTCCGTAGTAAAAAAGCACAAGACAAATTCAAGACTAGGCAGCCTTGGTGTTGGGCTTGCGGATATTTAAATGCAACAGCCCCTAGTTTCTCAGTAGCGCTTTGGGTACTCTCTTGCAAATGAAACTCTCGGTGGAGTTAAACAAGAGGGAGACATGCTACTGTTGAAAGAATAATAAGCTTTTCAGTTCAAGAACTTACATTAAAGGATACGAAGTTCCCTTTCTTTGAGAACGGGATAAAGCATAGGGCCCGCGATTGAATTTAGACCTAAAAAATGGAGGGCATTCAATTAACTGTGGCCTTGTTTATCTAAGTGGCGCTTTATACCGATAGCCGGGTTTCAAGCACTTTATAAGGGAGTAATCCTTTCTCTTGTTACTCAGCCCCGGTGCTAATTACGGAGAGGCTTGTGACGGTGCCACACATTTCCGATTACACGGGATACGGAGGCGGAGAGTAGGCCGCACAAATGGGTTTTGAAAACCACAAGATGCTCCCCGCATGCCGCTTTTATAGCGGAGAGGAGGTGGCCTAACGGCTAGGGCGCTCGACCTCGGACCGAGAGGACCCGGGTTCGAGTCTCGGTCACACGACCCTAAGCAGAAATTGAGGGAAACGACAGAAATCGGGGGAAACGATCCAATTTTGCGTTCTTTCGCGTTCCACTTTCTTCGTATTGCGCACATGCTTACTGTCTCACTGGCTGCCTGATAAGATAATTGTTTTGCACAGGGGAACGACTTTGCTTTTAGGAGGCCTCTGCGATTCTGTATCTCAGCAAAAGAGAAACCCTTACCTCACACCATGTACAAAAAGTGCCACTGGTGATTCTGAAGAGGCAGAAATACTTGGCTGGTACCTCAGAAGTGGCTTAAAACCCTTGTGGAATGTTCGACTTCTCATAGTATTCTATGCAAGTGTAGTGCTGGTTATCTATACCCGTGACCGTGTAAGTGGAGCATCATTTACACATATGCTGGACAGTACGAATGTCCATACATTAAGGCTGAATCTTCGCAATGGTGCAGAGTAGTGAATGCAGAGTGCAGAGTGCAGAGTAGTGAGTGCAGAGTGCAGAGTAGTGAGTGCAGAGTAGTGAGTGCAGAGTGCAGAGTGCAGAGTAGTGAGTGCAGAGTGGTGAGTGCAGAGTGCAGAGTAGTGAGTGCAGAGTGCAGAGTAGTGAGTGCAGAGTGCAGAGTAGTGAGTGCAGAGTGCAGAGTAGTGAGTGCAGAGTGCAGAGTAGTGAGTGCAGAGTAGTGAATGCAGAGTGCAGAGTAGTGAGTGCAGAGTGCAGAGTGCAGAGTAGTGAGTGCAGAGTGCAGAATAGTGAGTGCAGAGTAGTGAGTGCAGAGTGCAGAGTGCAGAGTAGTGAGTGCAGAGTGCAGAGTGCAGAGTAGTGAGTGCAGAGTAGTGAGTGCAGAGTGCAGAGTGCAGAGTAGTGAGTGCAGAGTGCAGAGTAGTGAGTGCAGAGTGCAGAGTGCAGAGTAGTGAGTGCAGAGTGCAGAGTAGTGAGTGCAGAGTAGTGAGTGCATAGTGCAGAGTGCAGAGTAGTGAGTGCAGAGTAGTGAGTGCAGAGTGCAGAGTGCAGAGTAGTGAGTGCAGAGTGCAGAGTGCAGAGTAGTGAGTGCAGAGTGCAGAGTGCAGAGTAGTGAGTGCAGAGTGCAGAGTAGTGAATGCAGAGTGCAGAGTAGTGAGTGCAGAGTGCAGAGTGCAGAGTAGTGAGTGCAGAGTGCAGAATAGTGAGTGCAGAGTAGTGAGTGCAGAGTGCAGAGTGCAGAGTAGTGAGTGCAGAGTGCAGAGTGCAGAGTAGTGAGTGCAGAGTAGTGAGTGCAGAGTGCAGAGTGCAGAGTAGTGAGTGCAGAGTGCAGAGTAGTGAGTGCAGAGTGCAGAGTGCAGAGTAGTGAGTGCAGAGTGCAGAGTAGTGAGTGCAGAGTAGTGAGTGCATAGTGCAGAGTGCAGAGTAGTGAGTGCAGAGTAGTGAGTGCAGAGTGCAGAGTGCAGAGTAGTGAGTGCAGAGTGCAGAGTGCAGAGTAGTGAGTGCAGAGTGCAGAGTGCAGAGTAGTGAGTGCAGAGTGCAGAGTAGTGAGTGCAGAGTGCAGAGTAGTGAGTGCAGAGTGCAGAGTAGTGAGTGCAGAGTGCAGAGTAGTGAGTGCAGAGTGCAGAGTGCAGAGTAGTGAGTGCAGAGTAGTGAGTGCAGAGTGCAGAGTAGTGAGTGCAGAGTAGTGAGCGCAGAGTGCAGAGTAGTGAGTGCAGAGTGCAGAGTGCAGAGTAGTGAGTGCAGAGTGCAGAGTAGTGAGTGCAGAGTGCAGAGTGCAGAGTAGTGAGTGCAGAGTGCAGAGTAGTGAGTGCAGAGTGCAGAGTAGTGAGTGCAGAGTGCAGAGTAGTGAGTGCAGAGTGCAGAGTAGTGAGTGCAGAGTGCAGAGTAGTGAGTGCAGAGTGCAGAGTGCAGAGTAGTGAGTGCAGAGTGCAGAGTGCAGAGTAGTGTGTGCAGAGTGCAGAGTGCAGAGTAGTGAGTGCAGAGTGCAGAGTGCAGAGTAGTGAGTGCAGAGTAGTGAGTGCAGAGTGCAGAGTAGTGAGTGCAGAGTGCAGAGTGCAGAGTAGTGAGTGCAGAGTGCAGAGTGCAGAGTAGTGAGTGCAGAGTGCAGAGTGCAGAGTAGTGAGTGCAGAGTAGTGAGTGCAGAGTAGTGAGTGCAGAGTAGTGAGTGCAGAGTGCAGAGTGCAGAGTAGTGAGTGCAGAGTGCAGAGTGCAGAGTGCAGAGTGCAGAGTAGTGAGTGCAGAGTGCAGAGTAGTGAGTGCAGAGTGCAGAGTGCAGAGTGCAGAGTAGTGAGTGCAGAGTGCAGAGTGCAGAGTAGTGAGTGCAGAGTGCAGAGTAGTGAGTGCAGAGTGCAGAGTAGTGAGTGCGCAGAGCAGTGAGTGCGCAGAGCAGTGAGTGCGCAGAGCAGTGAGTGCGCAGAGCAGTGAGTGCGCAGAGCAGTGAGTGCTGTTATTTATGATTTAAGGAAAAAAAAAGAAATGTCATGAGCAATGCCAATAGCTCTACTTTTAATGATGCCGAGACCATTGCATTGTAAATGCTTGTTTTATTTATGTGTTGGGTTTGAAAATAGCGAAATTAATAGCTTTGTCATTTACAATGCCAATAGTTTTAACTTTCGCAGATGTGACACCTATAGCATTTGTAATGCAATATGTGTTGTATTTACGTGACTTAGATTTATTGATGTTACAAATAGCAATGGCTTTTATTTTTTTTATAATTAATACGTTAATAAAAGTTATTGTAATTTATAATGGCAATAGCTTAAACTTTTGTAAATAACTTTTGTGAAGATTATGTTCAGTGTATTTTATTGTGACGAAAATCCAAGAACAGAAGTGAAATATTAAAATCTTTTGGTGACATTTGTAATATAGCTTGAAACATTGAGAGAACATATTTGAACCAGTTGTTGTTGAATGGTTGCACAGATTGATGCTGTGGTGGCACTTGAGTCTTGGTTACCTGGTAGCGCCTTAGTTTGCAGCTCTGTAGCATTACCCAGGCCAGGAGTAAACGCCCCAGCACCCAGGCCAGGAGTAAACGCCCCAGCTCATCTGCTGCAGCTTTGGCAGACTTGTCAGACCACATGAAATTTATATGTAAATAATTAAGGGGAGGTGCTTTGGTGGAGCCCCTTCACTCGTTTTTTGGTCCAGTCTACAATTACAATACATAAATACAGATTTTCTAAGTATGCTTTCACCAAATTAGCTTGTTGTTTTCACAAGGTTTGAAACACTTGAGCCCTGTAAATGGTTTGAAATAAAGGAGATGAAAGGAGTTAATTTGTTAGTTGTGTTTTGCTCGGCCCATCACTAAAATATGTTTTCCATGCGCTCTGCTCCCTTAATTATCACACTGAATGAGTTGCTATTTTCATCATGTGTCTGAACCTGTAATCTGTGTGTAGCAAAGGGGTGCTATGCTGTTGGAAACCTTGCTGAAGCTGATAAGCTGGAGGGTACTTTTAATGCCAATATCGGAGTCTGTAATAGGACGGAATGTATGAAGCTCTGTGGTTATACTGAATAAGCAGAAACCTATGTTATGCCATCTATTAATGTAATAACTGCACTTTCACAATTGCTTTATTTACCTTCCTGCTTTCTCAAATTTGCTTGAAAATGCACGATTTTTCTTCTTTTTTTTCAAAATTTTCTTGGGGGGGTAATCCCCCCAAACCCCCCTTTTGGGGTTCAGCCTCGCTCGCTGCGCTCGCTCGCTACGGTGTGGTATGCTAATCACTTTGCGCCCCACTACATTCAAATGTCACCCACCGCCCCTGGTTACCACGTGGTCGGTTTTATACCGGCAATTTTAAAAATGTCAGTTAAAGCTGGTATCTTATTCTCTTATTAGTACATATTTTAAACCTGTCCAATGAACTATGACTGGTAATTAAACTAAAGGAAGGCAGAAAGGGCATGTCAAAAAGTTTACAAAGACATTGTAAATAAAGTTTACTCAAGAATCAGGTCCGGGCCTTTACAAAATCTAAAGCGTGAAGAGGTGGTTGTTATGGGTCCAAAATTCACAAAGCAATAGTAAAACTCCAGACCGGGTTATAGAAGTACCAGCAGTGCTTAATTTGTAAAACAAAGTTTGGATCAGAAGCCTACAGCCAGCAGGGTCGTACTGAGATAGGAAATAGGCTTTGGGCACCAAAATAAAAGATGCCTCCCCAATGGCGAATCAGTTAGCTAAAAAACTGGCCCACGTTTGCAAGTTAGGGTCGTTTAGAACTTTAAAGGTAAAGCAGTGTAAGTGTTTTGCAAGGTATGGAAGACTGCATGGATTTTAGGATGCTGCATGCAATGTTTGTTCTACTACCAGGGAAATCAAAAGAAAAAAGCGTTTCCACCAGACCATAAAACAGGTCACAAACAGCAAAAAAACAGCCATACGCAGACCTATCAGACCAGCCCTTCAGGCATCGCCTGATTGCCATATAGGCCAGTTCGAAACTGGGAGCTGGTGCAATTGAAAGTCAGGATGCATAGTTATGATTCCTCCTCATAATCTTTCATACAATACCTTTCACTCCCTGTCTCTTCTTTTCCTCTGTCTTGCTGGTAGTTTTTTATGCCTGCATTCTCCCTCTGTTTATTTTCCATCTTTCTCTTCCTCCTTCTTTTTCCTTTTTATGTTTTGCTTTCACTTCCTCGAGGCCAAAGTCTAACAAGGAAAAATAAATGCTGGTCCCTAAAAATGAGTGCTGGTGGGCCCAGCTGCAACCACTGGTTCAAATTAAGTACTGAGTAGGAATGTGAACACTTGTACTTCCGTAATACGATGGGCAAGTTTGGATATTTACATAGTTCAGAGTCACTGGGGCAACAGAGCCTTTCGCACAGGCACAAGAGACCCGATGGCATACAAACAGAAAAATACAATATACAGGATTAAAGTTTGGATGTAGGAACCATACAATATATGCTGTAGTAGTATTTTCCATAACATGTATTCTTGCTATAATCCCTCAGAGACAATGACCCATCACTTTTAAAGCAAGGGAGCAAGCTAGAGGTCACCATTTTGACCCCTGACTACCTCCAAATGACATCCATGAAACCTGGTAAACCTGGGAATGCGCCAAAAAGATACACCTCCCCAGGAGTAGCGTAACGAGGAGAAACATCTTTATTTCTTAAATGTTTTCCTCTCTCTTTGTGCCTCTAAGGATTGTTTTAATACAGCAAGGTGCCCCTTCCTGCACAAACACTATCCTGCCTACAACACAGACAACCTTGCACCATGGTGTAAGGGGGCCTGCATTGGCGTTAGGCTGCCAAAACAGCGCCAGCACAAAGGAAAAGGACTGGAATGTGCCGTATTGGATAAATATGGTGCATTCCTGAGCGTTTCCTAAAATGCAGGTCAGCGCAGCAAGGTGAAGGCTGTGCTGCCCTGTGCCACAAAAATCATAAATATGGCCCTTAATATCTCAGCTGGGAGAAGTGGCATGTATGGGAGCCCACCATAACTCTGCTTACTTCAACCTAAGATGGTCCAGTGGTGTTGACAGAAAGGCTTTCAATTGCAACATGTGGCGTACCATCGCCAATATCAACAAGGAGACCTTCCAATGCACCACCACCAAAGATGACATCTCATCGATCATGGAACACCTGACCTTCAAAATCTGAATCGATACAAGCACAACTGTCAGAGGAACCCTCGGCTACAGACAACCGTGATCCCGCTCCAGCTTCTGCAACACCATCTCCGAACTTATCGCACCCCTGGCAATCAACTCCAAGCACTACATTGTCCTCTGCTACCTCAACTTCCACGTTGATGACCCCAATGACACCAACTCCACCAACCTCCTGGAAAACATGAGGAACATTGGACTCACACAACTGTCCACCAGCCCCACACACTGCGCAGGACACACTCTGAACCCAATCTTTACAGCCAGCGACAGAATCATATTCAGCCACGCCACTGAATTCACCTAGACAGACCAAAACATCATCTACTTCACCATCACAAGCACACTACAACCCACAGCCCGTACCCCTCTTGCAGCAGATTGAACAATATCACCGATATCTAATGGACTGCTGCTCTCAACACCACCAGACCCCTCATCACAAGCAACCTCGAGCTAGCCATCCAAAACTTCTCCAACTGTACCGAAACAATCGCACCCATGAAAATGACCAACACCAACAGACCCAGCAAGCATGCCACCTGGTTCACCCCTGAAGTTTGAGCTGTCTAAAATGAATTTGAATGGCTGGACAGATGCTGCTACAGTTGGAAGCCCTTAGACCTCACTACCTTCAAATCTGCCCTCAGCAAATACCACCTCAAGGAAGTCAAAAAGGACACTCTGACCACCTGCATCAAGGCATGCGCCAATCACACATAAGAACTCTTCAGTGTTTTCAGAGAATTCTCCCTCCCACCTGCCACCGAGACTACGATCCACCCTTCCCAAGCCTTCTGCGACTCCCTCTGGGACTACTTCAATAACAAGATAGCAGACATCTACAGCAACTTTGGCCTGCAACCAACAGACCGTTCTCAGCCTTCCCCTGGCACACAACGACAGCTCCCACAACCACCTCACTGATTGGACACTACTCACAATGCCAGTCACCACAGCAATCATGACCTACATTCACTCTGGATCACGGACAGACCCCAGCCTCCACCACGCCTTCAACCTGGGACAGAAGGAAATCAGCAGCGCACTCAACGACATCCTCAACTCTTCCTTCACCACTGCCATCTTCCCTGATGCCTAGAAACACATAGAAGTTAAACCCCTCCTGAAGAAACCCTCCGCCGACACCAGCGAGCTCAAGAACTACCGCCCCATCACGATGCTCACCTTTCAGCCAAGGTCCTCGAGAAAGCCATCAATCGCCAGCTTACAGACCAGCTGAACGGAAACAACATACTCAATGCCACCCAGTCTGGCTTCCGCTCCAACCACAGCACCGAGACCGCCTTGATAGCCGCAACTGACGACATCAGATCCATCCTCGACCGGGGCAAGACAGCAGCCCTTATCCTTCTCGACCTCTCAGAGGCCTTCAACATCGTACCCCACTACACCCTCATCACAAGACTCCCCCACATCGGCATCAGAGGAAACGCCCTCAAGTGGATCACCTCCTTCCTGACAGAATGCACACAGAAAATCTGCCTACCGCCCTTCACCTCTGAACCCAAGAGCATAATCTGTAGAGTCGCCCAAGGATCCTCTCTCAGCCTCACCCTCTTCAATGCCTACATGACTACTTTGGCCGCCATTGTCCGCACCCACAGACTCAAAATCTCTCAAATGCTGATGACATCCAGCTCATCCTTTCTCTCACAGAAGACACTGCCGACCACCAGATCGGACTTCCCGGATGTCATGACTAACGTCGCCAACTGGATGAGAGCCAACTGACTGACGCAGACCACGGACAAGGCAGAAGGGCTAATCTTCGGAAGGAACACCTCCCCATGCAACGACACATGGTGGTCCACTCCCTGATCATGGAGAGGGTACATTTCAATTTACATTTAGGACTTGAGGAAAAGCAGATTTTCAATTAGTGGCTGTTGCACCTGTTTGAAACCAGCGAGGTCCGCTTTTAATTTATTTCACAAAACACTCACCCTGCACATCTCTCCTTTTGAACATGCTGTCATGTTGCGACGCCAACTCCCCCGTCTAAAACAGAGCTTAGGGTCATTGGCATAAGTGTAATCCTAGTGGACAATGCTATTTGTTGAAAGAGGGACAGCCCATTGTGTAGGAATATATACCATAAAATTGCATGTGTTTACAATGCATGTGATTCCAACGCAGTTGTTACAACACTGCGTTGTTACATCGCAGTACATTGTGACGACTTGCTCTAGATGGCGTGCGGGACTTAGGAATAGTATAATTTACTATTCCAACTCCAGTGTGTGCAACGGTAGGGAAGGTGTTGGAATAGTAAATTACACTATTTCTTATTTTATAGGACCATCTAGAGCAAGTCGTTGTAACGACTTATGTTGTAATGTCTTGCGATGTAACAATGTGGTCGTTGAAATGGCGGCGTTGTAAAGGTAATGCGATGTAATGGCGGCGTTGTTAAGGTTATTTCCCTTGGCGTAGATGTATAAAATAAAGAGGGATAGGAAAAGGCTTTGTGTGACCCCTTGAGTCACCACGTTGTCTTAAAATAAAATACCAAAGAGCCATATCTCACTGAGAACTTTGGTCAGGAAGAAAGTAGCGTACACACTAATAAGGTGGAATAGGGCTGAAACATTCTACATCTACCTACGGACTTCGTGGATGTGTGATTTTGGGAAAAGCAAGGCCCTCACTCACATATTGTGGCATGCTTCATCACTGGGCTTCCCGCAACCAGATCTTGGAATCAGCCTACCACCTAATGTGAGAGCAAGGGTTTTTAGGCATATTCTTTAAGACGCAGTTATGTGTCACACAATTGAGGTTAAGAATGTCTAGGGTTAGCCTCACACAGACTTTATTCAGGGAGGCACATTACTGAATTAAAAGTGCCTTTGGCTTAGTTGGCAGATACAGGTTATTATTGCCTAGATTGTCGACATGTTTCAGCTGTCATGGTTTTGCCCTGTGGAGTAGCCACCTTCGGCAGAACATTTATGGTCTCTGACTATTTTAGTCCGTGTTCCGTATAGAATTCTAATCAATTACGATTCAGAAATGTATCCAGTGCAATAAATAGAAGCTACTGCATCACCATCACCATCATCATCATCAAATACTTTATTTCAGCTACTAAAGCGGCCATAAAGGCAAAACACAGAAATAACTCAAATATAAACTCATCATTACATACTTGCAGGATGCATAACTCACAAATAAATAAAACACATCTTGATATAGATAATACATTATTTAAAATTCAATTGGACTTATTATGTGAATAAACATTCCTAATGTTTATGCAAACCGATTTGGCGATCAGGCCCAAAATGGACATCTAATTAAATGAACCTGTGCAACTAGAGATAACCAGTGTCTAAAATAGCATCAATTGACTTTTCTCAATGCACACTTTAAAAAACCTACTGCCATTTTTTGCCTTGAAAATGGGGCATAACTTTGGTGCTTGTCACACTGAAATTGTATCTACAGGCAATTACTGGGCCTTTTCCCCTGTTAAATTTCAGCAAGTTTGAATTGCTGAAATTTAATACAAGCAATTAATTTTATTGTACCCGGTAATTACAGCTTGTTATAAAGTCTGCATTACCTTTAAATAAGACCCTTGCACATGCAGGGCTTTGCACAGGGGGTGGAATCTTCTAGTCAATGTGTAAGGAAGGATGTAGAATTAATTTACTTCCGATAGTGCATGCGGTCTGGTATGAAGGACAGTGTGCACTCTCAAAGTTAAAGCTAATTTCTCCTTTCTTCTTCCTTCTTTATTTTTGCTACTTTTTTGTGGCTTTCTTGAAACTGACTTTGCGAGGGCTTTTTGTCTTGTTCTGCTTTATTTACGGATTGGTCATGGAGAAAAAAAAGCAAAAAAAGAAGAGCAGGTCAGTTCATCCCTTTGATATTAATTCCTTTTTTTTGCATAAAAACATGTTCTTGCCCCGCCAGTTCAGTAGAAAATGGATTCTGTGCAGAGAGCGATTCCTTTAATCCGCCCTTCACAGAGATGCGTGAACATTTGCTAGGGTTTACCAACGCAAATGTCACAAACTTTTCTTCAGAAATTTGCAAGATTTGCAAAGTTCCGAAAGGTTAAACTGCAAAGAAAAAAACGTACGCTTTGCGGCAAAAATCCAAGCCAAATAGTCTGCAACATCTGTACTGGACTCGAAGCGATGAGCGCCATAATTGATAATGAACGTTTGTCCTTTTTGATGTACCCCTTGATTTTACACTCCCAGGCCTGAGTAAAACCAGGAGGAACACATATGACCCGTCTGGAAAAGCATGCATGCACCAGATGGGACGTTCTATGTGGGGAAGTGCTGAGGTGCAAGGGAACGTGCAAATCAGTTTGAGGGTTACCGCGAGCTGGCATCTGGCTTCAGAGAGGCGCAGCAGTGGCACCGGGACAGCTCGTCTCCATATGGTTGTGAGCCTGTCCCCGGCACACGCTCTTATGTCAGCACATGGAGACATCTGGAAGTACAGGAAACCGTAAGAGAGGTTACCCGAGCAACTGGGTGCCCCCCACCAGGAGCCCGCTGCTAACAGCACCGAGCCACTGCTCTGCGCATGAAAGCAAGTGCTGTCACCGCTGATGGATGAAGTGATCAGGTTCGATGAATGGGGGCAGGGCCCTGATTGATCAGGGCCACACATCTCCTTTGTGACCTCTGAGACAAAGGTCGCGTGAGTGACGGCCCAGGAGCTGATAGACGGCGTGCTGAAGGGACGAGATAAGGCGCGAGGCACCACACCGCAAGGTGTCATACCAATGGTAACCGGCAGATGCGCTGTCCTTTCAGAGCTCACTTCACTATTCAGCCTTAATTAGTGTATTTTTCTGACACATTCGTGCCCTCAGTCTGTTGTCTTTGTATTTCTAGCTGCCCATTCCGCCAACTTCGTCTTTGGTTTCTTTCTTTCGATTTGTCTTACACTTGTTCTTTCTCTCCCTGTCTTTCTAACTTTCCTTTTCTTGATATTAATCCTCTCATTTGCTTCTCTCTGTTTGCTTCCCTATGCTTAGTACTCTTCGTATTTTAAACGACTCTTTTCGCAGTTATTCTTGCCCTCGGTTTGCATTCTCTTCTTTACTGCTTTTTCTCATCTCTCACATCTCTCTCTCTTGCCACCCCTGAGTGATGGAGGGAGCAATGAGCCGCGTTTTGTGGCTTGTGAGAGTCAGACTTTTTCACCCTACTCTCCATAGAGCCAATTTAGCATTAAAGCCAGGGTTCAAGTTCAAACAAGCATTTGCAATGCAATAGGTCTCGCATTTACGCGAGTTTAAGCTATTGGCATTGTAAATGACAATACGTTTTATTCATGTTTTAAAAACCAAAACATAAATAAAAGGCATCGTCATTTACAATGCCAATAACTCTAACTTGCGTAAATTTGAGACCCATTGCATTGTAAATGGTACCCATCACGGACAACAGGAGGGAGGGCGGGCGGGGGGGGGGGAGACACCGACAACGGGAGGGAGGGTGTGAGGATAAAAAAGGCGCTGACAACGGGAGGGAGGGCTTAAAGCGATGAATATACACAAATAAACACAATCTACAAACTTGTATTGCACTGCAGTTGGGGTAGAAAAAAGGGAAGTGGTGCATGTGAGGTATAATCCAATGTGACAACACAGGCTGGCATAAAGTACACCCATGAAGTGAGTCCCAAAGTTAACACAGTTGAAATAGGATAATCATCATGAATAGATCAGTATGAGCTCATCTCCAAGATGGGTAGATATACTGGACTGTGGGGAGAAGTATCCGAGTGCTGAGCAGTAAAGGAGAGGGGCACTGTATGATTACAGAAAGCTTAGCTGCTTCCATCCAGATGTCAACAAAATGTAACATCAGACGCCCCTGGATGACCCCATTAGCAGCACACCCAAGTGTGGTTTGCTAACATGCACAACTTTGTCACCTACTCGCTGGTACTTAATGGACACAATTGCATGAGTACTTGGCTTGTCTATGCAGTAGGACGTGAACCCTCTGCAGGCCAAGAAATTGCAACCCTGAAAGAGTAATAGAGTAGAGCAGTGTCAGGGTAGAGAGAGCACAGCACCAACCGGGGTAGTAGCTTACAAAAGTGGCCTGAGAACAACTACTCTCCAGCAAAAACACTCATATGACACGAGCAGTGGGTCCAGAGCATAAAGCTCAATGTAGCCCTCGCAATGTTCAGGCGAACTTGCAATGCGCAATATTATTATTAACGCCAAAAACCTTGATTAGTGGCCTCCTTTTAACATTTTGAGTAGACAGGGAGATAGCCAAAGCTAATAAAATGAAAGCACGTCCATTTGTGTTATTTATTTAAACAGGAACCACAAAGGTTTTAAAAGTTTCTTAAAAGAAAGAAAAATATTTCCGACCTAATTTCCCCTCAAAAAGCCTCCATTCACCTTGGTCAGGATTTACGTTGCACATCTGAAACAAATGCTGGATCGCCGTTTACAGACAGGCAAGTCCTGCCTCTCCGCAGAAAGTACATTTCTATTTCCAGGAAATAAGAAGTGAGCGGCGCCAGACAGTGATGTCATCCAAGAAGTGCAACAGAGAAGCCGCCACCACTGGAAGGCCGGACTTGTGCCTCATTAAAGAATCCACCTAACCCAATACAGAGAAATTTAATACCGCATTAAACAAGCATTGCAAGACAACCGCGGCCTCGCAGCCACGAAATTTAAAGCGACGTGGGAGCGAGCAGAGGGCATGGAGATGAGATTTCAAACGGGGGCGAGACTCGCACAGCGTTTCCCTTGCGGGAGCAAGCAGGGGCACCATCTGTTTCCTGATAATTGGAAACAGATGGCGCCGCTGCTCGCTCCCTCAAGGGAAACTCCAAACGTGCACGAGTGCCAATAGAGAACAGTGCAAAACATGCACGACTTTTAACAAAAGTCCTGAGCGATTCCTAAACGTCCCTCCTATTCAGTGCTTGCGCGCTGCGTAGGCGAGACCTAAAAAAAGAAGTGGAGGGTCCCATAACGTCAGGCAGAATGGGTGTGACATCACTGCGTGTGACATCACCAAATGTGACCTCACCGGAAGTGACATCACTGTGTGTGACATCACAGGAAGTGATGTCACCGTACATTACATTACATCTGGCACCACAGGTAGTGGCATCACAACCCATGACCTCACAGGAAGCGACATCAGCTCTTAAGACCTCACATATGTTTAGCGGGTCTATCATGAGTACATTTGAGCGCATTACAATATTTAACAAAAACGTTTTTCCATTGGGGTTGTGCCAAGCTATTGACACAACCCAGAATCAAAATCTGCGCCTCATCATATGCACTTTTTTTTTTAACGCTGCCACAAAGAAATTGGCAGCAAGGAGAAATGTGGCAGTAAATCTGTCCTGCTTAGTTGGTTGCAATGCCTGTCTTTTAAAATATCTTAAGGGGTTAAGGCACCTGCTGCAGAGATTTTTGTGTGCCAGCTAAATCTCGGGGATTAATCATATTGGTAAAATAACTCTGGAGCATAACGTATTTGCTGGAGAGATCTGTGTTTTACTTAGTCCTAGTTTTGAACCAAAGTAGAAAAGAGGGTGAATATGTCTCTTGCAAACCACATTATGTAACACGCAAGTGACAGATTTTTATTTTATGTAAATGGGAAAGTGGGTTACTGTTTTTAAGCAAGAGATCCTTTTGTTACTTGCATTTAATTCATTGTAATCCTTCTAATATAGCCTGGGCCACTGAAATTATGCACTTCTGGGGCCGCTGCTTTTTTCGCATAATTATAGATTTGCTGCATTTGCTACATAATCCATCATCTGCTGCACAATCTACAGATTTTAAGAAAAAAAATTGTCGCTCAAACGGATCAAATTACTAAAAAAATGGTGACTGATAATTTTCAGTTGCTAATTTCTCTATTTGGTTACTAAACTAGTACTAATGAGATGAAATATTTTTCCAGACAGTATTACCATATGTATACATTACAAAATATAGAAGTAATACTATAAAAAACTTGCCACCTTATGTTGCATAATTTGCCTTTTCTTGCAGGATAATTTAATCAACCCTGCAGCATAATTTCGTGCTCCCGGCACATAATTCATGTGGCCCTGAATATAGCACAGTGAGGTACGAAGGACATATGGCTCTTACACATTGTAACCCTCAAGTCTTATGAAACACATCTTTTATACTGATTTACACACATGATTTATTGTCAATGTATAATCTGTACATGTGATGTAAAGCGCTCTGATGCCCTGCATTTGGGTGAGTAGTGCTTATGCGCTCTAAAAGAAATAAAACAAAATAATGGTATTGAAATTGTTATTTGTGTAAATACTGGGGCGTCCAACACATCTGATATTCTTACAGTGTATGCATATCTCTTATAAACAGGGACTGAACAAAGGCAAAAGCATGTCTCTGTTAAGTACCTTTGAAATGATAAGATGTGACCCAGCCAGGATACTCCAGCAAAAAGAGGCTACTGGCCCCTTAACTTTGGCTTTTGTTATGGGCGAAGCTGTAATCTGATAAATCCTCTCCCCGCATGCACGTTGCTGCTCGGAACAAAAGCAGAACGTGCAGGCATTGCTAAAAGTGTCCCGGTGTCAGAAAATTACACTGGGATGAGTTCAGCATATTTCTGTGGGGCCCAACCTCTGGGCAGGGTAGACTATGTCTACCACCTGAAAAGAGTGGGTAGACGGCATCTACCCTCGACTCGAGCCCTGATTAAAGCCCTCACTATGTGCTGTAACTTATTGCAATCATAAGTTTTGTGATAATGATCGGAGGGGAAAGAAGTCTGGTGTTTACGGGAACATGTGGATTTTAGAACCGGAGGCAACAAAATCTGTATGCTAATCCCATAAACCTGTAATTGGGTGGTCTTTATCAAACAGGATAAATTCTGACTCAACAAAGTCATATTTTATCAGGGGCAATAAATATCCCACCCATTACCGGACCACACAAGCTTTAGGCTCTTAGTACAAGTTTGATGGTCCAATGGTCTGCCGAACCCATGTTGGCGGTCCACCTGCCGCATTAGGACTGTGTCAGTTGACCGCCACAGAACCATTGCTGCTGCTGGGGATCCATGATCCCTGGCGGTAGCGCAGCGTTCTGAGGTCCCTAATATGCTGGTGGAGCCACTGCGGCACTGGAATGAAGCATGGCTTCCAGAAGTGTACAGTTACCTACTATGCTTCATAGATTACTAGAACAAAAGTGCATCCAGTTTTATATGGACTGAATGCTTAAGGAATGGCTAGCTGTACCAGCAGTATAGGCCCACCTAGTGCAAATGAATAAGAGAAGGTACTGCAACGTCAAGAGACAAGCCACCTGTACGACTGCATGACAAGCCACTGGAAAAGAACTGTCACCGAGGAAAGAGGTTTAGTGAAGTAGCCAGAAGTGAACTTTTGCTGGGATTTTGACTGGCTAGGAGGCAGAAGGTGTAGCCCCTTGAATGAAGAGCCCAAACTGAACGTTAGAAGGAATTGCTTATAAGTGAAACCAGACAATAAACCTTGTTAAACTATATACAAAACGAACTAAATACGTTTAGTCTTGTTCCAGATGTGTAAATGGGCAAGAGCTATTTACAAGACCAGCCTGTGGGAATAGATGGACCAGGACATTAGTGGATGTGGCCCTGGGGTCAACACCCATGAGCCATGTTGAGTACATGGGTACTTGGGGGAGGGATATTCAGTGGGAATGCTAAGGAGGACCTTAACACCCACCTGCAGACGTGAGCCATGAAACAGACCTCTCAGAGGTAAAGCGGTACACTATTTGACCACTTGCCACCATCCATGGGTGTCTCTTCCAGTGATGATGCCCACCAGCCTCCTACCCAAATCTGACAAAAGTAAAAAAAAAAATCAGAAGCATAAACTTATAAAATTATAATTGTGCTTCAATTATGAAGTTTGTCACAGTAGTTGGACATAACATACAGGGCAATCCAATTAAGCTAGTTGACCAGAAGCAAGGCCAGGTGGAAGGTGCTACTATAATCAACCACAGCCAAATGACAAGTAACAATAACTAGAAGGCGCGGAGAACGTAACTGCACTCCACCTTTCGCAGTCTAGAACTGTCAAAGGCACAGGATGCTCCTTTACGCCCTAAAATCACGGACAAGCTACTCAAAGCAGTCCATGAACACATAACACATCTGACGGTAATTTTAAGATCTCAGGGATGTCTTGACACTGAATACCATAAAATCCTTTTACTTTGATCTATAACGCTATAAGGAGGGTCTTCATCCTCCGGGGATTCTTCCTTTCGCTCCCATCACAATGATTGAGCCTGGTTACTGGCCATCTCATGTAGTGTTTGGAAGATAGAATGATTGCGCCTAGGCACCTGCTACTGCTGAGACTGATTACAATGGGTGCACCATCTCCACCCTTGCACATTTTGCCAATGCATATATATCAAAAAGTAAATGGATACATTCATTAACATCCCTCTACTGGGTCGCCCCATTTTTACTATGATTTCTACATGTTTTACAGCTCTGCTCCTTGTGAAATGGCAATGCAGCAGTTTGAGTACATGCATCAGATGTGATATTCCTGTTCCATGGTACTCAATGTAGTTTTAGCTCTTAAATATGAATGGGAATTCATGTATTTATATCCAGCATACGATCTGGATCTGGGAACATATGACAGTTAAACTAATGCTGCAGGCAGTGACACACTCCTGGACTTGTAAAGCAGAAATCTTATCTTATTTAAGAAGACTTGCCAGTCATCTCCATGTCTTCAGAACACCTTATTTCCAGCCAGTCCTAGGCTTTCATGACATGCTCCATCTTGGCGTTGTAGTAGTTTTTTATTTCCATTGAAACAATTGGACTAGTGCACCTGATAAAAGTGATTTTGAACATGAAACTCCACTACTGGCCATTTAGCGGCTTATTTACAAGTCCCTTGCGCCGCTGGTGCGTCACTTAACTCGGGAAAAAGTGACACTCCGAGAGAAGGATGTGGAGGAGAGGACACCTGAGAGATCATTGGGAAGTACACAGAAAACAAAGATTGGCCGGGAGGAGCTGGGAAGGAAAATTGACAATAAAGGATGGGCAACTGAGGAAAGATGAGAAAGAGGAACACAAAGGGGGGGGAGTACATGAGGGAGACTGTTGGAAAATACACACATTCTGGTAGAGTGCGTCTTAAAGAAAAGAAAAAAAATAGTGTCTGCGAAATGAGCGATGGAAGGACAAAATAATGCATCCATGCTCCAGGACAGGAACAAACATAAGAAGGGGAAACAAAGTCTGCAGAAGCTGATGAATAAGTAGCAAAGTACTAGACCAATGGCTGCTGAAATTTAATGAAACCACCTGGAATGAGGGACAAATAATGCATGTAGAACAATGATTTCATGTGGAAAAACAACCTAATTATTATAAAGACAGTACATGTAAGTGTCCAATTAATAACAAAACACTTTGAAGATATTACACTTTTACTGTTTTAATGAAGTGCTCGGTGCTCATAGTATAGATGCACAAATCTTCAAGAACATTTTTTTAACTACCTCTGCCGCCACACCAGTAAGAAGCATCAACAATAATTCATTAACTATGGGAATCTTTCCAGAAGACCTTAAAAAGGCATACATATGTCCATTGTTACATAAAATGAACCTGGACCCGCATGACCTAAACAACTACAGATCAATTACAAATAGACTTTTTCAGGGCAATTACAAATAGACTTTTTCAGGGCAATCGCCCAGATGTCACATTTTAGTGAAGATAACTACATACTTTCAGGCTACCAAACAGGATTCCACCCAGGAAGAGACACAGAATCTGCCCTCATCGCAACTGGAGATTACCTTTAAAACCTCGTAGACCAGAACGGGGTTTCCACACTACTTCTCTTGGAACTCTTAGCTGCCTTCGAGTCAGTTGAGTATGACACTCTAATACAAAGACTCTACAAAGCCGACATAGAGGGGACTGCTTTTGGCTGGATCACATCCAACTTTCAAAACAGAACAAATGTCATTCCTACTCCCTCTTTCTCATCCAAATTGTACTTCACAAAAGCAGAGGTCCCTCAAGGCTCTATCATCTCGCCAATGCTTTTCAACATCTACATGAAGTCATTACTGGCAATGGCCAACTAATTTCAGCTCACAAGCTTTAACTACACAAATAACACACATACTCCTTAAACTGGAAAGCCCCAAAGACATTGGAAATGCAAAAATCTTCCTTTGCCTCAGAGCCTTTGATCTGTGGATGACACTGAGCCTTCAAATTGACTGCTTCCAAAACTGAAATACTCACATGTGGTGATTGGAAAAATTATAGCCCACTCTGCGTCTGGCCTGATGATCTGTGACAACGTCCCAAAGTATCTAAAGAAGTAAGAAACCTTGGAATTACCAGGGATGCCAACTTATCAATTATTCCCCAAGTGGACAAATTAGCAAGATCAAGCATCATTACAATGAAAACTCGGCAATGCATCTTCCCCCACCTGCGATTTCCACACAAGGTCCAGGCTACTATATCTCTTGTACTGTCTTAACTTGATTACGCCAATGGTCTTTACTATGGATCATCTTTATCACCATGAAAAGACAACAATGGATTCAGAACAATGCTGACAGACTACTCATACACGTAAAGCCACAAGCGCACATCTCTCCTGCCTTGAAGGCCCTACATTAGTTACCGGTTGCCTGAAGATCCATCTTCAAGCTGCTTTGTATCACCCACAAAGGACTACATGGCACTGCACTACTTTTCATCAGGAATAAAATCACCAAATGCATTCATCAAAGGAAACTCCACTCAAGATTGGCACCTCACCTCCAAAACCCACCATACTAGAAAGAAAAACATAGGTGGTACATCTTTCTCTGTTTAAGCAGTCAAACTATTGAATTAATTACACCCAATCATAAGATCCACGGATAACTATCTTATCTTCAGAAGAATACTCAAGAGTTGGCTCTTTCCTACATAACTACCATACGCAAACACTAGCGTACAGAATATCCATGTGTTTGTAAACAATTATAATTTGATTATATGTATATATTTAGATATGTGTATTTCTTTGTATGTATAACTATGGTTTTTAAAATATATAGATATTCTTTAAGTCTGCTTAACAATTGTATACATATAAATATATATATATATATATATATATATATTCACTGAAAAAACCATAGGTTATAGACCATATATAGTTAGGAATTAGCATTTAAAAAACCTCATTTTACTCACACAAAACCATTGAAATTCCATATATAGTTAGTTGCACTAACTATATATCGCGCACCCGCAATCCACTGCTGATCATGTCACATATTACATCATTCATGACATGGTCAGTGACATCACTGATGACATCACTGATGACATCTCAAATGACATCACTGATGACATCACTGATGACAACATCCAGTGACTGTATGTTTCTGTAAAGTTAAAATATGTCTTACATATTGAAGAATGAGTGGATGTATAAGTGTCTGGATGAAGGATTTAGTAGGTGCGTGACTGACTGTATGAGTGAGTGATTAAATGTGTCTCACTGAATGCATGGGTTAGTGACTAAACTGTCTTAATTTGTGCATCATTATGTCTGTTGTTCTGTAAACTGCTGCATGTGTTGATCATTAGCTATACGAGAGGCTATATGTGTTATTAATTGGTTGCCCAAGTATTTATATGGGAGATTGAGTTTGTGTGGGGGTGGCTGGAAGGTGTGTGACTCTATGCATAGATGTGTGAGCAGTTTATTCACTAGGTGTATGAGTTCAAGAGCGCATGTGGAAACAGCTACATAGGCAGTTGACTGTGTGCATGAGTGAATGGATATCTCAATGCTACATGTCATAGTAAGTACATATGTAAAACACAGTACATGTGAGAGTTGGCATATATAAATAACTGTGCATGAGAGCCACTGAATGAGTGAGTGGTTGTATCGATCATTGTGAACTTGTATCAGGGATTGTATAAGAGAGTAAATATGTGTTAGTATATGTTTCAATAAGTAAGGTGTGTTTAACTGTATAGTTGAAGAAATGGAGGTGAGATTGTTTCTTTGCATGACTGACTGGGTGTGTGAGTAACTCCATGGATGAGTGGCAGTGTGTGAGTGTCTGTATACACTGAGTGTATCTAAGGTTATATTAGAGTCTGAAGAGGTTTATCGTATTAGCACAAGAATGATGTCATTTGAGATGTCATCAGTGATGTCACTGACCATGTCATGAATGATGTAATATGTGACATGATCAGCAGTGGATTGCGGGTGCGCGATATATAGTTAGTGCAACTAACTATATATGGAATTTCAATGGTTTTGTGTGAGTAAAATAAGGTTTTTTAAATGCTAATTCCTAACTATATATGGTCTATAACCTATGGTTTTTTCAGTGAATTTCAATGGTTTTTTAATAGCAAATATCATAAGCTGTCGAATGTCAAGTACGTGGTAAGTGAAAACATTTTCGCGTTTATGCACACTGATCTGCTTTGAATGGTGCCCCCCCCCCCTCATTTCTATTAGGAGTACTATCTCTTTGCAGATAGTGAAAGGTAGTTAACGCAGGCCTTTGCCCCCGTTGTAATCCGTCGTGCCTGCTTCTCTCTCCATTTGATTGATTGTTATCCAAGTATTTACTGTTTTAGAATTAGTTCTCTTTGGTTCATTCTCTATTTACAAACAAACACAGAGTCGCAATACTCTGTTTAGTCTTTGCAGATAACGAAAAATCGTGTAAAAAAAAAGAAAAGGAATCGAGCAAAATCAGTAGGCCACTAATGGGATCTCTTTTTGACCTCACTAAAATAGAAACATTAGGAACAACCCCTCATGACAAATACAAAACTAGTGAGATGAACTGAACTCCACACAATGATGGCTGCAAAACAGCTCGGCTCCGCCACCCACCCCGCCCAAAATAACGATAAAGAACGGCTGCCATGATTGGTTGCGGAATGACCACGACGGAGCTACAAAATGGTGCTGCTCTCATGCTAACCCCAGCTTCAGTCTGAAACATCCAGAAACACTGTAGACTACCAATTCGATCAGTTCCGGTAGCGCCCCAATGTAACCCGGTAGAGAAGAACTAGCCCTCCCCTCTTTGACTGATGGTTCTTGTTGCCTGTCCCTTCTGTTGTCATTTAACAGAACTATTTAGCCTGCTGAAAGGGGTTGTGTTCCGACCGCTGGTTGGTGGAGACATTTTGACTATATTCTGTACCTGCGTTGTCGCGTAATGCGTCATATGACGCACCGCGTTAGCGCATCCGGAAGTCATCCGGGGCGCGCAGCGCGTAACGTAAGCATAACAAGTCATGTGACTTGTTAATAAAACTTTTCATTGGTTCATTTTACTTTTCTTATTGTAATGATGAAAGGCTTGGTCATATGACCTAAAAATTACGCTTTTCATTACTTCCGAACATTATTTTTTCTTAAATATATGTTATAATGTTCCAGGCTAATGTACTTTCCCGGAAATTTTACAACTGTCCTGCAAGTAAAATATATTCTTTTTTCGAGAAAAAGAGCGTTTCTTCGTCCCATGACGGAGCCGTTGAGCAAAAGAGGGTCGACCTGCTGTCTTAGTCGCCGATACGCCTGAATATGAGATTCTTATCGATCACTTTATGTTGCAGGAATAGAAAACACAACAGCCCTTGACCATTTATCTTTACTGCGTTCCTTCGTATTATACCTTTTACCCTTCATGTAATTGGTCTGCTTTATTTCACTTGCCTTTTAATGATTCTAAAACAGTCACTATTATTAAAAACTTTACCAATGTATATACTACTACCATGTTTTCTTTTAAAAACCTTTATTGTGAAAATTTCATTATACAAATACTTGCCTATAACCACTTGGGCCTGCCACAGAGCAAACTGTAATCGTATATGATGAATAGACATTTACACTGTAGAGGAACGTAACGGGCGGGCCATTAGGTTGCAAGAACTAAGGTGTCTAACAGTTACGGAATCGGTGGATGTACATTTTATAATTAAAAACGACAGGGCCAGTTACAATAAAATTATCTAGATATACATTTGCGGGCAAGTACCATGGGTGACGTTAATTCGAACTTTCAACAGTACAGTAATCAATAACACATAAGAACTTAATATCAATAGGGATGTCGAAATATTCAATCAATTCTCGTCCCCGCCCGCCATGTGCTTCAAAACTGCATACGTATCTCGTGATTTCAAGGTTCTGCAACCAGTACACAACAAGGAGTTACGAGTCCCATTTATTCCGGCGCCATTTTGGGCGAGGACGGGCAGGTCCAGGATATAGTCAAAATGTCTCTACCAACCATCGACTATGATGATGTTCATATGCTGTATTTATTAGAGTAACACTCATCTGTCCACATGAAATTAATTTGCCACAATCTAAACATGTCATTTTAATCTTTCCAAAGTTCTTCTAAATATTTGGGACCGTTTCCCTTGCCTCTGAAGCTCTCAGAGCCACTTCTTTGATGAATGTACTAGCAGGTCAGGGGTTCTCCTCCAAATCTCTCTTTTATGCAGCACTATAATTAATTGGTGCCACCTCTCCATATGACGATGCATGTTATAGTTACCACAACTATATTTTTTTTCGGTTCCTCTGGAGAGTTCATCGTGGCAGATGAAGCGTGTAACGTACCGGGCATTTACCTTTTTTTGCATGTACAGGAAAGGAAAAAAAAATCGAGCGTCCGAGTTCTAAGGTGTCCCAGGGCCATTTTAGTGGACCAGGCCCAAATCCAAAGAACAGGCCGCCATTTTGAGAGTCCTCTTGCAGCCGCCTGTCGCTGTAGCATCAAGAGCAGCCAAAACTCAGCTGAATGGCAACTGAAACGGTAAAGGGGCGCCCCACTACAGCAGACGAGCCTCCACCTAGGAAGGCCCATTCACGCCGGCTCCCCCCCCCTTCGGGCACCCCACGCCGTTATTCGGAGCAGTATTGTAGGGTGGCCACACCAGTGCGGCAACTTGCTAGACATCACCTCGGTGGTAACCGAATCTCAACGCCTTGTGGTGTCTTCTATTCAGAAAACATTGTTATGCTGCCTTCGACCTATTCTCCGCAAGTGCGCACACAACTCAACTGCATAGCTTGCTAGACACCACCTCGGTGCCATCCGGATCTTGGAATGTCAGCACCTTTTGGTGTCTTCTCTTCAGAAAATATTGTTGCGCTGCCTTTGGCCCCATTCGCACATCAGTCCGCTACTGACGCCATCTCACAGGCTAATGGGGCGCCCCACGCCGACTTTCAGCATTGTAGAATGACCACACCAGTACAGCAACTTGCTAGACATCACCTCGGTGCCATCCGGATCTCGGCGCCCCACTGCAGATGAAGTGCCTCTCAACTATGAAACCACCATGGTGACATCCGGATCTTGGCGCGTTGTGCTGCCTTCGGCCTATTCGCACATCGGTCCGCTACTGACGCCATCTCACAGGCTAATGGGGCGACCCACGCCGAGTTTCAGCATTGTAGGATGACCACACCAGTACAGCAACTTGCTAGACATCACCTCGGTGCCATCCGAATCTTGGCATCTCAACACCTAGTGGTATCTTCCATACAAAAAATATTGTTACGCTGCCTTTGGCCCCATTCGCACATCAGTCCGCAACTTAGACATCACCTCGGTGCCATCCGGATCTTGGCATCTCAGCGCCTTGTGGTGTCTTCTACTCCGAAAATATTGTAGAAAATATTGTTGCGCTGCCTTTGGCCCCATTCGCACATCAGTCCGCTACTGACACCATCTCACAGGCCAACAGGGCGCCCCACGCCGACTTTTACCATTGTAGGATGGCCACACCAGTGCCACAACTTGCTAGACACCACCTCGGTGCCATCCGGATCTTGGCATCTCAGCGCCTTGTGGTGTCAGTCAGAAAATATTGTTGCGCTGCCTTTGGCCCCATTCGCACATCGGTCCCCTACTGACGCCATCTCACAGGCCAACGGGGCGCCCCACGCCGACTTTCAACATTGTAGGATGGCCACACCAGTGCGGCAACTTACTAGACACCACCTCGGTGCCATCCGGATCTTGGCGCGTTGTGCTGCCTTCGGCCTATTCGCACATCGGTCCGCTACTGACGCAAACTCACAGGCCAACGGGGCGCCCCACGCCGACTTTCAGCATTGTAGGATGGCCACACCAGTGCTGCAACTTGCTGGACACCACCTCGGTGCCATCCGGATCTTGACGCGTTGTATTGCCTTCGGCCTATTCGCACATCGGTCCGCTACTGACGCCGCCTGACGTGCCAACGTATTTTCTCCGCATTTTATACCCTATGCCGCATAACAGGTCATGTGACTTGTTTATAAAACTTTTCATTGGTTCATTTTACTTTTGGTTTCCTAATGATGGAAGGCTTGATCATATGACCTAAAAACAACACTTTTCATTGGATGAAAACTTTTTTTTTCCCCAAACGATGAAAGCCCCACCTTGTTTCTGGATGTTTCAGACTAAACTGGCGTCAGCATGAGAGCACCACCATCTCGTAGCTCCGTCGTGGTCATTCCGCGAGCAATCATGGCAGCCGCTCCCCACCAGAAGCCTGCAGGAGTCGGGGCCCCCAAAACTTTTGATGAATTCTCAAGGCGGAGGGGACGCTTTCGAGAATGGGGTCCAAGACCTAGCAGACAAGCGTCCGATTTCCAAGGTGTCCCAGGGCCATTTCAGTGCACCAGGCCCAAAAAGGAAAGAGCCTGCCGCCATTTTGAGAGTCCTGTGACAGCCGCCTATCGCTGCACCGCAAGAGTGGGCGCAACTCAGCTGAATTGCGGCTTTTGACACAGTGGACCAAAAACGGACGGAATGGCAACTGAAACGGTAAAGGGGCGCCCCACTACAACAGATGAGACTCCACCTGGAGAGGCCCGTTCACGCCGCCTCCCCCGGGGCGCCCCACGCCGTTATTCGGAGCAGCATTGTAGGATACCAAAACCAGTGCGGCAACTTACTGGACATCACCTTGGTGCCATCGTTCTGCTGCCTTGGAACTATTCGCACAACAGTTTGCTACTGATGACGCACCCCCCGCGACGCCCCACGCAGTTATTTGCTGGGTGGCAACTTACTAGACATCACTTTCGTGTCATCTAGATTTCGGCGCGTTCTGCTGCCTTGGAACTATTCGCACAACAGTTTGCTACTGATGACCCACCCCCCGCGACGCCCCACGCCGGAAATCTGGACATTGTGCTGCGTTGGGACTATTCGCACAGCCGACCGCTACTTCGTTGTTTTTCCCTAAAAATGTTTATATGTTATTACTATTTTTGTTTTCTTGTATATATTTATAAATTATTAAAGTTTTATAATCTTACTACTTTGTCGGAGTGCTATATATTTTTAATGTGACACATAATTGTAAAAACTTTGATGTACAAAGAGTCATCCCTGGAATCTTCCGCTTCACGCTCGGTCCCCTCCCCAATCACAATACAGGATGGTTTTCAGATAATAGCAACGCTTCTGCTGTGACGGATCTCATCGAGTGTGGACCTTGATCTACTATAACTCCTTTGAAGAGGGGTGATTCTTTACAGCTGTGGCCATAAACTACATCTGCAGGGCTAGCTGATAGCCTAGGACCGGCCTGGACAATCGGACACAGAGGAAAAGGAGTGTCAGAGGGTGCGGTAGTGAATAGGGCGAAAGGGAGGTGTCGGGCAGGCACAGGGTGTGATTCTCAGGGAAGAGCAGCGCAGATGGGGGGAGGTTTATTACCCATGCATAACACAGACAGCGGGGGTGACCACTGCCTGGGTGAGATGCTTGCGAGGGTGGGGAGCCATGCTAAGGATCGACAGCGTGCACAGAGTGGGTCTGGTCAAGGCATCTAAAATGGCTGCCGTGCACGACAAAAGTGTGGCATTTGAAAAAAGACAAGATGGCGCAGACAATGTTTTTCAACACTTCCTGATTTCCTTCGAATCGAACGTTAACAGACGTTGGGGCATATTACCAAAGTTAAACGATATTTATCCCTAACGATGCATTGCAAAGATTTTTTTACCGTCAGAAATTATCGCAGATAAACCTTGCTATTATCAAGGTTTATCGCAAATACGATAAAAAACGACCGCAATGCATTAATATCGCTGAAAACTCCGCGATATTCATGCATTACCGAGCTAATGCTCTTAGCCATGTTATCCACCTCCCATTGGATAACATGGCTAAGAACTGCTCAGGGCAGCTGTTACTTTTTGGAGATATTCGCGCTTATCTCGAATATTTCCAAAAGTTGATAATAGGAGATAGCGATGTTAGCGACTGTTTCCAGTCGCTAACATCTTGGCATGCCCACTTTGCATGTCATTAGTGATAAACATCACTCACATGCAAAGTGGGGCCCAAGATGGTCGCTATCTCCTACTAGCCGTCGCTAACTGGTGTTAGCAACAGCTAGGTAATACAGATATAATTTTATCTCCGCGAAGCGGAGCGCTGTTACAGATATATATCTTGTTTTTGAACGTTAATTTCTCAAAATGCACTGAAGCACATATATTGAGACCTAGCAAAGGCACATCGGGCTACCAGTCCCTAATATTTTACCAAGTTTCGTGCAAATCCATTCAGCCGTTCGATTATTATTATTATTATTTTTTTTTGCCCCGCGGGGCCCTTTTAAAACCTCCACATCAAACTTAGGAGGTCAGCGAGGATCTACTATGCCCCCTTATGGTCATTTGCCCCTTCGCTTTGGCCTCCTCTTGTCTCTCGATCCTACCGAGAGACAAGATGGCGGCCGCTACGTACTGTTTGGAATGTTTACAGACACCGGAGAGCCAATCAGCTTCGCTTCGCAAAGCTCCGTAACGTGAAAAGTACGCGAAGCGGTGCGCTGTTACAGATATATCTTTTTTTGAACGTTAATTTCTCAAAATCCACTGAAGCACATATATTGAGACCTAGCAAAGGCACATCGGGCTACCAGTCCCTACAATTTTGCCAAGTTTCGTGCAAATCCATTCAGCCGTTCGATTATTATTATTATTTTTTTTTTTTGCCCCGCGGGGCACTTTTAAAACCTCCACATCAAACCTACGGGGTCAGCGAGGATCTACTATTCCCCCTTATGGTCATTTGCCCCTTCGCTTTGGCCTCCTCTTGTCTCTCGATCCTACCGAGAGACAAGATGGCGGCCGCTACGGACTGTTTGGAATGTTGACAGACGCCGGAGAACCAATCAGCTTCGCTTCACAAAGCTCCGTTGCGCGAAAAGTACGCGTCCTGGAGCGCTGCCCGGTCCGCTGTTACAGATATATATCTTTTTTTAAACGTTAATTTCTCAAAATCCACTGTAGCACATATATTGAGACCTACAAAAGGCACGTCGGGCTACCAGTCCCTACAATTTTGCCAAGTTTCATGCAAATCCATTCAGCCGTTCGGGCTAAAAGTGAGGCCAACCGCCCTATGGAAAACTCAATGTTAAAAACACGTTTTGGGACCCCCCTTTTTTCTCAGCCCCCCCTTGACGAACACCCCCCAAATTTTCAAGGGCTGCTCAGAAACAAAATGTTCCATTTTCCTGAAAATTTCAGCCAATTCCGTCCACAAACGCCAAAGTTATTAGACATAGAATTTTCAAAAATCCCATAGAGAAAAAATCCTAACTATATATACCTACTGGCGACCGCCAGTAGGTAATATATATATATATATATATATGTTTACCAATAAAGGATTCCCTAAAGGTCTGTGCCTGAGTGCGTTCTTGCCAGAGGGGCGATTTGGAGCAATATGTTACAAGCTGCAGCCCCTGCCGCTAGGAATGCACCGACCCGTTATCACTGGGTGCCACGGGGCTGAGTATACAACTTTGCCTGACACGTGGGACATGGATCTCGGATATTTAATGCCTCCCCGTGTGGAGGCTCATCAGAGGGCTTTGAACTAAGTGCTAAGTGCACCTATTCAGGGAAAAGTAACGGGGACATACTACAAAGACCAGAATCCTATGCCCATCAGAGGGCATGATATATAAAGGAGGAAGTGGGAAAATGGAGTGTCTGTAACTGCACAAAGTCGAGCTTTTGAAGAAGCATTGGAGCTTCGAAACGCGTCAGCTGAATCGACTGCGACACTGTGCAAGCTATCTGCCCGGGGAAAGCATTTACCAATAAAGGATTCCCTAAAGGTCTGTGCCTGAGTGCGTTCTTGCCAGAGGGGCAATTTGGAGCCAGCGCATTGTCGAGTGGCGGGTGTGAGCAGCGCACGAAACGGAGGTAATACACCCTTAAGAGGAGAGATGGGGCCGTGTATTCACCGTGAAGGAGTGATGACGATAACATTCAAAAGGACCCCAGGTGGAACTGTTCTATCTTGAAACCAGCACTGAGGAAAGCGGAAACGCTGAAACGCGTCTGCCTGAAGTTTCACCCATTAAGGACATTGCGCTTTGTATTTTGGTGAAGATTAAAGCACTGTGGATTTTCCTTGGATGTGTCAGACCCTTTTCTAAGAAGGAAGGGGTATTGGTTTTGATGTTATGGACGTTATGCTGACACCGTTCTACTGAAACCCCCTCCTGGTCTGGTGCACCACATCTGATCAGCAAGTTTTGGTGGAGTATGAAAGTGCAAACACGGAGCCCCCCCTAGCCATCTAACACCACAGTGTGAAATACTGCCTGTTAAGGGGAGGGAGTGAGAGGTATCTCCAAGTAAACTCACAGAGCGGATAACATGGATCAAACACTGCTGCTTTGTTCAATGTGCTATGGGCTGGTTAATCTGTGTTGGGACTCCACTGTGTGTCGGGCATGCCAATTACTGAATGGGCGCCCTTGCTGGCGCATTGTTGAGTGGCGGGTGTGAGCAGCGCACAAAATGGAGGTAATACACCCTTAAGAGGAGAGAAGGGGCCGTGTCTTCACCGTGAAGGAGTGATGACGAGAACATTCAAAAGGACCCCAGGTGGAACAGTTATATCTTGAAACCGGCACTGAGGAAAGCGGAAACGCAGAAACGCGTCTGCCTGAAGTTTCACCCATTAAGGACATTGCGCTTTATATTTTGGCAAAGATTAAAGCACTGTGGATTTACCTTGGATGTGTCAGCCCTTTTCTAAGAAGGAAGGGGTATTGGGCGCATGAATAAATTGTGTTGCGTACCTTGGGGCCAGTTTTCATTTGCACACCTTTCATTCACGCCCTGCTTCCCTCACCACTTCATGCTCTTTAGAAAGGTATTTATCATACCTCTGACAACATCCCTCGAGCTCCTCCATCTAGTTAGGGCGTTGTAGCCCGCACCATGACTAGGCATCAGGATGTGAGGAGGTTCTCAATGATGAAGCATGTCACCTCTGGTGGGTGAGGGGTATTCGTCCTTTAAAAAGAACAGCCCACATCAGTTAGGTGCAATGCCCACTGTTTCTCTTCTCTCTATTAGACCCAGGTGTTTATTTGCAGTTATTTTAAAAATTGGGGAGTCAACTCCTGCTGGCCTTTAAATCTCCTCTGGCTCTCATTTTGTGGTTTGACTTTAATTATGTCGCAGATTTGCACTGTGATCAATCGAGTCCACTGATCCCGAGGGCTCAGGTGCACACTATGACTAAAACATTTCCAACAATGGGCGCAGAACTTACAGGTGGTGGATTCCTGGCAGGCACAAACCCTTGTGATTGGGATTACTCCCCCTACTCTGCAATTCATGCACTGCTTTCAAGAATTGACTTGATATATTGCAGTACGACTTTGATACATAATTGCCTACTCACTTTGTATAGCTCACTAATCACCCGAGATGGTATGTAGGCGCTTGGGCAGTTGTGGAGCTGTGTGATCTTTAAGGTGCTTATATGAAGAGCAAGGTTTTCAGCTTCTTTAGGAACTCAAAAAAGTGAGGAAGAGGCCCTGATGTGTTGAGGGTATTCAGTTTTTTGTCTTGGGTGTGATGTAGAAGAATGAGCAACCTCCAGTTCTGCTTTTGCGGATGCAGGGAGTGTGTGCAGGTGAGGCAGAGCGTAGGTGTCTGATAGGTTAGTGAAATTGTTAGAAACGGGATCTCTGGCTGGCCAAGGCTTGCGCCAGAGTCAGTCAGAGACCACCACTTCCACATCAGGGCAAGGGAGTCACACGCCAAGATAACCCCTGCTCACCCTCTAGGTAACGTGACGCGAGCAGCCAGGCTAAACTTGGAGGCTATGTAGGTTAAGTGTTTGCAAGCGCACCCAGCAACAACTCCCAAGGCCCACCACAAAGGAAACTCCACACAAGGTTATATAAAAATAGCCTTTGTATTATACCAAAACACATTAGATAAGAACACACATTTTACAATGTGCCAACAGGCACGGGCAGAATTTACAGGGGATATGTACAAGACAGGGCCACCTGGACCACTGTCAGGAATCATCACTTTTTAGGAATAGTAATTAGCACATAGCACACTTTGTAGAACAAAATAGAAAATGTAGCACACAACCAGTGATTACCTCCTACGCAACCCTAACCACCTTAGGAAAATATTGCGCAGGGAACCAAGACCTCACTAGCAACACCTGTACTAGGAGAAAAACAACCACCTAAGTATCACAATACCTGTAGGGGTGTAAGAACATAACACATGATGCAATGCATAACATTCATTCAGAGGTGTAAGGAAGGAAAACACATGATGCATCAACAATACATTCAGAGGTGTAGAAAATGAACAATTGCGCCAAACTCACATAAGTCACCACCTGTGACTGTCCCTAGGGCAACTGGCCTCTCTAGGGCTAGGACGCCCTGTGTCCCAAAGTCAGGGGGCCTAAACGTGGCAGTTGCCCACAAAGTGCTGGGCAAATGGTGCAGATAAAGTTAGGGCAACGTTGGAGCCTCGTGGGCCCAAGAACCACCACTGTGGCACTGCGGAGACTCTCTGGGCTCTAGAACAACGAACTGGCACCCTGAGCCTCTCTGGGCTCGCGAAATGACTGTGGGCGCAAGAGCCTCTCAGGGCTCGAAAGAACAGGAATGCCCCTGAGCCTCTCGGGCTCGAAATACGCAGATTGCCCCCAGGAGCTTTTCAGGCTCAAATACAAAATGCGGCCGTCTCTGGAGCCTCTCCGGGCTCAACAACACAGGTGCCCCCGGGGCCCCCGTGGGCCTCGCACCACACTAGGGCGCCTCGAGCCTCTCGTGGGCTCAGAAAACAATGGGGACGCTCTGGAGCCTCTCTGGGCTCATCAACAACCTTGGGTGGGGAGCCTCGCAGGGCTCAACAAATCTGCCTCCCAGGAGCCTCGGGCTCCAAAACACGCAATGCCCCTCTCGTCGGGGCGGCCCCTTAGCAACCGGGGCCGCTCTGGGGGGAAAGGCACCACTACCCCCGCACTTACCGGGACCTCACTGGTGCTGCGGGGGGGGCGGGAAACACTGCCTGTTCCTTCCGTCGGGCAGCGCGGGGCTCCTCTTCCACACCGGGGCCCCGCCTGCACTCCCAGACGTTCTCCTTCTTGATGGCGACGCACCCTCGGCGGGGCTCTCCCAGGGCACGGGAGCCCCGCGAGACCAAAAGCACTTCCGGGTCGTCCTGTTGTCCCTCTTCCTCCTGGGTAGTACGTGCGGCCGGCGCCCCAGCCGCAATTAGGCCGCCATTTCCCCGACGTCCTCGAGGACGCTCCTTCCGTTGCCGGGCAACCCTCCGGCCAGGCAGACTCTCGATAGGCTGGCGGGACAGCCAATGGCAGCGCGGCCCTGCAGACGAGCCCCCAGGCTCCGGGTCGCGCTGCTGAGGCAGGCAGGAACTTCTTCTCGCCGCAATCCGGGGTAGCCTCCCGGGAATTCACAAATAAAGCGAGGTGGCACTCGCTTGGGCGGCAATGTCCCTGGCAGGGTGGGCACCTGCCAGGGGGCTCCCAGATCGGCAAAGAACGGGGCAAATGTCGGGTGGGCACCGGCTCTCACCAATAAGGCGCTCCTAGCGCTAGCACGAAAATAACGCGCTCTCAAGCGCTAGAGGCCCAAACAAAGCGCTCCCAGGTGCTAGGGGAAAATAAAGTGCTCCCAGGTGCTGGGAACACAAGCACAGCACTCCCAGGTGCCCTCAGCAGAGCAGAGTTCCAGCAAAGTCCTTAGGGAGGCAGGGCATCAGCAGTCCAGGGGATGGGCAGGGCCCAGGGAGGCAAGCCTTCCCCTGGGCCCAAGCAGCAGCACGCCCCTGGCAGATTCAAGTGTCAGAAACAAGAACAACCTCTGTGGGGACACAGCCCCTTCTTATACTCATAACTCCTTTGTTTGGAGGTGCAGGGTGGGGGGAGACCAGTCGCAGCTGGTCTTGGAGCACCCTTGATGGCCCAACCACCCCTTTCATTCACTGGGGAGGCTAGGGTCGTTAGACACACCACAGGGGGCGGAGCCAGCATTGTGTGGGGAAAAACCCAGCCCATTCAGGACACAGGTACACTCCTCCCACACATCACTCATGCTAATCTCACACTCACCACCGGGCAGACCCATCCAGACTTCCTAGAGCCTGGCATGCCAGCCAGCCCCAGCCAATCATGCTCCAGCACCCTCACTGCACACACACATCAATGTCCAGAAGTAGCACTTCCCTTCTAGACACATACATGCCGCATACACCATCTCGCAGCATTCACTCTCACGAGTTCACACATACTAAACTCGAGCCTGCACTCCCCACGCATCAGGAACTACCAGGGACACACACATTCCCCATGCATTCCTATGGGAGGGCAGGCCAGCCATACTACATGCACGCACTTTACTCTGGGACACAGGGAAAAAGTGCGCAGAGACCCAAAAATCACTAACACAGGTTACAGAAACAGGCTAGGCAAAAGCAAAAAGTTGCGGGGTGAACCTGCCAAAAGGGCCAGGTCCAACAGAAATTATATGCGACTGTTTGATATTCTAGTCTTGTGTTGTGTAGGGCTTTGTAGGTGTGCATGAGAAATTTGAACAGGCTGCACTTTTGAATTGGAAGCCAGTGAAGCTTCCTGGAGTACGGTGTAATGTGGGTGCGGTGTGGCAGGGGGTGTATAAGTCTTCCGGCAGTATTCTGGATGCTCTAGAGGCTGTGGAGGACGTGTTAGGAGATTCTGCTGTCGGGACTTTTTCCATTGTCCAGCCTAATTGTGATGATGATTCTGTTTCCATTTCCTTTCTGGTCCAGGAAATGGACACAATAAAGTTGTTGTTTTTTCCTTACAACCTTACTACATTGTAATGAATGCACTTCAGAACAAGACATTTGTTTTCTTTAAAGAATTTCACTGCCGCTTTCTGCTCAGACAGCATACTGGACTTTATATATCCACATCTGCAACAATGCTCGGTGTCACTAATGAACAACAGTTACAAAGTAAAGATGAGACAGGTGGCAAATATTTGTGTCCTCTTTAAATTTCCCTTAGCCCTCTGAGTGGTGGACCTACCCGGTGGATTTGTAGCAAAGTGTAAACAGATAGAGGTCTCACCAACATCGATGTGGTTATAGTTTACGAGGAAGGACTTCATTGGAGACTTTGCAGGTTGTATTAGGATACGTTGGATCCCCTATGCTGATCTGAAAAGTCAAAAACAACCACAGTTAAGTTTATTTTATATATTTTAGTTTGACACTAACCTAGACCAAAAAAGATGCCAGGATTCTTTAGTAATAATTAGTAAAACTTTAGCAGAGGTGAGTATCAGAAATGCAAGCTAATAACAAGTAGTTACCAGTTAATTAAGTGCTAACAAGAAACTGCATTTGATTTTTCTGCCACCTGCTAGAAATATAACCCATCAAACTCCCTCACACCTTCCGCTAGGTTAGAAATGGTGACCGCACCCTATATGGAGTATTCAGAGTTATGGGCAGGGCACTGAACCCAAAATATCCTACCACAAGCAACAACAACTTATTTACATACTGTTTCCTTGGAGTAATGTGAGCATTTGCTCTGTCAACTCTCTGACCAGACTGCAGCCACAGTATTAGAAGTTATACTTGCATAAGGTCATGAGAAGAATGATACCAGACTGTGCATGTGACAAGGCACAGTACCATGCTTTTAAATAATAATGAACTAATACCTGGCATATGCTTTATTCTTTTCTGAAGTAAGTCACATTCGATCCCACTGTGCTTTCAGCAATTTTTCTGCTGGAATGGCTCTTCTCCTCTGTATTACGTACCTGTATCTGTGGGGGATCTCTTGTACTGAGTTCAGATAGCACCTCAAAGTCCAGCACAACCCTTTAGCAATTGCCACTATTAGGTCTTAATTGCCACTATTAGGTCTTGTCGGAGTTGGTGGAATTCTGCTATGCGGTACTCCGCGAAGTGACCAAAAAACTCTGCCATGCTACGTGGAGTTCTGCAAACGCGCGGAGTGCATTAGGTCATGCCGTTCGCTGTGATTTTTACCACCTGCTGTTTGTCCTGTGCTGGAAAATCAGTGCGAATGGCACCATGTGCAGCCCATGAGGGCGCTGCTTCATTTTGCCGCTTGATTAGGTATTCTACTCGAGCGGCATCTTCCTCAATGCGAATGGATGGTTTCTCAATACGAGCGGTCGCGACCATCCGCGATCGCCCATGTTGAGAAATCACGCTAGGAGGTGGTCTAGTGTTGGATTTTCCTAGCTCGCCAACTTAACATTGGTGAGCGCGAGCCCGAAAAAAACTCTGAGGAGTGCAGGAAACTCTGTGAATGGAGCGGAGTTTCTCATCCAAACCTAGTCACCAGGGCTCACAGTTGCTATGTGACAGTTTCCCATTTAACTTTCTCCAGCACCTCTATAAGTCTAAATGTTGGACACACCTTTAAGACTGTACCACTAAATGGACTTGACTGACATGCTGTAGTGATGCTACTTGAATGCAAGTTATTAAAAATAATTGAAATATGAACATATGAAGCAAGCACTGTTCACTGTACCAATAGCATTGTGTCTATGCAACATGTCTACATTTTTGGAGATGCTAGGAAAACAGTAAGAAATATTTTTGGGGTATCCATTCATTAACTGCATCTGGTTTACTTCAAATTTCTCAGAAAAATGAAAGATCAATTCGACTTCACTGTAGACATTTGCTCGCGAAGTCACGAGGTTCCACAAGTTCAAAATCCCCTGTAGTTTCTATGTCAAGATTTACATTAATGATTAGAGACATAAGCGTGAAGCTTTTAAACATTTCAAATTCCTGATTATTGAAAGGAATTCTCGAATTAACTCAAAAAGTATTGATAACTTTAAAATGTTTCGCTGTATATGTTTGGGGGCAGATTTATAAGCCCCTTGCAACACTTTTATGCCGCTGTTGCGTCACTTTTGTGATGCAACGGCGGCGTAAACCATGCGCCACGTTGCGACTTATTTACAACATGACGCATCTAGGCAGATGCGTCACATTGTAAAGCCCTGTGCCACATGAAACCTGCGTCAGGTTTCATGTGGGCGTTGTGTCGCAAGGTGGACGTTCCCTCGCAGGAAACCCCCTAAAACTGACGCAGTGAAATCTACAAGATTTCACTGAGTCAGTTTTACGACGCTGCTGCGTCAAATCCTTACGCCTGCTTGAAGCAGGCGTAAGGAGTGAGGCACCATGTTGAGTATGGGCGGCCCCTGTGCATTGAAGGAGTTGCGTCGCGCTTGCGACTTGACTCCAGCAATGCGCCGCCCGTGCGCCTCAAGATGCGTCACGCATCTGCCCCTCCTTGCACCATGGTGCGCCGCATTGTAAATGCGATGCATCTGTGGTGGCGCAAGGAAGGGGATTACGTGACGCATCTGTTCTGGCGCATCCCTGCTGATTTGCAGAGATGCCCCGGTTACTTACCGGTAATCTTCATTACTCCGAGTATAGTCTTCCTCGCTACATGACTAACATAGTGAGCTTCAGCTCCACGACAGAACCCTCCAAAGTAAAAAAAGCCTCCCATCCCCTCCCAACATGGCCGACCAGTCACCCTTGACCTCTATAAGAGGCGGGCCGGCCCAACCAACAGCCTGAACCACCAAGCAAACAATGAAGCCGATAGCCAGACAGGGAGGGGGGGAGGGAACTCATGTGGCGAGGAAGACTATACTCGGAGTAATGAAGATTACCGGTAAGTAACCGGGGCATTACCTCCTCGTTAGTCTTCCTCGCCACATGACTAACATAGTGAGCAAATACCCAAGCCAAAAGGCTACATTGACCACCAGAAAAACAACACCACACGGTGAAGTAGAAAACCAACACAAGGTTTATTCAGTACAAAAGAAAGAAAACAGGAATATCAGCAAACCTGAGTCAAGAAACAAAAAAGGGCCATCAAGGAGCCACCGCTCCAGCACTCAGTACGGCCCCAGCAAATTCCCCAGGAACAGAACCACCCAGGATAACACGATAATGTTCCATGAACATGTGGGGGGATGACCACGTCGCCGCCCGACAAATCTCCTCAGTGGAGACACCCTTGAAGGAGGCCCAGGACACAGACACACTCCTAGTGGAACGACCCTGGACCCCCACCGGAACAACCGAACCCAGTGAAGCATAGGCAAGGAGGATAGCCTGCTTAAGCCAGCGACTCAAGGTGGAAAGAGAGGGCTTGTGGCCAGAATGAACGGGACCGAATGTAACGAACAAGCTATCACACCGGGAAAGGGAAGATGTGCGATCAAGGTAAACCAAAACAGCACGCCGGACATCCAGCAAGGACAGGGAAGGATCCGCGTCGGGAGGGAAAGAAGGCAACGACACCTCCCGAGACCGGTTCACCAAGGAAGGAACCTTGGGAAGAAAACGGGGGTCATGACGGAGAACCAGCCGGTCAGGCAAAACCCGCAAGAAGGGAGGAGAGCGAAGGAACGAACCCAGCTCGCCCATCCGACCGGCAGACACAATGGCCACCAGGAAAACCACTTTAAAAGTGAGAAACCTCAGAGCCACCGAGGCCAGGGGTTCAAAGGGGGGACCCTGAAGGGCCCGCAGAACTAGGGGGAGATCCCAAGGGGGAGACAGGCAGAGCGCCCGAGGGCGACGGCGAAAACAACTCCGGAGCAAACGAGCCACCAGGGAATCCAGCCCGTCGAAATCCGGACTGCGGAAGGCCCGCAAGGCCGCCCACTGGGCCCTCAGGGACGAAGGCGCCAAACCCAAGGAAAACCCCTCAGCAAGAAAATCCAAGACCCGCAAGGGATCCACGGAGGTGGGCTCAGCACCCTGCAGACCGCACCAACGTGAGAAGGAAGACCAGTGCCGGGCATAGGAGGACAAGGTGGAAGACCTGCGGGAGCCCTGCAGCAAATCCACCACCCCCGAAGAGCAACCACGTGAAAGCAACGTCACCCGCTCAAGAGCCAGGCCTGCAGATGGAGCCGGCGCAACACCGACCCCGGGAGCGGGGGGCCCCTCAAAGGAAAAGGAAGATCCGGGATCGGCCAGCAGGCCTGAACCGCCAGATCGCAAAGGAGAGGGTACCAGGGGCGGCGAACCCAGCCAGGAACCACCAGAAGCACCCTGGCCCTGTCCAAGCGAATTTTGCAGAGGACCCGAGGGATCAGGGGGATGGGTGAAAATGCGTACAGGAGACCGGAGGGCCAAGGGAACGACAGGGCATCCACACGCCACACCCCCGGAACCGGGAGGAGAGAGCAGAACCTGGGCAGGAGGGCCGACTCCTCGTCCGCGAACAGATCCACCAGAGGCAGACCGAAGCGAGACACCAGGCGGCGAAACACCACCAGAGACAGGAAGAGACAGGACAAAGACGGAAAAATCCGACTCAGACGATCCGCCTCCACATTGACGGACCCTGGGAGATAGACAGCCCGAAGAGACAGGACCGACGACTCCGCCCAAGACAACAACTCCTGAGTCAGCAACCAAAGGGAGCGAACCCTGCACCCCCCCTGATGGTTGACATAGCTCCTCACAACCTGGTTGTCCGTCCTGATCAAGACATGGTGACCCCGGAGAGAGGGAGCAAAATGAAGGCAAGCCAGGAGGACCGCCTTCAACTCCCGATAGTTCGAGGAGCAGCGTGACTGGAGGAGATCCCAACGACCCTGAACCGACCCTGAGCCCAAGGTCGCCCCCCCAGCCGAGTAGACTGGCATCGGTCGTGACCATCTTGCTGAGGGGTTTTCCTTGGGTTTGGCGCCTTCGTCCCTGTCGTGGAGCTGAAGCTCACTATGTTAGTCATGTGGCGAGGAAGACTAACGAGGAGGTAATGCGCCAGAAGACGTAAATATGCCCCTTGGTTTTTAGGCACGTATTTCATCAAAACAATTGCTATTCGCCGGCCCATGCATTCAGGTTTTTAGTAGATGCCCCCCTGTGTAAATTGTTAAAAATTCTTCCGTTTCTAATGTTCTCCATTCCATTATGTCTGGATTTATTCATATTCTGTTACACAGTAGCAACATTCTAGAATCTTCTCCGATTAAAAACCCGCCAGTTTCTCATGTTCTCTATGCCATTGGTTCAGGACTTATCCGGATTCGGTTACACCGCAGCAACGTTCTAGAATCCTCTGCGATTTGAAACCTTTCAGTTTGTAATGTTCTCCACGCCATTGGTTCTAGACTTATCCAGAGTCAGTTACACCGCAGCAACATTCTAGAATCCTCTGCGAGGATTTAACAGTTGACCCCCACTAGAGCGGCCGCCAGTAATGCGCCACGAGATGTAAGTGCGCTGCCACTTGGACAAGGGCCCTTAGCGCCGTTCGTGTGCCATTGTGCGGCCATTGTATGGCACTTGGCCGTCTTTCAGGGCAAGCCTCGCCTCTGCGTTCTCAGTAAGGGACAAACAAGCCGGGCCGACTCTTCCACGCCAGAGAATGTACGACCGCGGCTCAGGATCCGCGACGTCATGCGAGGCTCACTTCAAGAACAGGGAGGGCGCAGGGGTCTTTGGAGGGGGCACACAAATGACGGTGAAAAACGCGCCTCGATGTTCCTCTGAGAGGGAGCCGGCGATGTACGCCTTTAATTGGCTTTGTCCCTACAAGTGAGAAATGTGCCGGCGGTGCCACCAGACCACAATCGGACCTGTCAGACGCGACGTCTCGTCTATTAAAATACGCCAAACCCTCTTTTGTAGCAAAATGAACTCCTGAAACTTTTCACAAATGTCCCTTTTTTCCCAGAGACTGTGATGAAAAGTACTTTATGCCCTCGCACCGTGTGGACCACCGTGAGAGTGGTCCAGGCTCGCCTCCGCTGCAGCGCCAGCTTTCTTCAACTAGGGAAAGAAAGCACGAAAGGACGGAAAAACGAAATAAATGGCATTATATAGAGGATAATGTATGGATTCTTGTTCAGTGCAACCCAGCATTTTGCTCCACGGGGTTCAGTCTTATAGACTGGGAGTCTAAAAGATGTGCCTGAGGTTGTATAATGGTGGAAAAAGCATATATTGTCTCTTTTATTACATGACATTAATTAAAGATTCATACGATGCACGCACAGTCTACATTTCAAGATGCAACACAAAGTGCATGGGGTCTATAGCAGACATAGCTGTGTCGACAGCACTTTGCCTAAGCCCTTGGCTCCAAATGATACAGCCCTGTAACTACAAATAAAACAAGCATTGGGACCGACAAAAGCTTTCCCAATGTGTTTAGCCATGTTGCCCAGCAGCATGGCTACTGTTCAGTTGGGCTAAAAGCTTGTGCTGCAGAGGATAGTGGCATAGAGTGGAGTGGAGTAGAGTGACTTAGAGAGGTAAGTGTTTTGGAGTTGAGTGGCATAGAGTGAAGTGCCGTAGAGTGGAGTGGAGTGTCATGGATTAGGGTAAAGGGTTGTGGATTAGAGAGGAATGTCATAGAGTAGAGTGGTGTGGTGTAGAATGCAGTGATGTAAAGGGGCATAGAGTGGAGGGGTGTGGAGTAGAGGGTCATAGAGTGTGGCGGCATAGAGTGAAGTAGAGTGTCGTGGAAGGCCGTAGAATGATGTATCGTGTCACAGAGTGTCATAGATTGGAGTGACATAGGGTGGCATAGAGTGTCGTAGAGAGTGGTGGAGTGTCTTAGAATAGACTGTCATAAAGTGGAGTAGAGTGTCGTAGATGTCAGTGTCGTTGAGTGTCAGTGCCATGGAGGGCTGTAGAGTGGCATAGAGTATCGTAGAGTAGAGTGGAGTGTTGTGTTGTAGAGGGACATAGAGTGGAGGGACAGAGAATGGAAGCACATAGAGTGGAGGGGCTTGGAGTGGAGTAGAGTGTCGCAGAGTGGAGTTGAGTAGAGTATGCATGGTGTGATAATGCACTGCCATTACAGACAACACATTTTCAATTGAAATGGCTCATACATTTATTTATTTATTTATGCGTTTTTATATAGCGCGGACTTTGCCCGAAGGCGTCAGAGCGCTTCACACAAGGAACAGAACTGTTACATGAGGAGAACATTACACGTGAACAAATTACAAAAGCAGACGTTAAGTTACATGAGGTAAAAGTGACAATTGTGAGCAAACAAAATACATGAGGTAGCAAAGGTGCCATGAGGAAAAAGTGACACGTGTGCAGGTTATAAGAGAAATCAAAGTACAAATAGAGGTATAATATTGCAAAATAAGCTAGACACTCAGGCACAAGAATAAACGTAACGTAGGCAATGGTGGCACTTGTGCAAGTATCAAAGGTAAACAAAATGTGAGAGGTTGCATACTGTGTGTTACAAGGGAAAGTGGTGTGTGCAAGTTACATAAAGGTACCAAACACAAGTACAAGGATAATACAGCAGTGAATGTTAAACACTCCAACCACAAGAACACACTTGGAAGGCAATTTCATAGTCAATGAGAATAGAATTTTCAGTAAAGGGAGGTCTTCCTTCAGATAATAGAGTGGGCGTGGATTACTTTTGGAGGTGTTTTTGTAGGAGGAGAACTTTGAGGTCCGTTTTGAAGGCCTGGGCGGAGGCGGAGGCGGTGGTCCGGAGCTGTGGCGGAAGGGAGTTCCAGATTCTCACCGCGTTGCCTGAAAAGGATTGTGCCATCGTTCTTTCCTTCTTGAAAGTGGGAGGTTCAAGCAGAAGATTTTCCGCATTACGTGATGGTCTAGAGCCTCCAGAGAGTTTCAGTTTATTCGCCAGGTAGCGAGGAGAGGAGGAGTGCAAGGCTTTGTGGGTGATACAAGCAGTCTTGTAGATAGCTCTAACCTCGATTGGAAGCCAGCGGAGAGTGGATAACATCGGTGTGATGTGGTCGCTTCTTTTGGCCCCATAAATGAAACAAGCTGCTGAATGGAAAACAAATTTAAGGGGGGACAAGTGGGATTTGGGGAGGCCAGTAAGAAGAGAATTGCAGTAGTCAAGTCTGGAGAGGACCAGCGATTACACCAGGGTTATAAGGTCCTGCTCCGGGAAGAAGTGACGGAATCCCCAAAGAAGGCGCAGATGGTATCGAGCAGACTTTGCAATGGAATTGATGTGGGGGATTAGATTGAGTTTTTTGCACAGACATACAGTTTTACTAATAAAACTATACAGCCACAAACGATAATGTGTAGAAATGGCATCAACAAGTGTACTGATTTATTTTGATAGTATTACAATATTTGTTTCCAGCACACGTCAGAATTACAAAAAATGTCCTTCAATTGTGCTTTCCTAATTCTGATATATTCTGAAATAGTTGCACAGTTTATGTACAAACATTTACATTTTGTTGTGTACTAGAAAAAATAACATCCTACAGCCTTCCGTCTCACACAGGTAGCCAGCAGGATTGTCACATAAATCCCCTCACTTTGAACTCAGAAAAAGAAAAGTAAACTCAAGTTTCCCACAGAAGACAGAGCCTGATATTTGACCTCTGTCTTTGAATGCACAGAAAAAATGGCCCAAACAAAATTTAAAGGACTGTTTAAAGAAATCAAGCAGTTGTGTACGCTTTCATGGAAGAATACAAGGAGCCCAGGTGAACAGACTATGGACTAATTCAATCTGGACACCCTAAAATATATAATGGAGGCAAATGGAGAGCAAACAAATGTGACTTACAAACCAGAAAGCCAATGATATGGAATGCATTCACAGGGAAGCTTTCAGAATCTCCTCAAGAAATCATTAGCAAACCAGACAGCTGCGCTGTCTGGTAGGCTATAACCTAAAATGATCAATCAATACGTCTCCTTGTACTCCTTAGCATGCAGCAGCAGGAGTCATCAGGCTTACATCATAACCCTACTAAGTGAAGGCTTGTCAGTCCATATTTCCTTCTGCCCTCTACTATTTGACCTTCCAAAGTAAATCCTAATAATCTCTTCATTATATAACTGACTGCAACATGTACAACTAACACAACAAACTAAGGGGCCCTTTAGGATGGCGGGCGGATCGCCCCCACCAGGCTGGCGGTAGCCACTGCCGGCCTGGCGGGGGCGATCGTCCACCATCCTTACTCTGAAAACCCCCTCGCCATATTAGGATGGCGGAGGGGACTGCGGCCGGATGGTAAGACCGTCCACCACTTTTCCGCCCCAGTCGCAAGGTCTAAGGAAAATAAAGAAATCTACATTAGCAGTAGCTTATGGCAATTCAGACAAGTACACAAAGTGCTAAGGGATATGGCAGGGTAGGGGTGCATAGAATGCCTTAACTCTTTAGCTAGGAACACATACTTTATAGAATGAACAAAACATGTTGCAAACTATGAATGTTGAATAATTTCTAACCAATAGGAAAGGATCTTCAGATGGTCTGTTGTCTTCTTCCTCGATTCCCACGGTAAACGCCCATGTGGACATGTAGTGATTTGAATGTGGTGACAGCGTATTACAAAAAGATACTTCTAGGAAGGTTCTCATGAGAACCTTTGCAAGCATACTCTGTTAGCTAGTCAATGTCTCATTGTGTAACAGTGAGCTGCTCTTTGAAATGAAAGGATTAATATCTGGCATGCCCTGGTTAGATCATAGAATTAAAATTTACAGCGAGCATTTTCTTTCATTCAATATACTTGTTCATTATAAGCATCTGGCAGAGGAACCAATTTAATATATGATGAAGTCATATGATGAGAGGAAGGAAAAAATACATTTTGCAGCAAACAGCGCATTTCACGAAGATGTAATTTCTACAGTTTAGTTCTAACATAAATCAGCATTTACAAAAAGCATTTCATTTAAAGGGATAGGAAAGTATCAACAAAGCATTGGGGTCTAGCAGTGAAATGAAAGCTTTCTGCAGAAATAAGCAGCATTTAAAATTTTTGCACGTTTAATAAAGGCACATTTTTTTACGCACTATTTTGATATGCATTTCTTTTCTTAACGTTAAAGCACATTTCTACGTTGTTATGAGGTAAATTTATGAAAAAAGCTTTAACTTCCACATAGGCTACGAAGGTGGGTGCCTCAACACTGCCTGCAGTGGTTTAAAAACAAACAACTCAAAATAAATGGTCTTAAAGCGTGCCCATCCAGTCAATGCTAGCTTCAAAAACATTCATTTTAAAATTTTTCCTATCAAACAACACACGCTGTCTTGGCAAAGAGAACTATTGTTTGGTAACAGTGGGTTTAGAACCTGCCCATTGCTTACCATTGGTTGGCTTCATTGTCACTCTCATTTGCTCACTTTTTATTTGTGATTTTTTTGTGGGCTTTTCTTCTTTTGTTTTGTTCCTGGTTTCACATTTTACAATTCAGCTACTACATGGTGATCTCTTTCTCTTTCATGTTTTAGATCATAGCTTAAAGCTTTGTGTTTAATTCTGTGAGGCGCTAAATCAGTGCACTGTGTGAAATACATCAAGGATATGCATGTTTCACAAGAAGTGGTGGTGGTAGTGTTTGGGGAGGGTGATGTTTTAATACAAAAACTAAAATGAAAACAAGATCACCCATCCATGCTCAAATCATAGAGATCATTTGTTCCATTTTTGCTTTTTTCACCCGAAGTGGGAAGGGTATGCCAAGATGTGGGTCCCATGCTCACTGTGCCACTGGATTCAACTCAGCCTGGCCGATGAAGGTGATACCTCGAAACCGGTTCCATGATCCTTGTTTCCGGTCCAGAGGAGACCTGGCTTGGCAGTTTGGGGTGGACTGTTCCCATGAGGACCAGGGTCAAGATCATTGCTCCCAGTAAGCTGCGCTCTCGGGCGGGCGCGCACATCGACTTTTCCAAGCGCGCAGACAGTCTTACAAAGTGCACACGTCTCTGCTTAGATAGAGATTCACCAGCCACAGCATTTTAAATGGTAGCACCGTGAAAAGTACTGTCTTTCAACAATATGCATAGTGGTGATGCAGGGGCTCTAGAAGGGGTGAAAAAACAACAAAGACTCGTTAAAAAGTGAATGGGCTTTTAAAGGCCTGTGAAGTACTGGGGTGCGGATGTGTGTGTGCCCGGGAAGCTGTATCAGCCCGGGCTGATACACACAACAGGGGGGGGAGGGTTGCTGAAGAACTTTAAACCCAATAGGTGTTGCGGGCTTGATCTTACCCCATCTTGCTGCTTCTCTGGAGTCTGGCACACATGCAGGGTGAGGTGACAGAGGGTGACAGAGGGAGGGGGAGGAAGGGTGGCAGAGGGAGAGGGATGGAGGGAGGGAGAGGGAGAGAGAGACAGAGGGTGACAGAGGGAGGGAGAGGGTGGGTGACAGAGAGAGGGGGGGAGGGTGACAGAGGGAGGGAGACAGAGAGAGAGGGAGACAGAGTGAGAAGGAGACAGAGGGTGACAGAGGGAGACATAGGGAGGAAGACAGAGGGAGAGAGAGAGAGAGAGGGAGAGAGGGTGACAGAGGGAGGGAGACAGATAGAGGGAGACAGAGGGAGGGAGACAGACAGAGGGAGACATATGGAGACAGACAGAGGGAGGGAAACAGAGGGAGAGAAAGGGAGGGAGACAGAGAGGGAGAGAGGGAGACAGAGTGAGTGAGACAGAGGGAGACGGAGAGAGAGAGAGAGGGAGGGAGGTAGAGAGAGGGAGAGAGAGAGAGAGAGGGAGTGAGACAAAGAGAGAGGGAGACAGAGAGAGAGAGAGAGAGAGAGAGGGAGGGAGGGAGGGAGGGAGACAGAGACAGACAGAGATAGAGACTGAGAGGGACATCTCTGGGGCATTGACTCCAACTTGCACGCCGTGAGGGGAACGGCCAGACATCTGTGAGCGCCGTGAGGGCAACGGCCGTAATTCCATCGGGAACTACATTTCCCAGCTACCCCGGGGCCGACGCACACCTGCCACGAGAGCAGCGCGCCAGGAGGCGCTAGAAAAGGCAGAGGCTGCACGAGCCTTGCAGGGGACATCGCTGGGGCATTGACTCCAACTTGCACGCCGTGAGGGGAACGGCCAGACATCTGTGAGCGCCGTGAGGGCAACGGCCGTAGTTCCATCGGGAACTACATTTCCCAGCTACCCCGGGGCCGACGCACACCTGCCACGAGAGCAGCGCGCCAGGAGGCGCTAGAAAAGGCAGAGGCTGCACGAGCCTTGCGGGGGACATCTCTGGGGCATTGACTCCAACTTGCACGCCGTGAGGGGAACGGCCAGACATCTGTGAGTGCCGTGAGGGCAACGGCCATAGTTCCATCGGGAACTACATTTCCCAGCTACCCCGGGGCCGACGCACACCTGCCACGAGAACAGCGCGCCAGGAGGCGCTAGAAAAGGCAGAGGCTACTCTCGCCCCACGAGTCGCGCGTGGGAGAAGCCCGGGACAAGGGCGGGACAGTCTACGGCAGTCCAAGGCAGGAATAGGCAGGGCTGGGCCGTCCCCATTACATCTACCAACAAGATGGGTAAGCGTAAAAATGTTGCCACTGTGGATGACGGGGGGAAAAAAGCCAAAGTTGCGAAACAGTCTGATTCGATCATGTCCTACCTAACAAGCGCGGTCGGGGCTTTATCTAAAGAAAATGCAACAGCACAACAAGAACTGGGACTACTAGCCACCTCGCCCACTACAACACAACCGATCCCAGAGCAAGGCGTTCCCCTAGAGCCTGATGTTATTATTGTGAAACCTACTCCTGCCCCTGGCTTGACACAAGCATGTGCCCCTACAGTTTTGCTACCCATTTTGCCTCAGACCCCGGTCGTAAAAAACAAAACTCATACCGAAAAAGAGGAACAAGGGAGAGGGGGACATTGACGCTAGAAAAGTGGTTGCGGACACTTTGGAGGATCATCTTGACGCCCTTTTCGAGGAACGGATTGAACCTTTGTTAGTGGGCATTGCCAAGGACATCATTGACACTATGAACACATGCCTTGAAGGATTGTTAAAAAAATGTGTTTTGATCGATGAATTAGTTAAAAAACTTGATAGTACCCTCTCTCCCCAGAAAGGGCCCATATTGGGAACTGAAGGACTCTCCAAATCCCGGGCGAAGCCGTTGTTACCATCACCGATAAATAATACAACGGTTGTAAACAGTGTAGGGGCAGGTATGAATGGGAAGCCACAGCGCAACATAGGGAACATCCAGAACCACCCAGAGACATCCAATGTCCCACAGGGGGGCCCAATCACAGCAGGGGAGCATACGCACTTAGAATGCAAGATTCATCTACAACTACCCCCAGCAGCAGTACCTTTTGTGGCAGTTTTCAAAGGGGTCCCTTTGTTAAGAGAAGGAGAAGTTGAATCCACTGCACACTTATGAGGAAGGTTAAAAAATGGTGTGACGATACTAGCAGTGGAGAAACAAAAACCTCCACCAGGATTATTTTTGCTAGAAGGGTGGGTTGGGTGGGGCACCGAGCCAAAAGTGTGAAAGGTGACTGTGTGGTGGTAAACTTTGACAACGCATATTGTCCAAATAGCTTGTTCTGGGATGGGTCGGAGATACGAGAAAATGATACCCTTAGAGCGGTCCCCTTAGGATTTTTTTATCCTCTATTAAGGGGGAAGTCTCAACCCAAAATATACACGAACACACTTCCTAAGACAGTGATAGCGGGAAATGAGTGACAAATAGCATCTAGTAAAGTAAAGCAGAGTAGACCTGCTCCCAATAATGAAGGCCCAAATCTGGATTTAGCAAACAGATTCGCCCCATTAGCTGATTTAAACAACAATGACTGACAACCAGCCCCAACATTGACTCCAACGCTAGTACCCCTTGAGGTGGCGGCTCCATCCCTATGTACATTTTTGACTTGGAATGTTGCAGGGACGAGAGCCAAAAGGTCAGATCCCACTTGGGTTAACTATATCTCCAGACACCAGGTGATAGCTATCCAAGAAACCTGGGACACTTCACCAAGCTTTCTGCTAGATGGCTTCTCAAGTTTCACAATATCAGCATCCCCAAGCAGTGCAGGGAGAGCGAAAGGGGGTCCTACCTTACTCTTCTCTCTAGAGTTAGCAGGGTCATTTAAGCAGTTGGACTCAGGTTCACCCAATATTTTAATAATAGAATAGATTGTTTCCCCAGGGTGTACACTACTTGTAATTAATTTTTATAATTCATGGGTACGGAAAACAGAAACGGAACATGTGGACCTCCTGGAGAACTTCCTGAATAATTATAGTCAAAATACACATATTCCTTTTGAGCTCCTTTTTATGGGAGATTTTAATATCCATCAGTGTAAACTATTGTGCCACGCAGGTGCTTTAGAGGGCCTGAATGGAGCTGATACCGCGCATTTTGAATACACTAAAACGGGGGAAGCGCTCGAACTACTGCTAGCTAGTTTCAATATGTACGAACCAATCAATACATGGGGAAATGAGACGGTACCCACTTACAAAGGCTCAACCAATGGGTCGGTTATTGATTATATATTTACCTCCCCAGGCCTTATTCCTAAGGTGAAAGAATATAAGGCAACTGCCTCACCCTATAGCGACCATAACCCTCTGTCGGTGGAGCTACACTGGAGTGACTTCTGACGCAAACAACTGGGACTATCCCGGGTTTGCAACATGGCGGTGCCCAGTGACCAGGGCAGACGGCTTAAATGGGGCAGGGTGGTGCAGGAAACGTTTATGAATACCTTATTGCCTAAAATTGAGGGGTCAGTTGAAATTTGTATGGACCTAACCACTCCTAACCCCCAAATTATAGTAGCTTTTGACTCTATTTGTGTACAAACTGCCAGGGATCTTATGACCCCCCCATCACGATTCCCCACGAAGCCTCATAAATGGTTTGATACCAATTGTTCGCGGTCCCATAGATCCTTGAAACGAGCCTTAAAGGCTTATGTAAGGGACAAGGTCTTAATTTCTAACTTGAGGCTGGAATATAAAGCAAATATTAAGGCGAGGAAAAAGGCGATCAAAAATAATGCATGGAACGATCTCCTCACTATAGATGTCCTCAGAGATAGTAAGCGATTTTGGGACATTATAAATCATTCTTTCTTTTCGGGGGACGATAACACTGTCTTAGACTGTGTGATCCCTGATGAGAAGTGGGTCCAGCATTTTAGTAATGTATATGGCGGTAAGTGCAGTGTAGCAGCTAGAACTACAGAGGGGGGGCCACTACTCACCCGCAGTGGAGTTTACTGAGGAGGAGGTCCACAAAGCAATATTGGAGTCTACTAAAAACAAGGCGCCTGGCCCCGATGGTGTGCTGGCGGACTTTTTTAAATACTCCCCGACACTTTGGTCTAAAGTATTAACTAGAGTCTTTAGGGCAATAAATGAAGGGACCTTCCCTGATACATGGGCAACATCTATCATAGTACCCATTTTTAAAAAGGGAAACCGGGAGGACCCTGGGTGTTATCGCCCTATTTCCCTCATTGATTCTACCTTTAAGATCTTGGGCAGAGTCTTATTAGCCAAACTGAGGGAAAATCTAGAGATGTGCGGGGGGCTCTCGAATATCCAATATGGGTTTCGAGAGAAGCGGGGCACCCTGGAACAATGTTCAAACCTGCATTTGTTGGTCTCTAAATATACGGTGGCCGGGGAGGGGTCAGTATATTTGGCCTAATGGACCTCTCCTCGGCCTTCGACCTGGTGAACAGGTCTAAGCTATGGTCCCTTTTACTTGAGATTGGGATAGAGGCACATTTAGTAGCTCTCATTGCTAGTTTGCATCAGGACCTTTCAGCTAAAATAAGGGTCTCTAGGGACGGCAGGTGCACGGACTGTTTTAGGTCTGAGAAAGGGGTGCGCCAGGGCTGCATCCTGGCCCCCCTTCTCTTTACCATCTATATAAATGGGCTGGGGAAATACCTGGAAGCAGGGATGGCCGACGTGCCGCATATAGGAGGAGAGCAGGTTCCGGCACTCCTATACGCGGACGATGCTGTGTTAATTGCCCGTACTGGCATTGGTCTACAGGCCCTTTTGGACCGATTTGGCTCCTTAATGGAGAATCTTGACTTAAAAGTTAACGTAATGAAGTCACACACTATGATTGTAGGCCGCAAAGGAAATAAGTTGCATGCAAAATCTTTTATCTGTAAGGGTGAGGTTCTTTCCAGGGTCCCTGTTTTCCCATACCTGGGGGTTCTTTTTGACCAGAGAGGTTCCTGGGTCCCCCAGATCAAGGCAAAGAGCATAAACTTAGCCCGATCAACATCAGCCCTGTTGACTTTTACAAAAAGACTAGGGGCCAAACCAATGGAGGCAGTGATAAAGGTATACATTAGCAAGTGTATCCCAATTGCCATGTATGGGTCTGCCTTGTGGGGATATGTAAATCTGGATAAAATCCAGAGGGTGGAAAATGGGCTTATTAGACAATTTTTATCTGTCCCCAAATCCACCCCTACTTTCACGATTCATGAGGAAACAGGTTTGACCTATATTACTGATAAACTGAAATTAGCACCACTGCTTTTTTGGGCTAAAACATGGTTGAACCCCGAGTTAACACTCAACCATGCTATCCTCAAAGATGTAACCTCCAGGGACCAGGCCATGAGAATACCGTGGCTGAAATACATCAGATCTGCATTTGCTATGCTTGGAAGACCAGAGCTTTTTACTGTACCAACTAACATCAGAAGGGAAGACATCAGGTGGATTAAGCAGGAATTTCTGGAGAGGGCTTGTCTGGAGAGAGAGGAGTTGGAATTAAGGAAACACTCTGTAAGAGCTTACATGGTTTTAACCACTACCCCATCTCTGGAACCATATTTAAAAATTGTTACCAACCCACTCCACAGATTCTTGTTAACAAAATTTAGGATGAACTTGATTCATTATTCACTTGGTAGTTACCCCGTGTGGACAAAACCAGAAGATGGTCCGCCCTGTGATTGTGATCAGTTTTCGAACCAGGATACCCTCCATTTTAAATTTTTTTGTGGTTCGTATACCACTGAGAGGGTAAAATATTTATTACCTGTCCTGAAGGCTGCTGGCTTTACTCAAGTAAGGCCAGCGCTAATTTTCCTCCAATCACTAGCGGACATCCGTACCATTTTTAGTGTTGCATGCTTCCTAACAGCTGCCTTCAGATTAGGGAACAAAAGAATTCCCCGGAGTGCTTTATTTTAAATCTTGTTTTAAATATGGCTTCATCAGTAACCAATTTTAATGATTTGTAAACATTAGGAAACAATGAGATTATTAATTTATTGCCATAATTTGTAATCAAATTCACTGATGTTTTTAAAAAAAATTGCTTTGTATTGTATGTTGCCTTTTATGATTTTAACAAAAATCGAATAAAGTGTATTTTGACTTGACTGAGAGGGACAGACAGACAGACAGATAGAGGCAGGGACAGGGACAGACAGATAGAGGCAGAGACAGAGACAGACAGAGACAGAGAGGTAGAGAGACAGCGAGGGAGACAGAGAGGGTGACAGAGGGAGGGAGAGGGAGTGAGACAGAGAGAGAGGGAGACAGGGGGATACAGAGAGAGGGAGACAGATGGATATGTATGTATGTATATGTAAATGGGGAGGCAGACAGAGGGAGGCAGAGAGAGACAGAGGCAGGGAATCAGGGGGACACAGAGGGAGGCAGAGGGAGACAGACAGAGGGAGGAGGGTGACAGAGGGAGGGAGACAGAGGAAGCGAGACAGATAGAGGGAGACAAAGGGAGGTAGAGAGACAGAGGGAGACATACGGAGACAGACAGAGGGAGACAGAGGGAGGGAGACAGAGGGATAGAGAGGGAGGGAGACAGATGGAGACAGAGGGAGGGAGACAGACAGAGGGAGGAGAGCGACAGAGGGAGGGAGACAGAGGAAGTGAGACAGATAGAGGGAGACAGAGGGAGGTAGAGAGACAGAGGGAGACATACGGGGACAGACAGAGGGTGACAGAGGGAGGCAGAGGTAGACAGAGGGAGGGAGAGGGAGACAGAGGGAGGCAGACAGAGGGAGGGAGACAGTATGGTAAAGATGACACTTCACACGCATAAGGTATCTTGAATTGCTTTATTCCTTAAGAGAAGTAAGCATAAGTCTCATCTAAAGACCTCGGTCTTAACTGTCTCCCCTGGAATCTCGAACACGGGAGTGTTCTAGATTCCAGAAGAGTACAACAAGATACCACACATTCCCCTTCGTTGACATATTAAAAAGATAAATTAGTTGCAAAGAAAAATGAAGAATGAATAAATGAACAAATAAATAAATAAACAGGTAAATACATTTCCTATTTGTAAAAACAAAACTATACAATGTGAACATAAGAAACATATATACTGCATGTGGCTGCAGTATAGGAAACAATACTAACATATTGGTTTATGCATATAAGACATGGAAACATTAGTAGGATTACAGAAGATATTACTTGCCAACATAATAATCCTTATACCACACAGGACGTTGACATGTTAATTTTACATGTTGGTTATTTGGAATTCCACAATGTGGAGAGGTGAACTTTCTCCAATTTGTCCTACTATTAGAAGATTTGGGCAACCCACAGTCAGTTGAATAATTTAACCTTTCTTTAGGCCATAACCACTAAGGAATCCTAATAACTTTAGACAAACTCCACACATTACCATCAGACAATTCAACTACTTGTCGACCAAATACGTACCACTTTTAAAGGATGAGAAAACCGAGATTCTCCTGATCTGACAAATCTACCTTTCTTTACACGTACCCAATCATTGATTTTGACAGGAAAGTAAATAGTCTTATCTTGACAATTCTGGAAAGACTCTCTTCTTTAGTCAACAATTTTGTCATCATTGTTAACTAATATTAAGTCTCTCATCCACATTTGACTCATATTAGATACACTTTTCCTCCCTCTCATTTTTTCAAAAGGAGATAAATTACCCATACTCCTAGGTGTATTTCTGTAGCTCCAAAGAACTTCACTAATCGTTTGTCAACAATCTTTTCCATTGGAAATGGCTGATTGTAACCCTTCCTTAAATACTCTGATCCATCTTTCCACAATTCCGTTACTCTGTGCATAATACACCGAAGCATGTTTATGAATAATGCCATGACTCTCAAGAAAACTTTTCATCTCAGTGGATACTAATTGTACTCCATTATCTGTTATGATAGATTCAGGAAAACTTTCTCTTTCAGAGATTTCATTTAAAAATTGTATCACCACTTTTGAAGTAATGTTGGAAACAATTTTGACTTCAGGCCACTGCGACAGTTGATCAGTAAGTATGATGGCATACACAGGATTCTGATTAAAACACATAGGACCGGCAATGTCCAATGAAACACATTGCCACACATGACAGAGTCTAGAAATCGTAAAATGTTCATAAGAAAGAGTTTTCTGAAATTTATCACTTAAGCAACATTCCATGCAATCCCTGACGTTACGTTCAATTGCATTGTCCATGGCTGGCCACCAAAATTTACTTCTGATCCTTCTTTTCATGCTTGACATACCTGGATGACCTTCATGGCCATATCTAAAATAGTTTGTTGTAAATCACATGGTACAACCAACTGTAAACTTCTCATCAACACATCATCTTTTAAAGACAACTCATGAGCAATCTGAAAGAAAGGAAGAAGATTTTCTGACAAATCTCCTTTTCTGGGCCATGATGACTTTACATATTTAACAACTTCTTTGAGTACAATATCATTTTCACATGACATTTTCCATTCCTTCTCTTGTATGCGTCGATTTTTCTAAATCATTGTCTTCCTCAACTACATTGTGATCAGCTACAGGTAATCTTGATAGACAATCTGCCAAAATATTTCTTACACAGGTATATACTCTACTTTGAAATGGAAGTCCTGTAGTTTGTATTGCCACCTTGCAACTCTTGACGTGGCTCTAACGCATCCTTTTGTTGTAAACAAATCAACCAAAGGACAATGATCAGACCTAACTTTGAATACAGTACCATATACATATTTTCAAAAGTATTCAATGCCCCACCAAGAGGCCAGCATTTCTTTTTCTAATGTTGAATATTTACATTCTGCACCCCTTAATGGTCTAGATGCAAATCCAATGGTGACCAAATGACCTTTTTGATTTTGCATCAAAACTACACCAATGCCAACATTACTTGCATCTGATACAATAATTGATTCATATGCCGTGTCCAATGTTGCTAATGCAGGTGCAGACGAAATACACTTTTTTAATTCTCTGAATTCATTCATGCAATTGCCATCCCACAAAAATTATTATTAATTAATCCAAAGGGCGTTCTTTTGTATCTAAAGGCACCTTCTGAAGTAATAAATGAAGTGAGATGTTTGCTATCTTCATGCAGGGCAATCTGATGATAAGCATTAGACAAATCAAGGGTGGGAAATATGGATGCACCTTTTCAATTTTGTGAACATCTCACCAATATTTGGCAAAGGATGTCTGTCGACCCACACATTGTTGTTCAGATTCCTTAAATCAACACATAATCTGACCTTACCATTAGGTTTGTGTGCGACTACAACTGGAGATAACCATTCCTAAGATTCTATTTCCTCAATTATATAAAGATCACACAGTCTTTTAAGTTCGCGCTTAACAGCTTCTCTTAAATGTAAAGGGACGTTTTTAACCTTATGAACCTTGGGTACCGCATCATGTTTCAGAAGGATTTTATGTATGAATTATTTTAGAAGACCCAATTTTGAAGATTAAAATATACTAGGGAATCTCTTTTCCCACTCAGATGCAGGATCAGATTCAATATGTAAGATCAAATCTGAATACCCAAGCACCTGATGAGGATGATTGGGGTCTAAAGTGATCATTACATCTCTTGTGTGAGGCCATCCCAAAAGACAAGATCCATCTTTTGCCACATATACTTTAGATGAAATAGTTTTCCCTTTGAAACTAAGAGTGGTTGTGAAAAATCCCAAAACATCGATAGGTTTTATACCATAGCCAACCAACTTTATATCAGGAGGAGAAAAACACAAATTGGGAAATTCTTTTAACCATTCTTCTCCAATGAGTGTGTGTCTGGCACCAGAATCAGCCATGATCCTTACATCTTTACCTCCTATGACAACTGTGCAGTAAGGGGCATCCTTCACTGTACTATTAACCTCATATACAGCTAAAAGAAATTCCTCATCATCAATGTCACCTCTAACTTCTTTCACATTTTCATCATTTTGATCTCTACAATCAAAACCTCTATTTTTGAATTTGCTTTTGTTTCTACACATTCTTGTGTAATGTCCTTTTAATTTGCAATACCTACACTCTTGACCCAAAGCTGGACATTTCTTATCATTGGCCAAATGACCTAAAATACCACATTTAAAACAGATATATTCTTTTTTTTCTTGGATGCTCTGGCTTTTGTATTTTGTTTCGTTCTAAACTGCTTCTTCAGGATTACATTTTTTAACTGCATTATTCTCAGAGGCTTTTTGCTCAGCAAGTTCTTTTAAACCAAGTGTCATGTCTTCAAAACGATGAGCGGTGTCTAAAGCTTTGTCTAATGTTAGATCCTCCGCAGCTAACAGTTTTTCTTGAAGTTTGACATCAGCAACCTTGTGTACCATTTGGTCCCGTAACATTAGATTATGAAAAGTAGAATAATTGCATTTTGAAGCCAATATTCTTGAATCATTTACAAAGGAATCTATGGATTCATTGACTAGTTGGCCTCTGCTGAGAAATTTATGACGAGATACAAACTCATTGACTTTTTTTATGTAACGCTTATCCATTTGTTTGATAGCCTCTTCAAATACATCAGTGTCATCATCTGATGATGATATACGATTAGTACTAGGAGGTAAATGACTTAAGATGTGTCTTCCTTCTGCACCAAGACAATGTTTTAAAATAGCAATTTTTTGTTTATCTGTGTAATCATCTCCACCAATGGCTTCACTATAAGCTTCAAAGCCTTCTTTCCAACGTTTCCATTCCAAAATAGGTTCCCCCGGTGATGGCAGGAAAGGTGCAGGAGCATTGAAGCTCTCCATTGAAAATGACAATATTATTAATAAACAACAATACGTAATAAAAAAAATAAAACAATTTGTTTAAAAGCAGTATATGAACACAAGATATAACGTTGATACTCTTTATGTGGAAACTATTTCTTGAAAACAGTTCTTAATTTCTTTAAGTTGTGTTAAACAACAATATTTAAATGAATGATATAATTATCATGCTTCAACTCAGCTGTGCGCATCAGCGATGTTTATGCTGTGCACTTCCCAATTTTGTTGTTAACTTTGCACACGAATAAATAAATTCAAAGAATTGTTTAAGTCACAATCCTTTTTTTTTTTTTGGCCGCTGTAACATTAGAATTGTTTTCCCTTGTACAACAAATGTTATGATCATCCAGTTCACGCAATGATTTTATCACAGTATTACTCCCACCGCACTGAACTTGACACTCAAAATACTCTCAATGTCATCCAGTTCATGCGACGTGTGACGCTCTGACGTCACACACTTTTCTTGAATGACATGCGCAATGCACTGATGCTCCGTTTTCTCTAAAATAATAAAAACAGCTTAAACTCTCACCAGATGTTCCCTGAAATTACGGTTTTCGCAGAACACCTCCGGACAACACTAACAGTTCACCGGAACATCTTCCGAAGCATACGGGTCCTTCAAAATGCGACAGTAACACTATCTGCTCTCAGCAGGACTCCAGGCACCATGTCGATTTTTTCAATCGTCGCCAGTATGGTAAAGATGATACTTCACATGCAAAAGGTATCTTGAATTGTTTTATTCCATAAGAGAAGTAAGCATACGTCTCATCTAAAAGCCTGGGTCTTAACTGTCTCCCCTGGAATCCCGAACACGGGAGTGTTCTAGATTCCAGAAGAGTACAACAAGATACCACAGACAGACAGAGGGAGGGAGACAGACAGAGAGAGGGAGACAGAGAGAGGAAGACAGACAGAGTGAGTGAGACAGAGGGAGGCAGAGGGCGACAGAGGGAGAGAGAGAGGGAGGGAGAGAGAGGGAGAGAGAGATAGAGAGAGGGAGTGAGACAGAGATAGAGAGAGAGGGAGGGACAAAATTAGATTGAGGGAGAGATAGAGAGAGGCAGGGAATGGAGACAGAGAGAGAGAGAGAGATAGAGAGAGAGAGAGAGAGAGAGAGAGAGAGAGAGAGAGTGAGAAAGATGTGTGTATGCCGGGACTGGTGGCTCAGTGGACGAAGGCGTCCGCTGCAGGGGCCTGTGTTCAACCTCATGGTCACAGTTTTTTTTGCTCTAGCCCCGCCCCCTCCCCCAATATCCCAGCCCCCACCAGTGCAGCCCTCAGCCACAAACCACACTGTAAATTTGGCCACCGAGAGAAAGTTTGTGAGTACCCATGCTTTAGAAAGTCTTTGCTGCCGCGTGCCGCCCCTCTCTCCAATCAGGTTACAGATGGTGGTCAAGGCCTCTTTCGGCCACCTTAGCTGATGCTCAGTTCTATGACTGATATCAGCTTTTTATGCTTCTTGCACGCTTCTTCTGTCAGCTAAGCATCATTTATGCTCATGGTTTAATCAGATCGTAGCTGCTTGGGAAGAACCGCGTCAATATTGAAAATGTACGAGGCTGATCTGAGGCAGACTAGGAGAAGTAAGCATGCCGGTTCCAGAGAAGCGCTGTTCTTGGGGCTAGAGACAGGCAGTCGCGAAAATGAATCCCCGAGCCAAGACATAGTAAGTAAGTATTTGTAAATTATGTAGCATATAACATGTACAAATATGACAAATAATTGTTAACGTTTAATAATACTGTTTGTGTTTCAGTTTAGAACATAAATTGGACAACCTGATTTATTAATCTCGGGTTGAATCAAAGATACATATTTCGTACAATATTATCAATGCGCCCTGAGATTGTTTTAGCACTACGATGGGTGTTCATATCCGTCATAGAGCAAATATATAGCATTTTGACTCTGGGTGGGCACTTAGCTAGAGATTTAAACATTCACCAGCCATGGCATTCTAAATGAGTTTATATCTAATATTTAGGGATAGTGAGGTGCGTTTTCACTATTGTAACACAGCAGCAGTTCACTAAGAGCACTGCAAATAATATCTGTAACATATGAATATGTCAGGTTCTGCTTTGATCTGAAAGAATAAAACATAAACTCATAATTTGTCTACAAAAGGTCTGTTTCAAATACCGTTTTCCTTTCATTTATTTTTAATAGGGGTGGTTTGTGAGAATCCATTAGAATCTGTGTAAGAATTATTCAGGGTCACTAGAGCACGACTCTGCATAACCAAGCTGGCTCTCTCAGGGGGCCCCCTGAATAGCTGCGGTCCTGGCCCAGAGCCCACTCTACCTATGGGTTAAAAAACATCTCTGAGTAGATCTATAAAAACAAAATGGATGTGAGATAACGTTCAATATTTTTTCAATGAGTTTCCTGATAAATGTATTCAAGAACTACATTTTATCTTTCCTTTCTCAGGTTTTCTGAGTGATATTGACCTGTACCCCATGCCGTAAATGAATGCCCAACCAATAGCATGCTTTGCATTATGTGGCTTGTCAGCCATGTTCCAACATTTCAGTCATCAAGTGCAGACTGTGAACCAGGATTAAGTCACTTAAACATTATCAAGTCTAAATCAAGAACTAGACCGGAGAAGAATCACTTGGTTATGCTGATGATGACAAAGGCCTATTTCTTAAATAGCAAAGTTGACCTTGATATAATTTATCAGCACTGGAAGAATGGCATGGACCAACGAAAGAAGCAAATGAGTCACACATCTAGTGATGGCACTTGACTTGTCTGAGCCACCCTTTCCCACAGTCTATGTTTGGCCTAGATGGGCACATTTCACACTCTTCCTCTTAGCAAAGAAATTAATCATTACGTTGTACATCACAATGTAACTGTGTTATGTAATTGTCAACTTGCTAAATATATATTCTCTTCCAGCAATCCCCACCAAATGATCAGTGCTCCAATCAAGAATATTCAGTAAAATCTTATAATGGGTTCCCTTCTGAGTTTTTCCATGTCTAAGCCTGAAGTATAGGTGCAACTAGAATAAACAATTAATGTCATGATGATCTGTCTCCACAGTGCAAAACTGTCACAAGACCCTGTTAATTAGAGCTGTATGTGTGAAATGCACTTGTTCTCTATCTCATTGCAACCAAAAGTTTTGATTGGTAATTGCCACAGATTTACATACTCGCAGGTTGCACTCGCATACGTGGCGCACACAGCCTTGGCAGCAGCGCACAGAGATCTTGCACTACGACATACAGATGAAAAAAATTAGAGGGAAGATTGGTCAAGACTGATTTGCATATGGTTGGGTCCAAACTGGGGGGGCGTGGTGAGCAAAAAAACAATGGATTAATCCCAGATCTTTGTGACTGGGGTGAATGTTTGCATTGTTCAGCATTCTGTCCATCATTTGTTCTTTTTGTATATTTGGTAGCGTTCAGCTGCACTCTGCTTTCTATACTTTTCAAAGACCAAGGATTGGAGCAACTGGTGCTGTCCTTCTAATTCAGTCTTAGAATATTGAAGAAGCCCCTCTCAACTCCATAAGTTGTACAGAGGTATGGAGAGTTTGTGAACAAGGCCAAATCTTTTTGGGTGCTGCAACTTTCAAGAAGGTGCCTGATGGGCAGCAGCAGTAAAACCAGGCATGCTGCTTTCTTCATAAACAGATGATTGTGAGCATTCTGCTAAATAGGTACATTTCTTAATCTTGCAACCTACATAACTGCCCATCAAAAGGGCCAGACAGGGAACCCAAAGCAGCCCTGGCAATTTTCATGGAACAGCCCCATGGGGAAGCACTGCCTGGCACCAGGAGGCTGGAAGTTGCTTGCTTGCTGCTTTGATTACTGGGGGTCGATATTGCAGCACCGCCTCCAAATCGCCCCCCACTGCTGCAAAAACGACTCCCACTCTCTCAGCCTCACAGGGAAACACCCGATGCCCAGTATGGCCAGTCCAGTCCTGTCCTGCAAGCAACCCAGTCCAACAAGCTGACAGTTCATGAGAAGTCTGGTGTAGCACCTTTAGCTACCCATGGCCATGCAGAGACAGAATCCCAACCTACAAACCTGCTGACAAATTGTGTTCGCCCCAGCAGTGAATCCTCCTGTGCAAAAAAGGACAGATGCCTGCAGGAAGTCTGAGGGCTCTGTGACCTATGAGAAGTTCCAAGAAACTGGTCCACGCAATGTGATTCCTGGCACCACCAAAACCAGCCAGGTACTGTCTGTCTTAACTAACCTACATGCCCTTGCTCTACCCAGCAGTGCCTAGAAGAAACACAGGACCAACTAATCCATTTGAGAGCCAGTGTGTAGGCAAGCATTAGGCACTTCTATAAAAAGCTCCCTTTGACCACTGCGCCTGTCCTAGGCCTGGTCGCCCCCTTCTGCTCCCGCTGACACCGACTGCCTTTCCTGAGCGACCCACCCACCGCTGAGCCGGCCGCTCGCACCTACTTTCCCGCCGCTGCCTCCCTGCGGCCCCGCCCCCGCCGCCCATTCTCCGCCCCGCTCCCGCCACCCAGCTGACCCGCCCTCCTGGCTCCTGACTTAAGGGGACCGCGGACAGCCTTCTGGAGTGACCACTGCGCCTGTCCTAGGCCTGGTCGCCCCCTCCAGCTCCCGCTGACGCTGACTGCCTTTCCTGAGCAACCCAGCCACCGCTGAGCCGGCCGCTCGCACCTACTTTCCCGCCGCTGCCTCCCTGCGGCCCCGCCCCCTGCCGCCCATTCGCCGCCCCGCTCTCGCCACCCAGCTGACCCGCCCTCCCGGCTCCTTACTTAAGGGGACCGCGGACAGCCTTCTGGAGTGACCACTGCACCTGTCCTTGGCCTGATCGCCCCCTCCTGCTCCCGCTGATGCCGACTGCCTTTCCTGAGCGACCCAGCCACCGCTGAGCTGGCCGCTCGCACCTACTTTCCCGCCGCTGCCTCCCTGCGGACCCGCCCCCCGCCGCCCATTCGCCGCCCCGCTCCCGCCACCCAGCTGACCCGCCCTCCCGGCTCCTTACTTATGACGCCCACTCCCACACGCAGCCCGTCCGTGCCTGGACCGCACCCAGCGCCAGGACCCCTGGACCCCGCGTACGCCAGCCTACACGCCATACGTACGAGCCAACCACCCTCAATGCACTCAACGCCGGCCAGAACCCCGCCTGCTACCGTGCCACCCCGAGACGCACCCACGGACCCTTCACCTGCCAAACCTGCAAGTTCACCTGCCTCCGGACCTGCACCGCTCCCGCACAGCCAAGCCCCAGCAACAACGACCTCAAGTGCATCCTGCTCAACACCCGCTCCGTCCACAGACATGCCGTCGAACTCTGGAACCTGCTCGACACAACAGCACCAGACGTCGCCTTCCTCACGGAAACCTGGATGAACGCCTCCTCAGCGTCTGACATCGCCATCGCCATTCCGGACGGATACAAGATCACCCGGAGGGACTGCGTCAACCAGACGGGAGGAGGCATCGCCATCGTACACAAGAACACCATCCGCATCTCGACCAACTCCGACGAAAACTTCACCACCGCCGAACACCTCCACTTCCAGATACACACCGACCCCAAGTCGACCCTCAGAGGCACCCTCATCTACAGACCCCCGGGACCACGCACACAATTCAGCGAAGACATCGCAGACTTCATCAGCCCGCACGCACTCCCCTCCGCTGACTACATCCTCCTAGGGGACCTCAACTTCCACCTTGAGAACAACAACGACAGCAACACCACCACCCTGCTGGAGAACCTCGCCAACCTCGGACTCAAGCAACTGGTGAACACCCCCAACCACTACGCCAGCCACACGCTTGACCCCGTCTTCTCCTCCAGCAAGCACATCTCCTTCAGCCACTCCACCAGACTCCACTGGACTGATCACAGCTGCGTCCACTTCAGCTACAGAAGAACCACAACCCACCACCACCCGAAACAGGCTCCTCGCCGGAGCAGGAGTAAGATCACCGCCAAACAGCTCACCGCCTCCCTCAGCCAGAACCCTCCCACCAGCACAATGGACCCCAACGAAGCAGCCAGCAACCTCACACAGTGGCTGACCGCCTGCGCCAACGACCTCGCACCACTAAAGAACCCTCCCAGCAGACCCGGCAGCAAGAAAACCCCCTGGTTCACCGACGAACTCAAGGACTCCAAGAAGAACTGCCGCACCCTCGAGAAAGCCTGGCGGCACGACCAGACCTCAGACAACAGGACCGCCCTCAAGCACGCCACCCGCAAACACCACCAGCTGATCCGCGCCACCAAGAAGACAGCACTCAGAGAACGACTGGACAACAACGCCGACGACAGCAATGAACTCTTCAGCATCGTCAAAGAGTTCTCCAACCCCAGCGCCGGAAACAATGACATCACTCCATCGCAAGACCCCTGCAACTCACTCACCTCGTTCTTCCACCGCAAGATCGCCGACATACACAACAGCTTCGACACACAGACCACTCACCCTACCACCGAACCAACGCCCGCCACCACCACCCTCTGCAACTGGACCCCGATCAGCACCGAAGACACCACCCGCACAATGAACACCATCCACTCCGGATCCCCAACCGACCCCTGCCCTCACCACGTCTTCAACAAGGCCAACGCCATCATCGCACCCCATCTCCGGGACACCATCAACACCTCCTTCCACACCTCCACCTTCCCAGAGAGCTGGAAGCACGCCGAGCTCAGCGCCCTCCTGAAGAAACCAACAGCGGACCCCACCGACCTCAAGAACTTCCGCCCCATCTCGCTCCTCCCCTTCCCGGCCAAAGTCATCGAGAAGACCGTCAACAGACAGCTTGCCGCCTTCCTCGAGACAAACGGATCTCTCGACCCCTCGCAGTCCGGGTTCCGGGCCAACCACAGCACCGAGACCGCCCTGATCGCAGCCACCGACGATATCAGATCCCTGCTTGACAAGGCGGAGACAGCGGCCCTCATCCTCCTGGACCTCTCCGCAGCGTTCGAGACTGTCTGCCACCGCACCCTAGTGCAGCGCCTCAGCAACATCGGAATCCAAGAGAAGGCACTGGAGTGGATCATCTCGTTCCTCGCCGGAAGAACCCAGAGAGTCCACCTCCCCCTGTTCAGATCCGAGGCCACCGAAGTCATCTGCGGCGTACCACAGGGATCATCACTCAGCCCAACCCTCTTCAACGTCTACATGAGCCCTCTCACAGCCATCGCATGACAACACAACCTCATCATCATCTCCTATGCCGACGCACCCAACTGATCCTCTCCCTCACCAACGACCCCACCACCGCCAGAGCCAGTCTACACGAAGGTATGAAAGACGTCGCCGAGTGGATGAAGAACAGCCACCTGAAACTGAACTCAGACAAGACAGAAGTCCTCATCCTGGGGTCAGCCCCCTCCGCCTGGGACGACTCCTGGCGAAAACTCCAAACTTCAAAAGAGACTCCAGCGCATCCAGAACGCCTCCGCACGACTCATCCTTGACATCCCCCGACACAGCCACATCACCGGACACCTGAAAGACCTGCACTGGCTCCCCGTCAGCAAGAGAATCACATTCAGACTCCTCACCCACGCACACAAGGCTCTCCACGACCTGGGCCCCAAGTACCTCAACGACCGCCTGACCTTCTACACGCCCACCCGCCAGCTACGATCGACCAGCCACACCCTCGCCACCGTACCACGCATCCGCAGAGCCACGACCGGAGGAAGATCCTTCTCCTACCTGGCAGCCAAGACCTGGAACTCCCTCCCCATCCACCTTCGACTGACCCAAGACCATCTCTCCTTCAGGAAGCAGCTCAAGACCTGGCTGTTCGAGCAGTAACGTCCCCCTCTCCCCCAGCGCCTTGAGACCCTTCGGGTGAATAGCGCGCTATACAAATGCCGTGATTGATTGATTGATTGAAGTAATGAGAGAACAAGGGGCTAAACTATCAGCTTATAGTTTAAATAGGAAGACCAGTAGCATCAATTACAGGATGGACCATGCAAAGGCTTTAAGAGCTGCCCCTGGCATTGATTGGTAGCAAGTGTAGAAGACAATGTGGAGTCATGATGAATCTTACACACTCTTAGAATCTTTGAATCCGCTTACCAAATACGTTTTTAGGGAGACCGAGGTAAAGTGCATTCGCAAGATTAAGTCTAGATATGGTTATGGAAATTACTGCAGTTTTTCTTCCTTCCAGTATCATGTAGGGTGTAATAAGGTGGATCATCTCCAGATGTGAAAAACCAAGAGGAGACAACTTCATTCTACATTTTACCAGAAGGATTGTTGCCATTACTATCCACAAACGTCATACAGTGTCCCTTCTTAGCAAAGGATGCCCATAGGTGCCCTTGTTGGCAAAGAGCGAAGGCCGGTCCCCATTATAAGAAAGAATGCAGACGAGGTTTCATGTTAGATGGGTACAAGAGGCTGTTTTACAAAGAGAAGTCCATCAGCCAAATAATCCATGGATAAAATGTGTTCAAGCGATGCTAACATAAGGTGTGAATACTTCTGGAAGGCCATTGTTGGCCTTGAGCTGATAAGGCTGCATTTGTGACATTGATTTAAGGACAGACATTAGTTTCAACACCTGCTCAGATGCAGCCGGACCAAACAAAATCATGCCAGAAAGTGTTACCTGAAAGTGGGGAAGCAGATGAAGAAATATTCTCTCATATATTGGCCATTGTTAAAGAACATCTCCTCACACTCTAATAGAAGGCTGAAAGTGTTTATAAACAAAAGAAAAATGAGTATCTGTGAAGCACAGAGTCAATCAGACACAGTTTCCACTAGCACAGGTGAATGGAGCAACTTCTCACTCAACAGCAAACACAAACATATCAAGGCCTAATCGTAACGTTTGAATAGGGTCTTGGAAATTAATTCTTAAAAATAAGACAAGAAGGTGTCTACTATGAACATATGAGAACAAGTAAAACGACATGCAAATGGGAACAAGACAGAAACATTTTGGCTGAGCAAACTAGAGCACATTTTCTAGCCTTAGGAGTCAACACAAGGGAAACAGCTCAACATCAGAGGCAAGCAATTCCAATGGGCAATGCTAGTATGTGCAAAAAAACATATGTCCTTCAAGAAATATGTTAAAACATGACTCATGAATACATTTATACCCTAGATCCTAGGACCTCCTCTTCTCTCCCCTTACCTCTCCTGTCTCCAAAATTACTCTCATGACTACAGCTTGCTGTCATTGTTTTGATGATTGTTTCATTTATGGCTTTTGTGTTTATACTACTGTATCCATTTGTATCTAGTCTTTGTTCGGATCGCTCCCATTTCTGGGGAGCCATATTTGTTTTCCTTTGCCTCTGCTCTCTGTACATGTGTAAAGCACTCTGATGCCCGCATGGGTCATGTTCGTGCTGTATAAAACTTTTAAAATAAAATAAGCCACAGTATTTTTTATATTACACTACTTCATAGTCAAAAAGTTAGAAAGATACTTAATCACACTGGGGGAACTATGAATTGCTTGAATGGTAACATTTACAGCAGAAGATTCCTTTACAATTTTGAAAAATATGTTCTGTGTGTGACTTACCCTGTTGAAAAATGGACCATTGGCTCTAGGGTCCTCACCAATTTACAGCCTACAACTGAGCAATCTTCTGGGGTCTAACCAATCTGGATTCCAAGCAGGCCGCAGCATTAAGACAACCTCACTCTAGGTCGCTGCATCCTTCCTCGCTGTTGGACCTCTTAGCTGCATTCAATACAGTTAAACTTGTGGTCTTGCCTAATGTTGGGCCGGACCTGGGCGCCTTGTCATTAGGCATATCCTTAAACGCAGCAATTATTTCATTAGGACAAAGAGGGGTCAGCAACTGCTCCCTATGTTCTTGGGACAGCCATCTCATAGCAATATGGGCTAGATAATCCTCTGCTGATTTCTCGGTGTGTGATTGCCGAGAGGTGTATAGGTCAGCATAATAGCTGCTGAACTTGTCCGCAATCTGCCGTGCTCCACATACTGGTAACTTCATGGGCGTCCACAGGGGGGGGGGGCAAGGAGGGGTGCTTGCCCCCCCTGGAGCGCCTCTCCTTGCCCCCCCTACGCACGTCCATGTGCACAAATGCATCCCGGAGGGAGGCCTGGCGCCGGGGCTCACCCTCAGGCAGGACATCATCCAACCGTCCGCCTTCATTGTAGGCATTGAAGGGAACAGAGCAGTTTCCCTGCAAAAGGCCTCAGCTCCCTGATGGGGCGCCTCGCACTCCCCTGAGCACAAGAGCAGCCCCACCCGCCCATTATCATTCTGTGTTGGGCTGATTGCCATATACAGAATGACAATGGGTCAGTCTGGGCTGGCACAGCATGTGGTGGCCTCCTACAGCCTCAGTCCAGAGCAGGGCATTCTGTCACATGGAAGTGCAAAAACGCCCCTGCTGCTGCTGCTAGGTGAGAATCCAGTTAGCCAAAGGAAGGCGGTGAAGGAAGTTGAAAGGAGAGGATTATAGTTATAGTATAGCAGCCATGGTTGCTGCTTTTTTATTTTATGCAACTAACAACCATAGACAAAGCCAATAGTTCTGGCTTGTTGTAGGTGTAACGTTACTTGTTCCAAGTGTAACGTTACTTGATGTATTATATTTCTGGCTGCAATGACGGAAGCAACAAAAATACCAGTTTGGCGGCACATTATATTAAGCACAGATTTTTAGCTTATGTGTTTTAAGCCACACATTTTATTACATCAAACACCCTTTTGGAGAGACCCCCTAGTTTTTTCATCCCACTTAAAGCTCTGGAAACAACACCATGTCACAGTCGCCCCACATCAAGGCACTGTGCGTCATGCATGACTCATGCCTTCCAGTTTTTCAGATTACCTATGTGCAGGGGCATAGTGATTAGTGAACGGTGCTCCACCCCACCCCTTGCTTTAGGAACTACAGCGAGGGTGGAGCTCTTGATAGGTCTCATAATTAATGTGAAAAGGTGAGTGAGTAAGTAGGTGAAGGGATGGCTGGATGGATGGCTGGATAGATGAGTGAAATGATGGATGGATGGATGGATGAGTGAAAGGGTGGATGACGGGCAAGTGAATGGAGAGATGTATGAGTGAAATGATGGCTGGATTGATGAATTGATAAGTGAAAGGGTGGATTGATGAATTGATAAGTGAAAGGGTGAATGGATAGACGGATGAGTGAAAGGGTGGATGTAAGGCTGGATGAGTGAGTGAAAGGGCGGGTAGATGGACAAAAGGATGGATCGATGAGTGAAGGGGTGAAAGTGTGGATGGATGAGTGAAAGGATGGATGAATGATAGGTTTGATGGATGCATTCATGAGTGGATGAGTAGATGGATGGGTGGGTGGGTGGATGGAAGCATGGATGGCTAAGTGAAAGGAGAATTAAAAGAGGAGGGGGTGGGTAAATGGATGACTGAACGGGTGGATGGCTGGACGGATGAGTTAATGGATGGATGGGTGGAAGAGTGGATGGATGAATGTATGGATGGATAGAGTGAAAGGGTGGATGGATGGATGATGAATGAGTAAAAGGGTGGATTGAGGGATAGATAAGTGAAATGATGGATGGAAGGAAACGTGATGGATAGGTTTGTAAATGGATGAATATGGACATTGTTGGCACACAGATGGAAGGGCAGAATTAATGGTGAAAGACTGAATGATGGATGAAAGTATGATTACATATTGTAAGCCCCATTATCTTAAGTAACATTTCCTATACATTGACTTTCCTATTTGTATGAGTGATATTCTCTTTATAAATTAATATGTGTGTGTTGTAAGGCACTCCAAAACTCTGCCCCACATACTTGGGATGAGTAGCACTATAGAAGAAATTAAATACACATGAGAGAGGGTCTATGTGAAGATGAGGGGCGCCATTGGAGGGTGGTATCAAGGCTAGACTGGCCAGACCAGGCATCAGGTGTTTTCTCTGGGAGCTGGAAAGGTGGGGTCGGTTTTGTTATCACAAAAAGACCTGTGGAGTGGTGTGGCTCACTGGTTAGAGGCATAAACTGCAAACACAACAATGATGGACAGAATGTGGATCAATGTCACACATTCACCCCAGTCCAAAGATCTGGGCCCAAATCCATCGTTTTTCCACTCCACACCACCCTGGGTTAGACAATGGCAATATGCAAATCAGCGCTGACCCTGTGCCCCATGGGAACAGTCCAGTCCGAACTACAAAAGTCATGTCCTTCCCAGAACGGAAACAAGCATCCGAGGACCGGCCCGGTTTCGAGGTAACACCTCTCATCAGCCCGGCTAGCTTGATTCCAGTGGTGTGGAGTAACTGGGACTCACGTCTGAGCATCCCCAGTACACTTAGAGCGGTAACTGCAAACACAACAATGATGGACAGAATGTGGATCAATGTCACACATTCACCCCAGTCCAAAGATCTGGGCCCAAATCCATCGTTTTTCCACTCCACACCACCCTGGGTTAGACAATGGCAATATGCAAATCAGCGCTGACCCTGTGCCCAATGGGAACAGTCCAGTCCGAACTACAAAAGCCATGTCCTTCCCAGAACGGAAACAAGCATCCGAGGACCGGCCCGGTTTCGAGGTAACACCTCTCATCAGCCCGGCTAGCTTGATTCCAGTGGTGTGGAGTAACTTGGACTCACGTCTGAGCATCCCCAGTACACTTAGAGCGGTAACTGCAAACACAACAATGATGGACAGAATGTGGATCAATGTCACACATTCACCCCAGTCCAAAGATCTGGGCCCAAATCCATCGTTTTTCCACTCCACACCACCCTGGGTTAGACAATGGCAATATGCAAATCAGCGCTGACCCTGTGCCCCATGGGAACAGTCCAGTCCGAACTACAAAAGCCATGTCCTTCCCAGAACGGAAACAAGCATCCGAGGACCGGCCCGGTTTCGAGGTAACACCTCTCATCAGCCCGGCTAGCTTGATTCCAGTGGTGTGGAGTAACTGGGACTCACGTCTGAGCATCCCCAGTACACTTAGAGCGGTAACTGCAAACACAACAATGATGGACAGAATGTGGATCAATGTCACACATTCACCCCAGTCCAAAGATCTGGGCCCAAATCCATCGTTTTTCCACTCCACACCACCCTGGGTTAGACAATGGCAATATGCAAATCAGCGCTGACCCTGTGCCCCATGGGAACAGTCCAGTCCGAACTACAAAAGCCATGTCCTTCCCAGAACGGAAACAAGCATCCGAGGACCGGCCCGGTTTCGAGGTAACACCTCTTCTCAGCCCGGCTAGCTTGATTCCAGTGGTGTGGAGTAACTGGGACTCACGTCTGAGCATCCCCAGTACACTTAGAGCGGTAACTGCAAACACAACAATGATGGACAGAATGTGGATCAATGTCACACATTCACCCCAGTCCAAAGATCTGGGCCCAAATCCATCGTTTTTCCACTCCACACCACCCTGGGATAGACAATGGCAATATGCAAATCAGCGCTGACCCTGTGCCCCATGGGAACAGTCCAGTCCGAACTACAAAAGCCATGTCCTTCCCAGAACGGAAACAAGCATCCGAGGACCGGCCCGGTTTCGAGGTAACACCTCTCATCAGCCCGGCTAGCTTGATTCCAGTGGTGTGGAGTAACTGGGACTCACGTCTGAGCATCCCCAGTACACTTAGAGCGGTAACTGCAAACACAACAATGATGGACAGGGTCAGCGCTGATTTGCATATCGCCATTGTCTAACCCAGGGTGGTGTGGAGTGGAAAAACGATGGATTTGGGCCCAGATCTTTTGACTGGGGTGAATGTGTGACATTGATCCACATTCTGTCCATCATTGTTGTTTTTGCAGTAACCGCTCTAAGTGTACTGGGGATGCTCAGACGTGAGTCCCAGGCACTCCACACCACTGGAAGCAAGCTAGCCGGGCTGATGAGAGGTGTTACTTCGAAACCGGGCCGGTCCTCGGATGCTTGTTTCCGTTCTGGGAAGGACATGGCTTTTGTAGTTCGGACTGGACTGTTCCCATGGGGCACAGGGTCAGCGCTGATTTGCATATCGCCATTGTCTAACCCAGGGTGGTGTGGAGTGGAAAAACGATGGATTTGGGCCCAGATCTTTGGACTGGGGTGAATGTGTGACATTGATCCACATTCTGTCCATCATTGTTGTGTTTGCAGTTACCGCTCTAAGTGTACTGGGGATGCTCAGACGTGAGTCCCAGGCACTCCACACCACTGGAAGCAAGCTAGCCGGGCTGATGAGAGGTGTTACCTCGAAACCGGGCCGGTCCTCGGATGCTTGTTTCCCTTCTGGGAAGGACATGGCTTTTGTAGTTCGGACTGGACTGTTCCCTTGGGGCATAGGGTCAGCGCTGATTTGCATATCGCCATTGTCTAACCCAGGGTGGTGTGGAGTGGAAAAACGATGGATTTGGGCCCAGATCTTTTGACTGGGGTGAATGTGTGACATTGATCCACATTCTGTCCATCATTGTTGTTTTTGCAGTAACCGCTCTAAGTGTACTGGGGATGCTCAGACGTGAGTCCCAGGCACTCCACACCACTGGAAGCAAGCTAGCCGGGCTGATGAGAGGTGTTACCTCGAAACCGGGCCGGTCCTCGGATGCTTGTTTCCGTTCTGGGAAGGACATGGCTTTTGTAGTTCGGACTGGACTGTTCCCATGGGGCACAGGGTCAGCGCTGATTTGCATATCGCCATTGTCTAACCCAGGGTGGTGTGGAGTGGAAAAACGATGGATTTGGGCCCAGATCTTTTGACTGGGGTGAATGTGTGACATTGATCCACATTCTGTCCATCATTGTTGTTTTTGCAGTAACCGCTCTAAGTGTACTGGGGATGCTCAGACGTGAGTCCCAGGCACTCCACACCACTGGAAGCAAGCTAGCCGGGCTGATGAGAGGTGTTACCTCGAAACCGGGCCGGTCCTCGGATGCTTGTTTCCGTTCTGGGAAGGACATGGCTTTTGTAGTTCGGACTGGACTGTTCCCATGGGGCACAGGGTCAGCGCTGATTTGCATATCGCCATTGTCTAACCCAGGGTGGTGTGGAGTGGAAAAACGATGGATTTGGGCCCAGATCTTTGGACTGGGGTGAATGTGTGACATTGATCCACATTCTGTCCATCATTGTTGTTTTTGCAGTAACCGCTCTAAGTGTACTGGGGATGCTCAGACGTGAGTCCCAGGCACTCCACACCACTGGAAGCAAGCTAACCGGGCTGATGAGAGGTGTTACCTCAAAACCGGGCCGGTCCTCGGATGCTTGTTTCCGTTCTGGGAAGGACATGGCTTTTGTAGTTCGGACTGGACTGTTCCCATGGGGCACAGGGTCAGCGCTGATTTGCATATCGCCATTGTCTAACCCAGGGTGGTGTGAAGTGGAAAAACGATGGATTTGGGCCCAGATCTTTTGACTGGGGTGAATGTGTGACATTGATCCACATTCTGTCCATCATTGTTGTTTTTGCAGTCACTGGTTAGAGGCGGCAGACCCGGGAGCAGAGGACGGCCTGGGACCAGGGTTCAATTTCCGACGCGGCAGGGTCTTGGACCAGGGTCAACGGACTCGATAATTCTTGCCTCGGTGCCTACTCTAACTAGGGATCACACTCGGTAACTCTGGGCATTAGCTTGCCTCATCTCCACAACGGCCCCCCACATACGCCGGGGATGCCTGCTTTCACCTTGGAGATACCCAGTAAGGACCATCTCACAGGGAAAGCCAGGATGGGTTCCCCAGCGGTCTACAGCGCAGAGATACTCCTTCGGGAGTCGATTCTAGCGCTTTAGAAACCCACAATCAATCAATCAATCAAACCTGCACATTTGCTTAAAGCTGCACGTATACTGACAAACCATGAAGTGCACAATTGTCTCAATCTAATATAAACTTACTTTCACTTGTACTTTAGTGGTTGTCTATTTACTTACGTATATACTATTGCACAACCTTCTCTGATGTGTATGTAAACCTTACCTTTTGTCCTGAATTTTTGACCTCCTGTCCTGAATTTTTGTCCCGAATTTTGACCCTTTGTCCTGAATTTTTACACTCACTGTCCTGAATTTGCACCCATGCCAGTTGGTCACCATAGACATCACGGCGACCCCTCCAGGTGCCAGTGGTTGGGGGAGGGCAGTGATCCTCAGCGTTCAGATGGAAGCAGGGGGCTACCAATGACAGAGGCGACAAGTGCAGGCGCCCTGCAACCCACTCATCACCACCACATGAAGGAAGAAAATAACCCAATCAGCTCGTCGACCAAACTTCCAGAAAAAAACTTTCAGACGCCATGGAAAGGCCGCAGAATTTGCTCTCTGCCTGCGAGTCTGTCAAATTAGATTTGTACAATAAACCCATTTGAAAAGGAAACTACCTTAAATGTCTGCCCCATCACGGTCACCACTCAGCATCTTCAATCCCTCGTTCACCCCTCTTTTAAACCTCACGTCAACTCGTCTCCCTCAATTTTCGGGAGGGGGGGCTAATTCATCCAGCCAAAGCCATGTGCAGAGTGGACATGCAGGGGCTCTAAGTAGGGGTGAAAACACAACAGAGCCTCATTACCAAGTAAATGGTCTTTTAAAGACCTTTGTGAAGTACTCGGGTGCGGCTGTGTGTGTGTGGTGTGCCGGGAAGCTGTCTCAGACAGGCACACACATTCTTATAACATTCACACCCCTCAGAAGGACAAATCACCACTTCTAGCTGCCTCGTCATGGGGTGGGAGTGGGAAGATGTGCACAGCAGAGGGAAAGGGATGGCCAGTGCAGGTGACGCTTTTTTTTTGTAAAGGAATTTCTGCTGGCATCATAGCCCAGGGTTTGCTGTCTGTGCACTTGTATAGATGTGTATTCCATACTAGTGCACAGACAGCATACCCTGGGCTGGGACGCCAGCAGGAATTACTTTACAAAGGAAAAGTGTCACCTGCACTGCCATCCCTTTCACCCTGCTTGCTGTCTGTGCACTTGTATGGAATACACATCCACGGCGCTGCTCACCAGATAAATGGTGAACGGGCCATGGATCTGTCTCTTTTTGCATCCAAGGGCACTGATGAAGAAGCAGAGGAGGCCCTGGCAAGGAGAATCCAGGAGACATTTGACCCAGACCTATCTAGAAAGTGAGACCTTCGGGAGGGGCTGGATGCCAGGACGACAGTGCTGCTGATCAGCCTGACTCCACTGAATAGTATCAGAAGAGCAGGCAGCAGTTTTTAAGTAAGTTTCAGTAACTTTAATGCATTCTACAGCATCACTAGCATTACCTACTGGCTGGATATCTAGGTTACGGTGTTTTAGACATACATGCATGGAAACGTCAAGAAGGACAGTCCCCTCCGAAAATGCAAATGTAGTGTAAGCTTGTAGGGGCAGATTTACAAGCCCCTTGGGCCACTTTTGCGTCACTTTTCCCGTGTTAAAAATGACGGAAAAGTGGCGCGCGGGGCTTGTAAATCTGCCCCGTAGTGTTCAGCTTTTGGAATGCCAGTGGGGTAATTTTAGGGTTCAGGGTGGGTATGGGTTTTGGGGTGGCAGTGATAATTTTAGGGTTCAAGGTGGGTATGAGTTTTGGGGTGCCAGGGGTCATTTTAGGGTTCAGGGCGGGTATGAGTTTTGGGGTGCCAGGGGTCATTTTAGGGTTCAGGGCGGGTATGGGTTTTGGGGTGCCAGGGGAAATGTTAATGTACAGGTCGGGTATGAGTTTTTGGGGGGCAGGGGTAATTTTAGGGTTCAGGGTGGGTATGGGTTTTGGGGTACCAGGGGGGTAATTTTAGGGTTCAGGGTGGGTATGGGTTTTAGGGTACCAGGGGGGGTAATTTTAGGGTTCAGGGTGGGTATGGGTTTTGGGTTGCAAAGGGGGACATTTTAGGGTTCAAGGTGGGTATGGGTTTTGGGGTGCCAGGGGGACAATTTTAGGGGTCAGGGCGGGTATGGGTTATGGGTTTTGAGGTGCCAGGGGGCTAATTTTAGGGTTCAGGGAATGTATGAGTTTTAAGGGGCCAGGGGGGTAATATTAGTGTTAATAAGTGTGCTCTAATTGTTGTCCAGTTTCAAATGCAGAATTCACCACTTTTTTTTTCTCAGCTTGGCCTGAGGATTACCCGATCCTGATTGTCTGCCATTTTAGCCCTACCCCTATTGATTAACATTAGCCATGCCCCTTTATTTGCCAGGTTAGCATGGCCCCCTGGAAAAATTTCTGCAGATGCCCATGGGTAACTTCTGTCATTTTGTAATGACAAGACCTCGCAGCCTTCCATTTCGTGTCACGCTAGAGTTGTCAAAGTGTCTCTCGATCTCTCGCAGTCTCCGTACACCTTGGCGGATGAATAGTTCCCGAAATGTGTTATCTCGGATTACGCACGTTCATTATATTTATCTAGTTTTTCCCTAATTTGTGCTAGCGTTCCTGTCTCTGGTCCCGCCTGGGAAGCACGCTCCAGTGCTATCAGTTCCTTTTTACATTTCTGCATTCGATTCCTGATAGATCGGAACATACTCGCATGCTACAAAATTGTAATGCACCAATATAAGCCATAAATGCTTCCCAGATGGGAGCTGTTGGACCCGGTCCTTTGGGCAGGTTCACCCCGTGACTTTTTGCTTTTTCCTAGCCTGTTTTTGGGAACCTGGATTGGTGATTTTAGGCCTCTGCGCACTTTTTTACTGTGGTACAGTGTAAAGTGCGTGTGCTCTCTGTGTATGGATGGTGAGTGACCTGCCCTACCATAGGAATGAATGGGGAATATGTATGCCCATGGTAGATTCCTGATGCATGGGGAGTGCAGGGTCGAGTTTGATATGTGTGAACTCGTGAGAACGAATGCTGCAGAATGGTATATGCGGCATGACTGTGTCTAGTCTAGAAGCGCCACTTTTAGAAGTTGGCGTAATTGTGTAGTGAGTCTGCTGGCACGTGATTGGCTGATGTGCCTGGGCCTGCTGGTAGATGGACTGTCTGGTGAGTAGGGGGGGTCTGAGTCAGCCGTAGATGAAAGGCCCCCATCTGCTGTCACGGATGGGAGGGAAGAGCTCTGGGGGTGCCAGGCTGTGCCTGTCAGCCCACCCTGCTGCCTCTCCCTCCGGATGGCCCCCTGTCACCTCTGACCTGAGGCTGACAGGAGAGGGAAACCAGATACACCCAGGGCTTAGGGCTCGCTTACACAAAGACTTCAAAAGACTTCAAAGCCTTTTCTGTGTATAAGAAGGGGCTGTGCCCCTTCCAAAATGTTCTTGTTTTCTGACTTGAATCTGCCAGGGGCGTGCTGCTGCTTGGGTTCAGGGGGATCCCTGAGTCCTGCCCAGCCCCTGGACTCCTGATGGACTTGCCTGGATTCCTGGGGGACCCCTCTGCCCTGCCAGGGCGGATGGGGGGACTTGGCTTTGCCCCCTTGGAAACTCTGGGACTTTGGCAGCATGGAGAAGCTGCATTTCCCTGGGAAAGAGCGCTGGAGCTGTATTCCTAGCGCCTGGAGGCGCTGTGCTTCCCCCAGAGCGCCTGGGAGCGCTCTGCCTGTTGTCTAGCGCTTTAGAGCGCTTCATTTTCCCCAAGCGCTTGAGAGCGCTTTATATGGACTTTTCTTAGCGCTTAGGAGCGCTTTATGTCCGCTTATAGCGCTAAGGCATCTGGCCCATAGAAGGAATCAGCCCCCGCCTGCCTGCCTAAGGATCGGGCCGCCGCGCTGCCCGCGGTGACCCGGAAGTGACTGACCGGCCGGCCAATCCTGTCGCGGCCGGCCGGAAGTCCCGCCCCCGCAGTTGGCGGGGAGGAAGAAACGAAGGGCGGGAGATGGCGGCGGTGGACGGGGCTCCTCTCGGCTGAGGGAGCCCCAGAGAAATGTGGCGGCCAGCTGACAGGGCTCCCGTGTGCCGAGGGAGCCCTGCCGAGAGAGAGAAGTCCAGCGCGGGAGCAGCGAGGCTCCCATGTGACCGGGAGGACGCCGCAGAGAGAGCGGCGCGACGCTGGAGCCCCCCCCGCAGCAGAACCGGTGAGTGAAGGGCTGCGGGGGGAGGAAGCTCCGTGCGGCACCGGTCAAGGCACCGAGTAAGGGCGGCCCCGAATGGCAGTGGGTCGCCCCACCGAGGTTACGGAGCCGCGAGGGGCTCTTGAGGGCCCGAATTGCTGGATGTTGGTGCCGCTTCGGGGCACAGAGTCAGGGCGGCCCCGGTTGGCAGCGGGTCGCCCCAACGTAGTCTAGAGCCAGCGAGGCTCCCACGTCCAGGGGGCATTGGGTTGCCAGCCCAGCGGCCGCATCGGGGGGCATTGTGTTCTGAGTCCCCCGAGAGGGACTCCCCGCCCCCAGTAGTGCGAGCGCGTGCATCGCCAGGAGGAAGCCCCGAGGGCTTCAAGGGCGGCCCCGGCTGGCAGCGGGTCGCCCCAACGTGTGTGAGCCCAGAGGAGCTCAGGGGGGCCATATTTTGATTAAGAGCCAGATGGCTCCAACGCCCCCAGCTGTTTCAGAGCCTGTGTGGCTCCAACCTTTTGCGCAGTTCGTTCTAGGGCCAGTGAGGGCCCCGGCGCAGTTTTGAATCTCCAGCTGCCCAGCAATTAGTGGGCAGTTGCACCGTTTAGGCGCAATTCCAGGAGAGAGTCCCTGTGTGGGACAACGAGGGCACAGTGGTGCCAGGCCTTCACAGCTGTGTAGCACTTAGTGCCAGCTGCAACGTTTAGGCCCTTGTGAGTGTTCCCAGGGGCCCAGCAAGTAGTGGGCCCCTGCATCGTTTAGGCCCCTGACATTGAGACTCAGGGCGTTCCAGCCCCAACAAGGCCAGTGGCCTAGGGACTGCCACAGGTGGTGGCTTATGTAGGTTTTGCGCAATTGTATGGTTCTTGCACCTCTGAATGTGATTTCTTGCATCATGTCTTATTCCTGCACCTCTGAATGTTTTTAGACATCATGTGACTATTGCGCTACTGTATTATTCTGGTACCTCTGAATGTAATCTTATTGCATCATGTGCTTTATTCTTAACACCGCTGAATGTGTAGGTATATACATTATGTGTTTCTCTTTACTACTCCTCTGAATGTATATTTATGCATCATGGGTAATGTGTTCTTTCTTAGACCCCTAAATGCTGTGTGATACTTAGGGTGTGGTTCTTTTTTGTACAGGTGGTCCTAGTGAGGTCCTGGTCCCCTGCGTGACAGTCTCCTAAGGGGTTAGGGTTGCGTAGGTGGTACTTACCTGTTCCCAGTAGTTACTGGATGTGATCTATAACTGTTACTTTGTGTTACAGTGAAGTTTCTATACTTTTATTCTAATTACTGAACAAGTATTTCTATATCTGCAAAGTGTTGATTCAGACAGTCCCCAGGTGGCCCTGTCTTGTAAATAATCCCTTGTGAATATTGCCGTGCCAGTTGGCACAATGTACATGTGTAATTTCTATCTGATATGTTTTGACAATACAAAAGTTATTTTAATATAACCTTGTGTGGAGTCTCTTTTGTGGTGTACCTAGTATGTTGTTGCTGTTGTGCGCTGACGCAAATGCTTTACACATCGCCTTCGAGTTTAGCCTAGACTGCTCGCGCCATGCTACCTAGAGGGTGAGCAGGGGTTATCTTGGCGTGTGACTTCCTTGCCCTGACTGGAATGGTGGTTTCGGCCTGGCTTTGGCATCAGCCTTAGCCTACCCGAAATAGCCGGTTTCCAACATTGGTGGGTCAGCGGTGCGGATTTGGACTTGTATTTGCACAGTGCCATAGCAACAACTGGCTACATTACAAAAACTCTGCGTTTTTCAGATAGTCACATATTTGGGATTATTGTTTTTGATTTTGTTTTTCCTCAAGAGTGTCATTTTCAGATGGTGTTCCTGCGCTTTATGTTTAGTGGCAGGTGAGAGAAAATGACAGGGCGGGACGCCAGTAGAGAGGGGAGGTTCCCATAGATTAGGAATCCCTTTCTGGGTCCAGTGTCCAACTCCTATTCCTGTCCCTGTGTGGGTAGATGGAAGAGAGGGAGGGTGGAGGAGAAATTGCTTGCTCAGGAGGGTGGTTATTCCCTGAGTGTAGTGTGTGTGTCTGGATTCCCCAGTATGGTAGGATCCAGTGGTGGCAGCTTAAATGTGTCCAGTGCGCGAATTCCCGTTCCAATTTCCCAGAGTATGGTGCCTGGTGCTCAGTAAGAGGGTGACAGGTTGAGAGTCAGAGGCAGTGAGGAACTGTCTCACCAGTCTGGAGGGGGAGTGTGTGGATAAGTGCTGTGTTGAACTGGAGGAGTAGTGTGAGTTTTTTTTTAAGGAGCTTGCACGTGAGGTGGATGTCTGGCGGTGTGCTGGATGTCGTGCAGAGACATTAGGGAGTGATTCTAAAAGTAGTGGCTTGTGTATCTGATGATCCTGTGTAGGTGAAGAGGTTCATGTGTAGCCCAGCCAGGTCCCAGTAGGATGGTAGGGGTGTAGGGGCTCGCGTCCTGTCTCAGTGGAGGTGGAGTGAGTGTGGGACGGTGTGTCCCACGGTGGCCCGAAACCCTGTCTCAGGGCCTGGAGGGTTCCCTAAGGGAGCGCCAGGTCAGGGACCAAGGCTGTACTTACAGGTCATTTGAGGAGGATCTTCCTGTGTCTAGAGGACGGGGAGTGTCTGTAATCAGAACTCCGGCGGTCCTAGTGTTGGGCAGTACCGCTCCTAAGTGGAGGGTGCAGAAGTCCTGGCTCGCTGAGCATTTGACCGTCTAGAGTGCTTGACCATTTGTGGGGCCTCTGGAGGTCGTTCCCCGAGGAGGGGGGAGGCCAGGTTCAGGTTCAGCCTGACCTGGAGGGAAGGGCATCTGTAGTCAGTGTCCTGACCGGTTGTTGGCTTCCAGGGGTACCGCTCCCAGGTGGGAGGGTGCAGAACTCTGGAGGGGGGTGCAGAGGGACGGTGTCCTTACTTCTGACCCCGGTGGGAGGAGAGTGTGTCGCTGCTACGCCGCTGGCGTGTGCTTTGTCTAGCCTGAGACCTACTGGGCCTGTAATAGTGGAACTGGAAGGGGGTGCAGAAGGACGGTGTACTTCTGACCGCGGTGCAACTTGAGGGTTTAAATACTAGGTTGGGAGATTAGGAAACTTCTAGGCCAAGAGGAATCTCTACCAAATTGGATCAGCTGAAGAGACTGAGGGGGCTGCCCTTGCTGGGTGTTCTGGGGCCCACCTGCAGTTTGTTGTTTCCACTAAGGTAGAGGAAAGGGGGCTTTGCTGTGTGCTGTGCCCCCCACCTGCTTGAAGAGGGACTGTGCTGTGTGCTTTGCACCTCAGAAGTGAAATAATTTCCAGGTGATAGACCAGTGACGGAGTGAGGTCCTGATCTGGTAGGAGAGTTGTGTTCTGGTGAGTGCTTCCCTGTGAGGGTTATTCCTTCACCCTGACGAGAAGCAAGGGTCCCTACTTGGTCTAAGGTACTTACCTCGGCCAACTAGAGACCCCCAGTTCTAACATTGGTGGAGTAGAGGTAGGGTGGGGCATTCTTGCCGTGACCTCTGGTCAGCCTGGGGGTGTGGTCCCTAGGTTGTAGGATCAGTGGTAGTGTAGCTACCCTGAGAGAGAGAGTGGAGATTGGCTATTGTGTGCCAGGGGCTTCTACCCCCACTCTGTGGATTGGTTAGGACCTGTGATATTTGGATGGCCTAGGGCCTGGTCCTGGCCGTGGATGACTAGTGTGTACCAGTGGGGTATCCTAGTTGTGTCAGAGAGCTTTTGTTGAGGGAAATCCCTGCGGGTTCAGAGTGGCGAAAAACTGGAAGGTGGCCCTGCCCTGCAGGCCCGTCTCTGTAGTTTTGTCGCCCAAAGCATTGAAGACCATCAGTGTAGTGATTGGTCTACCCTGCGTTTTGGCTGGAAGGGGGATGTGTTGGACCCGGTCCTTTGGGCAGGTTCACCCCGTGACTTTTTGCTTTTTCCTAGCCTGTTTTTGGGAACCTGGATTGGTGATTTTAGGCCTCTGCGCACTTTTTCACTGTGGTACAGTGTAAAGTGCGTGTGCTCTCTGTGTATGGATGGTGAGTGACCTGCCCTCCCATAGGAATGAATGGGGAATATGTATGCCCATGGTAGATTCCTGATGCATGGGGAGTGCAGGGTCGAGTTTGATATGTGTGAACTCGTGAGAACGAATGCTGCCGAATGGTATATGCGGCATGACTGTGTCTAGTCTAGAAGCGCCACTTTTAGAAGTTGGCATAATTGTGTAGTGAGTCTGCTGGCACGTGATTGGCTGATGTGCCTGGGCCTGCTGGTAGATGGACTGTCTGGTGAGTAGGGGGGGTCTGAGTCAGCCGTAGATGAAAGGCCCCCAACTGCTGTCACGGATGGGAGGGAAGAGCTCTGGGGGTGCCAGGCTGTGCCTGTCAGCCCACCCTGCTGCCTCCCCCTGTCACCTCTGACCTGAGGCTGACAGGAGAGGGAAACCAGATACACCCAGGGCTTAGGGCTCGCTTACACAAAGACTTCAAAAGACTTCAAAGCCTTTTCTGTGTATAAGAAGGGGCTGTGCCCCTTCCAAAATGTTCTTGTTTTCTGACTTGAATCTGCCAGGGGCGTGCTGCTGCTTGGGTTCAGGGGGATCCCTGAGTCCTGCCCAGCCCCTGGACTCCTGATGGACTTGCCTGGATTCCTGGGGGACCCCTCTGCCCTGCCAGGGCGGATGGGGGGACTTGGCTTTGCCCCTTGGAAACTCTGGGACTTTGGCAGCATGGAGAAGCTGCATTTCCCTGGGAAAGAGCGCTGGAGCTGTATTCCTAGCGCCTGGAGGCGCTGTGCTTCCCCCAGAGCGCCTGGGAGCGCTCTGCCTGTTGTCTAGCGCTTTAGAGCGCTTCATTTTCCCCAAGCGCTTGAGAGCGCTTTATATGGACTTTTCCTAGCGCTTAGGAGCGCTTTATGTCCGCTTATAGCGCTAAGGCATCTGGCCCGTAGAAGGAATCAGCCCCCGCCTGCCTGCCTAAGGATCTGGCCGCCGCGCTGCCCGCGGTGACCCGGAAGTGACTGACCGGCCGGCCAATCCTGTCGCGGCCGGCCGGAAGTCCCGCCCCCGCAGTTGGCGGGGAGGAAGAAACGAAGGGCGGGAGATGGCGGTGGTGGACGGGGCTCCTCTCGGCTGAGGGAGCCCCAGAGAAACGTGGCGGCCAGCTGACAGGGCTCCCGTGTGCCGAGGGAGCCCTGCCGAGAGAGAGAAGTCCAGCGCGGGAGCAGCGAGGCTCCCATGTGACCGGGAGGACGCTGCAGAGAGAGCGGCGCGACGCTGGAGCCCCCCCCCCCGCAGCAGAACCGGTGAGTGAAGGGCTGCGGGGGGAGGAAGCTCCGTGCGGCACCGGTCAAGGCACCGAGTAAGGGCGGCCCCGAATGGCAGTGGGTCGCCCCACCGAGGTTACGGAGCCGCGAGGGGCTCTTGAGGGCCCGAATTGCTGGATGTTGGTGCCGCTTCGGGGCACAGAGTCAGGGCGGCCCCGGTTGGCAGCGGGTCGCCCCAACGTAGTCTAGAGCCAGCGAGGCTCCCACGTCCAGGGGGCATTGGGTTGCCAGCCCAGCGGCCGCATCGGGGGGCATTGTGTTCTGAGTCCCCCGAGAGGGACTCCCCGCCCCCAGTAGTGCGAGCGCGTGCATCGTCAGGAGGAAGCCCCGAGGGCTTCAAGGGCGGCCCCGGCTGGCAGCGGGTCGCCCCAACGTGTGTGAGCCCAGAGGAGCTCAGGGGGGCCATATTTTGATTAAGAGCCAGATGGCTCCAACGCCCCCAGCTGTTTCAGAGCCTGTGTGGCTCCAACCTTTTGCGCAGTTCGTTCTAGGGCCAGTGAGGGCCCCGGCGCAGTTTTGAATCTCCAGCTGCCCAGCAATTAGTGGGCAGTTGCACCGTTTAGGCGCAAATCCAGGAGAGAGTCCCTGTGTGGGACAACGAGGGCACAGTGGTGCCAGGCCTTCACAGCTGCGTAGCACTTAGTGCCAGCTGCAACGTTTAGGCCCTTGTGAGTGTTCCCAGGGGCCCAGCAAGTAGTGGGCCCCTGCATCATTTAGGCCCCTGACATTGAGACTCAGGGCGTTCCAGCCCCAACAAGGCCAGTGGCCTAGGGACTGCCACAGGTGGTGGCTTATGTAGGTTTTGCGCAATTGTATGGTTCTTGCACCTCTGAATGTGATTTCTTGCATCATGTCTTATTCCTGCACCTCTGAATGTTTTTAGACATCATGTGACTATTGCGCTACTGTATTATTCTGGTACCTCTGAATGTAATCTTATTGCATCATGTGCTTTATTCTTAACACCGCTGAATGTGTAGGTTTATACATTATGTGTTTCTCTTTACTACTCCTCTGAATGTATATTTATGCATCATGGGTAATGTGTTCTTTCTTAGACCCCTAAATGCTGTGTGATACTTAGGGTGTGGTTCTTTTTAGTACAGGTGGTCCTAGTGAGGTCCTGGTCCCCTGCGTGACAGTCTCCTAAGGGGTTAGGGTTGCGTAGGTGGTACTTACCTGTTCCCAGTAGTTACTGGATGTGATCTATAACTGTTACTTTGTGTTACAGTGAAGTTTCTATACTTTTATTCTAATTACTGAACAAGTATTTCTATATCTGCAAAGTGTTGATTCAGACAGTGGCCCAGGTGGCCCTGTCTTGTAAATAATCCCTTGTGAATATTGCCGTGCCAGTTGGCACAATGTACATGTGTAATTTCTATCTGATATGTTTTGACAATACAAAAGTTATTTTAATATAACCTTGTGTGGAGTCTCTTTTGTGGTGTACCTAGTATGTTGTTGCTGTTGTGCGCTGACGCAAATGCTTTACACATCGCCTTCGAGTTTAGCCTAGACTGCTTGCGCCATGCTACCTAGAGGGTGAGCAGGGGTTATCTTGGCGTGTGACTTCCTTGCCCTGACTGGAATGGTGGTTTCGGCCTGGCTTTGGCATCAGCCTTAGCCTACCCGAAATAGCCGGTTTCCAACATTGGTGGATCAGCGGTGCGGATTTGGACTTGTATTTGCACAGTGCCATAGCAACAACTGGCTACATTACAAAAACTCTGCGTTTTTCAGATAGTCACATATTTGGGATTATTGTTTTTTATTTTGTTTTTCCTCAAGAGTGTCATTTTCAGATGGTGTTCCTGCGCTTTATGTTTAGTGGCAGGTGAGAGAAAATGACAGGGCGGGACGCCAGTAGAGAGGGGAGGTTCCCATAGATTAGGAATCCCTTGCTGGGTCCAGTGTTCAACTCCTATTCCTGTCCCTGTGTGGGTAGATGGAAGAGAGGGAGGGTGGAGGAGAAATTGCTTGCTCAGGAGGGTGGTTATTCCCTGAGTGTAGTGTGTGTGTCTGGATTCCCCAGTATGGTAGGATCCAGTGGTGGCAGCTTAAATGTGTCCAGTGCGCGAATTCCCGTTCCCATTTCCCAGAGTATAGTGCCTGGTGCTCAGTAAGAGGGTGACAGGTTGAGAGTCAGAGGCAGTGAGGAACTGCCTCACCAGTCTGGAGGGGGAGTGTGTGGATAAGTGCTGTGTTGAACTGGAGGAGTAGTGTGAGTTTTTTTTAAGGAGCTTGCACGTGAGGTGGATGTCTGGCGGTGTGCTGGATGTCGTGCAGAGACATTAGGGAGTGATTCTAAAAGTAGTGACTTGTGTATCTGATGATCCTGTGTAGGTGAAGAGGTTCATGTGTAGCCCAGCCAGGTCCCAGTAGGATGGTAGGGGTGTAGGGGCTCGCGTCCTGTCTCAGTGGAGGTGGAGTGAGTGTGGGACGGTGTGTCCCACGGTGGCCCGAAACCCTGTCTCAGGGCCTGGAGGGTTCCCTAAGGGAGCGCCAGGTCAGGGACCAAGGCTGTACTTACAGGTCATTTGAGGAGGATCTTCCTGTGTCTAGAGGACGGGGAGTGTCTGTAATCAGAACTCCGGCGGTCCTAGTGTTGGGCAGTACCGCTCCTAAGTGGAGGGTGCAGAAGTCCTGGCTCGCTGAGCATTTGACCGTCTAGAGTGCTTGACCATTTGTGGGGCCTCTGGAGGTCGTTCCCCGAGGAGGGGGGAGGCCAGGTTCAGGTTCAGCCTGACCTGGAGGGAAGGGCATCTGTAGTCAGTGTCCTGACCGGTTGTTGGCTTCCAGGGGTACCGCTCCCAGGTGGGAGGGTGCAGAACTCTGGAGGGGGGTGCAGAGGGACGGTGTCCTTACTTCTGACCCCGGTGGGAGGAGAGTGTGTCGCTGCTACGCCGCTGGCGTGTGCTTTGTCTAGCCTGAGACCTACTGGGCCTGTAATAGTGGAACTGGAAGGGGGTGCAGAAGGACGGTGTACTTCTGACCGCGGTGCAACTTGAGGGTTTAAATACTAGGTTGGGAGATTAGGAAACTTCTAGGTCAAGAGGAATCTCTACCAAATTGGATCAGCTGAAGAGACTGAGGGGGCTGCCCTTGCTGGGTGTTCTGGGGCCCACCTGCAGTTTGTTGTTTCCACTAAGGTAGAGGAAAGGGGGCTTTGCTGTGTGCTGTGCCCCCCACCTGCTTGAAGAGGGACTGTGCTGTGTGCTTTGCACCTCAGAAGTGAAATAATTTCCAGGTGATAGACCAGTGACGGAGTGAGGTCCTGATCTGGTAGGAGAGTTGTGTTCTGGTGAGTGCTTCCCTGTGAGGGTTATTCCTTCACCCTGACGAGAAGCAAGGGTCCCTACTTGGTCTAAGGTACTTACCTCGGCCAACTAGAGACCCCCAGTTCTAACATTGGTGGAGTAGAGGTAGGGTGGGGCATTCTTGCCGTGACCTCTGGTCAGCCTGGGGGTGTGGTCCCTAGGTTGTAGGATCAGTGGTAGTGTAGCTACCCTGAGAGAGAGAGTGGAGATTGGCTATTGTGTGCCAGGGGCTTCTACCCCCACTCTGTGGATTGGTTAGGACCTGTGATATTTGGATGGCCTAGGGCCTGGTCCTGGCCGTGAATGACTAGTGTGTACCAGTGGGGTATCCTAGTTGTGTCAGAGAGCTTTTGTTGAGGGAAATCCCTGCGGGTTCAGAGTGGCGAAAAACTGGAAGGTGGCCCTGCCCTGCAGGCCCGTCTCTGTGGTTTTGTCGCCCAAAGCATTGAAGACCATCAGTGTAGTGATTGGTCTACCCTGCGTTTTGGCTGGAAGGGGGATGTGTTGGACCCGGTCCTTTGGGCAGGTTCACCCCGTGACTTTTTGCTTTTTCCTAGCCTGTTTTTGGGAACCTGGATTGGTGATTTTAGGCCTCTGCGCACTTTTTCACTGTGGTACAGTGTAAAGTGCGTGTGCTCTCTGTGTATGGATGGTGAGTGACCTGCCCTCCCATAGGAATGAATGGGGAATATGTATGCCCATGGTAGATTCCTGATGCATGGGGAGTGCAGGGTCGAGTTTGATATGTGTGAACTCGTGAGAACGAATGCTGCAGAATGGTATATGCGGCATGACTGTGTCTAGTCTAGAAGCGCCACTTTTAGAAGTTGGCATTATTGTGTAGTGAGTCTGCTGGCACGTGATTGGCTGATGTGCCTGGGCCTGCTGGTACATGGTCTGTCTGGTGAGTAGGGGGGGTCTGAGTCAGCCGTAGATGAAAGGCCCCCATCTGCTGTCACGGATGGGAGGGAAGAGCTCTGGGGGTGCCAGGCTGTGCCTGTCAGCCCACCCTGCTGCCTCTCCCTCCGGATGGCCCCCTGTCACCTCTGACCTGAGGCTGATAGGAGAGGGAAACCAGATACACCCAGGGCTTAGGGCTCGCTTACACAAAGACTTCAAAAGACTTCAAAGCCTTTTCTGTGTTTAAGAAGGGGCTGTGCCCCTTCCAAAATGTTCTTGTTTTCTGACTTGAATCTGCCAGGGGCGTGCTGCTGCTTGGGTTCAGGGGGATCCCTGAGTTCTGCCCAGCCCCTGGACTCCTGATGGACTTGCCTGGATTCCTGGGGGACCCCTCTGCCCTGCCAGGGCGGATGGGGGGACTTGGCTTTGCCCCCTTGGAAACTCTGGGACTTTGGCAGCATGGAGAAGCTGCATTTCCCTGGGAAAGAGCGCTGGAGCTGTATTCCTAGCGCCTGGAGGCGCTGTGCTTCCCCCAGAGCGCCTGGGAGCGCTCTGCCTGTTGTCTAGCGCTTTAGAGCGCTTCATTTTCCCCAAGCGCTTGAGAGCGCTTTATATGGACTTTTCCTAGCGCTTAGGAGCGCTTTATGTCCGCTTATAGCGCTAAGGCATCTGGCCCGTAGAAGGAATCAGCCCCCGCCTGCCTGCCTAAGGATCGGGCCGCCGCGCTGCCCGCAGTGACCCGGAAGTGACTGACCGGCCGGCCAATCCTGTCGCGGCCGGCCGGAAGTCCCGCCCCCGCAGTTGGCGGGGAGGAAGAAACGAAGGGTGGGAGATGGCGGCGGTGGACGGGGCTCCTCTCGGCTGAGGGAGCCCCAGAGAAACGTGGCGGCCAGCTGACAGGGCTCCTGTGTGCCGAGGGAGCCCTGCCGAGAGAGAGAAGTCCAGCGCGGGAGCAGCGAGGCTCCCATGTGACCGGGAGGACGCCGCAGAGAGAGCGGCGCGACGCTGGAGCCCCCCCGCAGCAGAACCGGTGAGTGAAGGGCTGCGGGGGGAGGAAGCTCCGTGCGGCGCCGGTCAAGGCACCGAGTAAGGGCGGCCCCGAATGGCAGTGGGTCGCCCCACCGAGGTTACGGAGCCGCGAGGGGCTCTTGAGGGCCCGAATTGCTGGATGTTGGTGCCGCTTCGGGGCACAGAGTCAGGGCGGCCCCGGTTGGCAGCGGGTCGCCCCAACGTAGTCTAGAGCCAGCGAGGCTCCCACGTCCAGGGGGCATTGGGTTGCCAGCCCAGCGGCCGCATCGGGGGGCATTGTGTTCTGAGTCCCCCGAGAGGGACTCCCCGCCCCCAGTAGTGCGAGCGCGTGCATCGTCAGGAGGAAGCCCCGAGGGCTTCAAGGGCGGCCCCGGCTGGCAGTGGGTCGCCCCAACGTGTGTGAGCCCAGAGGAGCTCAGGGGGGCCATATTTTGATTAAGAGCCAGATGGCTCCAACGCCCCCAGCTGTTTCAGAGCCTGTGTGGCTCCAACCTTTTGTGCAGTTCGTTCTAGGGCCAGTGAGGGCCCCGGCGCAGTTTTGAATCTCCAGCTGCCCAGCAATTAGTGGGCAGTTGCACCGTTTAGGCGCAATTCCAGGAGAGAGTCCATGTGTGGGACAACGAGGGCACAGTGGTGCCAGGCCTTCACAGCTGCGTAGCACTTAGTGCCAGCTGCAACGTTTAGGCCCTTGTGAGTGTTCCCAGGGGCCCAGCAAGTAGTGGGCCCCTGCATCGTTTAGGCCCCTGACATTGAGACTCAGGGCGTTCCAGCCCCAACAAGGCCAGTGGCCTAGGGACTGCCACAGGTGGTGGCTTATGTAGGTTTTGCGCAATTGTATGGTTCTTGCACCTCTGAATGTGATTTCTTGCATCATGTCTTATTCCTGCACCTCTGAATGTTTTTAGACATCATGTGACTATTGCGCTACTGTATTATTCTGGTACCTCTGAATGTAATCTTATTGCATCATGTGCTTTATTCTTAACACCGCTGAATGTGTAGGTTTATACATTATGTGTTTCTCTTTACTACTCCTCTGAATGTATATTTATGCATCATGGGTAATGTGTTCTTTCTTAGACCCCTAAATGCTGTGTGATACTTAGGGTGTGGTTCTTTTTTGTACAGGTGGTCCTAGTGAGGTCCTGGTCCCCTGCGTGACAGTCTCCTAAGGGGTTAGGGTTGCGTAGGTGGTACTTACCTGTTCCCAGTAGTTACTGGATGTGATCTATAACTGTTACTTTGTGTTACAGTGAAGTTTCTATACTTTTATTCTAATTACTGAACAAGTATTTCTATATCTGCAAAGTGTTGATTCAGACAGTGGCCCAGGTGGCCCTGTCTTGTAAATAATCCCTTGTGAATATTGCCGTGCCAGTTGGCACAATGTACATGTGTAATTTCTATCTGACATGTTTTGACAATACAAAAGTTATTTTAATATAACCTTGTGTGGAGTCTCTTTTGTGGTGTACCTAGTATGTTGTTGCTGTTGTGCGCTGACGCAAATGCTTTACACATCGCCTTCGAGTTTAGCCTAGACTGCTCGCGCCATGCTACCTAGAGGGTGAGCAGGGGTTATCTTGGCGTGTGACTTCCTTGCCCTGACTGGAATGGTGGTTTCGGCCTGGCTTTGGCATCAGCCTTAGCCTACCCGAAATAGCCGGTTTCCAACAGGAGCCATACGAGGCACACTCCCCAGGTTGGAGTGAAAATAGTTATTTATCGCCTGCACAAGTTCTTTTCGGAACACTGGGGCATATTACCAACAACTAGCGATAATTATCGCTATGTTGGCTTAGCGGCAATATTTTTATCGCCGAGCTGCGGCGATTTTTATCGCTTAGGAACCTTGCTATTATCAAGGTTTATCTCCTAAGCGATAAAAATCGGCCGAAATGCATGAATATCGCTGAAAAGTCCGCGATATTCATGCATTACCGAGCTAATGCTCTTAGCCATGTTATCCACCTACCATTGGATAACATGGTTAAGAACTTCTCAGGGGCAGGTGTTAGCTTTTGGAGATATTCGCGCTTAGCGCGAATATCTCCAAAAATTCGGTAATAGGAGATAGCGATGTTAGCGACTGTTTACAGTCGCTAACATCTTGGCACGCCCACTTTGCATGTCATTAGTGATAAATGTCACTGACATGCAAAGCGGGGCCCAAGATGGTCGCTATCTCCTACTAGCTGTCGCTAACTGGTGTTAGCGACAGCTAGGTAATAGGGAGATAATTTTATCTCCGCTTTCTTGGCTTTTGAAGCCAAAAAAGCGGAGATAAACCCCCTTGATAATATGCCCCACTGTGACTAGTAATGCCTGTATTATGTGCCCTGAGGTGAACGGAAATGCCAGACATCCACCATTGTGTTCATTTCGGCTATTGAAACTGTAGCTCTAGCTGCTGAAGATAGTCCTCTGGGGGGGCCTCTAGATCTATCCAGGTCTGGGAACTGAACACAATCAAAATCTCTGCACCAGCGTTGTAGTAGGTTTGCATAGGCTGCGAGATTACTGCATAATGATTGGTAGAATTGAGGATCGTCATAACTGGGTCTGTATACACCTACTATTAGTGCATCAGAGTTGTCTTTGCGTCATTGCGCCACAACGTGCCCACATCAAAACAACTCATGCGTGAGTTGTGAATCCCGCAGCTATGCATGTACCCCTCATTCTGCTCTGTGAGATAAGCCCTGTGTGGAGTGCTAAATGTGTCTCTTGCAATATGGCGATATCGATATGGTGGCACTGCAGAAACATTACAGTCTCACAAATCTTTTTTTGGTTGTTTAACCCACTGATGTTCCAAGTCAAACAGCATAGTGTGGTACCCGGTGGTATTGGCAACGCAGTGAGATTATCATCTTCACTTGCCATGAACTTCCCTAAAATTGATGACGGCTACAATGTTACTTCAGTTCCACTTCCATCTTCCCGTCTGGCTAATTTCTGAAGATGATAGCTTGCATTGGTTCCCTCTAGTCCTCCCACGTCATGTCCCCCAAGATATAACACGACTCAACATTTCCCTCCCACAAATGCTTCACCATCACAAACCCAACTTTCCTCCCAATATTTTGTGGTTCACACATGATGACGGTGATTGCCTGAACTACACACAAACTCTAGTAACTTTACAACCATCAAGCATCTTAATTGAACACATCCACTGGGTAGGATTAAATATATATACTTAGCCTTATATGTAATGTTAGCAAGTGTCCAGCTGCTTCCATATTTCTCTAGTTTCGTACATCTTGTAGTGGTATTTGTCCATGACGTCCAGCCAAATCCCTAATCCTGCTGCCCGTCTATCCAACAGGTCCCATAAATTGGGTCACACCTTCACTGAATGAATGAAATGAAATGTCAACTTATAAAGCGCGGTTGTTGCCCTGGGGCGTCCAAGGTATATATACAAACCTACACAAACCTATGTCCAATACCTCCAATAGTACATCATTCTTAGCGTTTGGAACAGTTATCAATGGCCGCTATTGTGCACACCATTCAATCTTCTTGATCGAGCTCAGTGTGCAGGACATTGTCCTCAGGCTATTGGGCTCGTATGGGGGCCTTATTCTTGGTGTGCTTCTTCAGTAGCTGTTGTATGCTGTTAGGATATGTGTAGATTTTTTTTTCCTGTCCATTTTCACTTTGAGGCGCGCAGGGTATAGCATAGCATAGCATAGCATAGTCAATGTTCAGCTCCCTCAATTTTTGTTTTATTGATGGAAACTGTCTCCGCGCCTCATGTACCTGAATAGTAAAGTCAGGGTAGAGAGAGAGTACGGAGCCCTCATATCTGAGTGTCTGAAGCTCTCTGGCTCACCGCAGAGCAGCGTCTCTGTCCCTATAGCTCAGGAGCCATGCTGTTATTGAGTGAGGAGAAGCCCCCAGGGCCGGCCCGGGGCACGAGCACGAGGTGCACATTCCACTATGTAGAATGGCGAAAAGGTGTAGCGGCCTAGCAAAGTGATAAGCAACTGTTCCACGAAGAGCTCCATACTTCCAGTCATTGCCATTTTGGTGCAATCCAACTATGTGCATGTTGTTGAATCGCGAGAGCGCTTCCAGATCTTCAGCCTTATTCTGCAGTGTTGCGAGCATCTTGCTTATTTGTTTCTACGCACTAGTATTAACAACTTGTAAATCCTCTGCATCAGACACTCTACTTTCCACCATTTTCAGGCTTTCTGTATGATTATCTATGGACTCTGACATGCGATCCATGCGGTTAGAGAGAAAATCCATCTTACTGGTGAGGAGGCTTTGTTGCATAGGGTTTGCCTTAAGTCGCCTCCTAGCTCAGTGCCGAGGCCCCCTGCTCTGCCAGGGTCGTTTTGGCCTCTTCTTCCCTCAGCCTGGGAGATTTGCACTGCTCGAACTTTGGTTTGGGTGGTTTTTATCTGGTTTTCCCATAGTGAAGGGTGCCTCCCACTCTATGTGCTGCGCCAGTATCTATAGTGTCTTGTTGTTAAGGCTATGCACTCTGCAGCACTGCTGCCTGGTCTTATACTTCCCCCTGCCCTATAGTTAATGTCTTCCACAAGTCAATATGGCCAATTCTGCATCCTTCTGCCACTTTAGGATAATTTTTGCTGTGTTAGAGACTTACTGCTTTTGGTCTGTGTTTGCACCACAGGAGATGTCAGCCCCTTTTCATTCTAGTCCTGCCAGTATTGAGCAGTAGACTTTACCAGAGGCACCCACTCCTCGGGTGACACAGCAGTGGCCCCCGATGTGCTGAAGGCCTCCCACTGTCCAGCCAATCCCTTGAGGCATCTCCTCAGGCAGCAGATCCTGGCTCGCTCCATGCCTGCTGCCCAACAATCCTGGTCGGCGGTTCACTCGCACGACTTCGAATGGCCACCGGCAGGTGCATCCCCACAGCGTGGGGTTGAAGCGGTCCTGGGTCCCAGGCACGACTCTCACAGGCTCAAGGGCGTGTGGGCGTTGGCAAACAGAGAGAGCTATCCAGTAGGCCACGCTGTCCACCGCCCAGCCCGCCACCACCGAAATGTCCAGCCGGTTTCCTAAGAGGGAGAGGCCTCATTCGGCTGCTACTGACCAGCACCATATTCCTACACCAGGAACTGCCACTTTACAGGTGGATGGTGTCTGTTTTGGTAGGGTGTATCTGATGGTTTTGGAAGGAACTCACTTAGTTAACGACCAACTTGAGGCCAGGCAAGCTTCGCCCCCCTACTTCTGCACAGTTACTGATTAGGATCTATCTGAAGTGGAGCAGGCTTGGCTGTTATCCTAATTTTGTTGTAGTGTTCCCTCTGTGTCTTATGGACAGCATTATGTTGTGTGTACTCAAAAAAAAGCACTGGCTTGACATTGATATGTTGATTGTTATGGGATAGCCTGCTAAGCTTAGAGTGTCTAATCTCACACCTCCTCCCAGTGTAAGAATTAAACTGTTTGACTTCACTCCCTGAAGGCTGAGGGCCATATTTATTACCCAGTTGCGTCGCACTTGCCCCATGCAACATGGTACATGCGCAACACAACTGAAACATTTGATTTATGAAGCCATGCAAGGCCACTTTGCGTGGCCCTCAGAGGCTTCATAAATATTGAGTAAAGCACTTTGCAAGGAAGGAGTTCCATGCGCAGTGTCTGGATGTTCCCAACCAATTCCATGGTTTTTGATGGATTTCCAGATTTACCACAACTGGTAAACCTGAGAATGCGCCGAAAAGATACACCTTCCCAGGAGAGGTGTAACAAGGAGAAACATATTTATTTCTCCATGTTACTTCCTCTTTTTATGTGTGCTGCATTCTGCAGCACATATACATAGAGGAATATGCCTCTCAGGGTTGTTTTTGTGCAGGATGGTGCCCTTTCCAGCACAAAAACAATCTTGCATGCAACACAAGCACCTTTGCATCATGTGGCAAGAGTGCCTGCGTTGGTGCAGGCCACCCAAAACGGCACAGGTGAAAAGGCAGGAATGCACCGTATTCTTTTAAATACAGTGCATTCCTGCACTTTCTCCATCACGTAGTGCAGCATAGTAACGTGACTTGCTGCACTGCACAGCACTGCATGACAAATCTCATAAATATGCCCCTTGGTGCACAGTTTTGGGTTCAACAGTAAAGGTTATGCCTCAGTGTACCAGTGGTGAAAGGCTCTGTTTGACACATTCTAAACCCAGTAAACCATGTCTGTCCATTAACTCATAAAACATTTCCATAGCTTAGTTTTTATTCTTTGCTCCTCTAATAGTATCTGATGCTCAAAGTTTTGTGGGAGAGGAGTTCTGAGTGTAAAGACAGACTCGGTCTGAAATGTTCTTAATCTGAACACCAAAGACTCACCTGTGAGACCGAAGCCGTGAGGGGAACGGCGGCGCAGCGGAACGCGCCACAGAACACCGGGAGGAAGCGTGACCAGCGCACTACAATCCCCAGCAACCCCTGGGGCGGGTGCACGCCGGTGACGTCCAGAGAGCGCCCGGAGGCGCCTGTAAAAGGCTGACCCCCCCTCTCGCCCCGCGAGTCGCGCGCGGGAGAAGCCCGGGACAAGGGCGGGGCCGTCTGTGGCCGTCAGGGGCCGGAGGAGGCCGGGCAGGGCCACCCCCCTTGGCTCCAACAGTGAGTACAATTGACCTACACATCGTGGAAACTTCATTTGGTCCCCCTGTTTTTAAGTAACATCTATTAAGACTTCAGACCAAGCCCTGAAAATGTCAGTCCAAAGTACATTACCGGATAACTACCTATTGAAAGTGGTCTCCAGAATTAACTGTGATAGAAGGAAATCACTGGGAAAAAGTACTATTGCAGACCATCCATCGAACTCATCTGTAGATGTAACCAACTATATCAACTCAGACAATATTGTTAATGAGATGAATGTCCCAGTAGAGTTTGATAATAGTACTAATGTTGATCTAACTATGGTTCCAGATACGTCGATAAGGGGGGAAGATGACTCATGTGATAATGCTGGGGGAACCCCTCAGCAATCTGGTAGGGCCTCCAAATTTATGCGAGCCTGTAGAAAAACGGTCCCTAAGCGAGGTAGTCATATCACAAGAAAGAAAAAAGACACCAAACATTTGGAGTATACTGAGGACATAGGAACTCCGAGCCAAGATAAATATGTTTCCATTAAGCTTGACCAAATTGATTTACTAATGAGTGATATTCTAAGTAAACTTAATATGGTGGTAGAGCCCCTGTTAAACAAAATAGGAGATCTTCAGGAGGAAATAGCTAGGCTAAGGGGTGTGGTGGATAAGCATGCTGATAACCTAGAAAAGTCTTTAGCCGATATTAAAAAGACAACTTGCTCAGCCATGGCCCCCACAAGAGATAAGGAGCAGCCTAAAGCTTCAACTAGTGCGCCCTCTATTACTACCAGGAAATACCCCTCCAAAGTACCACTGCAGCCACTATCCACATCGACTCAGGAGGCAGATAGATCATTACAACAATCTAATATTGGGGTAACAAGTACATTGTCGGGTGCCATACTATAAGCCCCCATGCAAGTGTCGGCACCAGCGGTGTCAGCCCCACCCAATACGACAAGGGGACCTAATGGGGTACCCACTAGGATATGCAGACGCCCAGTTGATCTCCCACCCGACTGTGTACCTTACGTTGTGGTATTAACTAATGTTCCAATCCTTTCCCAGCCCTCAAATGATCATGAGACTGCTGATTCTTTGAGGAATAAAACTATTTCTTGGTTAAACCTACATTGTGGTTATCCAGTTGGCTATTCCGATCAAATCATCTCTATCAGAAGAGTCAACTGGATAGGTAATACCAAAAAAGTCTGTGGGGGGGATTGTGTGATAATTAATTTTAAATACCCGCAACATGTTGCGACCGTCTTGCTTAGAGCGGCCGCAATTACACAGTCGGAGACAGAAGTAGTTGCTAGACCACTGGGCTACTTTTACAACCATCTAAGTAGGCAACCCCCTGTTAATTGTAAGGAGAGGGTATTGAGTAATGTTACCTATCCATCTATGGCAAATAGACCAATGATGCCTAACTTTTCCTTTGGTCCACAAAATAGTCTATCTACCCCTTCGATGCATACGGGGAATCCTATGTTAGGGGGAAATGTTCCTTCTTTAATGCATACCCCCAACTCATTTGCACCTCCTGGTCTATTTACCCATCTGATGCACAAGGGGAATCCTATGTTAGGGGGGAATGTTCCTTCTTTAATGCATACCCCCAACCTATTTGCACCACCAGGTAGTTCCCCTTTGTTCGATAATGGAATGGTTTACCAGGTCCCAACCCAGAATAGGTTTCAGAGCCTGAGTTTTCTAGATCAGAACGATTGACATGAGATTGACCCACTAAGGGATGAAGGAAATAGTACCCTTAATGAAAATGTAATTTTGTCTATAGAGATAACGGGCAATGATGTGCGTTTGAACTGTATGCTGACAGGGGGTGACGTCTCAAATTTTATATCTAACATAGAGCCTTTTATTATGGAGAATAACATGTCCATATCTAGCGTTGAACTGCCAAATGTTAGCCAAGTGAGAGGGAAGTTACCTTGTTACATTGCTAGCTGGAATATTGCCGGAATTGCAGCCAAGGAGGTTGCGTTAGGATGGAAGGATTTTGTGCATTTATTTACCATTCTGTGCCTACAGGAAACATGGTGCAAAAATTTCAAAGGCATTGATGGGTATGTGTCCTATGAGCTTCCAGCATTGCCCTCAACCCATGGTAGAGCTAAAGGAGGGTTTATGGTGCTAATTTCAGTTAAACTACCCATCTCAGTGAAAAGGTTTGTCAATGTGGGGGCGCATTCACAAATTTTATGGCTTACACAAGAAGCCGGCAGAAATATTCTACTGATTAATTTTTATAACAATATTTTCGATAGCACTAGACATGTTGCAATTAACGAATTAGATGCGGCATTGAACAATTTCGTGAAGAATTTTAATGGTGTATTTGAATTTATTTTTGTGGGGGATTTTAACGTTTGTGTGTGCCCATTATCCGCCCAGAAGGTTTGCGGTGTGTATAACCGACTGGGGAAAGCTGAAGTCCATTTTCCCCATCACACCTATGGGGAAACCTTGAACAATTTTCTGATACAATATGACATGGAAATTATGGACAATGCTAAAAACGACATGGGCGAAAATATACCTACTTTTAAAGGAAGGGGCGCTAATACCAGTATTGATTTTATGTGTATGTCTTCAACCATTGCTCCGCTATGTCCAATGCCCAAGGTGATCGATATTATGTTGAGTGATCATAATTGTTTGTCCACTGAATTAACCTTCTGGAAAGATGATTATGTCTGTGAACAGGGTATCATTGCCAATATCGAACCTCATAGACAGAATGGATATAGACTGAGGTGGAAGGGGGAAAAAGCGGACATAACATCAGATTCCATTATTTCTAGTTGTCTAACAGAGATTGTGGCAATTTTAGAACAGGATGATATCTCGCCCGACAGTATCGACCACTTTAATAGGATCAATTTAAGCATCAATAAGAAATTTCATAAAGAGGCAGGGTTTAAGGCCAGGTGTAAAAGGGGCTGGTTTGATCATGCTTGCTCTACTGCCCGGAATGATCTTAAAGAGGCTCTTGCAGCGAAACCAAGAGATAAGAATTTGGTGGGCCAACTTAGACAGGGATATAATATGACCCTCAAAAATAGAAAAGCTGAATTACAGCAGGAAGCCTGGGATAACCTTACCCAAGCTGCGGACACGAATAATTGTACCCTGTTCTGGTCCACGGTGAATAGCCCATTCCTAAAAGACGACAAGGTCCCTGAACTCACATCCAATGTGAGTATGGAACTGTGGATCCAGCATTTTTCTAACATCTTTGACTCAAGTAACCAAATAGTTCCCCATGGAGAAGGCTGGCCCATCTTAGCCTTAGATATTACTATTGCAGAAACCATGGCTAGCATAAGAACCAGTAAAGGAGGCAAGGCCCAGGGGCCGGATGGCGTCCCCATAGACGTGTATAAGACTGCACCAGAGATTTGGGGTCCATTGCTTACCAAAATCTTTAACACAGCTATTTGTTGTAAAATACCGTCTACCTGGGAAGAGTCAATAATCGTCCCCATTTATAAAAAAGGTGACCGGGGGGACGCTAAAAATTACCGACCTATATCCTTACTGGACTCATCGGTTAAAATCATGAGTAGGGTCCTCCTTGTAAGACTAGAGGAGTGGGCAGAAACCAACGATATCTTAAGTAACTGTCAGTTTGGCTTTAGGAAAGGCCGCGGTACTATTGAACAGTGCCTGAACTTAGAGCTACTGGTAGGGAAATATACCAAGGCAAAAAAAGGGTCTCTTTATTTATGTTTCGCTGACCTTAGTAGCGCTTTTGATTTGGTAGATCATACAATATTATGGGCCAAATTATTGGAAATGGGAGCTCCTGAGGGCATTATATATTTCTTAGCCCGCCTGTACGAAAAGCTCCGCACCAGTGTCCGTTATGGACCCAACGGGGAATGCACGACCAAGTTCGGGATTGGAAGAGGTATTAGACAGGGGTGCATTTTAGCACCCCTACTCTTTACTCTCTTTATTAATGAGGTCGAATCCGTCCTGCAGGCAGTCACTGCGGATGTCCCTAGAGTTAATAATCTTAATATACCTGTATTACTCTATGCGGACGACGCAGTGCTACTGTCCAGGACACCCTTGGGTCTCCAACGTCTGATGGACTGTTTTTCATCTTTTATTAAGAGTAGGAAACTGGTGATTAATAAGTCTAAGACATATGTAATGGAGTGCAGGTCGGGAAAAGCAAAAATTAAAGGCAATACCCATTATTTAATTGATGGTGACCCGGTTAAAAAAGTCGAACATTTTTGCTATTTGGGAATTACCTTCTCCAACAATGGGAGCTGGGCCACTGAACATAAAGTAGTCAGAACTAAGATGATTAGGAGTTCCAACGGGGTCTTTTTGTTCGCCAAGAAGCTGGGGAATAGACGTATTAAAGACATGTTAAAAATTTATCAAGCTAAATGTCTTTCTGCGGCCCTATATGGGGCAGGCGTTTGGGGTGTTTCATCTGCTAAGAGCCTTCAGGTAGAGGAGAATCTCTTCCTGAAAAAGCTCTTGTGTTTACCCAAGTCTACCTCCAACTCCTTGGTTCATAAGGAAACAGGGATTCAAGCCCTAAGTGATTTGATTATGTTAAGGCCCCTATTACTGTGGCGCTCTATCTGGCTCAGTGATGGTACCTCCTTGAATAGAGCTATTATCAAGGACTGTCTTTTATTGGACCAGCACCTGAAGATCCCCTGGTTCAAATATGTTATTGAATGTTCACAAAAATTATTTGGGATCAATGTGCTGATGGACCCTCACAGTCTCTCGGACATCCCCAAATCTAATGTGAAAACAATCTTTTTAAATCACTGCAATGAAAGGCACCTTCTAGAGGATTCTAAGTTAACCACATGTGTACTGTACAATAGCATGAATGAATTTATTGGTTTTAGCCCATATTTGTCACATGTAACCAGAGGCTCGCACCAGTTTGTACTAACCAGAATGAGGATGGGTGTTGTACATTATCTGGTTGCGTGCCCTAACATCAAAAAGCGCCCTATCGGCCCATGTGTATGTGATAATAAAACAGAACAAAGTACCAAGCATTTTTTATTGACATGCGAATTGTATAGGGAGTTACGGAAATTCTACTTGAAGCCTTTGTTAAATAGATTTGGAGTGAGAAATATCGCGGATGCTATGAGTTTGCTTTTTAACCTGAATCACCCGGACATCTGCTTTTTTACTGCTTCTTTCTTGCTCAAAGCCATTAGCGCCAGGAAAAGCATGTGTTTTTAAATATTTGTACACTGTACATTTTACATATTTATTCCTTCCCCCTCTGGATATCTTGTATTATGTGTTTCTCTTTATGGAGATATGTATTGTTTAATGTATTGTTCGTAATTAATAATTGCTTATTTTTATATCATGTGTTTTCTTTAATGAAATATGTATGAATTGTCTGTATCTGTAACTATATGTGCTTTTATGGACATGTTTTTTAAATGCTCCGAATAAAGCTTTATGAAATTGAAATTGACACACTATTGCTGTTGAGCTCCTGGGGTAGAAGAAAAGTTATGGTTTGGTTTTGTTTATTTTGAAGTAAAGGTGGATGTGTTGACCTGTGGTGTACTGGAGGACTTCACAGCTAGTACAGATTCTGCTGATGCTCACCTGATCAGACAGGTATGTGTGCAGCTACTTTGAGCATTTTAAGGAATTAATGGGGTTAGTGTGTTGTGACAGCAGATCTCACAGGGAGAGGAGAGTTGATTAGAGGCGGCTATACAGATGCTTTAAATGACTGTTTATTTTTGTGTTCTTTGGTAGTCTAACCAATCAGAAGGTAAGTGATTACTGCATTTTACTGTGTTGAGTGGGGAGGTGATGGGCTCTTTGGAAAAAGCGAGGACAGTGGAGAGCTGAGCTTTAGGGATACTAGGAGACGTGGGAGTTCTCCTTCCATTGATTTCATATGGGAGTCTAGACTCTTAGTGTATTAATGTTCACAATAGAGATGTTATCATTGTTATGGAAATGAAAGATGCTGCCAGGTCTGACAATTTGTTTCTGATTTATTTTTGAGCCTGGAATTATATAGATGGTATACAAGGTGATGGAGTGTGTGGGTGTGATTCAGAGGTAGGTCTGCAGGATTTTGTTTGTGAGTTTGAATATGGTGGAGAAACATAAAAAAAAAATATTTAGTATTTTTAAAAACATCTTAAACACAAAAGTTATGGCAAAGCATAATTTGACATTTTCAACAATGTTTAACACAGCGTAGCCCAAAAAAAAGGGAGGAAAAAAGAGAAAAAAAGAAGGTGGTGGACAAAAAGAAGTTGAAAAAAGGACAATTCATCCTATGTAGTCCGTGATCGGAGCCCAAATTTTCTGGCCCCTTTCACGTCTTCTACGTCCTTTTAGGCTGTAGACTGCTACTTCCATATTATAAATTGCCAACAGCCGGGCCCGCCAGTTTATAAAGGTAGGGAAATTAGGACTGATTCATTGAGAGGTAATACCTGCTCTAAGAATGGACATAGCAATGAACAAAAACCCTACTTCAGGCCTACTCCGTGCTGTCAAGTTTTGCGACTGGTCTACCCCCAAGATCACTAAGGTGGGTGTCAGCCTCAAAGCTTTAACAGTAATCTGGGCAAGAAAAGATTCAATATCTTGAATATATTCGGTCAGTTTGGAGCAGGAGAAAAACATGCGGATAGTATCGGCAGCCACAGTACCACATCTACTGCATGAGTTTCCACGGTTATTCGACCATTTCGACATTTTCCAGTGAGTGTAATATAAATCAAAGGCTGACATGAAGTGTTGAGCCCTTAAACTGCCAGTTATTAAATTCTGGTTGGCTAGCTCCAAGAAAGCTGCCAGATCTGTACCTTCTTGTCCAAATGTCCTATCCCACTTATCATTCTGAATGATTAAGTCATCAGGCAATACAGAGATAAATGTTTGGTAAATTAACCCAATTCTGGATCTTTTCTCTATGATCCCCACCAGAGGAATTTTCACAAACTTGTCTGCTCCTGATGTTGCAAGCTTCAGCAAGTAGCTCCTCATTTGTAAAAATGTTAAAAAGTGTCTAGTGGGCAGCCCATACAACTTGAAGGTCAGAAAAAGAAACAAATTTGCCTCAGCGAAGAAATCACCTAGTACATTGATTCCTAGATTACCCCAACTGAAGGTGATTGAGTCCTGGAAAATTGAGGGCAAAAGACCATACGAGAGTAGAGGAGTGTATGCATTAATAGTTGGTATATCGAACCTTTGACTGACTTTTTTCCAAACAGAATAAGCAGATTAGATAACTTTAAATTTAATTTTCCTGTAATAGCTTGGTTCAACATTTCTAACTAGACAGTTACGGGCATCTTCCCCCAGTAAAGTCTCAAAGATTGTACGTCTAGCAAATTCCGGCACCACGACCTTTCCCCCAGATAATAATAATCACATATGCTGTAGGAATGCGGCCCAATGGTATAGCATTAGGGAAGGTAGACTCCAGCCGCCCCTTAATCTAGGAAGTATTAGCCACTTAGATGCCCTTCTAGCCTTCTGGTAACCCCAAAGAAATCTCAAAGAAGCTCTTTCAGTGCTAGAGATACACTGCAATGGAAATTCAATAGGGATGGTCCTAAATAGATATAAACATTTTGGGAGTATTGGCATTTTTATAACATTGGAGCGACCATGAAGTGAGAGGTGCAAATGATCTAATCTCTCCAACGTCTGATTTACTTCTTTAATAATCGGTAAAATATTAATTTCTGGGACCTCTTCAACTGACGGAGTGATCTTCACGCCCAAATAGGTCGCAACTGAGACTGTAGAAAGCCCTTCTGGTTTTGCAAAATCTGAATGAATGACTTGAGTCTTCTCAGTATTAAACCGAGAACCCAAAACTGCACCAAATTCTTTGCCTAAATCATAAACTGCCGGAAGAGCAAACCAAGCATCATTGGTGAAGATGGCGACATCGTCGGCATAGGCTAATGTTTTGTTAGCCAAACCATTAACTGTGGCTGCCTGAATCCTTATATTATAGTCCAATTTACTCAAAAAGGGGTCGATGTAAATTGAAAATAAAAGCGGAGAGCAGGGGCAACCTTGACGGGTTCCTCTACTAATAGAGAGGGGGCGCGACTCCTGTCCAGAGATGCGGACGGAAGCCTCTGGAGAGATATGTAAGGCTTGTATGGCTGTAATGAACTCCTCTGGGAACCCCTTGATTTTTAGCAGCTGCCATAGAAAACCCCAGGAGACCCTGTCAAACGCCTTTTCGCCGACCAACAGGATCATTGCCAGAGGTTGTTTACAGACCTCAGCCCAATCAAATAAAGCTATTGCCCGCCTGACATGATCTGATATGTCCCGGCCGGGAATGAAGCCATGTTGGCGGAGGGAAACCAGGGGAGCAATAACCTTTCCTAGCCTGAGAGCAATAATTTTCGCATAGATTTTGCTATCTGCACAGATTAGGGAGATTGGGCGATAAGAAGAGGGACTGAGCTCTGGTTTGTCCTTCTTTCTAAAGACTACGATAGTAGTCTTATACCATGAGTCAGGGGTCCGGCCTTTCAGAGCAAGTGAAAACAAGGAAACAAGCTCCCTGAATAAAGTGTGACGGAATGTTCGATAAAATTCAAGAGGTAGTGAATCTGGGCCAACAGCCTTCCCCGTTGCCAGTGAGGCTAATGCTAGTTCCAGCTCTTCCCTTGTTATCGGAGAGGAAAGCGCATCAGATTGTTCCAATGTGACCCTAGATGTTATGTAGTCACACAGAAATTCCTCACTTGATGCAGCTTCAACGTCAGCATCTATGGAATAAAGTGACATGTAAAACTCTTGAAACACCTCAATCACTTTGCCCGGTTGATCATGAACTGGCCCTTTTTATCCGATTTTGTGTTGTAATCTTTTGGCTAACAGTCCACCTGTATTCTCTCCAAACTCATATATGTCCCTTTTATACTGAATAAACTTAGCAGCCAATTCCTCACCAAAGTGTTGCAATATTCTGTTTCTACAAATAGCTATCTGACGCTGACATTCCTCTCTTTTTATCTGGTCAGCAATAACTCAAATAAGTTCCGCCTCTGCTTCACACAGCAGGTTAATCCAGCCATTGACCCTCTCTTTAATTGCCTTCTGATAAAGAGAGAAGCTGAGTGCCCCCCCCCCTCACTGCTGCCTTAAAGGTATCCCAAACAATTAGCTCGGAGGCTGTGCCCTTATTTCTCTGAAAAAATTCTGTTATCCAATTTGTCATGTGACTGCAATACTCTTGGTCAAGCAGTAACTTCCCCTCAAATGTCCAGGTTGTCGCAGCTGGTTTTGAACCATTGGCTGGAAGTTGGAAAATGAATGGGTTGTGCTCCGAGATTACTCTGGGATGTAGCTCACAAACAGCCCTTTCAAGAATTGAGTCTGAAACAAAATAGTAATCTAGGCATACAAACTTTCTATGGGGAGCCGAGAAGAAAGTATAGCTAGGTTCAGACGGACACAATCTCTGCCAGACATCCACCAAGGCGTGCTCATGTCTAAGCACTCGGATAGCTTTAAATGTCTTGGCTTTACTCCCTAAGTATGGGGAATTCGTATATAAATCAAAGTTGGAATTCAGGTGAATGTTAAAATCCCCACACACCACTTTGGGAGAGGGCCACAGAGCAAGTTCAATGCTCAAGAAATTTAGGATAGAGGAGTCATCAAGATTAGAACCCTACGAAGAGCAAACAGTATAAGGTGACCCCCTGATCAATATGTCAGCAATAGCCCACCGACCAAAATTATCCACCTTCATTTGCCTAGTGATGTAGGTACCTTGCCTGGCCATTATAGCTACCCCCTAGTGGTGTTGCTTGCCAAGAACAAGCATTCAACTCGAGCCCAACTTCCTTCAACCAGGCAAGGTTGTTGCACGATACGTGAGTCTCCTGCAAACATAGTGAGTCTATATCCAGGTGCCTGATAAGTTTAGCAAAAACGCCTCTCTTTCTTCTATCATTTAATCTACAGCAGTTTAACGAACAAATTTGAATAAAGTTATGTCTACCCATCATCCTTAAAAGCAGCCCGAGCAGCCCAATAGAGTCTAACCCCTTCAGTCCTATGTCTCTAATGAAGGTACCACCTAGTGCCAAATAGAGTTTTAAAAAAGTTTTATATTGTGTGCCATAACTATACTGTGAAAAAGCTATTTGTACCCACCACCACCAAACACCCCTTGACCCACCTCCAACCCCTCCCCATGAACTTAACACCTTCCCACCCCTAACCCCACCACTGTCCCCCCATCATTTGAGGCATGGGGACCATCGGTCCCTAGTGATGCTGAGCTGGGACCCTCACTTTCCCCCCACTGCAAACTAGGTGTACTCAAAAATATCTAACAGGAGCAATGAAGAGCAGTTAAAAAAAGAGAGAAGGAATGAAAGAAAAAGATATTGAACCTTAAAAGGCCGGGAGCACCCAGGTCTAACAGAAACAGACAAGTGAAAGCAGGAAACCCCCTATCCCAAACATTAATTGCACACATTAGAAAGAAAAGCCAATGAGATCTCAAGAATGTCGATTGAACTGCAGTCCATTAGTAGTCCTAAATGCTAAATCAGGGGGTTTGTCCCGTCTTCATAGACATTAGGTACTCTTTAGCCTGAGCCTCTGATTGGAAGAAGTGAGTTTGACCTTTATAGATCACCTTTAATTTGGACGGGTTCAAAAGAAAGATCTGAACAACCTTCGCCTGAAATTCCGGGATCAATTGCCTAAGGTGCCATCGCAATTCAACTGTCTTCTGACAAAAGTCAGGGCGCACGAAGAAATTGCAGCCTTTTTCAAGTCTTTACTCTTTTACGGTCGGGCCTGGCCAAATCGTACAGAGATTCCCGGGCCAGAAAGTTGTTCAGGGAGATCAAGATGGCCCGAGGACGATTGTCAGGCAGCCCTCCTGAATTGTGTTGGTTGAATGGAAAGCGATGCGCCCTTTCAATTTGAGTCTTCCAATCCCTTTGGTGGAGATCGGGGAAGGCTTCCTCGAAGAGTTTGATCCAGCGCTCCTAATGAAAAACTGTCTCACAAACGGTGAACAACCTTTACAACACAACTTTTACCATGCAGTGCCTTTACGACGCAACTTTTACAACGCAAACCATTACAACGCATTGCGCTGGGGGGCGCTCTAGGATAGGGAATAGGTTTAATGTACTATCCAACACCTTCCCTACTATCCACGGGGACTGGAGTTGGAATAGTAAATTAAACTATTCACTATCCAGCGCCCAAAAGCACTATGCGTTGTAATGGTATGCGTTGTAAAACTTGCGATGTAAAGGTAGGCGTTGTAAAAGTATACATCCCTCACAAACGCTATCTATCACCTCAGTACTTACCATTAAACATATATCTCATATAAAGGCCCATAAACCAACGAGACAATTTCTGAGCAACTGAATCATGTGACCTAATTAATCAAACTATTCACAAATTATTTACAAAATTACAAACAACTGCAGTTTATTTAATCTCACCATGGTTTTAAACACATGACATTTTAATTAAGTCACTAAGGCAAATGGATCAACTGATGGTAACTAGACCATGAATAAACAAGACCAGCTTGTCGTTTCAAACCTAATTTTTATTCGCTTTATTATTCAAGAATGAGCATTTTATTGAGAATCATTATTTTATTAGCAAATAAGAAAGCAGCATTTAATAAGGAAATGACATATTAGACTGACATTTTCAAAGCAAATCAGAAAATATGAATAAAAAGCAAAATAACAGTTTCCATTCCCTAATTCTATTTCCCTGTCTAAAACTCGCTCCGCCTAGAAAGGAAAAAGCATTTTAAAGTCTGCTGTCCTTACGTGCACCAAAGAGTCCAACAGCACGTCACGTCATTCAGGAATCGGAAAGCGAGAAGCGCCCTCCTGCTCATAACGTCAGGTTTTATACCTTTCCTTCTAACTAAACTTTCTACAAATTATATATTTTCTTAGAAATCCAAGCCTCTCATTGGCTGTGCCGTGTCAGTCCACGATAAAGGGTGTTAGGTCACTACCGTTTCTTGACCAAGTCCAGGCTTTTCTTAAGCCCTATTGTCTCTCATTTCCATGACATTCGGCTTCCTCAAGAAGGATACTTTCTACTCGAGTTTCAATCTAACTTCCTAACCTTGGCAGACAAACCAGATTTCTGTCCTTGGGCCTTTCCTCCGAGTGCACGTTCAGCACAACAAAAGAACTGCTTTTCAAACATTGATGGCAGCATGGTAAAAGTCTTCACAACTGCGCATGTACAAGGCTCCACTCTGGACAAGCTTTTCGTATCTGCCACTCCGTCAGCCATTTTTAAAATGATCTTTAGGCCTCATTCTCGGAAACTATTATTAAACAAACACAAGACATCAATTAATAGAAGAATTGAAACCCATTCTGTTACCCGCCCCAATACTAATTAAACCCGTTAATTATGTTACCTAGCAAAGCACACAAAAGCAGCATTATATTTACCATTCTTCTTTCTTCTTTTGAACTGGACGAATCTCTGCAAGCATTTTATCACAGAAAAGACATAACATAAGCACACATAATAAGCACATGCCATTAGTTAAACAGCCGCATTTAATACTGACAAAGACAATAAAGAGATATTTCTCTCTGCGATTGCAACATAAAGCACATTAGTTAACCCCGTGTGTTCTGATGAATAAGTCCTTATACTAAGTTGGTTAGTAATTTCACCACATGCTTATTAATTCGATTACTTTTATTATGAGAGATTAACTTTGCAAGTTTGAACAAAATCTTGTTCATCACCTTGCTCCATCAACTCCCTTATCTGGGGATTTCAAAATCATCAAACTATACCCAAAAATTTATAAATTTTCAACCCTTGAACATGTTTTGGTCACTTTTAATATTAGTATTTCTAAAGTTTGGATTCATATGTTTTTCTGCAACTGACATATTGAATTCTTCGAAACTCTTCTAATTCTTTTTCTTTTTCTTTTTCTTGTCTCAGATTGTAAATTATTTTCTTCTCTAAAACATGTTTTCTTCTCTTGTGTATCAAGCAACTAATTTTTAACAAAAGTATTACTATGGCTATAACTATTAAAGGAAAGACTATTTTACCTATGATTGAACTATCAATCTCTAGAAACCAGTGCTTAATTGCTGTAATTCTTTTACCTAAACGTTCTGAAAAACTATCATCTTCTAAAGGTTCGACTTCAGCATGTAAATCAGTTATGTTTTTAATATACATCTCTATATTCTGACTCTTGTCAGGTATGTACGTGCAGCAATGCTGGACATGTAAAATTCCACAAACTCCTCCCTCTTTAGCTAGCAGAATGTCTAAAGCAAGATGATTCTGCATTCCCATTGTTCTCATAGCAATAAGTTCTGTATTCACTAATTGAAATCCATTAGCAGTATCTGTAGATAATCTATCAACAATTGTAGACATTTTTCTGATTTTATTTGCATTCAAAGTTATTCCTACCATGGGTATTACTGCACCAAATATATCTCCCAAAATTTCTGAAAAACTTTCCCTCCTGAACCTATTCAGGTGTTTGCCAATTTCAAATGATCCCTTTGCATTTCTATCTACATGAAAAATCTTTGGAAAAACGAATCCCACATAACAAGTCCCATACCAGTGATCAGGAAGATTGTAATAAGCTTTATTCATACAAACAAAATAAATTCCAGGAAAAATTGGATCTTTGCCTCCTTTAAATCCCCATCCCCCTATAATACGATAAGTATCTTCATATTGACTAGCACCTACAAAGTAATTATCAAACAAAGTATTATCTCTTCTAATACAAAATTTTCCACTACAGGTTCATCTATATGAATTGCAACATTTTCATTTCTACCATTAAGCTTATCATCTTCCTTTTGCCAAAACATAGATTTAGTTTCGCTTGTAAATTGCCCTTCTCTTCTGTACCATATTTAAGAATGTTTTTTCTTCTGTTCAAAATTTGCATGTTAAATTATTTCTAAAAGCATACTCATAAGTTAGTTCACTAGTCACTAAGAAAAATTCCCTCATCTGTTTAGCATGTTTCACTTTATTCAAGCTATTTTCGACTTTTAAATTTGCACAAATCTCATCAAAGTCTGAGTAATAGTACTCCAAATGACCTGTTTGATAAAACAAACTAGCTATTACACTACAGGTTATGCCATAAGTAAGAGGAAGCATATTGTATGTCACACCTTCTGAAACAGAGGTAGGCAATTTCACACAAATGTAGCAATCTTTTGCATCATCACCTTTACATATTCAGATAAAAGCCTTGAGAAAGTATTACTAGAAAAATCTCCTACAGATCTATCTTGGTGAATCTCTGGATTATGTACAATAATTGTATTTGTCCTGTCAACTTTATCATGTTTGTCATGATTAACCACAACTTTACTAGTCATGTTAGCTTTATACATTTCTTTATCTATACCAAAAGGAAAAATGACAGCTAAAATGAACCAAACTAGAATTATCAGGATTACACATATTGAAGATAATTTGCAACATCTTCTACGAATTGAGCATCTTGAGTTATTATTAGTAGAAGGCATCTTCAAAAATTAATCAAAAATAAAAATGAATTAAAAATTACTAAAATATACACCCCTCTTATTTAATTGTTTTTTTTTGTCTAACAGTTTTTCTTCGACCTAATGTCATACAACAATGTGTTTTCCAGCTAACACACTTTCTTCGACCTTATGTCACCTAACACAATTTCTTCAACCTTGTGTCATAATAAAATCAATCATTATCACTTGCATCATCAAAATGTTCTTGACTATTATTTACTTCTACTTCTACAACTGGTGGAATGATGATATAAATCCACTCAGGAGACTTATATTTTTGATTTGGCTTTACTACTCTTTTTGCTCTTCTGTTTATCACTTCAATTTTCTTTTCTGCTTGTTTTACCTTGTTTGAGTTTCCTCCCTTTTGACTAGAGATCTCATTAACCTGATCCTTTGTTTTATTCTCTAATTTAAATGTTAGACCTTCATTTCCACTTGGCCGATTATCTCCTTTTCTTGATAATTTCTTTTTCGGTTCAGCTAGATTATACTCCACTCTCCAAGCTCTTTTTCTTGAACTTTTCACTTTTGATTCATCTCCACTCTCATCTGTTTCACTTTCTGTGTTATCGTCTGATTCATCGATAATCAGTTTTTCTGTATCAGATTCTTCTTTAGATCCAGGCACTTCTTTACTCTGCAGCTTCACTCTGTTAGGAACAGTATCCTTATAGCTGGTACTTGGAATTTTGTCTTCTTCTTCTTCTTCAATTACTTCCAAATTTCCAGTTTCACAATTTTCGTTCCTTCTTCCAGAGCTTCCAATCTGCTTTTCAATACTCTCCTGATCTTGATCTTGAATCACCACTTGTTCAGTTTCTTTTTCTGCTACTTGATCTAGCAGATCTTCTTCATTTTCAGAATCTTGTATCACAATCTTTTCATTTCCTTCATTCAATGCCTCATTCGCATTTGAATTTTCCAGATGTCGACCTTCTTGTCAATCTTCAGGATCTGAATGTCTTTCAGGCTCGTCTTCAGAATCTGAATGAGCTGTTGTATCACCTTCGTCTGGATTTTGAGGTGCTGGCACTCGTATGGTATGTCGAGCATGAACCCATTTCTTCAGAGCTCTACACTTTACTGCATTTGTTGTGACTAATATCACCTGTCTTGCTTTCTGCCACCTTGGTACTAGGCAGTTTCTTCTTCGGTGTACTTTTGTTCTCACCCAGTCTCCTGGTAATAGATTATGAGCTTGTTCTTTTTCTTTTGTAATCACTTCAGTTCCCACCTGATGGAACACAGAAGTTACCACATCAGATAGATTTTTGCAGTAATCCATAATGACACTATCATTAATGCTCAATAGTTTTTCGACTGGAACAAATGCTTGCCTCATTACTCTGCCCATAAGGATTTCATGGGGACTCAAACCTGTTTTTCTATCTAGAATGCTTCTCAAAGACATCAGAAAAAGTGGAAGTGCATCTGTCCACTTCATGCCTGTCGCTAAACACATCTTTGCTATTCTGTTTTTTATTGTACCATTCACTTGCTCAACAGCACCTGATGCTTCTGGTCTGTAAGCACGGTGTAGCTTTTGTTTTATATCCAGTGCTTCACAAATCAATGTTAGCAATCTGCTTTCAAAATGTGTGCCACGATCAGTCTCGACCGTCACTGGAAATCTATACCTTGGTATGATTTCTCTTAAAAGCAATTTTGACACAGTAACTGAATCATTGTGACGTGTTGGGAACGCTTCCACCTATCTCGAAAACAGACAGATTATCACCAAGACATATCTGAGCTTATTATGAGGTGGCATGTCAATGAAGTCAAGCTGTAATCTGGTAAATGGACCACCCTCCCGTCCTATGGATCCCATGCTCACAACTGTTTTTCTGTTTGGATTGATCTGCTGGCAAACCAAACATCTCTGACAAAGTGATTCTGCAATAATTCTGAATTTTGGATTGTACCATGTTTGTCTAAATAATCTAATCATTGAATCTCTACCTATGTGTCCTGGACCATGGTACATGCGAGCCATGTCAGAAATCATGCTGTCTGGCATTATTGGTCTCTCATCTTTGTAAACCCAAATCTCATCTTCTTCTCTCTGTCTGCATCCTGCTTTTAACCAAGTGTCTTTTTCCTCATCATCTGCCTCATCTTGCAAATCTTTTACTCCTTGCCAAGTTTCAACTACAGATGTTAGCATAAGTGAGTTCAAAACATGTTCATTGTCTTTTTCCCGATTAATGGACATATTATTCCTTGCACAGAAGTTTGCTATTGTGTCTACAAATGAGTTTCCTTTTGTAATGTATTCTTCGCCTTTTTGATGTGCTGTGCACTTTACAACTGCTTTTTTTTCTGGCAATTGAATTCCATTGATTAATCTCTTAATCAATTTAGCATTTCTGATTGGTGATCCCGCAGAAGTTAAATAACCTCTTTGAGACCAGAGCTGACCATAGTCATGGACTACGCAGTATCCATACTGACTATCAGTCACTATAGTAACTTTGAGCTCTTTTGCCATTTCACATGCACAAATCAAAGCAATCAATTCTGCTACTTGAGCTGAACGAATTCCTTTGAGACAAGAGGCTTCAATTACATCTGCAACCGTGCATACAGAATATGCTGCGCTCAGAACACCTTCATCTGTTCTTAAGCATGAACCATAAACAAATAAAACATAGTCTTATTCTTCCAATGGGACATCTTTTATACCTTGCCTAGGTTTTGTGCAATATTCTAATACATCCAGGCATTCATGATCAACCTCATTCCTGACTTCTGTTTCAGTACCATCAGGTAATATAACGTGGAAGGGTTTAAATTCACACATCTTGCAAAAGAAACATTATCTGATCCAAGGATGGTCTTTTCATATTTTGTTGACCTGTTATTTGTCAAATGATGTGTTTTACTTCTAGTGAGAAGAATTTCTACTGAGTGTGGTACATATACTTTTACAGGAAATCCCATTATTATTCCTTCACTTTGTTCCAAACTTACACTTGTTGCAGCTACTGCTTTTCAGCAACCTGGTAATGCTTTTGCAACAGGCTCAAGAACAGCTGAGAAATATGCTATTGGCTTTCTCTTTCCACTGATCTAACAGTAGAAAGGGTAGCACCTGTATCCACTAGGAAAGTAATTTCTACATCATTCACTTTACCATTAACAAATGGACCAGATTGATCTACCTCAAGAGTGGCTCCAAGCACACACTCTTCCTCCTCTCTCAGGCACCGTCAGAAGTAATCCTCAGAATCACTCCTTCCATCTTCTTTCAACCAAAATTGTTGAGAAACATTTGGCACATTCACTCTTGGCGGTCTGTTTACTGTTCACCTCCGCTGAATCCTGTTTCTGAATTGTATCTCTGCACATTTACACAGTTTGGAAGTGGTGGCTGTGGAATCTGACTTTGCTGAATCACTACCTGTCGCTGTAGCTGTTGCTGCTGATTTATCTCATTCTGCATCTGTGGATTTAATGATGCATTTTTTAACAAATTTCTGGGCGGATTCTTGCATTCGCGCTTCCAGTGTCCAATTTCGCCATAATTAAAACATGGGAGTTTCTGTTTAAGCTCTTCAATACTACCCATCAATTTCGGCTTATTATAATGACCTTTAAATTTCCCTTCATTCTGAACATCATTTTTATTTCCTAAAGTTTCTATTTGTTGTTCAGCCACTTTTACCTGTGCCCACATAGCCTTTTCTTTCAGCTTCTTTTGTTTAGCATCCAATTTATCATTACAGTATTTTGCCTTTCTCAAAATGTCATCTACTGAGAGTGATTGCCAACCAACAATTCCAGATCTAATCATTTCACCAATTTCAGGTCTCAAGCCATATACAAATCTGTATATAAAATGGCTCATATCCTTTTCACTCAAATTTTCATAACCACTGTATTGTTTAAATACCAGCAGTAACCTTTCATGGAATGAATGTACTGATTCTTTTGGCTCTTGAGTTGTTCTATCTATTTTGACCCAAACTACTTCTTTTGGGGGAATCTTGTTTTTCAACCACACAATTACTTTATCGTACACTTTCATTACTTCTGAAGAAGGAGCACCTGTTACTTTATCTCGAGAAGGTTCTTCCCTAGGCCAATCTATGGAAAATTTACATTCTGTCCATAAATCTGATGGGACAACTATGTCAAAGAATCCATCGAGATCAACACACAGAACTTTTGAAACTTTCACAAATCTGTCTACCTGTCGATACCATTCTACAGGTTTTTCTCTCAATCGAGGAAAATCATTTGTAAACAGTAAAATATCCTGTCTTGTCCAAGGGACATGCACATACCCTCCTCACGGTATTTCTCTCATTGGAAACTCATTTACAACTGGTTCCTTTTCCTTTTCTCTGGCAGTAAAAGCTAAACTTATTCTGTCTTCCTCTCTTTTCTTTGCCCATTTTATTCTCCATTTGCTTATTTCACCCCATTTTCTCAGAACAACAATTAACTCTTTTATATGAATTATTCTTCCTGTGGTATTCAAATTTTCAATGTCTTTTTCAGAGAAATCCACTCTGTAAGTTTTCTGCAATTTCTTCTGCTTACTCAAATTCACTTCTAATTCAGCAGCTATTTCCTCTAATTGATCATATTTGTTTTTGGTTTTCCATGTTATGCTTTTACAAATAAATTACAATTCATCATCCTGATACGCTTTTAAACTGTCAGCTCCAATTGTTCCAAATATTAGTTCTTCTATATCTGCTTTCAATTTTGCAACATCAAGTATTTTAGATTTAGTGCTTTGTGTTCAATCTACTTTATTCAAGCTCTTTTCTGCAGTTCCAGAATCAGATTCTGCACCAGATGGAGTTTTACATGACAAACTTTTATTAAAAGTTAAATCAGGCATCATTGATTTTTCTCGATGAATTTCAGATAAATCCTAATAAAATTTTTCAGCCACTTTCTGTATTTCTGCATTTAATGGAACAATTAAAGCTGAATGTCTAACTTCTCTTTGATCACAAACTGGAAGAACAGGTCCAATCGTTACAGGTACCGTTACTGCTTCCATGCTTTTAGTTAACTGCTGTATTAATTCATCTTTTGAACGAAAATATTCTGAGGTATTTGGTAACTCCTCACACCTTTCTGTTCTCATTCCAATTCTTGGGGTTTCATTTCTCTGAACTGGAGTTTCAGCATAATTTCTATTTTCACCTGATATACTAGAATTACATCTTGTTTCTATTCTTTCAGGTGTAACTCTATTATTCGAATTTGATTTAGGAGATGTCTCATCAATAATTTCTCTTGGAGGGGCACTTGGGGAAGAACTCGTGGAGTTCTTGGGGAAGACCATGAACAAACTGGTTGATAAGGTGGCGGTTTCGGTTTTGTAATATAAATCTCTTCTAAAACCGCATCTTCTAATTCGTTTTCTTCACTATTTTTCTTTTTCTTTTGGCCATTCTTTTGACCAGTCACCTCATTAATCATTCTCGCTGGGTGTAAGCCCTCACATGTGTTTTCTCGTCTCCATCGACGCATTCTATCCTCATGTGTTTCTCTAAAACCTCTTGCTATTCCTCTATTCTCTTGTTCTATTTCAAACATTTCATCCTCCCATTCAGCTAAAGCCTCAAATTGAGTAGGTCTAAGCTTTGGTACAAGGTTTGTCATCGTTTCTCTCAGATTTTTCAAAACCCCTATGTTAAAAGATCCATCTTCTGGCCATGCTAATGCACCATCATTCTCGGTATACTTCATCTAATTCTCAATCCAAACACAAGTATGATAACCATATTCACCTAACATATAAGCTGCAGGTGTTTTGTACTTATGAAGTAATCTTCCACCTCGCGTTTCAATTTTCTTGTCAGGTTGAATTTTATTTTTCAATGTCTGAAACCATGAAAGTTTCTTTTTCTCCTTCATGTAATAATAATCCATGTTTTAAAGCAATATCCCTTACTTCGGAAAAGATCGTAACAACTTCCTTATTTGTTCCGCGTTTTCAACCAGTCCGTGCGCGAAGCTCACCAACAAGCCAATCAGGTTAAGTCACGTCCCTATTCTGCTCAGCCAATAGAATTGCTGTATTTCAGGTTGAGCCAATCTGCTGTAAGCTCGTGTTTGTCACATGAACCAATCAGTGCGCGGCTACTGTGACGTATGTTAGCCAATCACAGCGCGACACTTGTGACGTATATTGCCGCTGCAGCTTCTCTGTCTCTCGCTCTGCTCCTCGAACTAACACCTCCTTTACAAAATATTTTCACAGCGCCATATTTACACATTTTTCAATTGAATTCAGTTAGTAACTCCACAAAAACAAACCATTTGTCTGTTTCGCTAAAATAAAGAGATAGCTTTCCCAGTCATTCCCAGTCATTCTTTTGCGTGAAATAGACGACGCTATTTTCACAGAATATTTAAATTCGTCGATAAAGTATAGCTACTTTACTCTTCTAGCATGTAATAACGTACTCGTTTCCCTCTGAATGCACATATAGAAACAATTCAGAGTTTCACTTGATCGAACATTACAAATTCATTTACGCACATCCAAACAGATAAAATCCCTAATCATGCATACATGAATCTTTAGTAGGACTCTAACCCACCAATAGAAATCCCCACTCGCCAGTAAGATAGACGACGCTTCCTTACCCTTCACTCAAGTTTAGATAAATTCTACTACTCTTTTCACAGTGAGTTTTAGAACAGGACATAGGTCCCTATACTCGAAAGCTACGATTTCATAGACAATCCTCACTATACATTCTACCTTACACACCTAAAATCCCTAAACTTGTGCTGTACAACCACAACACTAGTGATATACAGCGATACCACTATTTGAAACAGAACAAATGCACTGTGTAACTTCACCTGCCACACTACTCTTGCCGGCAAACCAGGAATTTTCACACTGCTGGAAAAAACCTTTCCACTACATATAACAACTGAACAAACTTTTAACATGTTTTAGTCATCAATCCTATGTAATTACCTTGTAACATGTCAGTTACCATAGTAACCGGACTCTGCTACCAAGTTATTGATCCAGCGCTCCTAATGAAAAACTGTCTCACAAACGCTATCTATCACCTCAGTACTTACCATTAAACATATATCTCATATAAAGGCCCATAAACCAACGAGACAATTTCTGAGCAACTGAATCATGTGACCTAATTAATCAAACTATTCACAAATTATTTACATAATTATATACAACTGCAGTTTATTTAATCTCACCATGGTTTTAAACATATGACATTTTAATTAAGTCACTAAGGCAAATGGATCAACTGATGGTAACTAGACCATAAATAAACAAGACCAGCTTGTCGTTTCAAATCTAATTTTTATGAGCTTTATTATTCAAGAATGAGCATTTTATTAAGAATCATTATTTTATTAGCAAATAAGAAAGCAGCATTTAATAAGGAAATGACATATTAGACTGACATTTTCAAAGCAAATCAGAAAATATGAATAAAAAGCAAAATAATAGTTTCCATTCCCTAATTCTATTTCCCTGTCTAAAACTCGCTCCGCCTAGAAAGGAAAAAGCATTTTAAAGTCTGCTGTCCTTACGTGCACCAAAGAGTCCAACAGCACGTCACGTCATTCAGGAATCGGAAAGCGAGAAGCGCCCTCCTGCTCATAACGTCAGGTTTTATACCTTTCCTTCTAACTAAACTTTCTACAAATTATATATTTTCTTAGAAATCCAAGCCTCTCATTGGCTGCGCCGTGTCAGTCCACGATAAAGGGTGTTAGGTCACTACCGTTTCTTGACCAAGTCCAGGCTTTTCTTAAGCCCTATTGTCTCTCATTTCCATGACATTCGGCTTCCTCAAGAGGATACTTTCTACTCGAGTTTCAATCTAACTTTCTAACCTTGGCAGACAAACCAGATTTCTGTCCTTGGGCCTTTCCTCCGAGTGCACGTTCAGCACAACAAAAGAACTGCTTTTCAAACATTGATGGCAGCATGGTAAAAGTCTTCACAACTGCGCATGTACAAGGCTCCACTCTGGACAAGCTTTTCGTATCTGCCACTCCGTCAGCCATTTTTAAAATGATCTTTAGGCCTCATTCTCGGAAACTATTATTAAACAAACACAAGACATCAATTAATAAAGGAATTGAAACCCATTCTGTTACCCGCCCCCAATACTAATGAAACCCGTTAATTATGTTACCTAGCAAAGCACACAAAAGCAGCATTATATTTACCATTCTTCTTTCTTCTTTTGAACTGGACGAATCTCTGCGAGCATTTTATCACAGAAAAGACATAACATAAGCACACATAATAAGCACATACCATTAGTTAAACAGCCGCATTTAATACTGACAAAGACAATAGACATGGTTAGTTTATTATTTCTCTCTGCGATTGCAACATAAAGCACATTAGTTAACCCCGTGTGTTCTGATGAATAACTCCTTATACTAAGTTGATTAGTAATTTCACCACATGCTTATTAATTTGATTACTTTTATTATGAGAGATTAACTTTGCAAGTTTGAACAAAATCTTGTTCATCACCTTGCTCCATCAAGTTCAATCACAAAATTGGCGGATGTTAGAGCCTTCTTGGCCCTCCGGTACTCCCAAACTTCTCAGGTATGCCTGGCCCGGTTTTCCAAGTCAGTTAGTTTGAACAGGGTGTTGTCTCTAATAGATTGTATAGTTTCCACCTTAGATTTCTGTGAGGCTAGATCGTCTTCAAGTTGAGAGATCCTTGTTTCGGCTTCAGTTATTCTTGAGGCAAAATCAGAACATGTTTTGGCAATCCTGTGGATGGAGTTTTGTAGTTTCCTACATGCCCCTTGTGTACGGGAACTTTCAGCCCTTCACTCCTCCCTATGTGCGATCATCACCTGGTAAATAGTAGCTAACGTGATTTCTTCAGGACAAGTAATAGCTGTGACAGTGCTGCCGGGCACCGCTCTATCCCGTTGTGTTGTTTTTATCTCCTAAGCCTGGAGAGTAAGAATAATCCAAAGACATAGCTCCTGAGGTGATGAGGTACTGGGTTTTTAAGAACCGGCACAGAACCGGTAACCCAGCGGTGTCAGGGAATCAACACCCAGAGACCTCGGGTTCTCCTGAGTCAGACCTACAGAAACTCAGAGTCTTCTAGGTGAAGTCAAAGATTAGTTTATTGGCTGCAACCAAGGTAATAGGGTCCTAGAAGTACAATACGGGTATATTCTCAGGAGACTGCACACTTTCACGAAGTCAGGCTTCTCTCTTTATACATGATATTCGGCCTTGGGCAAACATTCTTCGAATTCGTGGTATTTCATTTATAGTTACTGGTTACAAAAGAAAAGCAGAGTCATGATGACATGTACATATTTCACGTTGTGCTGCCCATAACAAATCATCCGGCAAGGCCCAACATTTCATCAGATATCGCTGGACCCCCAATAAAAACGGTCACCTCCCCATCATAAAGCAAGTGAAGAAAAGGAGTGGAGAAAAGATGTGAGCGAGATATGGCAGGTGTGCGCGCTGAAATGGTTTTATGGCTGGTTGAGCCTAGATGCTATCTTGCTCGGCCACTGGGAGGGAACTGACCTAACGAGTTCGGCCTGGGGCAATGGTTCTAACTTGTACTGAGGTCAGGGAGAAGTCGATTAAGGAGTATGTGTCCTTGTGGAATCAAATTCAACTGGATTAAGGCCTATGTAAAGGGCAACATATAAATGGGAGTGGGGTTCAGAATGTAAATGACGATTTCGAGGTGAAATCGTCACTCGAATACGCTGAAAATACATGTACATGATGTACTCGTCATTCTCGGTCTTTTGATACCAAATTCGTCCTATTTCGACGAAGTTTTTATTCTTGAGTCCAGTACTATTATATGAATCCAGATTTTCAGAACCACAAACACTCCTTTTGCCCTTACATAGGCAATTAATCTATCCTCATGTTAGTCTGAGTCCAGATCTATATTCCTAAAGTCATTGAGATGTTGCTGTAACATCATTCTAGTACTGAGTTCATCTCTTGACACAGGCATCCTCACACATGATGTAGCACAGAGGCCACATATTGCAGGAGCACACTGTATGCATAGACAGAACAGGAAAAGAATGGCTAAGACCATCCCAATGACCATCAGAATTTTCCATCCCCAGGCAGATATCAGTTCCCAGAACCATCCCATTAATGACCAATCTCCTTTATCCACATGAATAGATTCGGAAATCTTATGCAGTTTGGAGATGGCCCTGTACACTGTTGGAGCATTATCTGGGATGAAAATGCAACAACTAGACTGGATCAATTTGCATACTCCACCTCGGTCCGCAAGTATTACATCCAAAGTGACCCGGTTCTGAAGGGTCATAAGTCGATCCGACTGGAGCTCAGCAGTCAGGTTACTAAGGGCACCAGCAGTTTCAGTCACGGTGGATTCAACTACCCTTGTCAATTGCCTTATGTTCCTGCTGTTAGCCATGGCTCCCCAGAACGGCAGAAAACCCATTGCAAAGTCACCAAATTCTTGACCTGCAGTGTCTTCTTTACTCAAAACACCTCTAACTACCCTTGTCCGATGGTAATCCGCCGCTGCTGTGTAGGTGGGAGGTAACAGGAATGAAACAAAACATGAGCCCGAGAAGTCAGGGGGCAACCATGTATAGGCTCTATCATGGCAGATGAAATAAGTACCCTTAGCGGCTAAAAACGCAGGGGAAGTCTGAGATCCAAAAACATACGTTTCTGTACAGACACTCTTCCCTAGCTGAGCTCTGGGATTCTTGCCAATACCTTGCAGACACAGGTGACCTTGATGAGGTACGATCCAGATAGGAGACGATCTTTTGGCTTGCTGTTTCTCACTTAATGTAGTGCCATATCCGGTCACGTTCCAACCTACATATGCAAGTATCTCATCATCCGGGGTATCTTCGTAAGAGGTTACTTCCTTGATCATGTCAACTATACCTTTGACTAGGGCGCTAGTCTTGAGGTTGTCTTTTACAGAACGTAGGGGTTGGATTTCTCGTGCATATATGAACATTGTCCTATATGCCCAGACTGAACCATTGTGACTAAATGGCAGGACCAAATAGGGGATACCTTTATCCGTGGTGTGGGGCATGAGACCACACACCCAACAGTTAGTTGTGTTCATTACAAGTTGGTGTTGGTGTAATAACTGAACGAAGGAGTTATTAATGAACTCTAATCTCCTATTTGATTCGTGGTCAGGCAGGGGGTGGAAAGAATGAGAGGAAACAGTAGGAGGAGGTATGGGTGATGTAGTGGGCGCAAATGTCACATGAAAAGAGAATAAAACATAGCTTATCAAAAAGACCATTACGCTGAATAGCATAAAAATACACACTATTATAAAACTTTTCTTCGTCATCGTGTTAAAAAGTCTCTGCTTAAAGTTCATTTGTTTGGCAGGCCTCTCCACATCAGGAAACTCCATCCTCTCTAAGGTGCTGCCCGCGGTGGTAGGTTGCCTCTGCTAAAGGATGCTTCCGTCAGTCTAGGGCAACTCCCTTGGACCAACCAGAACCAACGACCTAACGTCGTCAGCTGCACCCAAAAGTCTTTAATCAACCGCGACCCTAGCAGCGGAACCCGGATGGCGGTTCGAAAAAACAAAAATAAGCAAGTTACCTAGATGGGAGATCTGCACTTTAAAAAAAATAGGATTTGGGGAAAAGACACATTTTATTAGTCCATGGGGTTTTCTCTCGAATCACAAAAGGAATCACTTTTAATTAGTCTGTTTTTCTTGGTCGCAAATTGTAGCGTCTTTTCCCGGGTACTGTCTGGTCCAGAAATAGCAGTTCAGGTTCCACAGAGTTCAGTTGTTCTGGTGGTGGCACAGTTTCTCGAAAAATGTTCTCGCTTTCACAGTCAGGGTTAGTTTCTTTTACACGTTCATCAGTTGTGCGCTCTGAGTCAGTGCCTCCTTTCTGGACCCATTGGTCATGTGGCAGAGGGAAGGGTATCTTCTTACAATGGATCCCGTTGACCCAATTGGCCTTCCCCTCCACCCTAACAGCCGACCTTGTAGACAGGAGGACGAGGTGAGGTCCGGTCCATCTGGGCTGGTCGTTTCTTGTTCTTTGAAAGTTGCGGACGAGGACCCATGAACCGGGGTCAATGGAGTGACCCGGAGTCTCAGAGACCGGAGGCAAGGTGTTGTGGACCTGTTGATATAAAACACGCAATTTAGCCGTCAATTCATACAAGTAATCAAGCAAAATAGGGTGTCGCAGCTCACTGAATTTCGTGGGCCTAGGCACTCCCCATATGTTGGCTGGCCGACCAAAGATGATTTCATAGGGGCTGAGTTTCACTCGCGAATGCACAGTCATTCTGGTGGATAGGAGTGCTAAGGGTAGAGCGTCAGGCCATTTAAGACCTGTGCTCGCTTGGATTTTGGCCAATTTAAGTTTAAGCGTGCCATTGTAACATTCCACTAATCCAGCTGATTGGGGGTGATTTGCAGCGTGGAACTTCTGTCTAATGCCTAGCCCTTCACACACTCTTTTCATCACACGACCCACAAATTCACTTCCGTTGTCAGACCAGACCATTCTCGGCATTCCAAACCTGGGGAAGAACTCTTTTACAAGGGCTTTCGCTATGGACAAGGCAGTATTGTCTTTTAGGGGATAGGCTTCTACCCATCTTGAGAAGGCACAAACAACCACGAGCACGTATTTTAAGTTGTTGCACCTCTCCATGTGTATGAAATCTAGCTGCAAAACCTCGAACGGATACGTAGGAGGTGCAAAATGACCAGCTGGAGTTGGGGTTCCCCTACCAGGATTGTGTTTCAGACATACCATGCAATTCTTGACAACATTCTCTGCACACTTGGGAATCCCCGAATTCTTCCACACTGGGGCCAACAACTCGCAAATCCCTTTCACGCTGATATGGGCCATTCCATGAGCCATTGTAACCACTGCAAGCACATATGCATCGGGTAACAACCATCTCTGATGCTCTGTCAATTCAATCCAACAACCATTTGCATCCATTCTTCCTGTACTCTCTCTCCACGTGCTCAACTCTTTCTCCGTGGCCTCAGCTTGGATGGACTTCACGCTTTCTATCGTGTCCTCACATATTCCAACCTCACCAGTCCATTTTTCAGGGCTCGCAACATACATTCGGCTCATCACATTCTTTTCAGTTTCCTTAGCGGTTTCATCAGCAAATGCATTTCCACGACCAACATCATCAGTCACTTTCTTGTGAGCACTACATTTCACGATCGCTATTTGCAGGGGCAAGGTCAGTGATTCAAGAAGCTCATTCACCAACTGACCATGCTGAATCTTAGTTCCATGCGAAGTCAGGAACCCACGTTCTCTCCACAATCGTCCAAAACTGTGAGCCACACCAAAAGCATACTGACTGTCAGTGTAGACAGTCACTCTCATTCCTCTAGACAACACACATGCTCTCGTAAGTGCTACGAGTTCTGCGGCTTGAGCTGAACCATGTGGTATTCGCGCAGTTTCAACGACTGTGTGCAACGTTGTGACAGCATATGCTGTAGTCACGTTCCCATTTGGGAGCTTAAAGCATGAACCATCTACCCACAATGTACCATCACATTCAGCAAGAGGAGTGTCGAACAAATCAACTCTCCCTTTCGTCTCTTCCTCTGTTCTAAGAAAACAATCGTGCTGTTCTGAAGCATCTGATTCTTCTGCAATTGGTAACAATGTGGCTAGGTTCAAGGTACTACACCTTTTTATGTGCACATGGCTCGCTAGTAGCGTCAATTCGTAACTGGACAGTCGAGCACTAGTTAAGTGCTGTGTCTTGGTCCTATTTAACAATGTGTCTACTGCATGCGGGACCATCACGATTAGTGTATTATTCATTACTAGACCAGCAGACTGTCGAATGGAAACAGCTGCTGCTGCTGTGGCCCTTAAACAACTTGGCAATGCTCGTGCTACCGGATCCAAAGTTGACGAAAAATAGGCGCATGGCCGCTGTCTATCTCCGAATAACTGAGTCAGCACAGACAATGCACAGCCTTCCTTCTCGTGGACATACAATGTGAAAGGCTTACTGTAGTTGGGGGTACCTAACACAGGGGCCGAACATAATGCTGTGCGTAATTCGAGAAAACTTTTCTGACACTCTTCAGACCAAGGAATGGGATTGGGTGTATTTTTACACGTTAATGCCACCAAGGGTTTGGCCAATAACGAAAAATTTGGAATTCACTGTCTACAGTACGATGTAATGCCCAAGAAAGCACGTACTTCTCTCTGTGTTCTTGGCACACTCAATTTCGCTATTGCCTGAATTCTTTCTGGGGTCAGTTTCCTTCCCTCCTTCGATAAGAGATGACCTAAGTAGGTCACTTCTTGTCGGCAATATTGAAGCTTGGAAAGTGACACCTTGTGATGCAGATTACATAGATGACGCAATAATGACAACGTGGCCGTTTTATAAATTTTCTCAGTATCCGCAGCGATGAGCAAATCGTCCACGTACTGTACGAGAGTGGCACCTTTTGGCAAAACCATTGTGTCAAGCTGGGCTTTCAGAGCTTGACTGTATATTGAGGGGCTTTCGCAGTAGCCTTGAGGAGCGCGTTTAAAGCGGAAGCTTCGACCTCCTAAACTAAAGGAAAAAATATCCCTGCTCTCCTCAGCAATCGGGATACTGAAGAAAGCATTCTTCAGGTCAATCACCGAAAACCATGAAGCAGAAGCTGGAATCATAGTTAATAATGTGGTAATGTCGGGGACAACTGGGAATTGTGGCACAACAATTTTATTCACCTCTCTAAGGTCAATCACGAATCTGTACACAGGTGGCTGAGAAGGGTCAGTTCGTTTTAAAACAGGCAGAACAGGACTATTGCAAACATTGCCTCTTGTTTCTTCAATCACATCCTTTTCAATCAATTCGTAAACGATCGCTAGCAAAGCTTTTTCACCCTCATTAGATATTCTGTATTGGGGAATTCGTGGCATTTTGACATTCGACTTCAATGTTACAACATATGGTGGAATTTCTAAAAGACCTACATCATTAGGACCAGTAGCCCAAAGAATATCTGGGAGAATCGACAATTCTGCTGGAAGTGCATCTCTCGACAAATAAATGGGAGAAACCACTTTCTTACCTAAAGTAAGTTGTATTCCTGAAGGAGAACAATACAAAGTCGCATACAATCTCTTTAACAAATCCAATCCTAGCAGATTCTCACCACAACCTGTCGTCAGAAGAAGGGGTGCTTCGAATTCACAAGGACCAACAGAAAGAGATAAAGGGTCAGAAATCGGATTTCTAACTGGGGCGCCAGAAAAACCTACAGAAACGTTCATTTCGCCAGACAAAGGTGCGCCAGGGAGTTTGGAGTGCATAATAGAACTCTTTGTAGCACCAGTATCCAACAGAAAAGGTTCTGACACACCTGATGTAATCACCTCAACGTAAGGTCCACTCTGATCTACTGGAACTGAAACAACTCCCTCTCTTTGTCTATGGCTGTCCTAGCAATCCTCATTCTCCCACTGCTCATTTTCTGTGTAATACTCATCAACATAGTATTGAGCTGTCCTGTCAGATACGTTATTTTGCTGATCAAACCTGTTCATAGAGTTTTGTGGTGGAAGGGGACGTGTGTCCTGTGGGGCGTTTCCACGCCCTCTACCTCTAGGCGCTTGCTGACTGCCACGACCTCTTACACCAGAAATTCCATTCGTACGTTGTGGCAGGGCAGGACAATTATATTTGTAGTGACCCTCTTGTTTGCAATATAAACACTGGTTGGGGCCTACACGGGGTTGAGCATACTCGAATCTTTGCGAGTTTCTCTGATACTGTTGAGGCTGCTGAAAAGTATTCTGATAGTGATTCTGACCATTATTATTTTGATTACCACCACCACGTGGCGGATAGGCTTGCTGTAGCAAAACCTTCGTTTTGAGTTCTCTAGTTTTCTTTTCAACTTTATCTTTCTCATCTTTGTCTCTATTCTCGTAATATTGTGCAGTAGCTAATATCTGCGCTGAAGATGAGACTGCCCAAGAACTTTCTGAATCTTTTAATTTCCTACACAATTCTGGAAGCAGATTGTGCACGAATTTATCGACAAACAATCTCTGACCACCTTCCGTGGTCATATCTTGACCGCTATGGTCAATGAATGTTTCTTCAAATCTGGTGAAGAAATCTGAAACAGTTTCTTCTTTCTTTTGCTTGCATGCAGACAACTTATCCCAATTTACGCGTATTGCAGGCATTATCGTTTTCATGTAATCTACTATTCTACCAGGTAGTTCAGCTATCAAAGGTTCGGGTTTGGCACCACCAACTTGGCAGGCATCTGCAGCAGTAATATTAGCCCACGTGTCACCTAGTTCCTGGTCATGATCTACATGACGAATTTTACCCCATAAAGGCTGTGGAACAACATTCCCAAATAACATGTCGATATCGGCTAAATTCATTATACATGACCCAGAAGTTTGTGACAATTCTTTATAGTACCCTGCAGGATTTTTACGTGGATCTGGTAATGTTTGTTTAAGTGCTAAAACTTCAGCTCGCTTCCATGGGACATGTATCCATACTCGTTGGAAATGTGGCAAAACAGGTGGGACAGCAGTCGCGTCACCCTCTCTCCACTGTGGGGGAACTTCTCTCATAGGGTATTGTCGTGCCTTTTTCCTAATAGATGCACTAGATTCCGATGGTGACCCAGAACTGTTTCCCTTACTTCGATATGATAATAACATCTCAACTGCCTTTTCCACATCTGGACCTACAATCATACCCTCTCAAATTTAAACCGTACACGACACATTTCTTGTGGGATGCATTCTTGATCATTGTCTTCCAAATCCTCGCCAAGAAAGACACACATCTGTTCGAAAACATATCTCTGTGTCGCTGCTTCCCATTGATGGAAGACTTCCATGACAGACTGTACATCATATTTTGCAGTGTCCATGACCCATTTCCGAGCTAAACTATTCAGGGAATCTCTCTCTTGATTATCAGGCAGTTGACTTCGCAACTGTCTTCTTCCTATGTTAGGGGTCGTAGCAGGCGACCCGAAAAGAGGTAAAAGAAGATTAGTAACAGTGCTGGCCATTTTCTGCCGAACGGAAGGTGAAACTGAAGGACAAACAGATGGAAAATGGGGGTGAGATAAGGCGGGGTTAGAGATGGCAGAAGAGGTATCAGGGAAAATAGATGTGGTACTAGGCAGAATCGTAGAGGGAGCATTAGGAGATGTAAAAAGTACAGTAGGCAAAATCGTAGAAAACACAGGTGAAACAGAAGTGGTCGGTGGGCCTGGAGGAGGCTGCACCGAAGAAGTAGGAGCTGAAGAACAGCTGGTGGGTGCTGTGGAAGAGCAGGAGGCGCAGCTTGTGCAACTAAAGGTTGCGGGGGTGCTGTGGCATTCTGCGCATAGGGGGGTGGTGAAGTTAATAATTGCGACATTAATGGGTCTTTTTCACGCTCTTTTGCTGCCTCTTGCTGAAGAGACGGCAGAACTGGATAACACTTATGTATTGCCATTTTATGTTGCCTGTGCAACTGCTCATTTATCTGCTCCTCCTCATTATCTTTAAACTGCACGGCAGCTTGCATTACCGAAAGTCCCCCTTCTCTCTTATTTTTCTTAGCTAATTTAATTTCTTTTTGTTTGGCTTCTTTGCGCCATAAGCGGAAAGAGTCAAACATCGCCGGCCGGGCTTTCTTTTTAAAGAGTTTCACTTCAAGGTTGTCTAAGATTTCAGAATCAAAGCTACCATATTGGGGCCATTTTAAAACACCATCTCTCCTAGTGTATTTAATCCATACCTCGTTGTAAACGATGGGGCCTACCCCATGTTTAACATATAGCTCGTAAGTCGGAGTTCCAACTGGAGGAACCGGACATGAGTCCTCCAATCGGGAGTCCCTATTATTACCAAGACAAAACAAATTCCCAAGTCTAAGACTAGGCATCCTCGCTCTCTAGTCTAGTTCCAAAACTTCAAAGGATTATCGATTACGATATTTCTAGTGAATACACGAGTCCTTCGGTTATGGTGCTTGCAAGTACCAATACAAAACCTTTTGTATCCCAAAGATACCACAAAGTAAGTCCAACTAAGGACTGGGAGACGCTCCACTTATACTTAACTGAAAATATCGATGGCGTCACCAGAAGACTCGTCTCAGTGTTTCGCTCTACCGAAAACTTCAAGGGTCCAACATCAGGGCGATAGCCAGGGCAGCAGTCCTTGTAGCCGTCGGGAAGCGGGGAACCTCGCAGAAAAGACCTTCGGACCACGTCGACATGCAGGGGTCGATGAGGTGGTGGGCCCTCCTCCGGAATTTCCACACGAAGCTCCTCACGATCTTCAGGCTGACTGGTACCACTGGAATCGCCCCACGTTGGGCGCCAACTGAGGTACTGGGTTTTTAAGAACCGGCACAGAACCGGTAACCCAGCGGTGTCAGGGAATCAACACCCAGAGACCTCGGGTTCTCCTGAGTCAGACCTACAGAAACTCAGAGTCTTCTAGGTGAAGTCAAAGATTAGTTTATTGGCTGCAACCAAGGTAACAGGGTCCTAGAAGTACAATACGGGTATATTCTCAGGAGACTGCACACTTTCACGAAGTCAGGCTTCTCTCTTTATACATGATATTCGGCCTTGGGCAAACATTCTTCGAATTCGTGGTATTTCATTTATAGTTACTGGTTACAAATGAAAAGCAGAGTCATGATGACATGTACATATTTCACGTCGTGCTGCCCATAACAAATCATCCGGCAAGGCCCAACATTTCATCAGATATCGCTGGACCCCCAATAAAAACGGTCACCTCCCCATCATAAAGCAAGTGAAGAAAAGGAGTGGAGAAAAGATGTGAGCGAGATATGGCAGGTGTGCGCGCTGAAATGGTTTTATGGCTGGTTGAGCCTAGATGCTATCTTGCTGGGCCACTGGGAGGGAACTGACCTAACGAGTTCGGCCTGGGGCAATGGTTCTAAATTGTACTGAGGTCAGGGAGAAGTCGATTAAGGAGTATGTGTCCTTGTGGAATCAAATTCAACTGGATTAAGGCCTATGTAAAGGGCAACATATAAATGGGAGTGGGGTTCAGAATGTAAATGACGATTTCGAGGTGAAATCGTCACTCGAATACGCCGAAAATACATGTACATGATGTACTCGAGGCTGCTGAAAAGTATTCTGATAGTGATTCTGACCATTATTATTTTGATTACCACCACCACGTGGCGGATAGGCTTGCTGTAGCAAAACCTTCGTTTTGAGTTCTCTAGTTTTCTTTTCAACTTTATCTTTCTCATCTTTGTCTCTATTCTCGTAATATTGTGCAGTAGCTAATATCTGCGCTGAAGATGAGACTGCCCAAGAACTTTCTGAATCTTTTAATTTCCTACACAATTCTGGAAGCAGATTGTGCACGAATTTATCGACAAACAATCTCTGACCACCTTCCGTGGTCATATCTTGACCGCTATGGTCAATGAATGTTTCTTCAAATCTGGTGAAGAAATCTGAAACAGTTTCTTCTTTCTTTTGCTTGCATGCAGACAACTTATCCCAATTTACGCGTATTGCAGGCATTATCGTTTTCATGTAATCTACTATTCTACCAGGTAGTTCAGCTATCAAAGGTTCGGGTTTGGCACCACCAACTTGGCAGGCATCTGCAGCAGTAATATTAGCCCACGTGTCACCTAGTTCCTGGTCATGAGCTACATGACGAATTTTACCCCATAAAGGCTGTGGAACAACATTCCCAAATAACATGTCGATATCGGCTAAATTCATTATACATGACCCAGCAGTTTGTGACAATTCTTTATAGTACCCTGCAGGATTTTTACGTGGATCTGGTAATGTTTGTTTAAGTGCTAAAACTTCAGCTCGCTTCCATGGGACATGTATCCATACTCGTTGGAAATGTGGCAAAACAGGTGGGACAGCAGTCGCGTCACCCTCTCTCCACTGTGGGGGAACTTCTCTCATAGGGTATTGTCGTGCCTTTTTCCTACTAGATGCACTAGATTCCGATGGTGACCCAGAACTGTTTCCCTTACTTCGATATGATAATAACATCTCAACTGCCTTTTCCACATCCGGACCTACAATCATACCCTCTCCAAATTTAAACCGTACACGACACATTTCTTGTGGGATGCATTCTTGATCATTGTCTTCCAAATCCTCGCCAAGAAAGACACACATCTGTTCGAAAACATATCTCTGTGTCGCTGCTTCCCATTGATGGAAGACTTCCATGACAGACTGTACATCATATTTTGCAGTGTCCATGACCCATTTCCGAGCTAAACTATTCAGGGAATCTCTCTCTTGATAATCAGGCAGTTGACTTCGCAACTGTCTTCTTCCTATGTTAGGGGTCGTAGCAGGCGACCCGAAAAGAGGTAAAAGAAGATTAGTAACAGTGCTGGCCATTTTCTGCCGAACGGAAGGTGAAACTGAAGGACAAACAGATGGAAAATGGGGGTGAGATAAGGCGGGGTTAGAGATGGCAGAAGAGGTATCAGGGAAAATAGATGTGGTACTAGGCAGAATCGTAGAGGGAGCATTAGGAGATGTAAAAAGTACAGTAGGCAAAATCGTAGAAAACACAGGTGAAACAGAAGTGGTCGGTGGGCCTGGAGGAGGCTGCACCGAAGAAGTAGGAGCCAGCTGAAGAACAGCTGGTGGGTGCTGTGGAAGAGCAGGAGGCGCAGCTTGTGCAACTAAAGGTTGCGGGGGTGCTGTGGCATTCTGCGCATAGGGGGGTGGTGAAGTTAATAATTGCGACATTAATGGGTCTTTTTCACGCTCTTTTGCTGCCTCTTGCTGAAGAGACGGCAAAACTGGATAACACTTATGTATTGCCATTTTATGTTGCCTGTGCAACTGCTCATTTATCTGCTCCTCCTCATTATCTTTAAACTGCACGGCAGCTTGCATTACCGAAAGTCCCCCTTCTCTCTTATTTTTCTTAGCTAATTTAATTTCTTTTTGTTTGGCTTCTTTGCGCCATAAGCGGAAAGAGTCAAACATCGCCGGCCGGGCTTTCTTTTTAAAGAGTTTCACTTCAAGGTTGTCTAAGATTTCAGAATCAAAGCTACCATATTGGGGCCATTTTAAAACACCATCTCTCCTAGTGTATTTAATCCATACCTCGTTGTAAACGATGGGGCCTACCCCATGTTTAACATATAGCTCGTAAGTCGGAGTTCCAACTGGAGGAACCGGACATGAGTCCTCCAATCGGGAGTCCCTATTATTACCAAGACAAAACAAATTCCCAAGTCTAAGACTAGGCATCCTCGCTCTCTAGTCTAGTTCCAAAACTTCAAAGGATTATCGATTACGATATTTCTAGTGAATACACGAGTCCTTCGGTTATGGTGCTTGCAAGTACCAATACAAAACCTTTTGTATCCCAAAGATACCACAAAGTAAGTCCAACTAAGGACTGGGAGACGCTCCACTTATACTTAACTGAAAATATCGATGGCGTCACCAGAAGACTCGTCTCAGTGTTTCGCTCTACTGAAAACTTCAAGGGTCCAACATCAGGGCGATAGCCAGGGCAGCAGTCCTTGTAGCCGTCGGGAAGCGGGGAACCTCGCAGAAAAGACCTTCGGACCACGTCGACATGCAGGGGTCGATGAGGTGGTGGGCCCTCCTCCGGAATTTCCACACGAAGCTCCTCACGATCTTCAGGCTGACTGGTACCACTGGAATCGCCCCACGTTGGGCGCCAACTGAGGTACTGGGTTTTTAAGAACCGGCACAGAACCGGTAACCCAGCGGTGTCAGGGAATCAACACCCAGAGACCTCGGGTTCTCCTGAGTCAGACCTACAGAAACTCAGAGTCTTCTAGGTGAAGTCAAAGATTAGTTTATTGGCTGCAACCAAGGTAACAGGGTCCTAGAAGTACAATACGGGTATATTCTCAGGAGACTGCACACTTTCACGAAGTCAGGCTTCTCTCTTTATACATGATATTCGGCCTTGGGCAAACATTCTTCGAATTCGTGGTATTTCATTTATAGTTACTGGTTACAAATGAAAAGCAGAGTCATGATGACATGTACATATTTCACGTCGTGCTGCCCATAACAAATCATCCGGCAAGGCCCAACATTTCATCAGATATCGCTGGACCCCCAATAAAAACGGTCACCTCCCCATCATAAAGCAAGTGAAGAAAAGGAGTGGAGAAAAGATGTGAGCGAGATATGGCAGGTGTGCGCGCTGAAATGGTTTTATGGCTGGTTGAGCCTAGATGCTATCTTGCTCGGCCACTGGGAGGGAACTGACCTAACGAGTTCGGCCTGGGGCAATGGTTCTAACTTGTACTGAGGTCAGGGAGAAGTCGATTAAGGAGTATGTGTCCTTGTGGAATCAAATTCAACTGGATTAAGGCCTATGTAAAGGGCAACATATAAATGGGAGTGGGGTTCAGAATGTAAATGACGATTTCGAGGTGAAATCGTCACTCGAATACGCCGAAAATGCATGTACATGATGTACTCGTCATTCTCGGTCTTTTGATACCAAATTCGTCCTATTTCGACGAAGTTTTTATTCTCGAGTCCAGTACTATTATATGAATCCAGATTTTCAGAACCACAGTGACTACAGTCAAAGTTGGACATACAGAAATTGTTCTAGTTTTTTTACAGTCTCTGAACTCAGCTGAGAGTGATCAGCATCACCCTCCCAGTGAAAGCTACTATTGTCACTGCCATCTCGAGCCCAGTCCTAATCCTGAATATCCTCGTCTGAGGTATTAGAGACATCAGAAAGAGAAAAAAAATTATCTGCTGGATCATCCTCCCTGTAAGAGTCTAAGTCTTCCTTTTGACTGCTCAGAGCTCCTGCTTTACCTGCACCAGCACCCTCTAGTGCCTGTATTCCTACTGAAGGGACTGCATTACCCAGAATGCATCCTGTTTGCTGGATGGTAATTGAATCAGTCTCTGGATTTTCTGGACTTTCCGGTGAAGCAATCACTTTGCAGCAAGAGTCCTGAGCTGGTGTTTCGTGAACATGGACTGAGGATTCTGTATCCTGGAATGTCAATTCACTCACCGGCACAAGTGTAGGTGCAGAGGGAGAACCCCTGCTGGCACCAGCAGCCGACGCCTTTGGACCAACACCTGAGGCGAGAGCAGGGGATTTTGATGATCCAGAGCCTCCGACAGCGATAGGAGCATTAGGCGATGGCTTGCCTTTCTGTATCTGCGCTTTAAACAATGTATGTATGTATGTATGTATGTATTATGCACTTTTATAGCGCGAAACTGTCACCCGGAGGGTATCCTGGCGCTTTGACTCTACTGACCACCTGCATAGTCACGTTTATTATGCTGTTCTAGGGAAAAGATGGGTTTTTAAGCTTTTCTTAAATGAGAGGAGGTCCGTCAGGCTTCTCAGGGACAGGGGGAGGGAGTTCCAAAGTTTGGCAGCCACGTATCCAAAGGATCGGCCCCCCATCCGTAGCCTATGGATCCTCGGAACCACCGCAAGATAAGCTGATGAAGAATGCAAAGGTCTCGCTGCGTCGTACCAGGAAAAGAGGTTGTGTAACATGACTGGGCCTTGGTCATGTAGAGCTTTAAAAACCAGGCAGGATGCATTAAAAAGGATTCGCTGTTGAACTGGCAACCAGTGGAGATCTTTAAGTGCAAGGGAAGAGGAGGCTGCACGAGGCCTAGAAAGAGCCAGCTTCGCAGCCATGTTTTGGATGCGCTGCAGCTTGTTGATCAGAGTGACAGGTGCCCCCAGAAGCAGTGCGTTGCTATAATCTATCCTGCTAAGGATAATGCCACGCACCACCTCTGGCCTAGCCTGAATCGGAAGCAGGGGGAGGATTTTCCGCAAGGTGAGAAGTAGCACCATGCAAGTAGAGATGGTTTTGTTCACAAAGCTATCCAGCTGAAGATTAGAATCAAACATGACTCCAAGGTTGCGGGCAGAGACCGCCGCCACCACATTGCCCAAGGTAGAAGAAGGCCAAAGATCAGATGGGACAGGACGCGGAACGCGGTCTAATGAGCAGTGGAGTACCTCGGTCTTAGTACCATTAAACTGGAGCGAGTTGTTTTTTAACCAGTCAGCGGTGGCATTCATGCAGCGGTGGAAGGTCTCTGTGGACACAGCATCTTCTCCTTCAAGGGAGAAAATAAGCTGGGTGTCGTCGACATAGTTGATCACTGAGATGCCGAAGGATTTAATCAAAGTAATCAGGGGGCAGAGATACAGGTTGAACAGGATGGGGCTGATTGCTGACCCCTGAGGGACACCCTGTCCCACTCTCCTAATACCTGAACGAAAAGGAGGTAGAGCCACCACCTGGTGTCTATTCTGTAGATAGGAAATTAGCCAATCTCGTGCAAGTCCTGGCCTCCACCAGCCTGTTGATAAGAATGGAGTGGCTGACCGTGTTGAACGCGGCCGACATGTCGAGCAGCACTAGAAAGGCTGATCGACCATTGTCGACCCGTGATCGAAGGGGGTCCAACACGACCACCAGTGCCGACTCCGTGCCGTGGGCCGGCCGGAAGCCGAACTGGGCCATGTCCAGACAGGTGTTATTTTCCAGAAAGCTGGATAGAGACAGGGTCACAAGCTTCTCCATGATCTTGACTGGAAAAGGAAGCAACAAGATTGGCTGATAATTAGACAGACAGGTGGGGACAAGAGTGGATTTCTTTAGGAGGGGAGAAACCACTGCAAGCTTCCAGCTGTCGGGGACCGTGGCAGTGCTGAAGGACTGGTGGCAGATAGAGTATAGAGGCTGGAAGAGTTCCTCCTGAAAGGATTTCCAATATTTGTGTGGGAGTGGGTCAAGAGGGGAGCCAGAAGACACCCCACATGCTAGAGCACAAAACTCAGCAAACGGAGGAAGAGAGAAGCTCTCCAGCCACCGATGAGCTGTCTGTTCTTCCAACTCGGCTACAGTGTGAAATAATACAGGGGTGTGCAAGGGCTGCAGGCAAGAAGTGTCTGGAGTAGAGAGGCCGCTCAGAATATTCGCGATTTTATCCTCAAACGCTTTTGCAAGTGAGTCGCAAAGAGATTGGGAGGCTGGAATGTTATTAGCTGCGCAAGCCGGCCTAGAAAGGTCGTTTACTATTTTAAACAGAGCCTGCGATTTGTTAGTTGCGTATGTCAGTGTGGCCTCAAAGTGTTCAGCTTTGGCGCATTTAATCTGGGCTTTATATTCCAGCAATGCTAATTTGTATCGAGACTTGTCAGTCTCAGAATAGGACTTCCTCCATACCCTTTCTGCCTTTTTGCACCGGTGTTTAAACTGGAGAAGGCTGCTCGAATACCATGGCATGGCGGGCCTTCGCCTGGCTCTAGATTTACGTAAAGGAGCCAGCGTGTCCAGCGAGTTGGTGATCTGCTGGCACAAGCTAGAGTAGCTCGCCTCGACATTCTCCCTCAGTTCAAAACCTCCGGGAAGCAAGGAAGGGAGATTAGGGTTATACAGAAGTTTGTACCACTGCCTATTGGCCTTGATGGAATCCAGGCCATTCCTACTGAGAGAATCTACGGGCAGGTAAAGGGAGAAGTGAACTACTGCATGGTCCGTCCAGCATTGAAAAGCTATTTCCCAAATCACCACCTGGGAGCATTCCGAGAAAACCAAATCTAGGGCGTGGCCCTTCAAATGGGTCTGTGATGGTACCAGCTGTTGCAACTGAAGGTTGCTGCATGCCTGGCACAATTCCCTAAAGGCCGTGTCTAGAGGCCCATTAGGCCATAGATTGAAATCCCCCAGGATAAGTAGTCTGGTATGGGAGTTTGAAAGATCATAGATTAAGTCTACCAGATCTGGTATCTTAGATAATGCCGAGCCCGGTGGTCTGTAGCAGAGCAGTCCAGAGTACAAAACACCTTTGTGCCCTTTGAGCGAGAAGCCCGTAAGTTCGAACCCTTGGATCGCTTTGACCTCAAATAGGGAAAAGGTCAAGAAGTCTCTGAAGATGAGACCAATTCCTCCACCTCTATTTCCCAGCCTCGGGCAATGCAAGATTTTATAGCCCGGAGGACAAGCCAATCCAAGTTCTACATCGCTGTCCGCTCGGGTCCACGTCTCAGTTAGAAAAAGCACATCCAACCTGTAAGAGTCTATAAGGAGTGCGATTTCAGCATGGTGTTTACAAAGCGAGCGGACATTAAGCAGGCCACAGGACAACGCCTCCGGCTTAGCGGAGTTGGTGTTCAGCGCCTGACTTGCTTTGGAATTTTGGCGTAACTGAATTAACTCAGTCCTGGAATGGGTGACAGGAGTATGAGAGTCAAGGACAGCATGACTGGCATTGGGCGCGAACGGTGCGCGAACGGGCGCAAATGGGCTTACCTCTGGCGCACCTCCGGCGCGCCTACGGCGCGCCCGCAGCGCGCTTGGGAGTGGCACATCCTATATAGCCGTTAAGCGCGGGAGTCCTGCGAGGCAGATCTCTGGCCCCACACCCAAGATGGCGCCCGTTAATCGGCACCTCCTGGCTACCCACACCCAAGATGGCGCCCAAAATACCGCGATCCGGTTTCCAAGAAGTCCTAGGTCCCGCAAAGTGCGAGTGGCGGTACAATTATAGTGCACGTGAGAGCTACACTAGCTATGACCCCAGAAGATGTCCCCAATGCGCAAATAAGCGACTGCGTCCTAAGTCGAGCAGCGCGGTGCAAGTGCGCGTGAAGTGAGTTTTTAAAATTATAAAACAACAGAAAGCAGCAGCAGCTTACGCAAGCGTGCAGTGGCAGGTAAAGTCTACCTGGACTGGGGAGTTCCTGCTTAAATCCCTCCTCAGAGCACAGGAGTCCTGCGAGGCAGATCTATGGCCCCACACCCAAGATGGTGCCCGTTAATCAGCACCTCCTGGCTACCCACACCCAAGATGGCGACCAAAATACCGCGATGCGGTTTCCAAGAAGTCCTAGGTCCCGCAAAGTGCGAGTGGCGGTACAATTATAGTGCAGGTGAGAGCTACACTAGCTATGACCCCAGAAGATGTCCCCAATGCGCAAATAAGCGACTGCGTCCTAAGTCGAGCAGCGTGGTGCAAGTGCGCGTGAAGTGAGTTTTTAAAATTATAAAACAACAGAAAGCAGCAGCAGCTTACGCAAGCGTGCAGTGGCAGGTAAAGTCTACCTGGACTGGGGAGTTCCTGCTTAAATCCCTCCTCAGAGCGCGGGAGTCCTGCGAGGCAGATCTCTGGCCCCCACACCCAAGATGGCGCCCGTTAATCGGCACCTCCTGGCTACCCACACCCAAGATGGCGCCCAAAATACCACGATACGGTTTCCAAGAAGTCCTAGGTCCCGCAAAGTGCGAGTGGCGGTACAATTATAGTGCAGGTGAGAGCTACACTAGCTATGACCCCAGAAGATGTCCTCAATGCGCAAATAAGCGACTGCGTCCTAAGTCGAGCAGCGCAGTGCAAGTGCGCGTGAAGTGAGTTTTTAAATGTATAAAACAACAGAAAGCAGCAGCAGCTTATGCAAGCGTGCAGTGGCAGGTAAAGCAATGCAATGCAGGTACTGTCTGTTTCCCCCGGCCGGCAGTATGGTTGGGGCAAGATGGCGGCCGTCTGGACGGCCGTGTGAGCTGCTCTCCCACTACACTCTCCACTGCTGACCGGTGTTTTATGTGATGAGGAGCATCTTCGTTCGAGTTATCTAATGGGAAAAAGCCGGGTACTTGCTAACGCTGTGGAGCTTTTTGCTTCCCTGGTATCTGGCGTCCGGATGCCGGGTCAGCTCTGTGATGTGATGTGATGTGAAAAGCACTTGTATAGCGCGGCTTACACCATACGGTTTCTTGGCGCTTTGGCGTGAAGGGGAGAAAGCAATAGCGAGAGAGAGAAAGAAAAAAAAAAGAGAAAGAAATGATGAGATCCAGAGGGATTAGTCATAGGCCAAGTGAAAAAGAAAAGTTTTCAGCAAAGACCTGAAGTGATTGTAAGAGGGAGCAAGTCGCAACTCAATGGGTAGAGAGTTCCATAAGGAGGGCGCCAAGAACGAGAACCGGAGACCGCCAAGTCTCTTACGCTTAAATCTCGGGACTTTAAGAAGAGCCAGGTGAGAGGAACGCAGGTTCCGTGAAGGGACATGCGGGTGCAGTAAGGCAGAGATGAAGGACGGGCCAGTACCCAATATGGTTTTGAAGATCGTACAACCTAGCTTAAATTTACAGCGCTCGGACACCGGGAGCCAGTGGAGTGATTTTAGCAAAGGACGGACATGGTGGTGCCTGGGCTGATGATATATTAGGCGGGCAGCCTGGTTTTGGACCAGCTGGAGTTTTTTAAGCTGGTAAGCTGGGATCCCAACGTACAGAGAGTTGGCGTAGTCCACCCTAGAGATGACTAATGCCAACAGGGCCAGGGTAAGGGCTTCCGTAGTTAGGAAGCGGGCAATAAAGCTAGAAGACACCGTGGCACTGATCAGAGCCTTCATTGTTAGATCCTGACTAATAATGACTCCTAGACTTTTGGCCGTTTTAGCGGGCACCGGAGCAGCGCCCAGACTAGACGGCCAATAGGTGGAGTTCCAGGGATTGGAGAGGCCCCCGACAAGAACCAGTTCGGTCTTGTCGGGTTGAGCTTTAGTTGGTTGGCCCCCATCGAATTGCTAATATGGCAGAGGATGGTTTGAAAGCCAAGGACTGACTGGTGCGAGGAATCAATATTAAACACCAGCTGAATGTCATCCGCATAGTTGAATGCAGTGACATTCATGCCACGCAGAGACCGAATCAAAGGGGTAAGATATAAGTTAAAAAGAGGAGGGGATAAGGAAGAGCCCTGCGGGACTCCACAGGTCAGCCCAACTCTGTCGGCCGAGAAGTGGGAGAGTCGCACCGCCTGATGCCGATCGGTCAGGAATGAACAAACCCACCCTAGGGCCGTGCCCCGGATGCCAGCCTCCCTGACACGGCCGACCAAAATATCATGGTCGACCGTGTCAAAAGCGGCGGACAAATCCAGGAGCACTAGGGCCTGGCTGATGTTCGAGTCAGCGCCCCTGCATAGTTCTTCCATGACAGAAAGAATGACTGCTTCTGTCGAGTGGGCAGGCCTGAACCCAGCCTGTTGAGAATCCAAAAAATGAGATAGTTCAACAAACGAGCTCAGGGTATTGGCCAGGTGAGACTCAAGGACTTTACTAAGAAAAGGGAGAAGAGATATGGGGCGGAAGTTGCTCATGACCGCAGGATCGGCCGTGGCTTCTTCAAGATGGGAACCACTTCCGCAATTTTGAATGAACTTGGGACAAAACCGGAGGAAAGAGAGAGATTCAAGAGTGTCAGGGGAGGGGTGGGACAAACGGTGAAGATCTCGTGAAGAACCGATGGAGGACAATAATCTGTCGGGGAGCCCGAGGTAACCTTACTCAAAAGAGCAGGGAAATCCTCTTCCAAAATAGGGAGAATCTGAGTTAACAGCGGAATATTTTGTGAGGGCAGAGGAGTATTGGCAGCAACACCAGATTCAGTAGCGGCCACAGAAGAGATGCTATCCTTAATTTTCTCTGCTCCTATTGCGTCAGCCGCTCAGTTTGCAGTACAGACATCGCCGCTCGCCACTATGCCTCCAAAAGCTTCTAGTAAACCCATCAGGGGTCGAGCGCAGTATCCACCTCAGGAACTTTGCCGAAGACGTCTACAGCTGATTCCAATGCTGAGGGCCAGGAGGCTGTCACCCCTCAAGCGGCGACTACCGCGGCGGAGAATATGGTGGAGATCCAAGTGGAATCTATGACATATTATCGACAGACAGAATATAGACATACAAAAATATCTAAATCAAAAATATCGGAGTTCTATCTACATAAAGGTAGGTACAAAAATATCGAGAAAAAAAATATAGTAATACAAAAATATTGTAGTTAAAAATATCGTTTATTTAAATGTATTAATAATAATGTAAAAAAAATAAACATACATATCATTTAGCAAATTAAAAATATAAACATTAAAACATATTAAAAAATTAATAACTAATACATACACATTTAAAATAAATTAAAAACTACATATAAATTAATATATCAACTTACTCTACATATTGCAACAGTAGGAAAAGCGTTGGATAGCGTAGGAGTAAAAATTACTATTCCCACTCCAGAGAGTGCAACAGTAGGGAAAGCGTTGGATAGCGTAGGGGTAAAAATTACTATTCCCACTACAGAGGGTGCAACAGTAGGGAAAGCGTTGGATAGTGTAGGGGTAAAAATTACTATTCCCACTCCAGAGAGTGCAACAGTAGGGAAAGCGTTGGATAGCGTAGGGGTAAAAATTACTATTCCCACTCCAGAGAGTGCAACAGTAGGGAAAGTGTTGGATAGCGTAGGGGTAAAAATTACTATTCCCACTCCAGAGGGTGGAACAGTAGGGAATGCGTTGGATAGCGTAGGGGTAAAAATTACTATTCCCACTCCAGAGAGTGCAACAGTAGGGAAAGCGTTGGATAGCGTAGGGGTAAAAATTACTATTCCCACTCCAGAGAGTGCAACAGTAGGGAAAGCGTTGGATAGCGTAGGGGTAAAAATTACTATTCCCACTCCAAAGGGTGCAACAGTAGGGAAAGCGTTGGATAGCGTAGGGGTAAAAATTACTATTCCCACTCCAAAAGGTGCAACAGTAGGGAAAGCGTTGGATAGCCTAGGGGTAAAAATTACTATTCCCACTCCAGAGAGTGCAACAGTAGGGAAAGCGTTGGATGGCATAGGGGTAAAAATTACTATTCCCACTCCAGAGAGTGCAACAGTAGGGAAAGCGTTGGATAGCGTAGGGGTAAAAATTACTATTCCCACTCCAGAGGGTGCAACAGTAGGGAAAGCGTTGGATAGCGTAGGGGTAAACATTACTATTCCCACTCCAAAAGGTGCAACAGTAGGGAAAGCGTTGGATAGCGTAGGGGTAAAAATTACTATTCCCACTCCAGAGAGTGCAACAGTAGGGAAAGCGTTGGATAACGTAGGGTTAAAAATTACTATTCCCACTCCAGAGAGTGCAACAGTAGGGAAAGCGTTGGATAGCGTAGGGGTAAAAATTACTATTCCCACTCCAGAGAGTGCAACAGTAGGGAAAGCGTTGGATAGCGTAGGGTTAAAAATTACTATTCCCACTCCAGAGAGTGCAACAGTAGGGAAAGCGTTGGATAGCGTAGGGGTAAAAATTACTATTCCCACTCCAGAGGGTGCAACAGTAGGGAAAGCGTTGGATAGCGTAGGGGTAAAAATTACTATTCCCACTCCAAAGGGTGCAACAGTAGGGAAAGCGTTGGATAGCGTAGGGGTAAAAATTACTATTCCCACTCCAAAGGGTGCAACAGTAGGGAAAGCGTTGGATAGCGTAGGGCTAAAAATTACTATTCCCACTCCAGAGGGTGCAACAGTAGGGAAAGCGTTGGATAGCGTAGGGGTAAAAATTACTATTCCCACTCCAAAGGGTGCAACAGTAAGGAAAGCGTTGGATAGCGTAGGGGTAAAAATTACTATTCCCTCTCCAAAGGGTGCCACAGTAGGGAAAGCGTTGGATAGCGTAGGGGTAAAAATTACTATTCCCACTCCAGAGGGTGCAACAGTAGGGAAAGCGTTGAATAGCGTAGGGGTAAAAATTACTATTCCCACTCCAGAGGGTGCAACAGTAGGGAAAGCGTTGGAGAGCATGGGGGTAAAAGTTACTTCCCACACTACTCCCCCTTTAACACACAACACACTACACATACAAAAAAACACAATTAATATAAATATCAATTAATAAATTAATAACAATTAATATTAAATTGATGTAATAATAAATTAGCTAATTAACACATATTAATTACCAATTAAAAATTAATTACCAATGAATTAACAAGATATTTACAAGAATAAACAATATTTATTAATAAATTATTTATAATTAATATTATTAAATAATTAAAATAAACTAATAACCAATCAATTAATTAACAATTAATTAACAATAAATACCAATAAATAAATACAATCTCTTTAATAAATTTAATATAATTATGTCACACCCTATTCCCCTATAAACACACAACCCACTACACATAAATAAATCACATAAAAAATGTAATTGTCATTTAATCACTTAATAATAATTAATTACCAATTAATTATTAATTAGCAATAACAAAAAATTTAAAATATTACTACATTAACTCTAATTAATCTAATTAACTCATTAATAATAATTAAATTAGCAAATAATTATTAATTAACAATAACAAAAAATAATAAACATTACTACATTAACTCTAAATAATGTAATTAACTAATTAATAATAATTAATTACCAATTAATTATTAATTAACAATAACAAAAAATAATAAATACTACTACATTAACTCTAATTCATGTAATTAACTAATTAATAATAATTAATTACCAATTAATTATTAATTAATAATAATTTATTAATCAGAAATATTTTAAAAACATATCAATCAATTAATTATAATTAAATTACTTCCCACCCTATTCCTCTATAAACCCACAACCCGCTCTGATACTAAAACGCAAAATGTTTAACAAACATATAAACAACATAATAAAATACATAACACTAAACAAAATTTCGATATTACTAACATACATACCTTAATATCAATATTCTGTCTATCGATATTATTGCACATCGATATTCTATACCATCGAAATTAAAACATCGATATTAATGTATATCGATATTTAAATTTCGATATTTTGTCTCTCTACCATCCAAGTGATCTTTTGACTGATGGCTAGGTCATTAACTGAATTATGGGAAGTATTATGATAACATATTGGCATTGGAAAGGAGTTCACTAGAAATTGGGAAAGAAGTGTGTGTTCGCTACATTTTGTATGATGTATAACTCTTCCAGAATGTTGAGGGTAATGAGGTCTCCTATGCCCACTGTGTGACTGAAAATAGAGCTGGCATTTCTCAGCATCAGGGAGGAAGTGGTGTTTGGAGTTGTAGAGTTGTTGAGGGTTGGAAAGATGGATGTAAATGACCTCAAGGTGATCACATGAGGTTGTTGAATGTGTTGTATCTTATAATAGAATAAGATACTGCTCAAATTCTAGACATAGATTTCAAGGAGGAGTTTTCTGTATGATTTTCGCCTTTCAAGTGCTCCTTTGTAGCAATGTTTTAGGAAGACTGCATCATTCCAGGTCATCACGGAAACTGTCTTCAGTCCTTAACTTTTCACCCACAAATCGGTACTTTCAGGTGTGTTAAAGTAATTAGTTCAATGGGAGCAAAACAGGAGCACAACTAGGAGAATACATTGGGGGTGGGATGGTTAGCTGAACTGGCTAAGAAGAGGGATGCTTGTTGCTATTGCTCCCTACCTTCAGACCTCCATCCACTCAAATCCAACTGCTGGGCCCAGCGCTGAAGTGACTCCATCTCTGGCACCAGCCTTGGTACAGGGGCTGAGCTTGCTATTCCCTCCTATATTGGTATCACAGCCCTCCGGAACTCGGGAGACGGAGGTGAGGCGGTGGCCTGTGACAGAGGCCAGGGCCTGTGGAGGTTAACTACGTGGCTGCCTGGCCATGAGACACCTGAAGGAGGGCACCCCACCAGGAGGGGGCCCTTTGCCGACTGTTGTGAGCAGGGGCGACCTGTGGTCCTCTGCCTTGTCGAGACCCAGATCGTGGTGCAGCAAGTGTCTCAGGGCTGTGGCTCAGTAAAATGTCCCTGCAGGGGGTGCCTGGCTGGGGACCACCTGATACTGAAGTTATGGGACCACGATTGGCGGCCTCAGGGTGCAGCTGCACCCGTGATGAGGACACCGGCTCCTGGCATTTAAGCTATGGTGGCTGAGAAGTGCTGGATGCTGCTTTCCAATGTCCCCAAAATACACCCCCTGTGGGTGCTGTGATGACGTTGAGGACCCAAGAGTCACTGTGCCACAAGGACGACTTGGCGCACAGGCCTGAAGTGCTCGGACCACCAGGATTAGGAGGCAACCCTGGCCTTGAGGTGGGTATGACTTGACCTGGGGGCGACGAGGAAAGAGGGCACAATCCCCCACCCCCAGGAGAACACTTCAGAGACCAGCATCACTGGAGGCGGGCGTGAATGCTCCCGGTGAACTCCTTGGACAATTGGTGCCCGCACTAAAGGGGGTGCCTACATGATCACTGTGGACGTAGCGATCACGTGGTCTCCCGTGGTGGGGACTAGGATCGTGCTTGCCTGGTGGCTACACATTTGACCTCAGCGGGCTGGGAGGTGGGATGGTACACCCGACCTCCCTTCTATTATAGGTAATATGCTTCACTAACTCCTGCGAGGGCTGTTGCCCAGGGGCCACTGTTTGCTGAAGTGGAGATGCGGAACCCTGATAACTGACTGTCATGATTTGAGACATCTGCCTGGCCACCACCAGCAGGACATTTCATCATTGGAAGAGCCCGAGAGCCGGGCGCTGATGCTGCATCGGCCTGGCTGCCAACACCAGAACAGCAGCTCTCGAAGCACAAGACACCCCAGACCCGGATACCACTCGGAAGCCCCCCTGAACTCACAGCCATGGGTAGACTGAGGTTGGCAGCACCAATGCAGGTGCCACTAACAGCTGACCCACCAACCATTCTGCTAGACCCCCAATGCCAGGGGACAAGCAGCATCATCTATGCCCTCATCCTACAATCTGAACACAGTACTTGCAGCCATAAGTTCCTAGATTTCTATGGAGACCAAGCTTAGCTCACTGGTGTTTGAGTTGGGTTTCTTATGCGATGACCATCAAAAACTAGTAGGCAGGGTCACTGACAGAGAAAAAACATTAGCCCTGGTAAACCCTCTAACCAGGGACAATCATCGTGCCTTTCAGGACCACCAGGGTCGAGGCAGATACTCGAGAGAGGGCGGAAGACACCAAAGGATGTTCCTGCAGAAGCAACATTCGAATCCTGGGCCTACCAGAGGGAGTCAAAGGCCCCAATCCACTGACATTCTTGGAGAACTGGTTCAGATCCTTTGTCTCTGCGTTGGATCTCATTGGAGAGGGCCCACCAGGTGCTCTGCCAGGAGCGCTCCAAGTCCTATGCTGTCCAATGCTCCTACAATTAAAGGACCGCAATGCCAGCCTCAGAGTCACCAGAGTGACCAGTGCTTTGAAGCTTAAAGATAAAACCATCATATTATTCCTAGACTACATGCAAGTGGTGGTCAAGAGACGACTCCAGCAACTGGGCATCCAATACTTTTTGTAAAACTCTTTTTATTGATTATCAAGACAAGCAAATCAGTACAATCGTATGTGCTCACTTTTGCAGTATAGTAATCGCAGAGGAAAACATTACATTGAAATGTCATAAAGAATCTGTCACAGTGTGTTATTAGATGAAAGAAAAGATAGAAAAAAACAATAGCTGCCATATACATAGCAATTTGCCAATTAATACAATTTCTAAGGCGCCCCCCATGGCTAGTATCTATCTAGTTGCCACCCAAAAGTATGTAATGTACTCCACCCTATCTCAGAATCATTGTGTGTAGTTTCCAGGAGTATCGAGACATACCCCCATAGGGTGTCAAGTTGCATATCGGTCCACATTATTGAGTGGCCCTATTAGTCTACCCAACCCCTGTACGGGCTAAGCCTGAGCCCATCAAGGAGTCAGAAGAATTTTGAAGGGAGACTACATATACCTTGTAAGGACCTCATATGTCCTTAGGGTGGGAGGAGCTAGGATGAGAGCTGGCGTAAACTTCACTATAGGTGTTGCAATAATCAAGACTGTGCAATCAACTTTGCAGTGTGGGGGCAGTCCTACGACCCCAGTGTGGTGCAATTTCTCGTTAGCTAATAGAAAACTAAGGGATGCAAACTTACAGATAGTCTTGGGGAAATTTACTGTATATCCTAAGAGTGCCACTTCCGGTGTGGGGATGAGGGAGATTTTAATCATGTCACTGAGTGCTTTGTGATTTTCCTTCCAGTAAGAGTGTATAGTGAGCAGGTCCAAGTGAGGTGGGCAAAGTCAGTGTGTGGGGCACCGCATCCCCAGCAAGTTTGCGGCCTACTGGGATCGAGTCTGTACATTTTAGCAGGGGTGATGTACATTCTATGCACAAATTTAAAATGTAGCATTTTATGCCGGCTGTTCAATGAAACCTTTTTTTTTACTTTACAGCATTTTGCCCATTGGTCTTCTGTGATTGGACGACCTAGATCAGTCTCCCAATCCCTGCCGATCTTGTCATCTATGGTTGGGATCATAGCGGAGCAGGCCTTGTAGAGTTTGGATATCAGGTGCACACCACTTTCGCTTTCGAGGAGAAGGAGAAAAGGAGGGAATGAGGCGGGCTCGAATGGGAACCCTGGTAGTGTCGCCCGTACAGCAGAATGCAGTCGTTTGAATACAAAGCTGTCCATGAACGTGGCTTCATGGAAACAGGCATCTTTTGTTACCGAAAAAATGTGGCCACCAGGATACAGGTCTCCCAAAGAAGAGATGAGAACTTGGTCAGTGTGCATTGTACAAGTTTTTCACCTGTAATTGGAAGCCAGCGAGCGTTCGGGCGGGGAAAAGCCAAAGAATACAGCACCGGGGCACCTGTGTATCCTTTAAGCTTATCCCAGGCCCAGCTAGTAGCCGATACTGTTTGAATGCCAATAGGATCTCTAGGTACGCCCCTAGGCAGAACAGTGGCTAGCCGTTCAGGGAGCATGAAATCTGCCTCTGGGCGTAGAAACGTGATCTTGGCATCCGGATGGTGCCATGCAAAGGCATAACTACACTGAGCAGCTAGGTAATATAAGTGAAAGTCAGGAACCCCAAACCCACCTCTATCATATGGTAAGGTGAGTACATGCCAGCAGATCCGCACTTGCTTACCAGCCCAGACCAACCTTATGAGATGCAACTGTATTTTTAGAAAGAAACTGTTTGGGAGAGGGATGGGAATATTATTAAACAAATACAGATATTTGGGAAGGCAATCATTTTAATTATGGCGATTCTGCCCGCAATGGACAATGGGAGAAGTAGCCATTTCTCCACTTGAGTCTCAAGTAGCGCAACTGCCTGCCCATAGTTTAGTCTAATAATCTGTTCCTTATTCAGGTGAATGTGAATGCCTAGATATTTAACAGAATCTGAGCACCCTTCGAGAGGGAATTCATAGGGCCAATGGGGTCGTGCTGGGAGTTAAGTGAAAGATAACAGATTTATGCCAATTACTGCCTAAACCGAAATGTTGGCCAAAACATAGAATCTCTCCGATGAGTGACTCTAGGTTTAGTTGGGGTTCCCTTACATATAAAATTGTATCATCGCCATACAGGGAAACCAAGAGGGGCCCAGTGTTAAATTGTAGACCCCGCTGTAGATGTCTCTCTTGGAAGTATCTAATTAAAGGGTCCATGGCGAGAATAAATAAAAGGGGCGACAAAGGGCACCCCTGCCGTGTGCCACGAGTAAGAGAAAAAGGGCGTGAGAGAGTGCCATTTATGCGGAGTCGTGCCATGGGACGGCTATAGCGCAGTGCTGTGGTGGCCATAAAACCAGCCACTCCAGTGTGTCAAAGGCCTTTTCTGTATCAAGGAGTATTGCAGCAGCTGGCTCTTTGGGGTTGATCCTATGCAGGACCGCGAACAGAGTTCTGAGATTCAGAGAGGTTGAGCGGTGAGGCACGAAGCCGGACTGTCCGGGGGAGATGATGAATTTGAGCAATTGAGATACACGATTGGCAATAATTTTTGCGAGCATTTTGTATTTGTAATGCAAATTAAGTAGGGACAGTGGTCTGTATGATCCACAGAGAGTGAGATCATTGCTGGGTTTTGGAAGAAGAATAATACCAGCTTCGCGAAGCGTGGGGGGAAGGATCTGTTTCCCTTAGCGTATACCTCAATGAACTGTGGTGCTAAAGGGTCCTTGAAGGCCTTGTAAAATTCCCCAGTGAAACCATCCAGCCCCGGGGTGGAAGAACTGCGGAGGACGTTTATAGCACCAAGGACCTGCATGTACTTTTCTAGATATACTAGTGCTACCTCAGAGAGATAAGCGAAGGGCATCCAATACTTCCTGCTGTTCCCAGCCCACTTCAAAATCCTCATGAGTGCTGACTCCCTCTTCTTCACTGATCCAAAAGATGCATGGGATTGGGCCAACACACACCACAATGTAACAACTGCCAGGACCATGAATGCCCCCCACCTCGTACCAGAGGAGGCGGAAACGACAAAGTTGCCTATGACTGGGCCTTTACCTGAAATCCATAACAACAAAATACCCTGCCCTGGAACAAATTATCAAGGACAGTTGTTGGGCCATTAAGAATGTGGCAGCTTTTCTGAACTTGGGAACTGGGGTCTCAGATGGTGAGAGAGGCTCACAGATCTTCTCCTCGGATGAAGACTCTTTCACGACGGATGGCTCCAACCGGGGGTCCTTGGCTGCACCATTGGTGACTCTTCAGACCACAGACAGTATAATTGAGTCTTGCTCTCAGAGACTGGACATGGGAGCGACAGTACATGCCTTCACGTCTGCACCACAGTTCTGCGTCACCAGACTGACCACCACCCAAAGACTGTGAGACCACGATCACGCAGCGCACAGAAGTTGAAATGCTCCCACTCCATTCCTCATATCCTTCTCAGCTCGGTTAAGCACAACTAAGATATCAAAGGACAGGGGAATCATGTATTTGGACCTTGTCCTAGGTTGTTTGGCCGCTACCCCCAATTGCTCAATGGTTTATCACTTCAATCTGTTTGGGCGTACCGCAGTTTGCGGTAGGCTCCATGTGTTGTCATTGTTATCCGTTGACATTCTCCCATGATTCCTTCCCCCACAATTTGGCCAGGTTAGCGGACACCACGTGATGCAGAAAGGTAGGGTAATAGAGCTGTGGCGCTGGGAGGGGACCCCTGGGGGTCCTCCTCTACTTTGGACAAACATCCATTACCTTGCACACTATGGCTCCACCCAGTGGCACAAGATTCCTAACCCTGAATGTATGTGGCATGCACACAGAGATTAAACACTACTCAGTATATTTCTACATAATGCTTGTACATGCACACATAATATTCCATCCTCTTGATGGCTTACCCTTCTCTCTGTAGTGTCTTCTTCCTTTCATTATTTTACCCTTATTTATCCTCACAACCTATTACCTTTCCCTCCTCTCTCTCTTTCTCTCCCCTTTATTGTTTCTTACTCTCCTCACAAGCTCAAGGGCAGCAGGAGGTATGGAGACGATCCACACCACTTGGTACAATACAGTATTATTTTCCAAGTTAGCTACTGTCCTCTGAGGTCAGGGGTTCGTACTGACAGGCTGGGGTTCACAGGAGGCAAGCCAGGGGTCGCAGCTGGTGTATGTATCTGCTAGAAAACCCTAATAAAAACGGTTTAAAAAAAAATAAACAAGACTCCATTAGACTATCACACGAAAGTTGATGACAGGAAACAGTGTCAATAACTCATTTTCAGTGCACTTATACAGAGTCAAGTATTGGAAGGAAAGATGTGTCTTGCATGTGTGCTGGAGTACTGTTAAAGAAGATGCATGCCTTCTGCGAAAGAAGTGGCCACTTCATGATCTTGCGACCTCTAACATGCTAAACTAGCTCCGTCAGGGCTGCAGGGCCTCCAGAGAAAAGCTTGGTAGTGACTGCATGCAAGGGGTTTTCTGGGACCTGAAGATGCCATCGTTTTATAGAAATGTGCACTGCACAAACTATGCAGCACATAGTCTATATATAGGAGCAAATAAATGATACAGCTAACAGATCTTGGGCCAGATCAGGGGCGGCTCTGGGCTCATAGCGGCCCTGGGCAGGGAGCGTAGGTAGGGGGTCCGGGAAGAGGGGGTCCTGACGGGGCGGAGCGCGGAGGCCAGTGAAGAAGGGGAAGGGGACATGGGGGGGGGGCTTGGGGGGGGGTCAGTCAGGGTGTTTGGAAGTGGAACAGTTATGAGAAACAAGGGTACCCCTTTAGTCAAAACCTGGGGTCAACGTATGGTTAAAAAGAACAATGGTCATGGGTGGCCTAATAAGGTCCTGGTTGAAACAATTATTTCTAGGTGGCCTAGAAAGGTCCAGATAAGAGAAATTATTTCTGGTAGATAAGTTAGACTTGGGAGACAGTTTTGTAAGGTTACAAACAAAGGACTTTATTAATGCTTACACAGTTAAGTTTTTTCGAATGTTTCAGGTGCTCACACATGTGACAAAAGTGCTTATAGTGACTGAGTGAAATATTAAAAAGCTATATACAAGGTGTCACAAGCAAGGGTATTCCCCGAAGAAATATATATACACAGTAGGGAAGGGGAGTTTTCCTTGCAAGGGTCGACGGCGTTTCGATCTAACATGACTTTAGATCATCATCAGGACGTGAGCTTTCCTGAAACGATTAAATTAGAATTTTACTACTATATCCTTACAAAAACATAGCTTCAAACAATGGAGTGAAGGGTGCTCCCAGTGGCATATAATTCATGCACATTTCTATACATATAGAAATAGGGCCAACCGTGAATGTAGCGCGCTTTTATTTTTATTCAAGGAAAGCTTTTGGTGGGAGTTTATTTTACGCGCTTTTTTTGTATTAAGCAATTTGTCTTACTTTGCACGTTGTGATAGATGTTTTATCTGACTCAACGGTCAAGTTGTAGGTACTTTGAGGTACTTTGGGGTATACGGTCCAACTGTATAAAGCAGGAGGATCAGAAAAAAATTAATATAACGTATATTCAAATATTCAATACTTGTGGCTGTAGTGGGCTGTATTTTATGAAACTTACTTAGGTTTTATTGTGCCAAGAAATATTAGTTATTCATACTTCTAGGCTAGTTCTAGTGTAATAGGTACTTTTTTGAGCTAGAACTAGCCTAGAAGTATGAATAACTAATATTTCTTGGCACAATAAAACCTAAGTAAGTTTCATAAAATACAGCCCACTACAGCCACAAGTATTGAATATTTGAATATACGTTATATTAATTTTTTTCTGATCCTCCTGCTTTATACAGTTGGACCGTATACCCCAAAGTACCTCAAAGTACCTACAACTTGACCGTTGAGTCAGATAAAACATCTATCACAACGTGCAAAGTAAGACAAATTGCTTAATACAAAAAAAGCGCGTAAAATAAACTCCCACCAAAAGCTTTCCTTGAATAAAAATAAAAGCGCGCTACATTCACGGTTGGCCCTATTTCTATATGTATAGAAATGTGCATGAATTATATGCCACTGGGAGCACCCTTCACTCCATTGTTTGAAGCAATGTTTTTGTAAGGATATAGTAGTAAAATTCTAATTTAATCGTTTCAGGAAAGCTCACGTCCTGATGATGATCTAAAGTCATGTTAGATCGAAACGCCGTCGACCCTTGCAAGGAAAACTCCCCTTCCCTACTGTGTATATATATTTCTTCGGGGAATACCCTTGCTTGTGACACCTTGTATATAGCTTTTTAATATTTCACTCAGTCACTATAAGCACTTTTGTCACATGTGTGAGCACCTGAAACATTCGAAAAAACTTAACTGTGTAAGCATTAATAAAGTCCTTTGTTTGTAACCTTACAAAACTGTCTCCCAAGTCTAACTTATCTACCAGAAATAATTTCTCTTATCTGGACCTTTCTAGGCCACCTAGAAATAATTGTTTCAACCAGGACCTTATTAGGCCACCCATGACCATTGTTCTTGGAAGTGGAACAGAGCCAGAGGCGCCAAATCCCTGCCAGGGACCGCCACGCAAATATGTATCCATCCTCAGAGGATTATTATATTAAGGATATATATTGGCGTGGTGGCCCCTGGGGTTTGGTGGCCCTGTGCAGGTGCACAGCTTGCACATGCCTAAGGCCGCCCCTGGCCAGATTCACAAAAAAATCTGGTTTCAGTGCATTTTGTGCAATGTCCTGTGATTATCCTCTCCATGTGGAGTGTGAGGGATGATCAAAGCCCTGGACAGGGAAGGGTTATTTCTTAAAAAGGGGCAAACCACCCCCTCCTCAACATAAATGGTGCAGTAATTGGACTGTGACTCCTCGTGAAAAGTAGCAAATACTGGGATGGAGGCCTGCATGCACAGTAACCCCGGGCAGAGACCTCCACTCCACCCGTGGAGTGTGCGGAGATTTGCCTCCTTCGCGTTCCACGTGAAGAAGGCAAATCTCTACACACTCCGCAGCGGAGCGGAGTTGGCCAGCCTCCGCCTCTCAGTCCCCTATATTATCAAGTAAATCTATATTTCCTACTAGTAAATTTAAACCACTTATCTGCGCAGTTTTTTTAATTATTACCGATACTGCAAGGAAGAGGAGGAGGTTAGCCCGGGGACGCCGCATGCCAGGTGAGTGGCTTAAATTTACTAGTACGTAATGTAGATTTACTTGAAAATATAGGGGGGCTGGAGGCGGGTGGCATAGCGGAGTTCCACGGAGTTTGTTTGCAACTCCGTGGACCTGCGTGTAGCCCCGCTACGCACACTATGCCCGGGGTTAATGGACAGTAGACCTACAGGCTGATATCAAATAGGTACATTAATAATACAGTTAAAAATAAGTACAAAGTTAAGAAAAGCCTTTTGCTTGTGATTAAGAGACATAAAATAGTTCAGGTGATGATGGTCATGCTAAGGCTGGTGTACAGGGCTATTTGAGGACAATTATATGAACTGTCTAATTTTAAACCAGTGGAGTAGTCCAATTCAGTGTCTACTATAGTCCATAGTAGGTCTCTACTGTTAGCAGCAAGAGTTTTTCAGTCTCAGTGTTGAATATTAGATTACGGCGTGAACATTACCAGCGCCATCTTGTCCCATTTAGGCCTTTTGCGAGCGCATAAACGACAGCCATTTTAAGACTATGGCCACTCTTGTAACATTGCCGATCGCCTGCACGTCTCTCCGACCTTGCGATCATCCCCCGCGCGCTGGTAACCCCAAGCACCTGTTGGAGCCATAAAACAGCCTCAGCGCGACCCAGCCCCGGAGCCACATCCCGTGTGGAACCCACATACCCTTTCATCTCTTTCACGCAAACGGGCCCTTTGATAACTCCCCCTCCTCCCTGCCCGATTGTCCGAGCTGATCCCAGGCCATCACCTAGCCCTGCGGATGCAGTTTATTGCCCCTACAGTAGAAACTCGCCTCTCTTCAAAGGGGCTGAGATTAATCAATGTCTTCATACCATAAGATCCGACCGATCACACATATTTCTGTTCCCAGCGGAATGTCCAGCTGCGCGATAGCCATCACATGCTGAGATTGGGGTGAGGACTTCTACTGTAGATTTGTGTGGGAACGGGCCCGGAGCGGGGATTCCGAGGATGTTTTTCCGAACATCAAAAAGCATTGCCAAGAATGTGTTGTATGTAATAAAGCCATAAACCTGTGTATAAGAGGCCAGGTCTCAGAGATGCTGTTAGAGCACCTCGAGATGATACCCCGATTTTCCGATCTGACGTGTTTGCTCCGGAGAGAATTAAACTCTGTTTCCTGCTTTCCAATTGCCAGCGCCTGCCTCTTTATTTGATAATCGTCGAGTGGTTTAGAGGCGACTAACGCCAAAGCAGTGTTAGAAAAGGTTATCCAAAGTAGCTGCTTTTCCACAATTGGCGTCCCAAACGTGGGGCCCATCAGCGACACGTGGATCCGGTAAGAGAGGTCCTGACGACAGAGTGAACGACTGCAACGATCGGGAAGAGCTCACGCCCGATAGACCCTCGTCTGACTGCCGATCATCCGAACTTCACTGGTTCCGAACAGACCTCTCTCGAGTGATCTACGGTCCTGAATGGGAACCCTTAGGAGTGCCCCGGCAATAACGGAGAATAGAGGACAATCGGGCGCTGGAAGTGGAAGACGAGAAACTGTCCATACGGTCCGGGTAAGGTCGTGCAGCACGATTCTTTTTGTTTGATTGTTTGAAAATACTAGTTAAAAATTGTTTGAATCGTTTAACCTCGGTTGTTAAACGAGATTGGTTCTTCTTGAGACATTCTCTGTCTACAAACGGTGAAGAATAGGAATATTCTCTCTCCCTTTGCAGATAGTGAAGGATAGGTAGCGCGGACTTTTTGTCCATATCGGTAAGGGCTGATAATACGCCGCGCCTATCTTCTCCCCACTGATTGTTTGGTTCTATTGGTTCTCTTGAGATATTCCCTATTTGCAAATAACGAAGAATAGAAATATTCTGTCTAGTCTTTGCAAGTAGCAAAGGATAGGTAGTGCAGACCTTTGTCCACCATTGTTTGAAATACTTTTTATTCGTTATACGTCATGCCTATCTTCTCCCCACTGATTGGTAGTTAGTTTAGCCCGGTCCGTTTATTAGAGGTAGATCATCCAGCTCCACTGGAGGGCACCCCTAATAAGGACATGTTCACAAAATATGGATTAGTCGCCGTAGCCTACAGTAAGCTATGGCATAAAAATACCAAGAAAGATCGAGAAAGTCACTGGCCATTGATGGGATCTTTTGATATAAATAAAATAGAAGACCTAGAAACAGCCCTTCTTAAACAGAAAACCACGCCAACCATGCTCGATAGCCTCGGCATGTGGCGAAAAGAAGCAATGCAGAGTAAAAAGAGAGACGAAGCAAAGACAGAAAAAGAAATGCGAAAAGCAGCCCACCTGGCTGGTCAAAAGCTAGAAGAAGAGATCAAGGAAAGAGAGAGAATAAGGAAAGAACGAGAGTCCGAAACATCGGGCCAATTCCCTGTTAGAACACCCTCTGTGCTCTACCCCGAGCTACCTTCGAAGCAAAAGGCAAATGATGATTTACTCTTAGGCCCCCCAATCATCTATATGCTCCCTCCCATCCCACAGCACAGCACCAACAACCCCCGACCCACATTGAATGTAGTACCAGGGCCTCGGTACCCACGGCCTCCGCGCCGACCGAGGCTCTCGTACTTGATACCGCATCAACGGAAGCTTCAAACAAGCCTGAAACCATAGGAAAGGAGATTGCGAGAGCAAACCGCTTGAACAGCCATGAACAAGCGGGTATTGACAAAATTGTAAAAACGTTAATAGCACGAAAAGAAACAGAGGAATATATTTCGGACATGTGCAGCTCATATACTAGCAGCCATAGGTGACACTTTGTAGTACGTTTTTGCTACCACACCCTCACAGCCTATGAAGAGAGATACCAGAACAAAAGGCCTGAGCGCCTTGCGAACTTGTACAGAAAGGTAGACGTAGGAGATGAGAGCGAGTGTGATGTGACGGAACTCTTCTCGCATACGCTGGAGGTCTTCCGCCACCTCACTGAACAAGAATCAGTAACTAGAAACACGACTCCTGTAACGACCGAACCCCCAATAGAGAAAGTTGATACCATGATGCCAATAAAGGAAGCCTCTCCCTACTGGGTCCCCCCACGAGGTCAGGGAACTAATGACGACATTAACCATCAGGACGCAAAGGGTTTATAACTGTGTACACCAACCCTGGGATCGACAGGACATCCTGACATTCCGAAAAAACCTACCGGACTTACGAAAGAACCCCACAGCCTTTTATACAGAACTAGGTATGGCCCTAGGTTCAACGATCATGGCCTTAGCAGACATCGACTTGTTTTTCGGGTTATGTCTACCAGCTGATGTGTGGAAGCAAATCCGGAAAGTCGACCACCTTGAGCTGTTCGGACATACCTGGATACAACTCGATGGCATAGATAAACAACGAGATCCCGGACAGAAACCCTTAAAAGCTATTTTAGAACCTCCAGACAAAATTGTTCAAAAACTAAAGACACAAATCCCTGAGAAAAAGGTAGACTGGTTGATCGTAACGGCTTGCCGTCAGAAACCCCAAGAAGATGTCTCCGAATACTTTTCTCGATTCGAGACGGTGTTTTCTGACTATAGTGGTCAGGACATGACCACTGCAACCGGACATCACCTGTTTGTCCAAAATTATGTTAAAGGTCTGTTACAGGAAGTCTCACAGAAACTGCAGACCAGCGAGAGTAATTGGGCGGCCTCCAAACCCGCGGCTATCCTTCAGATGGCCCAGTACTATGAGCATCAGAAGAACGAAAATGATAGGGCATCAGAGAAAAAGAAGAAAGACCTCAAAGAGAGAGTTATGATCGCGCAGTTGCAGGGAGTGACTATAGGAAAGGAACCCTACAAAGGAAATTACCAACCGAATGCCCCTAGAAACCCGCCTCCTAGAGATAATGCACCCACATCCTATGCTGGACGTAGAGATTTGAGTGAAAACCAGTGTGCGTTCTGTAAGGGACTCGGACATTGGAAATTCCAGTGCCCAATTCTGCTAGAAATTATCAGAAATAAGGAGACGAGGGACTCCACGAACGAACCAAGAAATAGAGGACGTGGGCGAGGGTACACAAATGACAATAGCGACAAAAGGCCCGGTAAAACGAACACATTTGACCGTCCCCGACAGAACCAGTGTCAACAGTCTAATCACGACAACGCGTACGACTTTGCATAGGACTGCCAAAGGCAAGGGAGGGATCCAGTCGAGCTCTATGTTGACCAGAAAGGCCCTTATGTCACTGCTAAGGTCCTAGGCACAGGAGCAACACGTAGTGCTTTATCTAAACGACTGATTCCAAGGGCACCCTTGTCTGGCTCACATGTAACATCGATAGGTTTCGATGGAACGCCCTCCACTAATCCCTTGTCCACGCCAATCCCTTTTGCTTTGGAAAACCACGCTACTGACACGACATTCCTACTCTCCTCCAACACCCCGGATGCCATTATGGGTCTTGACTTGTTGAAACATTTCCGAGCCACCATTAGATGCTCCCCGGACGGAGTCCGAGTCATTTTATACGACAACCCCAATCTGCTCAGACCTTGTCCCACACGACACATGTTCTCTGTGACTGACGCCGACATTTCATTGCTCGACACCTTACCCCCGTACTTATGGGCAAAGACCGACTCAGACGTAGAACGAATGATGATTGACCCTGTGCATATAACTGTACGACAGGACGCAACACTCCCAACACTCCCACAATATAGGATATCTCCCGAAGGTGAGAAGGCATTGGTAGAGATTATTCAATCCCTAGTGGATGCAGGAGTGGTAGAGGAGGTGGTCAGCAACGTTTGTAACAGCCCGTCCTGAAGAAGGAGCACATGCTCCGAAACATGTCGACGCACACATGAGGTACTGTCCATAATCACGATAGATTTTACCTCGCACTTCACTTCTTTTAGTAGTGCCAGCTCGGGGTTGTGAATAAAAAAAATTCCAAGACACCCAAAAGCCAGGTACTTTTTAACTCTTCACTAAAACCCACCACTCACATTAATATCCCTATCACTTGCACCACACACACCACACATAGTCATCGTTATCAGTGCTCCCGCGTAGTCGCAGGTCGCAGCACGCCGCATCCCGTTAGAGGGGTGCGAAGACCCCAATGATGAAGCATGACACCAAGGGGCCTTTTGGTGTGTGAGGGGTATTTTACAAAACACTAAGTGCTCCCATACCTGGTTGGGCAACACTTTCCTGCTAGTAGGATTCCTTTTGTTTATGCGTATAAGTCTGTGGAGTAAGAATCCTACTTCAATTGCTCTACCTCCCTCCTTTGTTAATTTTCCAAACCAGAACTCAACATCTGACTAGCGCACGACTGACTGGGTACAAACTGACTTTACTGGCACCCCACATAACTTTGAAAATATGCACCACTCTGAATCCAGCAACCCTGCTACCCTTACCCGAGAATGACCCCAATGTCGCTCCCCTCCATGACTGTGTGACCCTCACTGACGAACAGACTAGGAGCAGAGTAGACCTCCGAGATACTGCTTTCCCAGAACCTGACGGTGAACTGTGGGTGGATGGTTCATGCATTAAACTCCCCGACAGTACCACTTCCGCTGCATACGCTGTTACCACAGCCCGAACTGTTGTTGAGACAGCTCGCATCACACAGCGATCCGCACAAGCAGCAGAATTGATTGCCCTTACACGAGCATGCGTCCTAGCAGCAGGGACGACCGCTAACATATACACGGACAGCCAGTATGCCTTCGGGGTGGTTCATCACTTTGGGCTCCTTTGGAAGGAGAGGAGATTCCTGACCTCGCATGGCACACCGATCCTACATGGAGACCTAGTCTCTGCCCTGACCGAAGCAGTTCTCATCCCCCAACAACTAGCGGTAATCAAGTGCCAGGCACACAAGAAAGTCACAGACATTGTAGGACAAGGGAATGCACTAGCCGACATCACTGCTCGAACTACAGCTGAGAATAGGACGACAACCCGCATGTACGTAACTCGGTCTCAAGCAGAAAAATGGCAAGACGCTAGAGAGACCATAAAAGACATTCAAACGACTAGCACACCACAGGAACTGACTGAATGGGCGCGGGAGGGACTAAAAGACGATGAAGGCTGCTGGCGGACGAAAGACGCAAACAAATGGCTGCTACCCAATTCCTATCTGATCCCTATACTAACCATGGCACACTCCCCTGCACACATAGGATCTGCCCCCATGACTGAGCTCGTTTCTAAAGTTTGGCACAATGACAAGATAGCTGACGCAGCGAAACGCCTGGTTCAACAATGCCTGATATGCCTACAACACAACCCGGGAAAGGGACTGTAGTACGCCGGGGAGGGTTTGGGGTCCCCGACCATCCCTTCGATGTCCTCCAAATGGACTACATTCAGCTAGAAAGGCGCCATGGTCTGAAATACGTGCTTGTCATTGTGTGTGCGTTCAGCAAATGGGTGGAAGCCTACCCCACTCGAGACAACACCGCCATCACTACTGCTAAGGTGTTGTTGAAAGAATTCTTCCCACGCTACGGCCTTTGTCAAATTTTGTGGAGCGACAATGACCCCCACTTCGTAGCCGAAGTTATCCAACTCATATTGAAAGGGTTGGGTGTAAAACAGAAATTCCACGCGGTCTTCCACCCCCAATCTGCAGGCCTAGTGGAACGACATAACGCCACACTGAAACTCAAACTAGCAAAAATAGTTGCCACCACAGGGCTGAAATGGCCAGATGCTCTCCCACTGGCATTACTGTCTATGCGCTCCACTCCTACCAGGCACCACCTAACCCCTTATGAAGTCGTTTTTGGCCGACCCATGAATATCTGGGCTGCGCCGAAGCCAGCTTCCATCCATGATGTCCCAGACATCCTAATGTCTGATTACCTGCATAACTTGACGAAAATACTAACTGTTATTCACCAACAGGTGCAGCAAGCCATTTCAGACGCATCCAGGGGTCCCGGACACGACATCCAACCCGGCGACTTCATCCTGACCAAAAATTTTCAAAGGACGAAGAGTCTGGAACCCAGGTGGACGAGCCCCTGGCAAGTCTTGATAACCACCCGAACTGCACTCCGAGTAGAAGGAAAACGGAATTGGCTTCACGCACATCATTGCCGGAAAATCTCACCGACACTGACAACGAGTGAAAACGTGGACACCCAAGAAGAGCTCCTGAAGAAAGACAGACCAGCCCTGAGTTGCTACCCTGACACAGAGACACTTGAATTGACAGAGTTTCCCAATCCCACTGTGCCATCCAGGGAAGGGTACAACTTGCGACGAAAGGAGAAGGCTCCGGCAAAGCAGGCCACTAACTGAGTCAACAGTCTCAGAGCGGTAGCTAACACTACAAAGGCTACCAGGAGAGACGCCAGACAAAGTGTGTGGTTCTGCCCGCTACCGGGCCCTCTTGAAGGTGATGGAAGCTCCCGACATGAAGATGATGGAAGCAACCGGACGTCTGAAGATCCACTATAAAAATCCAGAGACTGAAAAGCTGCACAAAACAAAGACAATTGCCCTCTTCATTTCTTTTCTCTTCTGCCTCCTTCTCATGGCCACCTTCTGGGTCGTGGAAGAAAGTGTACCGGCCCATGAGACTTTGATACCCACTGTGCAACCCACCACCAAAAGAGAACACTATCTCCTTTCACTTCCACCCCAGCTCCGAGAAAGACGTAAGGAGTTCTGGAACAATTCCTTTGTGCAATTGCTACACCAGCACAACCTCGCTGCCAATGGCACCAACTGCTGGATCTGTGGGCTGCTGCCACATGCAACTGAACATTCTATCCCCTTCATCCCTTCGCCTTTTTCCGTTCATGGGTCCTGCCTTGCCTGGCTGATGCTCTTGCAAGAGAGTTACAAGGACAATACAACGTCTGGCGAAACCATTTCACACTTCTACGATGGGTCTGGCTGAGCAAAACCGAAAAAGCTTCCACTCCCTTTTGCCCTCAGACCTCAAACGCAACGCTTCAACTGGACATTCCGGAGAAAGAACGGCTCAAAATGCAGGTTTTCAACAACCCAGCCAGACCCACTTTTTCATACCTGCGCAAACGAACTGCTGCAACTGTGACTGTGGCCCTATCTGTGGTAAATGTCTCCGGCCTTGTTTGCATCGAGGGCCATGGGACAAAAATCGTGGGCCACAGCTCCTGCTCCATAAAGAGGACCTTGAACACTGCTGACCCCCCTTCATTTGTAGCATCTCCCAACATGTATTTCGTCTGCGGCACCAAAGCCTACACCTGGCTCCCTAAAGGCTGGGGAGGCACTTGCTACATCTCCTTTATCCTTCCCCCCACCTATGTGGCACCGGCAGCATACCACAGGCAGAAGCGCTCATTGGACACAGAACAACCAGATTCCACCTCTTTGCAGTTCCTCGATGCTGCGAAGGGACTCATTCCTTTCTGGGGCCCGATGTCAAACAGTCGAGCCATCCGTCATTTGACCCAAGCAGTCGAAACAGCATTGAACGTCACAGCCAGCATCCTTGCTAACAACACAGCTGAGCTGCAGGCGGTCCACCTCGTGGCTTTGCAGAACCGCCTTGAGCTCGACGTAGTACTGGCGGACCGCGGAAGAGCATGCCGCATCATCGGTGCCAGCTGTTGCACCTTCGTCCCAGACTATTCATCTTCTGTCTACAAAGCAATAGAACACCTCCACAGACTATCTTCGAAAATCCACCAGGAACAAGACGGCTGGACACTCGAAGGCTGGTTCTGGACCACTTTGAAAGACTGGGGCTGGAAATTATTGATAATTGTATTGGTTCCAGTTCTTGTATTATGTGGGTGTTGCTTGGGGATACAATGCATACCGCCCTTGTGCTCTCTGTTTGCAAATTCGATATGCCCTAAGACTTTGGACAATAAGTATGAACACATGAAAGCGTTGTACGAGACAGAGATCCACCACATAATGAACATTGACATAAATTAGCAAGATGTCGGGGTATGTTCAAAGGGTACACTGTTGAATATTAGATTACGGAGTGAACATTACAAGCGCCATCTTGCCCCATTTAGGCCTTTTGCGAGCGCGTAAACGGCAGCCATTTTAAGACTATGGCCACTCTTGTAACATTGCCGATCGCCTGCACGTCTCCCCGATCTTGCGATCATCCCCCGCACGCTGGCAACACCCAGGCACCTGTTGGAGCCATAAAACAGCCTCAGCGCGACCCAGCCCCGGAGCCACATCCCATGCGGAACCCACATACCCTTTCATCTCTTTCACGCAAACGGGCCCTTTGATAACCCCCCCTCCTCATTGCCCGATTGTCCGAGCTGATCCCAGGCCATCACCTAGCCCTGCGGATGCAGTTTATTGCCCCCTACAGTAGAAACTTGCCTCTCTTCAAAGTGGCTGAGATTAATCAATGTCTTCACACCATAAGATCCGACCAATCACACATATTTCTGTTGCCAGCGGAATGTCCAGCTGCACGATAGCCATCACATGCTGAGATTGGGGTGGGGACTTCTACTGTAGATATGTGTGGGAACGGGCCCGGAGGGGGGATTCCGAGGATGTCTTTCCGAACATCAAAGCATTGCCTAGAATTTGTTGTATGTAATAAAGCAATAAACCTGTGTATAAGAGGCCAGGCCTCAGACATGCTGTTAGAGCACCTCGAGAAGATACCCCGATTGTCCGATCTGACGTGTTCTGCTCCGGAGAGAATTAAACTCTGTTTCCTGCTTTCCAATTGCCAGCGCCTGCCTCTTTATTTGATAATCGTCGAGTGGTTTAGAGGCGACTAACGCCAAAGCAGTGTTAGAAAAGGTTATCCAAAGTAGCTGCTTTTCCACATCAGTGCTGTCAGATCAAAGAATTTTGTAAGGCGACAGTTTAGCTGCACTAAGGAGGAATTAAAGCACAGCATCACTGCCAGCCTGCAGGTCCTTACTCCACGCTGCTTGAATAGTGGTTTTAGCAGTGTTTTCTGAATGTCATCTAACTTCTTACATATGCATATATTGTGGATCAGCGACACAGTGTCGTTCACACACAGGCGGCAAGGCTGATCGGCCCCTCTCCTTTCCCACGGAGGCATTAACAGTTTTATCGGGCCGACTCCCAGCCGTAGCCTTAGAAATGTTTATTTGGTCCCAAGCTTGAAACCAAGTTTGAGGTAGGCCTGAGGTTTGCGAGCATCGTTGTTATGCACGACCCAGCCATGAGCTCTCTTGGATACCGATTTCTTGTATTTCTTCTATAGCCGATATGAGCCTAGTCGATTTTGTTTCTATTTTTTTTAAAACCAAATGGCCCATTGGAGTGATCCAGGCTTCTGCCAGACCAAGGGTCTACAGGTAGTTCAGAAGGTAGACGCTAGCTGGCAGCTTACCAGTGCAGGACAGCTTGAGCCAGAGTTGATTGTTCAAGGTCCCTATGTCATCAGCTCTCATTTTGTGCCAGCTCTTTAAGAAGGCTCCCTGCCTTTCTATTTCCTGTTTCTGAATACCAAATTCCAGCCTTATATGAGCTGGTGAAACATATTTGGGGAGCTGGAATATCGCCCGGTAGGAAGTTGCAATTATACGGTCGAGGGTAGCCGCATCTCTTCCAGTCATGCATTCGTTCCCGTAGGTGATTACTGGCTGTAGTTTTGCTCGTAGGACTTTTAAAAAAGGGGGGTCAAGTGTTAAGTCTTGCAGCAGTTTCTTCAGGAGTTTTAATGCCAAGCAGGTCATTACTCCCTTCCTTTGTAAGGATTCAAGCTGTGGTTTGAAAGAGTTGTTTTTATCTAAAAGAACGCCCAAGTATTTATAGGTTGTTACTTGGTCCAGGCGTTTGCCATCCACATACCAGCTGGAATTTGACTTCTTATGATGGTTTACGCTCATAACCTTTGATTTTTTAAATTTTATTTTTAATGCATTCCTATGTGAGAAGTTGTGGGTGGCATCTAAAAGGTGCTGTAGTCCTATCGGAGTTCTGCTGATCAGCACTAGGTCATCAGCGTAAAATAAATTTATCAGTACCGTGGCTCCTAGCTTCGGGGTATGTGAGGAGCAGGTGTCCAGTTCTACCAGCAGAAAAAGGCTAAAAAGGTTAAAAAGCAAAGGGGCCAGAATGCATCCTTGCTTTAAGCCCTTTCTTGTAATGATTTTTCTTGAGAGATGCCTTCCAGCGCCTAATTTAATTCTGACCCATATGTCGGTGTGCAGCTGTATGAGTTGGTCTAGGAGGGTTATTGGAATCCCCCATTCTTTCAGCTTTTGTCAAAGTTTGGAACGGTCAACGTGATCAAAGGCTGCTGAGTAATCTATGAAGCAAATGTACAGGGGGTATTTACCTTGCTTCCCTGCATTCATGAGCATGGTTAAGGCCATGATAGTTATAGTTCCTTGCCCTTGACGGAAACCCATTTGAGTCGTTGGTATATTTCCATTTCTTGTGGACCAAGCAACAAGGTCTTTAAGTACAATACCTGCATAGTATTTAGCCTCAGTATCAATCAAGGCTATCAGGCGATAGTTGTTAGGATCGGATCTCGCCCCTTGCTTGAATATGGGACTGATGGTAGAGCCTCGCCATGACTCTGGGATTGCTGTAGTTCTTAAAGCTTATCCTATTACTGGGACCAGTGCATTGCTCCAGAAGTCTGAGTCCTGTTTATATAGCAATGGTGGTATGCCGTTCTGGCCCAGAGCTCCTGCCCGTCTGCCTCTGGAAATTTGTTTACGTATTGCTTCGACCAAGGGTTCATTTTGCAAGTCTTCTAGATGAAATGGGCAGTTGTGGCGTGGTTGAGGAGCTGCCTCGAGCTGCAATTGGTTTGATGGTTCGGTGCCCACGTCACAGAGGTGCTTTTGATTTCTTCCCACCCTGATAGCATTTTGTGAGACAATGTGACTGGAGATGGCCAGAGAGACTGATGTTTCGGGTTCTTGGTCGTTGAAGTGTTTAACCCAGGTGGCTTCAGTAATATTGGAACTATTACCTTGATGATTGGGGTACTGCAATTTGTTGACCGATTGCCAGAATTTGGCACTATTTTTCTGATTTGCGTTGAAAATAAGTTTCGCCCGAAGCTCGTTATCCTTTGCTCTTTTCTTCTCCCACTTCGTTTGTTTTAGTGAGGTCCTTAGCTCACGGAGAGTGCCTTGAAGTTTCTGGTTATTTGGAGTTTTGCGTAGCTGATTAAAAGTTCGATTTATAGTTTGTTTTAGTTTTTTAGAGACCGGGCTATTTTGGGTGCCGGATGAAGCAGCGGCCACTTTCCCTTTCCGGTCATTGCTTTGTGAATATTTGTCACCTAGGGTTTTGACAAAAGTTTCCCAGCTTTCTATTCGATGGGTTGAGTTGACTTCACCTTGATTATGTAGAGCCTGGCCACCAGCTGCTATTTCGTCTATATTGTTGGAGTCACATCTTATTCTTTTTAGGTTGAGGTTTTCCTCCGGCAGGATGGGGTTGCTGGTTTCTAGGATTTGGCAGGCTCTTGTTTGAAGAACCATCTCTTGTGAGAAGTGGTCACTAGAATTGTTGTTGCCGATCTTGAAGGTAGCTACTTTATTGAACAGGGTCAGTGTGGTGAAGGTAAAGTCTAAATATGATGATATGGCAGTTGAGTGATATGTGGCTGCTGGTGGGCTGTCCTCTTTAAACCGTCCATTCAGGGCCCTCATATTTAGGTGTTCTAGGCCCCTAACTAGGTTAATTGCTACGCTACGCTAGGTGGCTTAGTAGGCTGTGTTTGGCGCTGTGTTGGGATTCCCCATGCTCTTGAGAGGTCCTGTGTTGAGTCTTCTTCTATGGTGGACCCTAAGAGGTGCATATTGAAGTCGCCAGCCAGGATTATGAGGTCTGTTGACTCTTCTTCCATTACTCGCTGCAGCTCCAATAACAGCTCCTTCGCTGCCTTTGATTTTTGTTTCGGATGCACATAAATGTTTATTATTATGACATCCTGTTTGGACTGATTCACCATAAGTGCTACCTTTGTTCCTTGAATGCTGCTTGGTGGAGTTAAGTGGATGGTAATAGGGAGGAGCTCTCCAATTTTAGTTATTGAGGCAGAAAGCTGTAAGCCCCCTGAGAAACGGCCAAAGGCCAAAGGCTGATACCTTTGTTGCCGGCATTGAGTAGATGGCTTAGCCTTGCAGGTCAAAGGGCTTGTCTTCCCAAGTTTCTTGAAGCAGGATAATGTCAAATGTTGTCAGATACTTTATAAACTCTTGATCATACATTTTAGAGGCTAGGCCAATAATGTTCCAGACACATACGGCAGTTCCGTCATGTTATATCTTTAAAGGCTGTACTAAGTCTGTCGCTTGTCATTTTGGATGTGGCGGTATTATTTGCTGATGTGTGCCAGTCCAGTTATTGAACGTTGAATTAGACAGTGGTTCTGTGGGACCTTGAATCGATTGCAGTGCGATTTCCAAATTTGCTTCAATTGATGTGCCTGGTGTTCTACTCCTATCCTTTCAAGACTGAAAAAATCGTCTGACTTGAGTTGCTTGTTTCTGCTTTGAGAAAAGGAGCTGGGTATAAGGGTTTGGGGTTAGATTCCAGGCCTATCCCCCAGTTTATAAAGCTTTCTCTTTCCCGTAGAATTCTGCCTGCAACCTCTGCAGTTCGCCATGTTGTTCTAGTTGCTTCTATGCTCTGACAGTAAGTCAGGGGTTTCCATATTTTTTAGAGGTGTGTTGGAATGTAGAAGCCGTAGAATGTTCCCTCTATTCAGTATGTCCATGCGACCTCTGGATTCGTATTGAGGATGAAATATTAATGATACTTGTCCCTTCGGCCGTAGCTATGGTCTGATCTTGTGTCTTTATGCTGTTATTAATGGTCACTCTATGGACGAAAGTTCCTTGGTTTTGGGATGGCCTTCTTGTTTTGTGGTTTACACTATTTAGAAGGGGACCATGATCAGGGAGATTTACTGTGAGTGCTCCAGGGTTATGGCTGCAATATAGGTGTTTCGTGTGCTCGGATGAAACGTTGCCTGTGACGTTCTCTTTAACGTTGTTCTCGTGGTTGTGGCTCGGAGATTGTTAGTGCCTATTTTGATCCTCCCGAGAGACTGGGCCGTGCGTTGTTGTTGATTGACATGTTCCTTTGTTTAGCACCATTCTACCTAATGGGGCACTTGACACCTCTTGCCCTGTGTATATACTGGCTTGGTACATCACTCCGGCGGAGGCTATTGGAGTCAGATTCTTATCAGGTGGGGTTCCATCTGTTTGCTCTTTTCCGCTAGTTTGTTACTAGAACCTAATAGGCAGCTTGTTGTGTTTTGCTGCCGCTGAATAATTTTGTTGCTTGCAGTCGAGACCTTTGTGCTATTTGCCGAAACTAGCTCTTCTTTGTTTGATACTTTATCATTTAATAGTTCTGTTATCGGTGAACCTGCCGGGAAGTAGTCAGTTGCGCAATGTACCAGGACTCTGAGTTTCTTGTTCCTGCCTTTCCTTTTTTGCTTGCATCCTGATTTTTCGTTCGACCTTTGCTTCCGCAGGGTTACATTTTTGATCCTCGAGGGGATTGCTTCCTTCTGATAGAGAGTCGCTATTTAGTGATGTTGGTGCTGGTGGCTGTGCACTCAGTAATGTTGCGTCGTCCCTCAGGGTGCCATTGTTGTCTGTTTTCCAGGGTTCAGTTCTTGGTTTCAGAGTCAACAGTAGGTCAGCCAATGTTGTGGGTAGCGTCTGTAGTTTGTCCACAGTCGGAGCACATAAGCATTCTTGTTGCACAACCTGTGTTTTAAGGGCCGCAGCCTGCCCTCTCTTTATTAGTCCATTCAATTTGCCTAGCTTTTTATCGATCCCGAAGTAAAGTCAGCGAGAGACTGCAATACTGTGAGCTGAAGGTCCATTTTATGAGATTGGTATTGCAAGGCCATAGTCGAATATTGCATAAAGCTTAACAGTGATTCCCAAATTAAGGTTGTGTTGTTATGACCTGCACTGCTTCTTACTGTTTGCGGGTCTTTTGGTCGGTTACTAGGCCTGTGAGTATAGGAGGCGACTAGGTCTTCCCACTCCTGGGAGGCTAGGAAGGACATGTCGTAGTTGGTGGAAGAATGGTCCTCGGTTTGTGGCTGCTGACCTTGCACTGATTGTGTCAATCTCTTTGACTTGCAAAAAACAGGTAAGCCTGCCAGAAGGAATTTGTTATCCGAACTGATAGGTGATAAGGTAGGTGATAAAATATGTAGGAGGGGATTGTTTGATTGTAGTGTCTGTATCATTGGCTTTTGATCTTCCGCTTATCTGGAGGTGGTGAGGGACTTCGGTGGATCTTTGGGGCAGGTCCCATGTCACACTTTGCGTGTTGAGTTGAGAAGCTTGGTCCTTGGCCTGGAATTTGGCCTGGAGTATTTGCGGTAGTATAACTTGGGGGTTGGACGTTCTGAGGTTCTGAGCAGTGTCTTGGGTCCGCTTGCTGCTCGAGAGTTAATAATGACTTCAGTGATACTCCAGTTTGTGCCCCAGTTGTTGTCCTTGATAGTTGAAGGTGTGGGATACTAATTTGAGCTGAATTTAAGCTTTCCACAGAGTTGTGTTGTGGTGACCTGAAGTAATTGTTAATGGTGCCCTTTTGATGATTTTGCAGGGGGACCAATAGGCCCAGTTGTTCGCAATTGTCTGCCTTATTTGTACATTAAGTCGTCATGTCTTCAGCTTCTTGTCTTGCTTCGAGTTGAATTGTAGGCTTATTTGAGATGCTCCTCTGGAGTGGATTTGTACTATATTTTTCTTCCCTGCCTGTAAATCTGGCTTTAAGTCTAAGCTATTTGTGGCAAGTGGTAAAAAGAGGGGAATGCAACCCTTCTATATCGGCACTTTTAGAAAATATTACTGTTCCAGGATCTTTCAGGAACGAGAACTTTGTGTATATTTTTGGCTGGAATAAACAGGGGGTTCTCCTTGTCGATGTTCCTTCAACCCTGAGTAAGTCCTGCACTGCCGAGTATATGCTCAGTGCAGTTTCTTTGACCCTTGTACTACCCTTTGTACTACCATCCAGGGGCATAAAGAGGCTACTGTTATGAGCAGTGTGATGCAGGCTGCTCAAGGGACTATCAGCCTTATCTTCCATTGAGCAGTTTTGTGTATCTTCAAGTTTTTCGCGTTTTATATTTTTACTTCCAAGGCCATGATCATATGGGCTACTCCCCCTGTGATCTCTCCTGCTCTTGCTCTTCCGTTTACTTGGTTTAAGTTGTGGTCTCGGATTTGATTTTGCTTTTGCTAGAGCTTGAGCTTTTCTTACTTTGCCCGATCTCATGACTCAGATTTAAATGGTCAATGATCAATGATCCTTTAGGCTGTTTGGGGGCTCTTCAAGGCAGCTGGATGAGAGCTGGGGAGGCTTGTCAAGGAGATTCTGTTGAGGAGAGTCTGTTGGAGGACTGTATTGTCAGCAGTAGCATGACCATGAGGGATCTCTCGCTCTCTGGCTGTCTGATTTGCTCATAAAGGCACTGGTTAACTCTGGTTGAACACCCCCCCCCCACTGCAAGGGACCTGTGAGGGGTCCGTTGGGACTGGAGTGATGTCGCTGGTGTTGCTGTTGGTCTACTGATCTACGCCGCGCTGTATTTGGCAGTTTTAGCTTTACCTTAGCACTAGCACTAGCTTTAGATCTCCAAGTCGAGGTCGGGGCAAAGAGGGCAAGATGGTCAGGTGAGGCAAAGTTAAATAAGGCAACCCGGGTCCCAGGACCGCTCCACGCCACACTGCTCTGCACCCACCTTGCTGTCTATTATCAGTTATCAGGTCGGCAGGCAGACCGTGACAATCCGCAGGTCGCAGGCCATGGTCAGCGAATCCGCACTCACGCCAGTTAGACGTGAACAGATGGGTGAAAAGACTCCGAGCTGCACGCCTCCGCCACCTCCTCCTCGCGCAATAAACAGACCACGCAGTGTGTCAGTGTAAAAGGCCATTTTATTAGACCAGGCTGCGTAATCTTTACATAACAATAAACATCAACAGGTAAATAACAACAAACCCCCAACTCACACTTCACTTCTCATACACTTCACCCGTTCCACCTCATCACAAACCACTACATGCCCCATACCGTACCTTATTCATATCCACCAATCACCTGTCATCCAGCCCGCTCCTTGTGTCCTTCCAGTCATACCTCTATCCGCCATTCGAACTCCCCCCAAGGGATGGGTGTGCCCGCTCTTGACCCCCCTGTCCCTTCAAAGTACCGCCAACCAGGGAAACCCCTGTAGGGCGGTTCCCTGCCCCACCCCACCCCCGGGTCCGCATTTCAAACCACCAGCAGCCCATCCGCACTCACTCCCTCCGACACCAAATCGCCTCGTTCCACAACTTGCTCACCACATCTCTCATCTCCATCATGTAGTAAGTATTCCCCAAACGAGACAGGTGCACTCCGTCGTCCCTGAAAACTAAAGGCTCCTCCAGTCGAATGCCTCCATGGGAGATCACCTGAATGTCTCTGTCCCCGCAAAAAAGTCTCATTGCCCTGTTGAGTTTCCTCCGTGCTTTCTCAATTGCCCCGTGATTCCGTGCCCCCCTCCAGACTTTCCTGGACACCAACTCCGTCCAGGCAATGCAAGTCCCTGCAAGCCTTGACTTCAATACCTCCAGGTCCCTCTGCATCAGCTGCACAAGCGCCAAACCTGACAGCTGCACCAGATCGTTCTCTCCCAGATGAATAATCAACAGGTCCGGGCATCCCTTTTGCGGAACCATTTTGGCGAGCCAGGGCAGTAGTGTCCCCCATCGCATGCCACCTTTACCCCACCAGTGTACCTCATGGAATTGTGCTTTCAGTCCCAGGTTACGGCCGTACACCTGCTGTTCCACGTATTTAGATGCCCAGTGCACGAAGGAGTGCCCAACAATCCAGGTCACCGTCTTAGTCCCCGGTCCACCCACGCAACCTATGAAGAGAAATATGTTAGCACAGAAACACAAACTTCATGCCCAACCAACTGATTAACTAGAAACGGCTCACTTTCTCACATAACGCTCGCAACATCGTGACTTCCACCGTCCAATCTGCTTAATCCTGTCCCAGGACCACCCCAAACGGGCCGCAGCTGTCGCAGCCCCAATGCGAAAGGAGTGAGTCCCAAAGCCAGATGCATCCAAACCCAGTCGAACCAAGGCCTTGCGCAACACCGCCAACAACTGGCCCGCCGTCATTCGCGCGCCTGATGCATGACAGAAAATCTCACCGACCGACACACGTGCCATCCCCAGAAAAGACCACCACTCAGCCACCGGGCAGACAGCCACATCACCCGTGCCATTCAGCCAGACCCATTTGCCCCACCCAACTGATCAGTCTTCGAGCACCGCAACCAAATTCCCAGGCGCCCCCATCCACCCGAATCTCCTCAAACAATCTGCCCGCCATAGTCCTTGTACCCAGCAGTTCAGACACCCTAAACGCCCCACAAAACATCCACACCATACACAAATGAAAAAGTCTAGCCTCAAAAAGGTCATAGCAGCATTCTGGCAAAACCTCAACCAGCCGGACCAATAATTCAAACGTAACTGCCTCCCGCAATCTACCCCCCCCAGACCTACATTCCCTACCCCAACCTCGCAGCATCCTGCTCACAATCACATCTTTGGTCGGATCAAAGCCCAGAAACAAACTACAGTAAAAGGAGATCCCTGCCAATTTACCGGAAATCGTAGCCGCAGTCAAACCCTTGTCAATGCAACACAGCACAAAATTCTTCACTCCCTGTTCCACCACAGACCTGTCACCCATACCAGATTCCTGACTCCAACCCATGAATGCACCAAATTCTGACCATGCCAGTCGATACGTCCTCCTTGTGGTCTCCGCTACTGAACGTTCAACAAGGCCAATCATCCTCACTCCCCCAAGGCCCAGATGCCGGCCGGCAGCTCGGTCTTGCACAAATCCGCTCTCGGTGCCAGGTGCCGGAACCGCTGCCACTGTGAACGAGACAAAGCATCGGCAATGTCGTTATTCGCCCCAGGGACATGCTTCGCCCGAAACACCACATTCAGTCTCAGACAAGCCAACATGAATCTCCGCAACAGCCGCAGCACTCTCAGGTCCCTGGCTCTCTGGCGGTTCACCAGCTCCACCACCGTCATGTTGTCGACGTGGAAGAGCACTGATCTGTTCTGAAATTCACTCCCCCAAATCTCCAGTGCCACCAGCAACGGAAAGAATTCCAGGAAAGCAATGCTCCTCCCCTGTTTCAACCAATGAGCAGGCCAACTCTCCGCGCACCACCTCCCATCCCAGAAGATGACAAACCCCGCTGACCCGGCTGCATCAGAGAAAATTTGACATTGCCAAACCGCCCTATCTTCATCAAAATCCAGGGACACTCCGTTGAAATCAGACAGAAAGGTAATCCAGGTCCTCAAATCAGCCCGCACCCCCATTGAAATGCTGACTCTGTGGTGTGGAAGCACTGCTCCCGACATGGCCATGCCGAGCCGCCTACAGAACGTCCGCCCTGCTCTTACCACTCTACACGCAAAGTTCAAGAAGCCCAAGAGTTTCTGCACTGTTCTCAGAGGGATCCGCTTCTCTCCAATCGCCCACGTCAAACATGCCAGGATGTCCGCCACCTTAGCCCCTGGAAGCCGAGCCAGCCACTGAACCGAGTCCAGCTCAATTCCCAAAAACGTCAGGCAACAGCTGGGACCAGCCGTCTTCTCCGGCGCCAGGGGAACACCGAAATGGGAAGCCATCTCCTGGAACCGCGACAGGGCCCTGCCGCAATCACCAGAATCCGCCCTCCCCAGGAAGAGAAAATCATCCAGATAGTGAGTGACCTCGCGGCACCCACTAACACTCACCATGGCCCACTGCAGAAAAGTACTAAAGAGTTCAAACAAGGCACAAGGTGCCTTATTTATGAAGGCCTTGCGCCGCCGGTGCATCACTTTTACCCATGTTAAAAGTGACGCACCGGCGGCGCAATGCCTTCATAAATAAGGCCCAAGAGATGGCACACCCCATGGGCAAAACCTTGTCCACGTAGATGGCCCCCTCAAACTGCATGCCCAGGAGCGAAAAATCCGCCGGATGGATAGGCTGCAGACGGAAGGCTGACTTGATGTCACATTGCGCCAATTCAGCCCCCACCCCGCACACCCACACCAGATGGATCGCGTTGTCAACTGAAGCATAGAGTACCCTCGAATCTTCCTCTGCAATAAAGTCGTTCACTGACTGGCCTTCCGGCCACGAGAGATGGTGAATCAACCGAAACTCCCCCTCCTCCTTCTTTGGCACCACCCCCAGTGGAGAGATGATCAAATCTACCAAAGGCCAGTCAGTAAACGGGCCAGCTACCCTTCCTTCCTCAACCTCTTTCCGCATCTTGGCAGCCACCACGCCCGGCAATTCCTTCGCTGATCCCAAATTTTCCGCCCAACGGAACACCCTGGGACCCTGATAGCCCACCCGGAAACCCTCCGTGAAACCCCAGAAAAGCCACGATGCTGCTTCCTGGTCCGGGTAGCACGAGAGCCACGGGGCCATCACCTCCACCTTAACCGGTGTAGGAGCCCTTTGGACCAGGGTGGCCCCGTCCTTTGGCGTTCCGCCATTGTTCAGAGGGAGTGGCAAGCGTGAGGCACTGAGTGAGAGCATGTTTCCCGCTTCATTTTGAGCATTTGTGCTTAAACTTACAGGGATATCTGGAGCAGTATCCCCTGTTGTAACTCCAGCACGCCCCCGTCGATTAACCCCCTGGCTTGTTCTGTTGACCAGAGACGAGGGTGATAGGCACCGCACCTCCTCCCGCCCCACCCTGGGCGGGACGCGGCGGAAAGGACCGATACACTACCGGAAAACCGCTGACTGTGTGGGTAGAGGCAGTGGAATGCGTGGACGCCATCCACTGTACCCAGAGTTCCTGATCTACCTCCCCCCAACTCTTCTCAGGATCCGCACTAACCCGTGCCCTGAACTCCTCGTCATAACTCAACCAGGCGAAACCCCCAAACTGCATCTAAATAAATATTGTCCATGTACTTAAACAACGCAATCGCCCTGTCCAAGTACCTCTCACAGTAAATACTGGCATAAATCAAAAATGCCGAAGTCCAGTTCTCCATTGTCACAGGCACCCTGGGTCACCTAGTCAACTCCCACTCCTCCTCTTTCGAGCCCTCCTTGGCCTGCACCTCCCTATGCAGCAATTTTAACACATCCACGAATTCGTGCCTCCAAATCCGTGCCTTGATCTTTTCCGAAAGATGCAAACTCAAGGGCATCGCCAAATCCATATAGGGAAGTTTCTTCGGTACCTTCAACCCTTTCTCCTCCTTACCATCCCCTTTGTCCGTCTGCACTCCCATAGTCACCGACTTACCGTCCATCTTCTCACCTTCCCCAGGTGGACCGCCTGATGGCTTCTCCGACTCCCGAACTGAACCATCCCCAACACCCACCGACCTGCACGTCCTCTTCCTCCCACCTTGAGGACCGTCATCCCAGGCTACCCACCAAGATCCCTCACCTGCAACCTCCGAGATCCGCTCCCTGGGCCGTCCTTTGGGCGCCGCCACCTGGACCGCCACTGCTTTGGTCTTGGTCTTCGTCGCCGCCGGGGCCTGCAATACATCAATTGCACCGTTGCCCACTGCACCCCCGAGCCACCTGCGTCATCCCTCACCTCCCCGTCTTCAAGCTCGTCACTCTCGTCACCATAGTCCAGTTCAAGCACCGGTTCCACTTCCACATGCGCTCTCACAACTTCTTTCACTGCCCTCTTCACACCCTTCTGCACACTCCCAGACGCATGAGATGAAATGAAATGAAATGAAAAATTACATTTCTAAAGCGCATAACTACCCGGAGGCCTCGCAGCGCTTTAGACTGATTACTGTGTCGGGCCAACGGGTAGCTAGTACGCTTTTGCAAATAAGTGGGTCTTCAAGGCCTTCCTGAAGGACTGTAGATTACTGTCCTCTCTCAAGGTCAAAGGCAGAGAGTTCCAAAGCCTTGCCGCTGTATGGCTGAAGGAGCGGCCGCCCCACCTGGCCCTCTTAACTCTGGACAAAGTTGCCAGATGCAGTGTACCAGAGCGAAGGGCTCTGGAGGGGGTGTAGGGTGACACTAGAGAATGCAGAATAGCCGGGCCAGTTCGATGGAAAGATTTGTGCAGAATGCACATGGCTTTAAACTGCGTTCGAGCAGCCACCGGAAGCCAGTGGAGTTCTTTTAGCGCCTTCCTGGCAGATTGCCAGCGAGGGATGTTGAACAGCAATCGGGCGGCACAATTTTGGGTGACCTGGAGCCTGTTGACCACTGCCGCATGGGCTCCCAGATATAACACATTTCCATAGTCCAGGCGAGAGAGTACAAGGGCCTGCACCATGACCCTCCTCGCCTGGATTGGGAGCAAAGGGAGCACTTTGCGGAGCATTTTCATCAGCCCGACGCAGGTGGAGGCAGTTTTACTGGCTTGAGCTGAGAAGTCCAGTGCTTTGTCGAGCCAAATTCCCAGGCTCTTTATCAGGGGCCTAGGGGGGGGGGGACACCGAGACATGGGGGCCAGATGGAAATTAAGTTGGTCAGAGAAGAATTGCCCAATAACATGATCTCGGTTTTTTCCCCATTGAGTTTAAGGTGGGAAGATTGCATCCACTTAGCAACAGCCTCTAGACAGGGGCCCAAGCTGTTAGATGAGATTCAGACTCAACACATGCCGTCGTAGCCCGATCCCTCGGAGGAGGGACAGCCGCCACAGACTGCCCTGCTGCTTCTGTCCTGCGTCTTGGGGCCGTCTTATGCCCCGCCAGGCACCCCCGGGCTCTGCCGACAGCCGCCGGCTTGGTTCCCCTCCCGCCCCTCAGGTCGCTCCAACCTGAGCGGGCCCCAGCACCATCGGGCCTCAGAGCCATCTTGGCCGTCCCTACACCTGCCATCACTCTCTTAGAGGACTCCTCAACCGTTGTTTTCGCCCTAACGCGCCTCTGCGCCTCCTCTAACTCCGCCTCCCGTTCTTCCTCCGAAGTCGGGGTAGGTGGCCCTTCAATCTCATGCCCCCACACTGCCCCCACTCTGGCCGAAGTCTGCTCTGCCCACCTGACCTCACAAATCTGATCCAAGATCCTCTGCTCCCTGGCCCTGTCTTCCCAGGACATGGAACCCCGGATCTGCGGGGGAGGGGGCGGGCAATAGCCCATGAAACCCACCCTCCGGTGGGAGGAAACCCCCTTACACCACTCCCGGGGCCCACCCCACCCCAGGGACCATCAACCCGGGGGCCGCAGTTGCCCCCCCCCCCTCTGCATACCCCTCGGCCGACTCCCGCCCCGCGGGGGCAGGAGTGGGCGCCCTGGAACTAGTAGACAGGTCAATGGGGGCATCATCCCATTGCCCCGCATCCCCAGGCCCTGAGCCCCCAGACTTTTCCAGCCCAAAAGAAAGGTCCACTGCCTGCTCCCCTCCCTCAGCGTCCTGGTCTGCCCCTTCTGCACCGGGGGGCACATCAGCAGGTGCAGCAAGCCGGGCACCCGGCCCCGCCCCCTCCGACGCACCCATCGACTCCTGGGCACTCACAAGCAGCACCTGCGGGGGCTCCGCGCCCCCACGCCCCGCCCCAGAGGCCCCTGGCAAGAACTGAAGCAGGGGGAAGGCTCGCAGGGGCAGGCTCTTGCGTTTCCCACCCCGCGCCGAGTCCCTTGGCGTTCCGCTCCCCCCTCGCCCTGCCGCCGGCACTTGGTCTGCCGGCTCGTCATCCTGACAAGCCAGGACCACCGCCGCGACCCTCGTCGAGGCCGCGCGCGTGCCCCTAGTGCATCCCACCCAGGACTGACCCAACACACCTGGCTGCAGGAGATCTTCTCTCCCCGCGAGGGCCAGCAGCAGCAAGGCCGCCTGCACTTCCTCCGACGTTACTCCCGACATCGCCGAAACTCACTCGTCCGGCGTGAGCCCTTGTCCCGCTATCGTCAGGCAGCCAGGCGACGCGAAGAAATATTCCGAAAAATCACCCCCGGCCTACACTACACTGACCCTGACCTACGCAGCACTCTCCCTTTTGCTAACCCTCCCGATGGTGCCAGGCGCAGGAAGAGGAAGTTCCCTTTCTCCCCTACGCCTTATACCCATCCCCTGAACTCCTCCCCTTCCCCTGCCTGTGCTATCAGTGCGCGAAAGACCCCGGGGGAAGACTAGTCTGCGACTGTGCTTCCCCCGGGGCCCGGCATTCACGGCGTCACTGCGGCCCTCGGTAGCCCTCGTTAGCTCCTATTTTCGACTCCTCTCTGCACTCTGCACTCTGCACTGCTGCACGCTGACCCAAGAGTGCGCGTCATTGACCATGGTTTTGACCCCCACACCCCTTCAGCCACTCCGTGCTCCTCCGAGGCCAAGGGAAAAGAGGGGCAGAAAAGCTGTGAGGCTGTAACGGCTGTCAGGAGTAGGAGCCGAGAGCCAGGAAAAGAGAGCAGCCGTCTCGACGTCCTCGTTTGGCGTCCTCTTTGCTCGCTACAGGCTCACTACGGGCTCAGTTGGTCGGCGTGAAAACACGTGGGGAATCAGGGGTGTACCTGGCTTCTGGATACCTGCTTTGTGACCATTGCCCCTAAAAGGGAGTGTCACTCATTGGGAGTAAAACATCTGGGGCTGTATTACACAAGTGCACGAGCCTGCATCTGGCATTTGCACCAACTTTGCGCGCCCCTGGGGCACTTTGGTATTAGAGAAGGGGCCACAGAAGCTTGTGCGACCCCTTTTGTAATACTGAAGGCGCTGGCGCACATACAGTGCAAAACCTGTTGCAAAGCATTTAAGGATTCTATTGTGAATCACAAGTGGGGAGGAATGCTTCTTGGGTGTCCCTGTCCCCTTTCCCTTGTGACACACAATTATGATTCGTAATGCACTTTGCTGCATTGACAATTGTGATGAATTTGGTTGTACTTGCTTTGCATATTCTGTGTAACAGGGGCACTGATGTACAAAGAAAGCTGGCAGCAGCATTATGTTGTATTGATAGATAAAGCCCTCATAACACAAAGGAACAGTTTGCGAAAATGTGTAATCCTCTCACCTCAATGATATTAACGGATGTAAGGATCCATTTGCAAGTCCTGACAGCCTGCTGTAAATTCTGTGATGGAGTGTCAGGAAACACTGAAACATCCTACAAATTGATCATGTTATTGGCTCCACATTACCCACATGCCCACATGTAACACTTAGGAAATGTACCTCCCTTAGAGATCTATTAGTACATAGCCACTACACAGATATCAGAGCAGAAAAACTCGAGATCACTGGGGGTTTCCCATGTACAAGGTGTAAAGCATGCTAGGGAAGTAGCAAGGTAAAGGAGTATGAGTTCCCAAGTAGAAGACCTACAAAACAGATCACTAAACTACTTCATTGTAATTCAAATTTTGTGGTCTTTTGTCTAGTTTGTCCATGCGGCAAGCGATACATTGGCCGCACTGTGCACCCAGCGAAGAAAAGAGTGCTGGTGCTTATGAGTACGATAACCAATTAGTATGGAAGTACCTAGGCATTTTTTAACTGGCCACAGTAGTGCTAGGAAATTACTGCACTTCTTTTGCTTGGATCAGAACCTACGGAATGAAAGGGAGGGGACAGAGTCAGGGCTCTGAGACAACTGGAGTCAAGATACATTATTGAGGTGTGAACCAGAGTCCCATTAAGAATCAATAGCGACGAGGAGTTGTGGACACACATGGGGTAGCCACACACAGTATGAAGACAGTAACACAGTAACACATATTGAATCAAAAGTCCAGTAATCACAGTGTTAGACAATTTTTGCACCAGTTCATTTTACGCATAGGTACATTCTTTACGAACAATGGTTTTTAGTGGGATGGGTCTCTGGGGACTTTGAGCAGAAGAATTACTATGGGGATAGTTGGCCTATACTGGGTGTGATTGGTTGCTATATACTATTTATACCAAATAAGTGGCGGCAAAGGTCATGGGGGACCGTTAAGAAGATTCACTATAGGGTGGGTCGGCCAATACAGGGTGTGATTGGAACCACATAACCAAATTAACTGGAGGCAGAATAAAGTCCTGCAACATTTGGACAGAATCCCCTTCCCTTATTGATATCCCTGTCCCTTCTTGATTAGAGGCAATGAAGCCAGTTATGCATTATAGAATGCATTATACCCCGTGCGTGCAGGGTGCCTGAAGCATGCCACTAGAATAACCTCGGTGATGCCTTAACAATGGTGCCGGTAGATAATATATCTGGTCAGGGCGATTTGCACACTCCGGTTGAAATGATATGGCAAAATAATGTTTTCACAATCGGAGGCAATGCATTGCATTTTGATGTATTTGACACATGTGATTAAAAGCATGGGGTGTGCCTGGACCATGACATTACGGTCGCACCAGGATAAGATGGTCGCCACTGTAGGAATTCATTCAGATGAGACATGTAAGCACCATTGTTGTTTCCATGACATGAGGCTGCTGCCCTATCACATTTCACTTTGTATTTGTTTTAAAGACGACGAAGACGCTCATCGCGCTGACATTGACAAAGGCCAAGGGGGCCAAAACGCATCTGTCAGAACTTTGTTACTTGTGGCAAAGTACATTTTCTATTATATATTCTCCTGAGCGCAACATATTTGCTTTGGATGTGGAGATAAATATATAAATATATATATATATATATATATATATATATATATATATATATATATATATATATATATATATATATATATATATATATATATATATATATATATATATATATATATATAATATATATATATATATATATATATATATATTATTCAAACCATTCCTTCTGAGCAATAAAGGAGACCTCAGCACTCAGTCGTCATATATTTATTTTGCGCTACGGCAGAAGCGCAAACGCCAGCGGGTTTCAGTGCAAACACGCACCTTGGTCACACTGGTATTTGTGCTTGTACCTCAGCGCAAAATAAATATATGACAACTGCACCGGAGTGCTGAGGGCTCCTTTATTGCTCAGAAGGAACTGTTTGAATACTATATACAACAGCGCGCAGCGAAGCACTGTAACGCTCAGCACCTCTGGCGCTCAGGCAGCCGGAACGTAACTTGAACTTGCTAACACCAGTAGGATATATATATATATATATGTATATATATATATATATATGTATATATATATATATATATATATATATATATATATATATATAGAGAGAGAGAGAGAGAGAGAGAGAGAGATCTATGTATATATAAACATATATCTTTCTATATATATGTAGATATTTCTGTAGATAAATAGATAGATAGATAGATACATGGATAGATATGTAGTTTTACTTTTAGACAATTCTTGTTTTCATACAATTCGTGCCTTCATACATAAAACGTTCACAGTCAAATTAAAAATCGTCAAAGCCAAAAGGTCAACATGCACCATCAGACCTATTGGCATTGCCAATCTTTATTTCCTGTAGGGCTGCCCAGAGCCGTGTAGAGCAGTCCCAGACTTAGCCTTAGAAGCACTATTAATACAGTAATGCGTTTTTGAGATTGCTAAATATACTAAATCTAATATGCACCCAGTTCGATATTGTAATAGGATCCCCTCTGAAATCAAGGGGACTCTGTCCCTCCCAGCCCTTGGCCCCTCCACCTGTCAGCAGCAGTGCAATTCCCTGCTCAGCCAGCGGCCACACTTAATAAGCCAGCCCTGCATGCCTCTGGCCGCCGCTCACAGGGTCTCAGAGTACAGCATTGTGCCTCACAGTGCGGTTTTGTAATGCAAGTATAACGCTTGGTAAAGTGAAGGCTGCGTTTTTTAACACACACCCCCAGCCTGCTTTCCGCTCCCACCCACACAGCGTGTGCTGACCTGCCCTTGGCACTACACACGGTCACTTCTGTCCCCTACCCCATCCCTGTGTGTTTTTTTTATATTATTTTCTCTGAGAATTTTTTTTTAAAGAAACCCGTCTTTTTTCCCTGCCTCCCACATTTGATGAATTTAAGCCTCATGGCATTGAGGTGTCAGGGCATTTGGAACAGTATCTTTTCACGGCTTAGCGCGGGGGGACGCGGCTCTTTGCTCGGCCCCCATTCTCTCTGGAAAGCTCTCACACTGAATGACCCCCGAAGCCCCCTCAATGAAGTGCCTCTCTATTAAAAGTTTCCCATTCAGCGGCCATGAATGCGGGGCTGCTGTGGAATTCGCCGCCCAGTGGCTCCGGCTCTTCATGAAATATTAAGGGGCTGATGGAATTCCCACAATATTTATACACCCCCTTTGTTGGCGCTTTTCCCTCCATTGAGCCTGACACTGTTAACACATCCGCTCTGACATAGCGTTCTGCTGCTCGTGGGGGGGCAGGGGGTCTGCCCCTGGGCCGCTCCACGCCTACCCCACACAAAGCCATGTGCAAGGGCTCTTGTCTATTCATGGGAGGAATTACAAGGCCCATAATGACCACCTGCTTATATTCTTTCTCCGGTGGATAAGGTTTAACTCTCGAGCTGGGATCCCCATGAATAAAGCAATGATTTCCCAAACAGAGTCTGAAGTGAAGGAGGGGTGGGAAGCTGGGGCGCTTGTCCCAGAGGTGCACGGATGAGCTGGGAGCCATGTAGAGTTGAACACACAAGACTTTCTGGGCAAGAGTTTAATGCGCCTTGATCGTGCTCCCCATCCTGCAGGATTCAAGTTGAGATCATCCAAAGATCTGATGCAGCACTGAGGGCGCCTAGATGCAAGAAAGGGGCACTAGATGCGTGAACCTTCTGCAGTGCTGAGGGCGCCTAGATGGAAGAACAGGGCACTAGACGCGTGAACCTTCTGCAGTGCTGAGGGCGCCTAGATGGAAGGACAGGGCACCAGACGTGTGAACCTTCTGCAGTGCTGAGGGCGCTTAGATGGAAGGACAGGGCACCAGACGTGTGAGCCATCTGCAGTGCTGAGGGCGCCTAGATAGAAGGACAGGGCACTAGACGCGTGAGCCATCTGCAGTGCTGAGGGCGCCTAGATGGAAGGACAGGGCACCAGACGTGTGAGCCATCTGCAGTGCTGAGGGCGCCTAGATGGAAGGACAGGGCACCAGACGTGTGAGCCATCTGCAGTGCTGAGGGCGCCTAGATAGAAGGACAGGGCACTAGACGCGTGAGCCATCTGCAGTGCTGAGGGCGCCTAGATGGAAGGACAGGGCACCAGACGTGTGAACCTTCTGCACTGCTAAGGGCACCTAGATGGAAAGACAGGGCACTAGACGTGTGAACCTTCTGCAGTGCTGAGGGCGCGTAGATGGAAGGACAGGGCACCAGACGCGTGAACCTTCTGCAGTGCTGAGGGCGCTTAGATGGAAGGACAGGGCACTAGACGTGTGAACCTTCTGCAGTGCTGAGGGCCCCTAGATGGAAGGACAGGGCACGAGACGTGTGAACCATCTGCAGTGCTGAGGGCGCCTAGATGGAAGGACAGGGCACCAGACGTGTGAGCCATCTGCAGTGCTGAGGGCGCCTAGATGGAAGGACAGGGCACCAGACGTGTGAGCCATCTGCAGTGCTGAGGGCGCCTAGATGGAAGGACAGGGCACGAGACGCGTGAGCCATCTGCAGTGCTGAGGGCGCCTAGATGGAAGGGCAGGGCACCAGACGTGTGAACCATCTGCAGTGCTGAGGGCGCCTAGATGGAAGGACAGGGCACCAGACGTGTGAACCATCTGCAGTGCTGAGGGCGCCTAGATGGAAGGACAGGGCCCCAGACGTGTGAACCTTCTGCAGTGTTGAGGGTGCCTAGATGGAAGGACAGGGCACTAGACACGTGAACCATCTGCAGTGCTGAGGGTGCTTAGATGGAAGGACAGGGCACCAGACGCGTGAACCATCTGCAGTGCTGAGTGCGCCTAGATGGAAGGACAGGGCACCAGACGCGTGAACCCTCTGCAGTGCTGAGGTTGTCTAGATGGAACGACAGGGAACTAGACACGTGAACCTTCTGCACGGCTGAGGGCGCCTAGATGGAAGGACAGGGCACTAGACACGTGAACCATCTGCAGTGCCGAGGGCGCCTAGATGGAAGGACAGGGCACCAGACGCGTGAACCATCTGCAGTGCTGAGGGCCCCTAGATGGAAGGACAGGGCACCACACGCGTGAACCATCTGCAGTGCTGAGGGCCCCTAGATGGAAGGACAGGGCACCAGACGTGTGAACCATCTGCAGTGCTGTGGGCGCCTAGATGGAAGGACAGGGCACCAGACGTGTGAACCATCTGCAGTGCTGAGCGCGCTTAACTGGAAGGACAGGGCACCAGACGTGTGAACCATCTGCAGTGCTGAGGGCCCCTAGATGGAAGGACAGGGCACCACACGCGTGAACCATCTGCAGTGCTGAGGGCCCCTAGATGGAAGGACAGGGCACCAGACGTGTGAACCATCTGCAGTGCTGTGGGCGCCTAGATGGAAGGACAGGGCACCAGACGTGTGAACCATCTGCAGTGCTGAGCGCGCTTAGATGGAAGGACAGGGCACCAGACGTGTGAACCATCTGCAGTGCTGAGGGCGCCTAGATGGAAGGGCAGGGCACCAGACGTGTGAACCATCTGCAGTGCTGAGGGCGCCTAGATGGAAGGACAGGGCACCAGACGTGTGAACCATCTGCAGTGCTGAGGGCGCCTAGATGGAAGGACAGGGCTCCAGACGTGTGAACCTTCTGCAGTGTTGAGGGTGCCTAGATGGAAGGACAGGGCACTAGACACGTGAACCATCTGCAGTGCTGAGGGTGCTTAGATGGAAGGACAGGGCACCAGACGCGTGAACCATCTGCAGTGCTGAGGGCGCCTAGATGGAAGGACAGGGCACCAGACGCGTGAACCATCTGCAGTGCTGAGGTTGTCTAGATGGAACGACAGGGAACTAGACACGTGAACCTTCTGCACGGCTGAGGGCGCCTAGATGGAAGGACAGGGCACTAGACACGTGAACCATCTGCAGTGCCGAGGGCGCCTAGATGGAAGGACAGGGCACCAGACGCGTGAACCATCTGCAGTGCTGAGGGCCCCTAGATGGAAGGACAGGGCACCACACGCGTGAAGCATCTGCAGTGCTGAGGGCCCCTAGATGGAAGGACAGGGCACCAGACGTGTGAACCATCTGCAGTGCTGTGGGCGCCTAGATGGAAGGACAGGGCACCAGACGTGTGAACCATCTGCAGTGCTGAGCGCGCTTAGATGGAAGGACAGGGCACCAGACGTGTGAACCATCTGCAGTGCTGAGGACGCCTAGATGGAAGGACAGGGCTCCAGACGTGTGAACCATCTGCACGGCTGAGGGCGCCTAGATGGAAGGACAGGGCACCAGACGCATGAACCTCCTGCAGTGCTGAGGGCACCTAGATGGAAGGACAGGGCATCAGACGTGTGAACCATCTGCAGTGCTGAGGGCGCCTAGATGGAAGGACAGGGCACCAGACGTGTGAACCATCTGCAGTGCTGAGGGCCCCTAGATGGAACGAAAGGGCACCAGACGTGTGAACCTTCTGCAGTGTTGAGGGCGCCTAGATGGAAGAACAGGGAACTAGACGTGTAAACCATCTGCAGTGCTGAGGGCGCCTAGATGGGAAGACAGGGCACTAGACGCGTCAACCTTCTGCAGTGTTGAAGGTGCCTAGATGGAAGAAGAGGGCACTAGACGTGTGAACCTTCTGCAGTGCTGAGGGCGCTTAGATGGAAGGACAGGGCACTGGACGTGTGAACTATCTGCAGTGCTGAGAGCGCGTAGATGGAAGGACAGGGAACCAGACGTTTGAACCATCTGCAGTGCTGAGGGTGCCTAGATGGAAGAACAGGGCACTAGATGCGTGAACCTTCTGCAGTGCTGAGGGCGCTTAGATGGAAGGACAGGGCACTAGACGTGTGAACCTTCTGCAGCGTTGAAGGCGCCAAGATGGTGGACAGGGCACTAGACGTGTGAACCTTCTGCACCGTTGAAGGCGCCAAGATGGAAGGGCAGGGCGCTAGATGCGTAAACCATCTGCAGTGCTCAGGGCGCGTAGATGGAAGGACAGGGTACTAGGCGCGTGTACCTTCTGCACTGTTGAGCGCCCCTAGATGGAAGGACAGGACACTAGACGTGTGAACCTTCTGCACTGCTGAGCGCCCCTAGATGGAAGGACAGGGCACTAGACGCGTGAGCCATCTGCAGTGCTGAGGGCGCGTAGATGGAAGGACAGGGCACTGGACGCGTGAACCATCTGCAGTGCTGAGGGCGCCTAGATGGAAGGACAGGGCACCAGACGTGTGAACCATCTGCACGGCTGAGGGCTCCTAGATGGAGGGACACGGCACTAGACGTGTGAACCTTCTGCAGTGCTGAGGGCGCCTAGATGGAAAGACAGGGCACTAGACGTGTGAACCTTCTGCAGTGTTGAGGGTGCCTAGATGGAAGAACAGGGCACTAGACGTGTGAACCTTCTGCAGTGCTGAGGGTGCCTAGATGGAAGGACAGGGCACCAGACCTGTGAACCTTCTGCAGTGCTGAGGGCGCCTAGATGGAAGGACAGGGCACCAGACGTGTGAACCATCTTCAGTGCTGAGGGCACCAAGATGGAAGGGCAGGGCACTAGACGTGTGAACCTTCTGCACTGCTGAGCCCCCCTAGATGGAAGGACGGGGCACTAGACGAGTGAACCTTCTGCAGTGCTGAGGGTGCCTAGATGGAAGGACAGGGCACTAGACGCGTGAACCTTCTGCAGTGCTGAAGGCGCATAGATGGAAGGACAGGGCACTAGACGAGTGAACCTTCTGCACTGCTGAGGGCACCTAGATGGAAGGACAGGGCACTAGACGAGTGAATCTTCTGCAGTGCTGAGGGCGCCTAGATGGAAGGACAGGGCACTAGACGCGTGAACCTTCTGCAGTGCTGAGAGCGCCTAGATGGAAGGACAGGGCACCAGACGCGTGAACCATCAGCAGTGCTGAGGGCGCCAAGATGGAAGGGCAGGGCACTAGATGTGTGAACCTTCTGCACTGCTGAGCGCCCCTAGATGGAAGCACAGGGCACTAGACACGTGAACCTTCTACAGTGCTGAGGGCGCCTAGATGGAAGGGCAGGGCACTAGATGTGTGAACCTTCTGCACTGCTGAGCGCCCCTAGATGGAAGCACAGGGCACTAGACACGTGAACCTTCTACAGTGCTGAGGGCGCCTAGATGGAAGGACAAAGCATACGTGTGAACCTTCTGCTGTGCTGAGGGCGCTTGCATGGAAGGACAAGACACTAGACGTGTGAACCTTCTGCACTGCTGAGGGCACCTAGATGGAAGGAAAGGGCACTAGACACGTGAACCTTCTGCACGGCTGAGGGCACCTAGATGGAAGGACAGGGCACTAGACACGTGAACCATCTGCAGTGCCGAGGGTGCCTAGATGGAAGGACAGGGCACTAGACGCGCGAACCTTCTGCAGTGCTGAGGCCACCTAGATGGAAGACAGAGCACCAGACCTGGTAACCTCTGCACTGCTGAGGGCACCTAGATGGAAGTGTAGGGCACTAGATGCGTGAACCTCCTGCACTGCTGAGGTTACCAAGATGGAAGGACAGGGCACCAGATGTGTGAACCTTCTGCAGTACTGAGGGTGCCTAGATGGAAGAGCATGGCACTAGATGGGTGAACCACCTACAGTGCTGAGGGCACCAAGATGGAAGGACAGGGCACCAGACGCGTGAAACATCTGCAGTGCTGAGGGTGCCAAGATGGAAGGACAGGGCACTAGGTGCATGAACATCTGCAGTGCTAAGGGCACCAAGATGGAAGAACAGGGCACTAGGCACGTGAACCATCTGCAGTGCTGTGGGCGCTGAGATGGAACGACAGGGCACCCGACGAGTGAACCGTCTGCAGTGCTGAGGGCGTCTAGATGGAAGGACAGGGCACTAGATGTGTGAACCATCTGCAGTGTCGAAGGCACCTAGATGGAAGGACAGGGCACTAGATGCGTGAACCTCCTGCACTGCTGTGGGTGCCAAGAATGAAGGACAGGGCACCAGACGTGTGAACCTTCTGCAGTGCTGAGGGTGCCAAGATGGAAGGACAGGGCACCAGACGCGTGAACCACCTGCAGTGCTGAGGGCGCCAAGATGAAAGGACACGGCACCAGACGCGTGAACCATCTGCAGTGCTCTGGGCGCCAAGATGGAACGACGGGGTACCAGACGCGGGAACCTTCTGCAGTGCTGAGGGCGCCTAGTCCTTGACCCATGTCAACGACGATGACACCAACAAAACCATGAACACCATCCACTCCGGGTCTCCATCAGACCCCTGCCCGCACCACATCTTTAACAAAGCAAGCTCCACCATCGCACCCCATCTCTGCAAGATCATCAACAACTCCTCCGAGATCGCCACCTTCCCGGAGAGCTGGAAGCACTCAGAGATCAACGCCCTACTCAAGAAACCCAAGGCGGACCCCAAGGACCTCAAGAACTTCCGGCCCATCTCCCTACTCCCGTTGCCGGCGAAAGTAATCGAGAAGATTGTCAACAGGGAACTGACCTCCTTCCTCGAAGAGAACAACATCCTGGACCCATCCCAATCCGGATTCCACAGCAACCACAGCACAGAAACCGCCCTCATTGCTGCCACCGACGACATCAGGGCCCTGCAGTACAATGGAAAAACCACGGCCCTCATCCTCCTTCAACACCGTCTGCCACCACACCCTACGCACACGCCTCCACAATGCAGGGATCCATGGAAAAGCCCTTGACTGGACCTCCTCCTTCCTCACCGCCAGAACCCAGAATGTCCGCCTCCCTCCATTCCGATCTAAAGACACCAAGATCATTTGCAGTGTAACCCAAGGATCGTCCCTCAGTCCGACACTCTTCAACGTCTACATGGCACCGCTCACCAAGATTGTCCGATCACACAAGCTCAACATCATCTCATACGCCGACAACACCCAGCTCATCCTCTCATTCACCAAGGCCCCCCACCACTGCCAAAACCAACCTCCACGAAGGTATGAAGGCCATCGCCGAATGGATGAGGAACAGCTGCCTGAAACTTCAAGACGGAGGTCCTCATCATCGGATCCACCCCCTCCGCCTGGGATGACTCATGGTGGTCAGCTGCACTGGGAGCTGCACCGACGCCCACTGACCATGCACGCAACCTGGTAGTCATCCTGGACTCATCGCTGCCTGTGACCCAGCAAGTCAACGCCGTCTCCTCTCCTGCTTCAACACCCTCCACACGCACCGCAAGATCTACAGATGGATCCCCACTGAAACCAGGACGGTCACCCAGGCTCTCGTCAGCAGCAGGCTGGACAACGGCAACGCCCTCTATGCGGGAACCTCAGCCAAACTCCAGAAATGACTAAACGCATACAGAACGCTTCTGCACGCCTCAGCCTCAACATCCCCCACCACATCACAGCCCACCTGAAAGGCCTGCACTGGCACCCCGTCAACAAGAGGATCACCTGCAAGCTCCTCACCCACGCTCACAAAGCACTCCACAACGCCCGACCAGCGTACCTCAAAGAACGACTCACCTTCTACACCCCGAACCGCCAGCTTCGTTCCGCTGACCTCACCCTCGCCACCGTCCCCCGCATCCGACAAGCGACCACCGGCGGCAGTTTTTCACCCACCTCCCCTTCCGCCTATGACAGACCCAGGACCTGCTGACCATCAGGAGACTTCTCAAGACCTGGCTGTTCGAGCAATAGCAGCACCCCCCGCTCGCCTTGAGACCCTCACGGGTGAGTAGTGCACTTTACAAATGGATTGATTGATAGATTGAAGGACAGGGCACCAGGCGCGTGAACCTTCTGCACTGCTGCGAGCACCTAGATGGAAGGACAGGGCACCAGATGCGTGAACCATCTGCAGTGCTGAGGGCGCTTAGATGGAAGGACAGGGCACCAGACGTGTGAACCTTCTACAGTGCTGAGGGCGCCTAGATGGAAGGACAGGGCACCAGACGTGTGAACCTTCTACAGTGCTGAGGGCGCCTAGATGGAAGGACAGGGCACCAGACGTGTGAACCTTCTGCACTGCTGCGGGTGTCAGCGTACTGGAGTGGGAGGTGGTGAAGGGGTATATGCTTGTGAGACATAACACAATAGGTATCCATCAATCAATGATTTAATGTGAGAGGAATTTACCATCTTCGCCACTGGTGAAGGTGATGTCGCCAAATCCCGGATAAGGAGTTTTTACCTTGCATCCCCATTGCCAGGTGTTTAGTTGTTCTATAGCCTTAGTCTAAATATACTGCTGTAGACCACCTTACATGACAAGCAGCCATGTGGAGGCTAGGCCGCAGACTTCAGAATATCCCATTCACAAATGGTTGCGGGGTGAACTTCAGATACTGTTAGTATACATGTCTCAGTCGAAGAGACATGCATACTAACGCGTCAAAGGGGTGCCCCCTTTCATATCAAAGCCAATGAATATCTGTGAAATATTGGAGGCTCAGGGGCCCCATATCACATTCTGCAAGGTGGCCCCATCATTTCACGTTACGCCACTGGCTAAAGGAATGATCTTTGGAAGATGTGTAGAAGATGTAGAGGATTTTCCCCTGTGCTCGTGTTGCAGTGATTGACAGGTAGAACACGGCAAAAGCACATCTTTTCTTCTAGAAATTCTGATTAGGAGTGAATGTCAGTGAAGCATTCTGTCTAATTTGAAACATATCATTTATTGTTTATGGCTCTTTAGTTATTGTTTATTGCTCTTTATGGCTGCGTGACAGGGAAAGGACAGGAATGCACCGTGATTGAAGACTGATCTTCTAGATGCTCATAAATACGATCTCTTACCATGGAAGAAAATGATGGAGGGATGGATGGCGAGATGGTAAGACGGATGGAAAGATGATGGATGAATGCTGAGCTGGATGAATGAGAGGATCATGGAGAGAAAATGAAAACAATAATGGATGTAGAGAAAGATGGGGAGAGGATGAATGAGATATGGAATGATGGATTTAGAGATAGGTGGAAAGGGGAATCAAGGGATGGGTGGAGAGAAGATTGATTGGAGAAAATTATGAATGGAGAGAAGGATGAGCATATATACAGAAAAGATAGAGTGATGGAAGGAAGAAAGGTGGGATGGATAGAGAGTTGGAAGGATGCTGAGAAGGATGGACAGATAGGAGGCAAGAAAGAAGAGTGTATGAAAAGGGAAGAAAGGAACAAGACAAAAAATGAGGAGAGAAGGAAGGATGAAAAATATGGAGATAAAAAAGGATGGATGGATGGAAAAGGTATGTGAAGAATGGATGGATAAAAGACTAAATGAAGGATGGAGAATGGGAATGAATGGGAAGGAAGGAAATATAAGAATTTAAATGTTCTCAGGTGCAGCAATCTTGAGAACAACTGTTGGGTTGTCTTGACTCCCTGGCTCGCTCAGAGATATTTCGGACATGATTCAAAGCGGGGTTATTTAATTCTTCTGGCTACCCCCTTGTACCCCCTGGTGCCATGTGTTTTCCTTTAGGTTTGAGAGTGGTTGAAAAGCAAGATTGCAACTCTTGCCTAGTTCCTGCTAAGAAAGACTGGTGCGGCGGGTCAAGTCCAAGGAGGTTGTTGAATCTGCGGCAACTGCAAATAACACGCCGCAAACTTCAGCGAATATGTGTTATCTACCATTAACATGCGACATGGAAAGTAGGGCTTTGTTGAAAATGTTTAGCACTGTTTAAAACAGTAACCTTGAACCGCAGTTTGGATATTGTATTCAGTGTTGACACAAATTATGGAAAAATGGCATCATAGAACACGAAAATGCTCATTCTAGGGCCGGCTTTAGCGCTGGTGGCCCCCGTGCGAGAATCACTTTTGGGGCCCCCACGTCCCATGACCGCATACTCGAATTCTCTCCCTACCAACTGCAAAAGTGCCCCTCATCTCTCCTAGCATAAAATATTGCTAAACACAGAGCCCCCCTGAGGTTACTGCGTCCCTCTCCACAAGTCAGGACCCAGTGGAGAAGTGTGGCTCAATGGGGGTGGAGAAGTGTGGATCAATGGGTGTGGAGAAGTGTGGCTCAATGGTTGTGGAGAAGTGTGGCTCAATGGGTGTGGAGAAGTGTGGCTCAATGGGTGTGGAGAAGTGTGGCTCAATGGGTGTGGAGAAGTGTGGCTCAATGGTTAGAGCGGCAGACCCTGATGCAGAGGTCTGGTCCGGGACCAGGGTTCAATACCCGCCTCGGCGGGTCCTGGGCTCAATTTCCTCGGACCTGATAATTCTCGCCTCGGTGCCTATTCAACTCTGGGCAATCGCTTGCTTAATCTCCACAACGGCCCCAACAGTGCTGGGATGCCTGGCTTCACCTTGGGGATGCCCAGGAGTGGACATTTCACAGGGATAAAGCCAGGAAGGGTTCCTCAGCGGTATGTGGACAGCGGCGGGACACCTCGGGTGAGTTAGATGTGCGCTTTACAAATGCCTTCATTTCATTTCAGTGCGACCACACCAGTCGCACTGCCCTAAAGCCGACCCTGTGCTCAGAGCCGGACAAGGAAACGTTACTAAAGTTTTAACCTGAGGCTCCGATATTTGGAGTGTTCTTTGTAGAATGTTAGACTTTATATCAAGCATACATGTAAAATATATAATATAAGGAGTTTGCCCGAAAAATATTAATTCAGAGGACAGATATCATATGGCAGTCCAAAACACTGAGGTATAGAGATATAATTACTGTCATAGAAAATGACACTTTACATCGGGAAGATTTATCTTATAGGAAATACTACTTCATAGTAAGTATTTATATCAGTTTTTAATGGGACACTGAATGAGATCACAAAGAAGCCTATCATTAATGGCACTAAGGGGCTTATTTACAAACTCTCTGCGCCACCTGTGCGTACCTTTTAACATAGGAAAAAGTGATGTACGGGCAGTGCAAGGGGCTTGTATATAAGCCCCTGAGGTTTGGGCTGGAAAGGGTAGGTGGCATAGATATACAGTCAGTAACCCAGATGTAACTGCAGTTCTCTAATGAGTTGTAAGAGCAATTTTCCAATGTTGGCACTGCTCACAGTTGCATATGCTTTCCATGGAATTCCCTTAGTCAGGTTAAATATTCTCAGTACTTTAATTGTGTGTACTGCATAAAGAATATCCAATGAGCTCTTGGTCATCTTTGAGGTTCTCTTTTTCTCTCAGGCAGTAGTGAGTGAATGGGCAATGACGTGCCTGTAGCCGATTGGTTGAATTCAAACAGCGCACAGAGTGTGCGACCATACCCTCAGACTAAGAAAGAAAGTGCAGTACTGTCTTCAGAATCTGTTATATTTTCCACAAGGTGCCTGTGATTCAGACAGAGTGAGGTTTGGGTGGGCAGCAACTAAAGTATTCTTCCCTTCAAATGCCAAGAAGAAGCCCTTTTGTCGAGCTACCAGCGACTGATTGTTTATGGGACATGTTTGGACTGGTTATACTTAGCAATCTTCCTATACACCTAGTGATAATGTGCACCACCCATCCACTGTGTAAATCCAGTGTGGTAACCAGTAGCGGCTGTCACGAATCAGGGGTGGCGGGGCAGGCGGGGGTAAAGATAAAAAAAGAAAACTTACCTTCTTGTGTCTTTCCGTGTTGTCCCTCGTCGTAGTCCCTCTGCTCCAGCCGGAAGACGAAGCAGCCAGGCTCCCCTAACCAATCACAATGCTGCAATGAAGCGTTGTGATTGGTCTGAGCACCATGGTTCAGCACTCAGATGGGGAATGGTAGCCTGGGCATGTTCCCCATGCAGGCTGTAATGCAGCATGTATGGAGAACATGCAAAGTGTGCATTACTGTTTGGCTGGACCAAAAGGGCCAGTCAAACATTCATGCACACTTTACAGAGTGCCCACCACTCCTCCCCCTGCTCTGAGAGCAGAGCAGCCCCGCCCGCAAAGACGCAGGAACAATTAAAATGATAATAACGTCCAGTTAATATCATTTTGTTTTTCCTTCATTTGCACTGCTAAAAGCAGTCGGCACCACTTCTCCACCTCAGCGGAGGAGGCGTCACTGGTGGTAACTCCTTGCTTGACTAAGTTATGTATGTCATGAGTGTATAAAGGGGCCTGTCACCAGATCGAGTCTTAGATTGCAGAAATCCCTTAATCTAAGCGTCTGATTTAGGTCTTGGCGGATGGGTTACTCCATCACAACGGTGACAGATATCCTGTCCGCGCGAAATATAAATCCCATAGTATATCATGAGATTTATATTTTGACGGATGGGATATCAGTCACCGCTATGATGAAGTAACCCATCCGCCAAGACCTAAATCAGGCCCTTAGTGTCGATGCATGAGACTGAGCCACCCTATTCTGCAGGACAACTGTTTTCCTCTGTGCCCCTGTAATATTTAATTTGTGAAGTTGTCCAGCTCTGGGGCAGAATTTGTAAAGTGCCCTCACTAGCTTTATCTTGAGCACAAACCTATATTTCAAGTGAGCTTATCATGGCCATTAAACCCTGCTTGGGCCCTGATTGGCTAGTTTCCCAGGATTATTAAAGTACCGCTCCTGCTGCGTGTTGTTGGGCTCCTGCCCAGCTCCCTCCAAAACCAAAGACATACTGGACCTTTTGGACTTGCACATCAACTATCTATTGACTTACCTCTTCTCCACAGAACTAGTGTGTAGATGCTCCTCAGCAAACAACATTATGCTTGTGGCCAGTGCGCCTCCCAGCTACAACATGGCTGGGCCACGTTCCAGGTGAAGAACCATATGCCTGACTGGCTGCCAAGTAAAAAGCTGCCTAGAGAAATAGAAGCATCCGCTGAAAGGGTAATGAAACATGTCTGGGACTGTGTGTTTGCCCCAGACATGGTGGACCATCTTTGAATGAGAGACAAATGAATCTGGAGTAACAGATACAACCGGACTGAATGGCCTTTGGTGAAAATAACGAAAGTGTAGAAGACTATTCGGTGCCACTGCTTCCCATTTGCCTCCAACCTTGCCAGATATCAAGCACTGGGACAAGATCCTGTCCCTTGTGAGCTGAGATAGTATCTGGAGATACCAAGAGGCTCCCTGGAATTTGAAGCAAGAATTCATTGCTATTTTTGGTTGGTTCCGAGTTTTTCAGCCCCTCAATCAGGGGTTTATAAAGTGCGCTACTCATCTGTGAGGGTCTCAAGGTGTTCGTGGGGGTGGGGCTGTGGGGTTCTGCAGCTCCGGATCAGTGGAAGAGCCAGGTCTTGAGGCTCTTCTTGAAGGTGTGAAGAGTGGGGGAGCGTCTGATGTTGACTTGGAGCTCGTTCCTGGTCTTTGCTGTGACGTAGGAGAAGGCTCTTCCACCTTCTCTGGTTCTGAGGATGCGTGGGGTCTCTGCCATAGCGAGGTCCGCGGAGCGGAGGTTCCTTTTGGGTACATGGAAGGAGACTCTTTCTTTGAGGTATTTGGGTCCGATGTTGTGGAGGTATTTATAGGCGTGGGTGAGTAGCTTGATGGTTACTCTCTTCTCGACGGGGAGCCAGTGGAGGCCCCCTAGCTGCTGGGTCATGTGCTCGTGTTGGGCAGTTCCGAGGACGAGTCTGGCTGCGGTGTTCTGGATGGTTTGGAGCTTGTGTATCAGTCTTGTTTATTTCGGCGTAGAGGGCGTTACTGTAGTCTAGTCTGCTGGTTATGAGTGCGTGGGTGACGGTCTTTCTGCATTTGGGGGGATCCACTTGAAGGTCTTGTGGAGGATGTGGAGGGTGTTGAAGCAGGTTGAGGCAACAGCGTTGATCTGGCGGGTCAGGGTGAAGGAGGAGTCTGGAATGATGCCGATGTTCCGGGTGTGGTCCATCGGGGTTGGTGGGTTTCCGAGGGCAGGGGACCGCCAGCAGCTGTCCCACATGGTGGGGGAGGGTCCAAGAATGAGGACCTCCGTCTTTTTCGAGTTCAGTTTTAGGCAGCTATTGCTCATCCAGGCTGCAACGTCTTTCATTCCTTCTTGGAAGCTGAGTCTGGTGTCTTCGGGGTTCTTCATGAGAGAGAGGATGAGCTGGGTGTTGTCGGCGTAAGATACTATGCTGAGCCTATGCTGTTTGACGATGGCAGCGAGGGGGGCCATGTAGATGTTGAAGAGCTTGGGGCTGAGTGAGGAGCCTTTGGGTACTTCATAGTTGATCTCTGTAGGTTCAGAGAGGAAGGTGAGGGAGTCTGATCCTTTGGGCTTTGCTGGAGAGAAAGGAGCAAATCCAGTCGAATGCGGTTCCACGTATACCAGCGTCGTGGAGTCTGGCTGAGAGAGTGCTGTGTGCGACGGTGTCGAAGGCTGCGGAAGGGTATAGTAGGATGAGGGCTGCAGTGTGGCCCTGGTCGAGTAGCATGCAGATGTCATCGGTGGTGGCAAGGAGGGCGGTCTCGGTGCTGTGGTTGCTGCAAAATCCGGACTGTGAGGAGTCGTGGATGGCGTTCTCTTCGATGAAGGTGGTCAGCTGGGCGTTGATTAGTCTCTCAGTGACTTTGGCTGCGAAGGGGAGGAGAGAGATAGGCCGGTAGTTTTTCAGGTCTGTTGGGTCGGCCGGGGGTTTCTTGAGGAGGGGCTTGACCTCTGCCTGCTTCCAGTCGTCAGGGAAGATGCCGGATTTGAGGGAGGCGTTGATGGTCCGGCCTAGTTCGGGTGCTATTGCACCACTCAGTGGTATATGTGCGGTGGGCAGGGGTCCGTGTGGGCTCCTGAGAGGGTGTTCATCATGGTGGTGGCAGTGTCTTCAGGGGTGGCAGGTTTCCAAGTGGTGATGGTCGGCTGGTTGTCGGTGGAGGAGAGGGGTTGGTGTCGGGAGTCTGATAGCTAAAGTTGTCGTAGAGGGCCTTGATTTTCAGTTGGAACTAGGAGCTGAGCTTGTTGCAGAGGGCCTGAGATGGTGGGACGTCTGTGGCTTCGCTGGGGGGTTTGGTGAACTGGTGTATGACATTGAAGAGTTCCTTTTTGTTACCTGCGTTGGTGTGGAGTTTGTTCTTGATAAAGGTCCGCTTGGTAGCACTTAGGCGCTTGTGGTGTTCATTCATGGCATTCCTGTAGATGCTCTGGTCTTCGGTGGTTTTCCTGTTCCGTCAGAGTTTTTTGAGGTGTCTGCAGAAGTGCCTGTCTTCTTGGAGGTCAGTGGTGAACCAGGCAGCCTTCAGGGGGTGTTGTTTGTCCGTGTGGCAGAGGGGTGCAAGCTTGTCAGCGCAGCCGGCGATCCAGCAGTGTAGTTCTTTGGCTGTGGAGTTGGCGTTGGTTGTGGTGGAGGGGGGGTCATGGAGGAGGATGGTGTTGAGGTGTTCCTCAGTGATCTTAATCCAGTTTCTTTGTGGTGGACGTGGGCGAGTTTGGGTGCGGTGGTGGTGTTGAAGGTGAAGTGCAAGCAGTGGTAGTCTGTCCAGAGGGGATGTGTGGTGTGGCTGAAGTGAATGTTCATCCCTCCTGTGAAGATGGGGTCGAGGGTGTGCCTGCCTCTGTGGGTGGGGGTGGTGACAAGCTGCTTCAGTCTGAGGTTTGGGAGGTTGTCAAGGAGGGTGGTGGATTTGGGGTCGCTGCGGTTGTTGAGGTGGATGTTCAGGTCTCCGATGAGGATGTAGTCTGTGGAGGCGATGGCATGGGGTGCAACGAGGTCAGCAATGGTGGTGGCGGGAGAGGCGCGAGGCACGGGGGGGTCTGTAGACTAGGGTCCCAAGCAGCGTTGTTCTGGGTCTGGTTTGGATCTGGAAGTGGAGGTGCTCTGTGTTGGAGAGGGGGTCGATCGTGCTGGAGGTGGAGAGATGAGGGAGCTCTTGTGTGCGATGGCGAGTCCTCCTCCTGGACGGTGGGTGCGGTCCTTTCTTTGGATCTTGTATCCGTCGGGTATGGCAGTGGCGATGTCGGGTCCGGAGGTAGTGTTGGTTCATGTTTTTGTGAGGAAGGCGATGTCTGGAGAGAGACTGTCGAGCAGGTTCCAGATCTTTACAGCGTGTCTGTGTAAGAAGCGTACGTTGAGGTGGATGCACGTCAGGGCTTTGGTGGTATGGGCCTCCGGAGTGGGTTCAGCGGTAGTGGGTGCGCTGTCAGTGGTGAAGGATTTTCGGCAGTGAAGGCAGGAGAACTGCCCATGGGTGGTGTTCGGTGTTGATCTCTGGCAGTTGTTGTTCCTTCCGGGGTTGAGTGCGAGGAGAGCGGAGTTGTAGGGAAGGGGGGTCGTAGATCCGGGTTCCCTGGTGCTGGCCTCGGACGGGCACAGATGGGCTTGCCTTTGGCATCCCGGCAACGCGAACGCACTGCTGCTGCCATTAAGAAGGGGAGGGGTCAGGACGAGAGGCTGGGAGGCGGGAGCGGGGGCTGTGCAGGGGGAGAGGGGCCACAGGGCAGCAGCGGCGGGAAAACCAGTGGTATGATCAATTAAATAGTAAATAAAATAAAGATAAAGGAAAAAGGAGACACCTAGTGGGGCAGTTAAAAATTAATAAAGGCAGTGAAAAACAAAAATAGGGCAAGAAGGGCCACCAGGCAGGCGGAGGTGAGGCAGGCAGGAATGAGGCTGCAGGCGTAAACACTCACCGGAGGGGGACTCAGCACTGCGGGATGGCGTCAGTGCCGCGGAGCTGCCAGGGAGAGAGCTGACCAAGACCAAGTTCACGGTCTTACTCGCACTCCCCTGCAGCGGCCACCATAAAGTAGGGGAGGGGGGCGGAATGAGAGGCTGTTAGGCAGGAGCGGGGGCTGTGCAGGGGGGAGGGGCCACAGGGCATCAGCGGTGGGAAAACAGGTGGTATGATGAATTAAATAGTAAATAAGATAAGGATAAAGGAAAAAGGAGACACCTAGCGGGGCAGTTCAAAATTAATAAAGGCGTTTAAAAACAAAAATAGGGCAAGAAGGGCCACCAGGCAGGTGGAGGTGAGGCAGGCAAGAATCAGGCTGCATGTGTGAACCCTCACCAGAGGGGGACTCAGCACTGCGGCATGGCATCGGTGCTGCGGAGCTGCCGTGGAGAGAGCTGACCAAGACCAATCACGGTCTGAGGCTGAGGCTTAGATTTGCATTCCTAAAAGAGCCCCATCTATTTATGATTCTACCAATGAAACATTTTTCAACCACGACCACCAGTTCCCAATATACTTTGCTTTGAGGTTTCCCTAGTAGACCTTGCCATCACCAAATTGCCCAATGGCATACTCAAAGTCCTATGACCATCAGGATTATGTACTCCAGTACTCAAAGGTCACGAGAAAAAAGACAACAAATGCAGATTAAGCTCCCATGTATCCACAGACATTAACCATTACTTGGCGAGGCTCCAGAGCACTAGTGTACCGTTAAAAATGCACAGTTTAGTTATTTTAGTTTGTCTGGTACATTGCTCACAGCCTGAAGATGCCTCAGTTACAAACCTATTTGGACTTTACCATTTAGGGGGCCTAACTAGTCTCTATTCAATGCTTATCAATACAAGCCTTGTGATGCTTAGCCATGTTGAACGAATGAGACAACTACATAGTTTTGCCAGACTCAACTGCAATAGCAACATCACACGTCCAACCTAAATACCTGAGCCATCTGGAAAGTGCTCTAGAAAACAGCCTCTCTAGCCTTACAATGAGTTGGAATTTTTAAACTATTGACATACACAGAGGACTTTTGGGGTCATACCTCAACAACCGCTAAGCAAGCCTGGTTATCCCCACAGTGTTCTACGTAGTCAGCTCTCTTTATTCTGCCTATGAATTAAAAAATATATTCCTTAATACCAAACTACTCCTGACTACCTATTTGTATGTACAACAATACTTGAGGAGGGTTACCTTATTTTTGTTGGATCCTATTACTATCCACAAGTCAGAATGGTGTGTTGCCAATATCTCACTCGGTGTAGGACTGTTCACCCAGGTAAATCGGTGAAAATCACTTTGCTTTTATGGGATTTAATTTAGGCTCCTCACCCACAGGTACCACCTATGGCTTGTTTCATAGTTGGACCCTTATGCCGCTCACCTAGTGTGGGGGACAGGCTCAACATGTTTGTAAGTGGAGTTCTTTGGCTATGTGGTTTTAGGGATTGTGAGAAGAAATTAAAATTACCTGTCGGATCCTACTACTTTTTAGGTCTCGCCTTTACCATTCCGCAGGAATGGGAAATGGGGAGAATTCAAGTGCTCAAAATACTCTTCAAACTACCGCTTTTCCAGTGGCGTTTTCTTCGAGTTCACGTGGGCACAGGCACGCGCTTTAGTGCCATAAACTTTTTTTCCCTGTGCCTTTCCTTTTTTTCATTGGCTCTTCACTTTGTCCACGCCTCATTGAAGCTGCTTCCTCCGCCCACCATCTCTCTGCCCTCACTTGCTGAAACACGAACACTAAAACATCTTTCTGTTCCATTCAAGCACCGCAAACACGCACCCAAATACGCACAAACAGCCCAGTAGCTTCACAACATCGAGTCGTGCACTTTTTTTTTAAACCGTAACACCCTGTCTTTCACTTGCTGAAACACTAACACCAAAACATCTTCCTGTTCCATTCAAGCACCGCAAACACGCACCCAAATACGCACAAACAGCCCAGTAGCTTCACAACATCGAGTCGTGCACTTTTTTAAACCGTAACACCCTGTCTTTCACTTGCTGAAACACGAACACTAAAACATCTTTCTGTTCCATTCAAGCACCGCAAACACGCACCCAAATACGCACAAACAGCCCAGTAGCTTCACAACATCGAGTCGTGCACTTTTTTAAACCGTAACACCCTGTCTTTCACTTGCTGAAACACGAACACCAAAACATCTTTCTGTTCCATTCACGCACCGCAAACACGCACCCAAGTACGCACAAACAGCCCAGTAGCTTCACAACATCGAGTCGTGCACTTTTTTAAACCGTAACACCCTGTCTTTCACTTGCTGAAACACGAACACCAAAACATCTTTCTGTTCCATTCACGCACCGCAAACACGCACCCAAATACGCACAAACAGCCCAGTAGCTTCACAACATCGAGTCGTGCACTTTTGTAAACCGTAACACCCTGTCTTTCACTTGCTGAAACACGAACACTAAAACATCTTTCTGTTCCATTCAAGCACCGCAAACACGCACCCAAATACGGACAAACAGCCCAGTAGCTTCACAACATCGAGTCGTGCACTTTTTTTTAAAACCGTAACACCCTGTCTTTCACTTGCTGAAACACGAACACCAAAACATCTTTCTGTTCCATTCACGCACCGCAAACACGCACCCAAGTACGCACAAACAGCCCAGTAGCTTCACAACATCGAGTCGTGCACTTTTTTAAACCGTAACACCCTGTCTTTCACTTGCTGAAACACGAACACCAAAACATCTTTCTGTTCCATTCACGCACCGCAAACACGCACCCAAATACGCACAAACAGCCCAGTAGCTTCACAACATCGAGTCGTGCACTTTTTTAAACCGTAACACCCTGTCTTTCACTTGCTGAAACACGAACACCAAAACATCTTTCTGTTCCATTCACGCACCGCAAACACGCACCCAAATACGCACAAACAGCCCAGTAGCTTCACAACATTGAGGCGTACAAAACATCTCTCTGTTCCATTCACGCATCGCAACACGCATCAGAATGGTAGACTTTTATGTGCACACAGCACTCAGTCACACTGCACGAAGGCCTCACTTGTACTGCATACTTCCCTCACTTACACTACACACAGCCCTCTGTCTGTGCACACAGCCCTCACTCACAGTGCACATAGCACTCAGTCACACTGCACCAAGGCCTCTATGTTGCATGTACATTAAGCATTGTTTGCAACAATACAAAACTTTTACAAACATCACAATACACCGACACTACATTTATACACACATTAGTCACATGCATGCACAAACTCGTGATCCTACTCTGTTCCCTGCCTTATATTCACTATCATTCATTCATCTGGACCTTTCTGGCTTTCTCTCTCGGAAATACGCACCAAAACAACGAACATTTTCTAAAGTCTTTTCACATTTAGCACGACATGGCTGTCTTTTTTTTCCCCTCTGTAAGGTGGGGAGGGGCCGAGAGCAAAACGTCTGGGGCCTAACCACCCCAGGAGACTGAATTGCTTTCATCACAGTCGTAAAGATTCTAATCTGTTGTCGACCATCCCCTGGGAAATGCAAATGTAAACAAAAGAGACCTAAAGTCGCCTTCGCCCTGAAAACTATAAAACAAGGGAAGCAACTTTCGAAACTATGTGTCAAGCACGACGTTTTTTTACACATTAGATTACATGCACGTACAATGGTATTTATTTTTTCTGTATTTTTGGACAGTTTGAAAGTGCAAACTTACACACCAAACACGCATAGCAACATCCGTAACTGGCTGCTTAAGCCATTCACACACTACACAAAATAGATACTGCATAGACATTTTACGTTACAAAATTACAATACCACATTCAGTATGACCCTACAAAATAGTTCTACTATTATCCTATTCACTTTTAATTTTGGATAATAGTGTTGTGAGTGGTGCTTAAACATGAAGGCACATTTTTTTTCAACATTTTTTGGGCAACTATAATAGTGCAAATATTACGACATTCAACACACACAGTGCAGAATGCACACACTCAGTGCACACTGACCTAACTGACAGTGCACACATGTTTTAGTCACACTGCAACAAGGCCTCACTTGCATTGCATACAGCCCTCACTTACACTACACACACCCCTCAGTCTGTGCACACAACCATCACTCTCAGTGTACACAGGCCTCACTGAGTGCATACAGCCCTCACTCTGCTATTTCTTTATGCATTTACTAACAATCTACACAGAACACCATCCCTCAGTATCTGACTGTACAATGCACAAAATCAATGCACACTGCCCTAACTCACAATGCATACAGCAGTCAGCCACACTGCACCAAGGCCTCAGTGGTACTGCATACATCCCTCACTTACACTACACACAGCCCTCACTGTGCACACACAACCATCACTATCAGTGAACACACTATCTTGACCCTATTCCGATGCTCCCTCCTAAGGGACACACATATTACACCACTTTGCCACATCTCTAAAACTATCTTGCATCTACCATCTCTCAGTATCTGACTGTACACACACAGTGCATAATGCACAAACTCAGTGCACACTGCCCTAACTCACAGTGCATACAGCACTCAGTCACACTGCACTAAGGCCTCACTTGCACTGCATACAGCCCTCACTTACACTACACACACCCCTCAACTGTCAGCACACAACCATCACTATCAGTGCACACACTATCTTGACCCTATTCCGATGCTTTGACATACATCACAATACAACACTAAACACAGCCCTCTGTCTGCGCACAGAACCATCACTCTCAGTGCACACAGCCCTCACTCATCTGATTGTACACACACAGTGCATAATTATCAAACTCACTGCACTCTGCCCAAACTCACAGTGCACACAGCACTCAGTCACACAGCACCAAGGCCTCAGTTGTACTGCATACATCCCTCACTTACACTACACACAACGCTCACTGTGCGCACACAACCATCACTATCAGTGCACACAGTATCTTCACCCTATTCCGCTGCTCCCTCCTAAGGGACACACATATCACATCACTTTGCCACATTTCTAAAACTATGTTGCATGTACATTTAACATTTTGGGCAACAAATACAAAACATTGACATACATCACAATACAACACTACACACAGCCCTCTGTCTGCCCACACAACCATCATTCTCAGTGCACACAGTATCTTTATCCTATTCCGCTGCTCACTCCTAAGGCACACACACATCACACCACTTCACCACATCTCTAAAACTATGTTGCATCTACATTAAACATAAGTTGCAACAAATACAAAACTTTGACAAACATCACAATACACCGACACCTTCTTTCTACACACATTAGTCACATGCATGTACAAACTCGTGATCCTACTCTGCCGCTCACTCATTTTGCGCAGCCAGCTCACACCACTTTGCCACATCTCTTGAACTATTTTACCTGCTATTTAGATACGAAACTGCCAATGCTTTGTACATATAATAACTAAAAAGCCCAGGTCTGCACAGCCTCTCGTTCCGACTACGCTGCTCCTTCTTTTTGCTAACACACAGGGCACACAACTTCTAAACATATCACTAATGCATTTTTAAATAACCATCTACACACAATAACATCCTTCAGTATTTGATTAGCACATGCAGAAACACTAACACTATACATCGTTTTGTATCACACAGAACTCATCGATAGATTCAAAAGTAACAATATCTTTTTTTTAAACTTAGAGGGTTGCACGTGCTCCTTTATTATACTTTTATTTTTAAAACGCCCAAATTAGGACTTTAAGGGTGATATATTTTTACATGACATGTAGCCGTACGTAGCTTTTTCACCCTTATTTGCCTTATTAGTTATTGTAACAAAGCTACTTCGTAATATTACAATTTGATGAATTAAAGTTACAAATGCACATTTTTTTCTTGCTGTTGTTGCTTGTTTCGTTGATGCGTCATAGTTTGTAGCCTGGGAAGTCGGTACAGGCGCCACTATCGAAACGACATCTACATACACATTCAAATTCTCACACTTGCAAGTTAGACACATTCTCGTCGGAGACATCTCCTGGGGGCAAGGAAAGGGTATTTATCCTTTCATCCTTTGTGCACTTCCAAACACCTTGCCGGCTAAATTTGACACTTCAGCCTATTTAAGATCACGAAAGGGTCATTGGGAGCCATAGCCTTTTTAATCTGTTGACACACTACAGTCCCCGACGGAACGACGCTGTATTTGCTCCGAAGACTACATATTCAAAGACACTACGCTTCCATTTGATCATGTAAGTGCATGTGTGTTTTTTTTTTTTAATAGAATACTTTCATTTTCTTTTAATTTTATACTGACTTATTCGTCTCTACATTTGTATATCTCTTTCTCCTCTCATCTTCAACATTGCTACTTCTACACATTCTTCACTGTATCTCTCCACTTTCTAAACACATTTATTTTCTGCTACACTTTTCGGGAACTTTCACTGCACTCTCTTAACATGTATTTTATGCTGTGTTTCTGTCACTTTTTATCATTATTACTCTCTTATTTTCTCTTCCCGTCATTTTGATGCTTCCTATAACTCCATTGACAGCTCCGCAATATTGTAAAAAAATATAGTTTTCTTGACTTCAAACAAATTCTATCGCTCGTACTGGACTTAGCATCAAAAACTAAGGTAATACATGCTAATAAATTACATTTTTTCTTTCACAGATACAAGAGACTGTTTTAAAGTCATTCTGTCACAGTTGTGATCGTGGGAAAAAATATTAATTTTAGGTAAGTACATGGGGATGTTAATGTTGTCATAGAATTAACTGTATTCCGGAAACGCTTTTGGAGGGAAGTATTTTTGTGTTGGGAACTATATACTTTTTCTCGCTGGCTGTGTGCTACACATCACAGAACATGTACACTAGATCTCAACACCTAATCGTCATACACTTTCTTTCCGAAATAGCTGCGCACTCATTTTGGACAGGAAGCTCACACCACTTCGCCACATCTTACTAACAATTTATCTTGTACATTTACGGCTAATATTACCAGACTTTTTAAGGCCATTTGTACCATGCATGCCCAGCTCATCTTTGCTACTACGCTCTTCCATCCTTTTTATTAACATACAGTTCACACCAATTTGCAACATTTCATTAAAGCGTTTCATGCACGCCAACATGCACAACATGCACAAACAGGCCACAGACTCAATCTCTTTTCCATTCACGCATGTGAACACGCATACCTTGACAACATTTAGAAGTGCAGCTTGCAAGCATACCCTCCCTGCCTTACCTTCTGTCTCATTCATTCATCTGCACCTTTCTGCCTTACACTCGCGGAAATACGCACAAACACAAGCAGCACACACACACTCTCTCTCACACCCACCCCACACACAAATTAAGTGTCTCGCACGGAAACACGCACACCATAGCTTGTCTCTCATTCATCGACACGTTCGGCCACCCCACCCTCTACTTTTAGTTCCGCACTGCAACACGCACAACAAACAGTCCACAGACTCTCTTGGAAAGGAACACGTTCTTTTACGCAATATATTACATGCTGGACTATTGTTATTTTGAAATGCTTAAATTTTTTTCGTTAAGTACATGGGGATGTTAATGTTGTCATCGAATTAACTGTATTCCGGAAACGCTTTTGGAGGAATGCATTTTTGTGTTGGGTACTATAGACTCCTTCTCGATACACATCACAGAACATGTACACTAGATCTCAACACCTAATCGTCATACACTTTCTTTCCTAAATAGCTGCTCAATCATTTTGGACAGGCAGCTCACACCACTTCGCCACATCTTACTAACTATTTATCTTGTACATTAACGGCTAATATTACCAGACTTTTAAGGCCATTTGTACCATGCATGCCCAGCTCATCTTTCCTACTACGCTCTTCCATCCTTTTTTATTAACATACAGTTCACACCACTTTGCAACATTTCATTAACGCGTTTCACGCACGCCAACACGCACAACATGCACAAACAGGCCACAGACTCAATCTCTTTTCCATTCACACATGTGAACACCCATACATTGACAACATTTTTACGTGCAGCTTGCAAGCATACCCTCCCTGCCTTACCTTCTGTCTCATTCATTCATCTGCACCTTTCTGCCTTACACTCGCGGAAATACGCACAAACACAAGCAGCACACACACACTCTCTCTCACAACCCCCCCCCCACAATACAAGTGTCTCGCACGGAAACACGCACACCATAGCTTGTCTCTCATTCATGGACACGTTCGGCCACCCCACCCTCTACTTTTAGTTCCGCACTGCAACACGCACAACAAACAGCCCACAGACTCTCTTGGAAAGCAACACGTTCTTTTACGCAATATATTACATGCTGGACTATTTGTATTTTGAAATGCTTACATTTTTTTCGTTAAGTACATGGGGATGTTAATGTTGTCATTGAATTAACTGTATTCAGGAAACGCTTTTGGAGGAAAGAATTTTTAAGGTTTCGTGAGCTTAAATGTACTATAGACTGCTTCTCGCTGGCTGTGTGCTACACATCACAGAACACGTACACTAGATCTCAACACCTAATCGTCATACACTTTCTTTCCTAAATAGATGTCATACACTTTATTTCCTAAATCGATGCTCAATCATTTTGGCCAGCCAGCTCACACCACTTCGCAACATCTTACTAACTATTTATCTTGTACATTTACGGCTAATATTTCCGGACTTTTTAAGGCCATTTGTACCATGCATGCCCAGCTCATCTTTCCTACTACGCTCTTCCATCCTTTTTATTAACATACAGTTCACACCACTTTGCAACATTTCATTAACGCGTTTCACGCACGCCAACACGCACAACATGCACAAACAGGCCACAGACTCAATCTCTTTTCCATTCACGCATGTGAACACGCATACCTTGACAACATTTAGAAGTACAGCTTGCAAGCATACCCTCCCTGCCTTATCTTCTGTCTCATTCATTCATCTGCACCTTTCTGCCTTACACTCGCGGAAATACGCACAAACACAAGCAGCACACACACACTCTCTCTCACACCCCCCCCCCACCCACAATACAAGTGTCTCGCACGGAAACACGCACACCATAGCTTGTCTCTCATTCATGGACACGTTCGGACACCCCACCCTCTACTTTTAGTTCCGCACTGCAACACGCACAACAAACAGCCCACAGACTCTCTTGGAAAGCAACACGTTCTTTTACGCTATAGATTACATGCTGGACTATTGGTAGTTTGAAATGCTTACATTAGTTTCTGCAAACTTACACTACAAACATGGCAAACAGGTATTTTAAGCACATATGTATATTACATGGCCAGCCTATATTTTCGACTACGCTCTTCCCTCATTTATTTAAAACATACACTTCACACCACTTAGCAAGTTGTCAATAATACTTTTGCCTGGGCACAGATTGATTTATAACAGCCGGCTTTCAGACTATAGACTTCCTCCAGTTCAACGTGTTCTTAAGTAGCACACCCTTCGTTCCGACCTTTTATTCACACAGCTAATACTGACAATTTCATAATAAAACAATAGTTGCCAGATTGACTTTCACATTGCTCATCTCTCTCGCATGCAAAATATCACCCACTTCCCCGCTCACTATCCTCCCTCACCATTTTTTTTTTGAATGGTGCCTGTAGAAAAATGCTTTAAAAAAAATGCCAACTTACTTTAACTGGCTTTCTCACTTTCATGCTTACAATCTTTCGCTTCATACTTCTCAGGCTTCTCTTACTCTCGTTCTAGCTAAAATGATTTGGATATTTCTCACTTCATTAATTCTCTCTCTACTTCACGCACTCTACTTATTATGCAGGGCAACAAGCATACACTGTACACATCACACAGTTTCTCAATACTAAGTTGATTGTAAAACCACAAACAGACACACACATGCAATATATTATCATGACCTCTGTCACACTCTGAGACATAAGTATCCAACATTTCGAAACTACTATTGCATTCCCTGTTTTGTTTTAGGATTTAAAGTGTTACTTAATTTAAAGCATATTCTAACAATTAATGTTACTCTCATTTCAGATCAATCTAGTGAGGTTCAATCAACCACAAAGCAAGGTAACTAATATTATTGTTTCTAAAAAAAATTAAGAGTTATTTATTTGGCTTACTTAAGTGAATAGACTTTAGAGTAATAAAGTATAGGGAGAAAAAAACCATGCATAGATGCTTAAAAGCCAGTTACCATCAAGGTAATACAAGATTTAATAGTAAATCAAATGGCAAGCAATGCTTACCAAATAGTACCTTTGCTATTTTGCACAATGTATCCAAACCAGTTAATACATGGAAGTCCAATGATCTAAATTATATAATGGACCTTGGAGATGCTTTATATCTACAAATGCATTCTATTAACAAAGAAACACTTATGCATCCAGATTATTTGCCTAAATATATAGAGCACAATAATATGTTTTATTCACTTACGCTACGGAACCCTTACTATGGTAATGTCCTTAAATCTTTTGATAAAAACTATCCAGATATTAGCACGGCATTACATTTAGGTGTTTCAAAGTACTGTGGGGTACTACTTTGTATGAGTGTATATGTTATTTCAATTTTTAGACATATGCAAAAATACTATGTTTTCGATTCACATAGCAGGGACAATGAAGGCATGCCTCATTCAAATGGAACATGTATAACGTTAGAAATAAATTCTTTTGAAGGACTTTTGGAATATGTTGTAAATCTTGCAAAAAAATTTGGAAATCCCTCTCAGGGTTGCATACCATTTGAATTAACACCAATAGATATAAAAATAATTTTGAAAAAAACTTTCCAAAGAGCACTTACAGTGCACATGAAAAATAGTCATTTAACTCCAGTTACTAAAATCTTTGTACATACTACTCAAGTGACTGTCAATTCTATTTTAGAAGGGAGTTCTGTTACTTCGTACGCTTTAGCTCTTCAAAGTAAGGGGACTAATAGCAACACTAGTAAGAAAAATCTTTTGGCAGAGACAAGTATTTCCATTTTTGGGACAAATAAACAGTCTCAAATAAACTCAGACAACTTTTGCCTTTCAGAACATAGTGTGAAAAAAAAGAGAAATACCACTGCTGCACTAGGAACTCTTGACAATGTTGGCAACGAAGGTGTTGTAGGGAAAAAATCAACTGTAAGTTTACCTATTGTACAAAAACGCAAAGGAAATAAAGATACTTTTGTTTCTTCAGACGCTTTACAGACGCAAAGTAAGGGGACTAAGAGCTATACTAGTAAGGAAAGTCATTTGCCAGGAACAAGTACTTCTAATATGGGGACAAATGAAAACTATCAAATCAACTTAGATAACTTTAGCACTTCAGAACCTAGTGTGAAAAAAAAGAAAAATACAAATGTTGCACTAGGAGCCATTGCAAATAAAGGCGTTGAAAAAAACAGGTGGTCTCAGAAATACAGAGGGAGAGAGAAGAAAATAGCAAATCTCTCTATTGGGACCTAATAGTGTCCTCTTTACATGCCCAGAATACACAGTTAATCTGGAAACAGCCAAGAAAACAAAAACAAGAGAAGATACACAAGGAGAGGAAAAAGATACCCATCAGCCCACTCATAAGTGGAATCTCGTCATCTGGGTATATGTTGGTAAATGGTGTCCTCTAGGGTCTGCCTTGGAAACAATCCATAGGACTGCCTAGTGATGGACCCAGAACATTTCACCAACAGATGACAGTATATGAGCGGGAGGGGTTGAGGTTGCAGTGCTCAAAGAAAAGGAAGAAGAAAAGGAAAATAATCCAAGTGATTCTAAAAATACCTACGATGATGTCATGAAATACTTTATTAGGGCTGACCATCAAAGTGGTATGGTTAAAAACAGTATGCTGATAGCATGTAAGGAATTGCTACCCACCAATGTTGTTATTCGGTCAACATGTTTCAGCCTCAAGGGCTTTCGTCAGGACCTATGGTGCTACTGCAACACTTACTTAAGTGATGTGAAAGTGGGATCTACATCTGCTTTCCAAACTGAAAAGAGTGTATCTTCTCCTGCATAGACACAATACAAAAGACAGAAACAGAGACATGGACAAATTATGTCAACAAAAAGAAGTGCACAGACTGCAAACTCTCGTTTCTATGGTCTTTATAATATGGCTATGAACACTTGAAAGACACTCACCCTTATTGTGGGGAGAGAAAACCTCACCTCACCTGGCCACTGCTCAGGAAGAAAGGGAGGCCACGCACTGGAAATAAACAGAACACTTAGAAAGTTATAACCAGTGGTAGTAGAAACACAATATACAGACAAGAAAAACTGGATTCAAAACACATAAATCAGAGACACACATGGTGACACAATGGCCAGACTGGTTTCCTCTTGCATCAGGAAAGTATACCACAAAGCCTCACTGACTGCACTGCTTGCACAAACCTGTAGACCTATAAAGTACAAAGGCCCAGGTAGCCAGCCGCAGTCACTGGGAATAGAGGCGCCTACTCCTGTGCTTTCCACCTAGTACTCAAAGACCAAAGACCAAAGCAATAATGCTATTGACTGTCCCACCACCACTGACCTCTCCGTCGTTGCCTCGGAGTGAAAACTGAGCCGAGGGGGAGGCGACGACTGATGGTCACACGCGATGTTAAATACACTGCAGTGGACCTGAAAGGAAACTCCTTTGTTTCAAAATTTGATTGGCTCATGTGTAGGCCAATGGGAATCGGCTCACAGGCAGCCAACCGTGACCTACACTGATAAGCCTGCAGTGGACCTGAAAGGAAACTCCTTTGTTTCAAAATTTGATTGGCTCATGTGTGGGCCAATGGGAATCGGCTCACAGGCAGCCAACCGTGACCTACACTGATAAGCCTGCAGTGGACCTGAAAGGAAACTCCTTTGTTTCAAAATTTGATTGGCTCATGTGTAGGCCAATGGGAATCGGCTCACAGGCAGCCAACCGTGACCTACACTGATAAGCCTGCAGTGGACCCAGTGAGGGTGTTAGAGCTCAATGGAGGTAACCCTTATGCCAAAGGCTGTTAGCACAAGGACTCTGTTCGGAAAAACAATCATGCGCAATCACAGCTGCATCCAAGGAATGTCATCATTCAATCCTTCTGTGTCACTATGAAGTTTGAAAACCCACTTCTGTTCTTTCCTCAATAGGAAAAGTGAAACATCCGTGACGTGACTAGGTATGTAAGGTTGTTCTAGAACCAGCCATCTCAGTTCATCTGGACTATGTCTCTTGTCAAGGAAGTGAGTGGTGAGCCGTGTTGCCTGTTTTCTGCGTCTCATGGTGCTCATATGTTCCTGCACGCGCAATTTGATTTTTCTTGTGGTCATGCCGATATACCTTAGTCCACAGGGGCAGGTAATCTGGTATATCACTTTCTCACTGTTGCAATTAGTGTGGTGTTTCAATTGCCATGGTCGCGAGGTCCCAATGTCCACTTCAAGTGTTTTGCTGGTCAGTGGGCATACTGAGCAATTCCCGCAGGGATGATGTCCTCGTACCGGGGGCAGACCCCATAGAGTTTGCGGGGGTTCACATACTTCTTGCCGAGGTCGTGTATGCACAAGAGAGTCTCTCAAGTTGTTCCCTCTTTTAAAAGAAAAGAGTGGAAGGGGAATGGTCTCACCGGAGCTGTTCAGAATGCGCCACCTTTTCCTGATCATCTTTTGGATTTTAGAAGATGATGTGTTGTACGTTGTCACGCACACCAATCTGTCTAGTGGTGGTTTGACAACTGGAGGCTCAAGCAGCGCTTCGCGATGGTTATTCGCAGCGCGTATTATTGAAGTCCGGACAAGGTTATTCGGATAGCGTCTCACTTTCAGCTTCATGGAGAGATCTTTCGCTTTTCGGCGGAAGTCTGGAATGTTTGAACAATTCCTCCGGACCCTCAAGAACTGTCCAAAGGGGAGGTTCTCACGGAGGGACCGGGGGTGATGGCTATCGAATCTCAGCAGGGAGTTCTGAGCCATGGGTTTCCGATACAAGGAGCTCGCCAAATGGCCATCTTCTGGAAAGATGACAAGATCCAAGAAGGGGAGCTCTGTTCTACTATGCTCAAGGGTAAACCTCAAAAAAGCATTCTGACCATTCAGCCACTCTTGAAACAACAAGAGGGAAGGTACATCGCCACGCCAGACGACAAGAATGTCGTCGATGTACCGCTTCCACATCATCAATTGATGATGATGAGGGTTGTTGGTGCTCAACACGTGGTGGGTCTCAAACTGGTGGACATACAAATTAGCCAGGCTGGGGGCAAATTTGCTGCCCATTGATGTCCCCGAGGTTTGTAAATACAGGGAATCCTCAAAGGCAAAAAAGTTCTCGGTCATAGCAATCCGAGCTAATATCATGACAAAGTGAGTGGGAGTTGTCAAGGTAGAAGGGAAAGCCTCTAAAAGTTCTTGTACAGTTTGTAGTGTATCCATTTGAGGAATACAAGTGTACAAAGATTCGACATCAAAACTAGCTAAAATGTCAGTATTAATGTCGAAGGTCACCTCAGGTAGAATGCGCAGGACATCTTTGGTGTCCTGAAGGTAGGTCGGCATTGTCTTAACAATGGGACTTAAAAAGATGTCAACAAAGGAGGACAGAGGTTCGAGCAAAGATCCAATGCTCGAAATGATCGGACGGCCCGGAGGGGGTCTCGCAGGCTTATGAATCTTTGGGAGGATGTAAAAGTAGGGAGTGATGGGACACTTGGTGACTAGAAAGATTGCCTCTTTCGGAGTAATCCAGCCTTCTGCGCTGGCTTCCTCTACCAGATGTTTGATCTCATTAGTTAGTCTTGGCGTGGGATTTTCAGCAAGGAGGGTGTAGGACTGTGCATTGCCTAGTTGTCTCAGGCATTCAGCTCGGTAGTCAGTAGTGTTAAGAATGACTATGGCACCCCCCTTGTCCGCTGGTTTAATCACTATCCCCGTGTCTTTCGAGAGAGTGTCCAGGGCTGATCTGTCTCTTTTTGATATATTCTGGTAGTTCCCCTCTTTGGAAAAGTCCATAGATTTGAGGTCTTGTAGTATTGCAGCCTCAAAAGTGCCAACTTTGGATGGTACTTGTTGCAACAGGGGCATGAAAGTGGATCTAACTTTAAGACCTGTGTTTGTATCTTCAGTCGGGGTATCTGTTTCTTTGTTTTTGAAGAAATAGTGCAGCCTGATGGTTCTGAAAAATCGTTCGATCTCCCCTCTTATCAAAAAGGGTTCCCCACTGTTGGTCGGGACAAACCCTAGGCCTCTGTTTAGAACATCCTGTTCAGTAGGAGTGATCACTCGACTACTTAGGTTCACTACCAAGTCTTCATCCTCTTGTGACTCGCTCATTGCCCTTGTTTGTTGTGTGTTGTTGTCGAGTCCTGGTTGTCTGACCACTGAACTTGGTTTTGGCCTCTCCGCCTGCCTCTGTTCCAACCTCGGCCCTGTCCTAAAAAAGCCTGGTTTTCAAAATACTGAGGCTGCATCGGGTAATGAGACATTGGTGGGGGAAACTGGGGATAACCCCACGGGGCTGGTGGCCACCATGACCCCGTCTGGTACATGTTTCCACGATTATTGTATCGACGATTCGGTCGATTACCACGGCCTCTGCCTCTGGGTTGGCTATTGTCTCCACTCTCAGAGCCAGAAGAATCAGTCTCAGATGATGTGGCATATGAAGAGCCTGCAGTGTGTTTGGGTTTATTGGTATCAGTGGGAGTGTAATTATCACTGGTGTAGGGATACACCTTCTCATGTGAGAACTTAGCCAGGTCTTTCTTGAACTTTTCTATCTTGGCGAGAAAAATTGGATCTTTATACTCCTTGTTTGCTTTGTTGGAGTCTTCTAATTGTTTCTCAAATCTTTTGGTTGTTAGGGTGGTCTTAATTTGCCCTTCTAGAATTTGAATCTCGACCAAGATGGCATCTGCAATACGTTTGGCTGTAGTGATAATTAAAATCAGCCAGTCTCTTGTACAGCGCCAGGCTATTAAGGACCAGTCTTTGACAAAGACCTTGTCAGTGAGGAAGAGCCTAGGCGCGTTGGTAACTATGAGAGCTGTGGGTGAACATTTGCCATGTAAATATTCTGCCATTATTTGACCGTGTATGATGGTACGTGAGTGACTTTTTTTCAGGTTTAATATCGTTTCCCAGTCTCCCACAATAGCTGGAGCTGGAGTGGGGATCTGGTCTAGCATACTAGGATTTTCAGATAAAATCGATGAAAGGAATTCATCGTCGAAACCAAGACCGCCAAAGTCCGCCATGGTGTCGTCAAATCAGAATGTGAAGAATCCAGGGGATGCACCAAATGGTCAGTGCCTTAATTCAAGATGAAGGACCCGCAGCCAAGGCTGCACAACAGAACAGAGAGATAAACGGTTAAGGGGGGGTCCGAGGGGAAAAAAATTATTATAGACCTACTGGTACCTAGTACCCCAACTAGACACTAAAACACACGGAAGGTACAGAAGGTCTCAGAAATACAGAGGGAGAGAGAAGAAAATAGCAAATCTCTCTATTGGGACCTAATAGTGTCCTCTTTACATGCCCAGAATACACAGTTAATCTGGAAACAGCCAAGAAAACAAAAACAAGAGAAGATACACAAGGAGAGGAAAAAGATACCCATCAGCCCACTCATAAGTGGAATCTCGTCATCTGGGTATATGTTGGTAAATGGTGTCCTCTAGGGTCTGCCTTGGAAACAATCCATAGGACTGCCTAGTGATGGACCCAGAACATTTCACCAACAGATGACAGTATATGAGCGGGAGGGGTTGAGGTTGCAGTGCTCAAAGAAAAGGAAGAAGAAAAGGAAAATAATCCAAGTGATTCTAAAAATACCTACGATGATGTCATGAAATACTTTATTAGGGCTGACCATCAAAGTGGTATGGTTAAAAACAGTATGCTGATAGCATGTAAGGAATTGCTACCCACCAATGTTGTTATTCGGTCAACATGTTTCAGCCTCAAGGGCTTTCGTCAGGACCTATGGTGCTACTGAAACACTTACTTAAGTGATGTGAAAGTGGGATCTACATCTGCTTTCCAAACTGAAAAGAGTGTATCTTCTCCTGCATAGACACAATACAAAAGACAGAAACAGAGACATGGACAAATTATGTCAACAAAAAGAAGTGCACAGACTGCAAACTCTCGTTTCTATGGTCTTTATAATATGGCTATGAACACTTGAAAGACACTCACCCTTATTGTGGGGAGAGAAAACCTCACCTCACCTGGCCACTGCTCAGGAAGAAAGGGAGGCCACGCACTGGAAATAAACAGAACACTTAGAAAGTTATAACCAGTGGTAGTAGAAACACAATATACAGACAAGAAAAACTGGATTCAAAACACATAAATCAGAGACACACATGGTGACACAATGGCCAGACTGGTTTCCTCTTGCATCAGGAAAGTATACCACAAAGCCTCACTGACTGCACTGCTTGCACAAACCTGTAGACCTATAAAGTACAAAGGCCCAGGTAGCCAGCCGCAGTCACTGGGAATAGAGGCGCCTACTCCTGTGCTTTCCACCTAGTACTCAAAGACCAAAGACCAAAGCAATAATGCTATTGACTGTCCCACCACCACTGACCTCTCCGTCGTTGCCTCGGAGTGAAAACTGAGCCGAGGGGGAGGCGACGACTGATGGTCACACGCGATGTTAAATACACTGCAGTGGACCTGAAAGGAAACTCCTTTGTTTCAAAATTTGATTGGCTCATGTGTAGGCCAATGGGAATCGGCTCACAGGCAGCCAACCGTGACCTACACTGATAAGCCTGCAGTGGACCTGAAAGGAAACTCCTTTGTTTCAAAATTTGATTGGCTCATGTGTGGGCCAATGGGAATCGGCTCACAGGCAGCCAACCGTGACCTACACTGATAAGCCTGCAGTGGACCTGAAAGGAAACTCCTTTGTTTCAAAATTTGATTGGCTCATGTGTAGGCCAATGGGAATCGGCTCACAGGCAGCCAACCGTGACCTACACTGATAAGCCTGCAGTGGACCCAGTGAGGGTGTTAGAGCTCAATGGAGGTAACCCTTATGCCAAAGGCTGTTAGCACAAGGACTCTGTGTTCGGAAAAACAATCATGCGCAATCACAGCTGCATCCAAGGAATGTCATCATTCAATCCTTCTGTGTCACTATGAAGTTTGAAAACCCACTTCTGTTCTTTCCTCAATAGGAAAAGTGAAACATCCGTGACGTGACTAGGTATGTAAGGTTGTTCTAGAACCAGCCATCTCAGTTCATCTGGACTATGTCTCTTGTCAAGGAAGTGAGTGGTGAGCCGTGTTGCCTGTTTTCTGCGTCTCATGGTGCTCATATGTTCCTGCACGCGCAATTTGATTTTTCTTGCGGTCATGCCGATATACCTTAGTCCACAGGGGCAGGTAATCTGGTATATCACTTTCTCACTGTTGCAATTAGTGTGGTGTTTCAATTGCCATGGTCGCGAGGTCCCAATGTCCACTTCAAGTGTTTTGCTGGTCAGTGGGCATACTGAGCAATTCCCGCAGGGATGATGTCCTCGTACCGGGGGCAGACCCCATAGAGTTTGCGGGGGTTCACATACTTCTTGCCGAGGTCGTGTATGCACAAGAGAGTCTCTCAAGTTGTTCCCTCTTTTAAAAGAAAAGAGTGGAAGGGGAATGGTCTCACCGGAGCAGTTCAGAATGCGCCACCTTTTCCTGATCATCTTTTGGATTTTAGAAGATGATGTGTTGTACGTTGTCACGCACACCAATCTGTCTAGTGGTGGTTTGACAACTGGAGGCTCAAGCAGCGCTTCGCGATGGTTATTCGCAGCGCGTTTCATTGAAGTCCGGACAAGGTTATTCGGATAGCGTCTCACTTTCAACTTCATGGAGAGATCTTTCGCTTTTCGGCGGAAGTCTGGAATGTTTGAACAATTCCTCCGGACCCTCAAGAACTGTCCAAAGGGGAGGTTCTCACGGAGGGACCGGGGGTGATGGCTATCGAATCTCAGCAGGGAGTTCCGAGTCATGGGTTTCCGATACAAGGAGCTCGCCAAATGGCCATCTTCTGGAAAGATGACAAGATCCAAGAAGGGGAGCTCTGTTCTACTATGCTCAAGGGTAAACCTCAAAAAAGCATTCTGACCATTCAGCCACTCTTGAAACAACAAGAGGGAAGGTACATCGCCACGCCAGACGACAAGAATGTCGTCGATGTACCGCTTCCACATCATCAATTGATGATGATGAGGGTTGTTGGTGCTCAACACGTGGTGGGTCTCAAACTGGTGGACATACAAATTAGCCAGGCTGGGGGCAAATTTGCTGCCCATTGATGTCCCCGAGGTTTGTAAATACAGGGAATCCTCAAAGGCAAAAAAGTTCTCGGTCATAGCAATCCGAGCTAATTCCATGACAAAGTGAGTGGGAGTTGTCAAGGTAGAAGGGAAAGCCTCTAAAAGTTCTTGTACAGTTTGTAGTGTATCCATTTGAGGAATACAAGTGTACAAAGATTCGACATCAAAACTAGCTAAAATGTCAGTATTAATGTCGAAGGTCACCTCAGGTAGAATGCGCAGGACATCTTTGGTGTCCTGAAGGTAGGTCGGCATTGTCTTAACAATGGGACTTAAAAAGATGTCAACAAAGGAGGACAGAGGTTCGAGCAAAGATCCAATGCCCGAAATGATCGGACGGCCCGGAGGGGGTCTCGCAGGCTTATGAATCTTTGGGAGGATGTAAAAGTAGGGAGTGATGGGACACTTGGGCGGTTGGCTGCCTGTGAGCCGATTCCCATTGGCCTACACATGAGCCAATCAAATTTTGAAACAAAGGAGTTTCCTTTCAGGTCCACTGCAGGCTTATCAGTGTAGGTCACGGTTGGCTGCCTGTGAGCCGATTCCCATTGGCCCACACATGAGCCAATCAAATTTTGAAACAAAGGAGTTTCCTTTCAGGTCCACTGCAGGCTTATCAGTGTAGGTCACGATTGGCTGCCTGTGAGCCGATTCCCATTGGCCTACACATGAGCCAATCAAATTTTGAAACAAAGGAGTTTCCTTTCAGGTCCACTGCAGTGTATTTAACATCGCGTGTGACCATCAGTCGTCGCCTCCCCCTCGGCTCAGTTTTCACTCCGAGGCAACGACGGAGAGGTCAGTGGTGGTGGGACAGTCAATAGCATTATTGCTTTGGTCTTTGGTCTTTGAGTACTAGGTGGAAAGCACAGGAGTAGGCGCCTCTATTCCCAGTGACTGCGGCTGGCTACCTGGGCCTTTGTACTTTATAGGTCTACAGGTTTGTGCAAGCAGTGCAGTCAGTGAGGCTTTGTGGTATACTTTCCTGATGCAAGAGGAAACCAGTCTGGCCATTGTGTCACCATGTGTGTCTCTGATTTATGTGTTTTGAATCCAGTTTTTCTTGTCTGTATATTGTGTTTCTACTACCACTGGTTATAACTTTCTAAGTGTTCTGTTTATTTCCAGTGCGTGGCCTCCCTTTCTTCCTGAGCAGTGGCCAGGTGAGGTGAGGTTTTCTCTCCCCACAATAAGGGTGAGTGTCTTTCAAGTGTTCATAGCCATATTATAAAGACCATAGAAACGAGAGTTTGCAGTCTGTGCACTTCTTTTTGTTGACATAATTTGTCCATGTCTCTGTTTCTGTCTTTTGTATTGTGTCTATGCAGGAGAAGATACACTCTTTTCAGTTTGGAAAGCAGATGTAGATCCCACTTTCACATCACTTAAGTAAGTGTTGCAGTAGCACCATAGGTCCTGACGAAAGCCCTTGAGGCTGAAACATGTTGACCGAATAACAACATTGGTGGGTAGCAATTCCTTACATGCTATCAGCATACTGTTTTTAACCATACCACTTTGATGGTCAGCCCTAATAAAGTATTTCATGACATCATCGTAGGTATTTTTAGAATCACTTGGATTATTTTCCTTTTCTTCTTCCTTTTCTTTGAGCACTGCAACCTCAACCCCTCCCGCTCATATACTGTCATCTGTTGGTGAAATGTTCTGGGTCCATCACTAGGCAGTCCTATGGATTGTTTCCAAGGCAGACCCTAGAGGACACCATTTACCAACATATACCCAGATGACGAGATTCCACTTATGAGTGGGCTGATGGGTATCTTTTTCCTCTCCTTGTGTATCTTCTCTTGTTTTTGTTTTCTTGGCTGTTTCCAGATTAACTGTGTATTCTGGGCATGTAAAGAGGACACTATTAGGTCCCAATAGAGAGATTTGCTATTTTCTTCTCTCTCCCTCTGTATTTCTGAGACCTTCTGTACCTTCCGTGTGTTTTAGTGTCTAGTTGGGGGACTAGGTACCAGTAGGTCTATAATAATTTTTTTCCCCTCGGACCCCCCCTTAACCGTTTATCTCTCTGTTCTGTTGTGCAGCCTTGGCTGCGGGTCCTTCATCTTGAATTAAGGCACTGACCATTTGGTGCATCCCCTGGATTCTTCACATTCTGATTTGACGACACCATGGCGGACTTTGGCGGTCTTGGTTTCGACGATGAATTCCTTTCATCGATTTTATCTGAAAATCCTAGTATGCTAGACCAGATCCCCACTCCAGCTCCAGCTATTGTGGGAGACTGGGAAACGATATTAAACCTGAAAAAAAGTCACTCACGTACCATCATACACGGTCAAATAATGGCAGAATATTTACATGGCAAATGTTCACCCACAGGTCTCAAAGTTACCAACGCGCCTAGGCTCTTCCTCACTGACAAGGTCTTTGTCAAAGACTGGTCCTTAATAGCCTGGCGCTGTACAAGAGACTGGCTGATTTTAATTATCACTACAGCCAAACGTATTGCAGATGCCATCTTGGTCGAGATTCAAATTCTAGAAGGGCAAATTAAGACCACCCTAACAACCAAAAGATTTGAGAAACAATTAGAAGACTCCAACAAAGCAAACAAGGAGTATAAAGATCCAATTTTTCTCGCCAAGATAGAAAAGTTCAAGAAAGACCTGGCTAAGTTCTCACATGAGAAGGTGTATCCCTACACCAGTGATAATTACACTCCCACTGATACCAATAAACCCAAACACACTGCAGGCTCTTCATATGCCACATCATCTGAGACTGATTCTTCTGGCTCTGAGAGTGGAGACAATAGCCAACCCAGAGGCAGAGGCCGTGGTAATCGACCGAATCGTCGATACAATAATCGTGGAAACATGTACCAGACGGGGTCATGGTGGCCACCAGCCCAGTGGGGTTATCCCCAGTTTCCCCCACCAATGTCTCATTACCCGATGCAGCCTCAGTATTTTGAAAACCAGGCTTTTTTAGGACAGGGCCGAGGTTGGAACAGAGGCAGGCGGAGAGGCCAAAACCAAGTTCAGTGGTCAGACAACCAGGACTCGACAACAACACACAACAAACAAGGGCAATGAGCGAGTCACAAGAGGATAAAGACTTGGTAGTGAACCTAAGTAGTCGAGTGATCACTCCTACTGAACAGGATGTTCTAAACAGAGGCCTAGGGTTTGTCCCGACCAACAGTGGGGAACCCTTTTTGATAAGAGGGGAGATCGAACGATTTTTCAGAACCATCAGGCTGCACTATTTCTTCAAAAACAAAGAAACAGATACCCCGACTGAAGATACAAACACAGGTCTTAAAGTTAGATCCACTTTCATGCCCCTGTTGCAACAAGTACCATCCAAAGTTGGCACTTTTGAGGCTGCAATACTACAAGACCTCAAATCTATGGACTTTTCCAAAGAGGGGAACTACCAGAATATATCAAAAAGAGACAGATCAGCCCTGGACACTCTCTCGAAAGACACGGGGATAGTGATTAAACCAGCGGACAAGGGGGGTGCCATAGTCATTCTTAACACTACTGACTACCGAGCTGAATGCCTGAGACAACTAGGCAATGCACAGTCCTACACCCTCCTTGCTGAAAATCCCACGCCAAGACTAACTAATGAGATCAAACATCTGGTAGAGGAAGCCAGCGCAGAAGGCTGGATTACTCCGAAAGAGGCAATCTTTCTAGTCACCAAGTGTCCCATCACTCCCTACTTTTACATCCTCCCAAAGATTCATAAGCCTGCGAGACCCCCTCCGGGCCGTCCGATCATTTCGGGCATTGGATCTTTGCTCGAACCTCTGTCCTCCTTTGTTGACATCTTTTTAAGTCCCATTGTTAAGACAATGCCGACCTACCTTCAGGACACCAAAGATGTCCTGCGCATTCTACCTGAGGTGACCTTCGACATTAATACTGACATTTTAGCTAGTTTTGATGTCGAATCTTTGTACACTTGTATTCCTCAAATGGATACACTACAAACTGTACAAGAACTTTTAGAGGCTTTCCCTTCTACCTTGACAACTCCCACTCACTTTGTCATGGAATTAGCTCGGATTGCTATGACCGAGAACTTTTTTGCCTTTGAGGATTCCCTGTATTTACAAACCTCGGGGACATCAATGGGCAGCAAATTTGCCCCCAGCCTGGCTAATTTGTATGTCCACCAGTTTGAGACCCACCACGTGTTGAGCACCAACAACCCTCATCATCATCAATTGATGATGTGGAAGCGGTACATCGACGACATTCTTGTCGTCTGGCGTGGCGATGTACCTTCCCTCTTGTTGTTTCAAGAGTGGCTGAATGGTCAGAATGCTTTTTTGAGGTTTACCCTTGAGCATAGTAGAACAGAGCTCCCCTTCTTGGATCTTGTCATCTTTCCAGAAGATGGCCATTTGGCGAGCTCCTTGTATCGGAAACCCATGGCTCGGAACTCCCTGCTGAGATTCGATAGCCATCACCCCCAGTCCCTCCGTGAGAACCTCCCCTTTGGACAGTTCTTGAGGGTCCGGAGGAATTGTTCAAACATTCCAGACTTCCGCCGAAAAGCGAAAGATCTCTCCATGAAGTTGAAAGTGAGACGCTATCCGAATAACCTTGTCCGGACTTCAATGAAACGCGCTGCGAATAACCATCGCGAAGCGCTGCTTGAGCCTCCAGTTGTCAAACCCCCACTAGACAGATTGGTGTGCGTGACAACGTACAACACATCATCTTCTAAAATCCAAAAGATGATCAGGAAAAGGTGGCGCATTCTGAACAGCTCCGGTGAGACCATTCCCCTTCCACTCTTTTCTTTTAAAAGAGGGAACAACTTGAGAGACTCTCTTGTGCATACACGACCTCGGCAAGAAGTATGTGAACCCCCGCAAACTCTATGGGGTCTGCCCCCGGTACGAGGACATCATCCCTGCGGGAATTGCTCAGTATGCCCACTGACCAGCAAAACACTTGAAGTGGACATTGGGACCTCGCGACCATGGCAATTGAAACACCACACTAATTGCAACAGTGAGAAAGTGATATACCAGATTACCTGCCCCTGTGGACTAAGGTATATCGGCATGACCGCAAGAAAAATCAAATTGCGCGTGCAGGAATATATGAGCACCATGAGACGCAGAAAACAGGCAACACGGCTCACCACTCACTTCCTTGACAAGAGACATAGTCCAGATGAACTGAGATGGCTGGTTCTAGAACAACCTTACATACCTAGTCACGTCACGGATGTTTCACTTTTCCTATTGAGGAAAGAACAGAAGTGGGTTTTCAAACTTCATAGTGACACAGAAGGATTGAATGATGACATTCCTTGGATGCAGCTGTGATTGCGCATGATTGTTTTTCCGAACACAGAGTCCTTGTGCTAACAGCCTTTGGCATAAGGGTTACCTCCATTGAGCTCTAACACCCTCACTGGGTCCACTGCAGGCTTATCAGTGTAGGTCACGGTTGGCTGCCTGTGAGCCGATTCCCATTGGCCTACACATGAGCCAATCAAATTTTGAAACAAAGGAGTTTCCTTTCAGGTCCACTGCAGGCTTATCAGTGTAGGTCACGGTTGGCTGCCTGTGAGCCGATTCCCATTGGCCCACACATGAGCCAATCAAATTTTGAAACAAAGGAGTTTCCTTTCAGGTCCACTGCAGGCTTATCAGTGTAGGTCACGGTTGGCTGCCTGTGAGCCGATTCCCATTGGCCTACACATGAGCCAATCAAATTTTGAAACAAAGGAGTTTCCTTTCAGGTCCACTGCAGTGTATTTAACATTGCGTGTGACCATCAGTCGTCGCCTCCCCCTCGGCTCAGTTTTCACTCCGAGGCAACGACGGAGAGGTCAGTGGTGGTGGGACAGTCAATAGCATTATTGCTTTGGTCTTTGGTCTTTGAGTACTAGGTGGAAAGCACAGGAGTAGGCGCCTCTATTCCCAGTGACTGCGGCTGGCTACCTGGGCCTTTGTACTTTATAGGTCTACAGGTTTGTGCAAGCAGTGCAGTCAGTGAGGCTTTGTGGTATACTTTCCTGATGCAAGAGGAAACCAGTCTGGCCATTGTGTCACCATGTGTGTCTCTGATTTATGTGTTTTGAATCCAGTTTTTCTTGTCTGTATATTGTGTTTCTACTACCACTGGTTATAACTTTCTAAGTGTTCTGTTTATTTCCAGTGCGTGGCCTCCCTTTCTTCCTGAGCAGTGGCCAGGTGAGGTGAGGTTTTCTCTCCCCACAATAAGGGTGAGTGTCTTTCAAGTGTTCATAGCCATATTATAAAGACCATAGAAACGAGAGTTTGCAGTCTGTGCACTTCTTTTTGTTGACATAATTTGTCCATGTCTCTGTTTCTGTCTTTTGTATTGTGGCTATGCAGGAGAAGATACACTCTTTTCAGTTTGGAAAGCAGATGTAGATCCCACTTTCACATCACTTAAGTAAGTGTTGCAGTAGCACCATAGGTCCTGACGAAAGCCCTTGAGGCTGAAACATGTTGACCGAATAACAACATTGGTGGGTAGCAATTCCTTACATGCTATCAGCATACTGTTTTTAACCATACCACTTTGATGGTCAGCCCTAATAAAGTATTTCATGACATCATCGTAGGTATTTTTAGAATCACTTGGATTATTTTCCTTTTCTTCTTCCTTTTCTTTGAGCACTGCAACCTCAACCCCTCCCGCTCATATACTGTCATCTGTTGGTGAAATGTTCTGGGTCCATCACTAGGCAGTCCTATGGATTGTTTCCAAGGCAGACCCTAGAGGACACCATTTACCAACATATACCCAGATGACGAGATTCCACTTATGAGTGGGCTGATGGGTATCTTTTTCCTCTCCTTGTGTATCTTCTCTTGTTTTTGTTTTCTTGGCTGTTTCCAGATTAACTGTGTATTCTGGGCATGTAAAGAGGACACTATTAGGTCCCAATAGAGAGATTTGCTATTTTCTTCTCTCTCCCTCTGTATTTCTGAGACCTTCTGTACCTTCCGTGTGTTTTAGTGTCTAGTTGGGGGACTAGGTACCAGTAGGTCTATAATAATTTTTTTCCCCTCGGACCCCCCCTTAACCGTTTATCTCTCTGTTCTGTTGTGCAGCCTTGGCTGCGGGTCCTTCATCTTGAATTAAGGCACTGACCATTTGGTGCATCCCCTGGATTCTTCACATTCTGATTTGACGACACCATGGCGGACTTTGGCGGTCTTGGTTTCGACGATGAATTCCTTTCATCGATTTTATCTGAAAATCCTAGTATGCTAGACCAGATCCCCACTCCAGCTCCAGCTATTGTGGGAGACTGGGAAACGATATTAAACCTGAAAAAAAGTCACTCACGTACCATCATACACGGTCAAATAATGGCAGAATATTTACATGGCAAATGTTCACCCACAGGTCTCAAAGTTACCAACGCGCCTAGGCTCTTCCTCACTGACAAGGTCTTTGTCAAAGACTGGTCCTTAATAGCCTGGCGCTGTACAAGAGACTGGCTGATTTTAATTATCACTACAGCCAAACGTATTGCAGATGCCATCTTGGTCGAGATTCAAATTCTAGAAGGGCAAATTAAGACCACCCTAACAACCAAAAGATTTGAGAAACAATTAGAAGACTCCAACAAAGCAAACAAGGAGTATAAAGATCCAATTTTTCTCGCCAAGATAGAAAAGTTCAAGAAAGACCTGGCTAAGTTCTCACATGAGAAGGTGTATCCCTACACCAGTGATAATTACACTCCCACTGATACCAATAAACCCAAACACACTGCAGGCTCTTCATATGCCACATCATCTGAGACTGATTCTTCTGGCTCTGAGAGTGGAGACAATAGCCAACCCAGAGGCAGAGGCCGTGGTAATCGACCGAATCGTCGATACAATAATCGTGGAAACATGTACCAGACGGGGTCATGGTGGCCACCAGCCCAGTGGGGTTATCCCCAGTTTCCCCCACCAATGTCTCATTACCCGATGCAGCCTCAGTATTTTGAAAACCAGGCTTTTTTAGGACAGGGCCGAGGTTGGAACAGAGGCAGGCGGAGAGGCCAAAACCAAGTTCAGTGGTCAGACAACCAGGACTCGACAACAACACACAACAAACAAGGGCAATGAGCGAGTCACAAGAGGATAAAGACTTGGTAGTGAACCTAAGTAGTCGAGTGATCACTCCTACTGAACAGGATGTTCTAAACAGAGGCCTAGGGTTTGTCCCGACCAACAGTGGGGAACCCTTTTTGATAAGAGGGGAGATCGAACGATTTTTCAGAACCATCAGGCTGCACTATTTCTTCAAAAACAAAGAAACAGATACCCCGACTGAAGATACAAACACAGGTCTTAAAGTTAGATCCACTTTCATGCCCCTGTTGCAACAAGTACCATCCAAAGTTGGCACTTTTGAGGCTGCAATACTACAAGACCTCAAATCTATGGACTTTTCCAAAGAGGGGAACTACCAGAATATATCAAAAAGAGACAGATCAGCCCTGGACACTCTCTCGAAAGACACGGGGATAGTGATTAAACCAGCGGACAAGGGGGGTGCCATAGTCATTCTTAACACTACTGACTACCGAGCTGAATGCCTGAGACAACTAGGCAATGCACAGTCCTACACCCTCCTTGCTGAAAATCCCACGCCAAGACTAACTAATGAGATCAAACATCTGGTAGAGGAAGCCAGCGCAGAAGGCTGGATTACTCCGAAAGAGGCAATCTTTCTAGTCACCAAGTGTCCCATCACTCCCTACTTTTACATCCTCCCAAAGATTCATAAGCCTGCGAGACCCCCTCCGGGCCGTCCGATCATTTCGGGCATTGGATCTTTGCTCGAACCTCTGTCCTCCTTTGTTGACATCTTTTTAAGTCCCATTGTTAAGACAATGCCGACCTACCTTCAGGACACCAAAGATGTCCTGCGCATTCTACCTGAGGTGACCTTCGACATTAATACTGACATTTTAGCTAGTTTTGATGTCGAATCTTTGTACACTTGTATTCCTCAAATGGATACACTACAAACTGTACAAGAACTTTTAGAGGCTTTCCCTTCTACCTTGACAACTCCCACTCACTTTGTCATGGAATTAGCTCGGATTGCTATGACCGAGAACTTTTTTGCCTTTGAGGATTCCCTGTATTTACAAACCTCGGGGACATCAATGGGCAGCAAATTTGCCCCCAGCCTGGCTAATTTGTATGTCCACCAGTTTGAGACCCACCACGTGTTGAGCACCAACAACCCTCATCATCATCAATTGATGATGTGGAAGCGGTACATCGACGACATTCTTGTCGTCTGGCGTGGCGATGTACCTTCCCTCTTGTTGTTTCAAGAGTGGCTGAATGGTCAGAATGCTTTTTTGAGGTTTACCCTTGAGCATAGTAGAACAGAGCTCCCCTTCTTGGATCTTGTCATCTTTCCAGAAGATGGCCATTTGGCGAGCTCCTTGTATCGGAAACCCATGGCTCGGAACTCCCTGCTGAGATTCGATAGCCATCACCCCCAGTCCCTCCGTGAGAACCTCCCCTTTGGACAGTTCTTGAGGGTCCGGAGGAATTGTTCAAACATTCCAGACTTCCGCCGAAAAGCGAAAGATCTCTCCATGAAGTTGAAAGTGAGACGCTATCCGAATAACCTTGTCCGGACTTCAATGAAACGCGCTGCGAATAACCATCGCGAAGCGCTGCTTGAGCCTCCAGTTGTCAAACCCCCACTAGACAGATTGGTGTGCGTGACAACGTACAACACATCATCTTCTAAAATCCAAAAGATGATCAGGAAAAGGTGGCGCATTCTGAACAGCTCCGGTGAGACCATTCCCCTTCCACTCTTTTCTTTTAAAAGAGGGAACAACTTGAGAGACTCTCTTGTGCATACACGACCTCGGCAAGAAGTATGTGAACCCCCGCAAACTCTATGGGGTCTGCCCCCGGTACGAGGACATCATCCCTGCGGGAATTGCTCAGTATGCCCACTGACCAGCAAAACACTTGAAGTGGACATTGGGACCTCGCGACCATGGCAATTGAAACACCACACTAATTGCAACAGTGAGAAAGTGATATACCAGATTACCTGCCCCTGTGGACTAAGGTATATCGGCATGACCGCAAGAAAAATCAAATTGCGCGTGCAGGAATATATGAGCACCATGAGACGCAGAAAACAGGCAACACGGCTCACCACTCACTTCCTTGACAAGAGACATAGTCCAGATGAACTGAGATGGCTGGTTCTAGAACAACCTTACATACCTAGTCACGTCACGGATGTTTCACTTTTCCTATTGAGGAAAGAACAGAAGTGGGTTTTCAAACTTCATAGTGACACAGAAGGATTGAATGATGACATTCCTTGGATGCAGCTGTGATTGCGCATGATTGTTTTTCCGAACACAGAGTCCTTGTGCTAACAGCCTTTGGCATAAGGGTTACCTCCATTGAGCTCTAACACCCTCACTGGGTCCACTGCAGGCTTATCAGTGTAGGTCACGGTTGGCTGCCTGTGAGCCGATTCCCATTGGCCTACACATGAGCCAATCAAATTTTGAAACAAAGGAGTTTCCTTTCAGGTCCACTGCAGGCTTATCAGTGTAGGTCACGGTTGGCTGCCTGTGAGCCGATTCCCATTGGCCCACACATGAGCCAATCAAATTTTGAAACAAAGGAGTTTCCTTTCAGGTCCACTGCAGGCTTATCAGTGTAGGTCACGGTTGGCTGCCTGTGAGCCGATTCCCATTGGCCTACACATGAGCCAATCAAATTTTGAAACAAAGGAGTTTCCTTTCAGGTCCACTGCAGTGTATTTAACATTGCGTGTGACCATCAGTCGTCGCCTCCCCCTCGGCTCAGTTTTCACTCCGAGGCAACGACGGAGAGGTCAGTGGTGGTGGGACAGTCAATAGCATTATTGCTTTGGTCTTTGGTCTTTGAGTACTAGGTGGAAAGCACAGGAGTAGGCGCCTCTATTCCCAGTGACTGCGGCTGGCTACCTGGGCCTTTGTACTTTATAGGTCTACAGGTTTGTGCAAGCAGTGCAGTCAGTGAGGCTTTGTGGTATACTTTCCTGATGCAAGAGGAAACCAGTCTGGCCATTGTGTCACCATGTGTGTCTCTGATTTATGTGTTTTGAATCCAGTTTTTCTTGTCTGTATATTGTGTTTCTACTACCACTGGTTATAACTTTCTAAGTGTTCTGTTTATTTCCAGTGCGTGGCCTCCCTTTCTTCCTGAGCAGTGGCCAGGTGAGGTGAGGTTTTCTCTCCCCACAATAAGGGTGAGTGTCTTTCAAGTGTTCATAGCCATATTATAAAGACCATAGAAACGAGAGTTTGCAGTCTGTGCACTTCTTTTTGTTGACATAATTTGTCCATGTCTCTGTTTCTGTCTTTTGTATTGTGGCTATGCAGGAGAAGATACACTCTTTTCAGTTTGGAAAGCAGATGTAGATCCCACTTTCACATCACTTAAGTAAGTGTTGCAGTAGCACCATAGGTCCTGACGAAAGCCCTTGAGGCTGAAACATGTTGACCGAATAACAACATTGGTGGGTAGCAATTCCTTACATGCTATCAGCATACTGTTTTTAACCATACCACTTTGATGGTCAGCCCTAATAAAGTATTTCATGACATCATCGTAGGTATTTTTAGAATCACTTGGATTATTTTCCTTTTCTTCTTCCTTTTCTTTGAGCACTGCAACCTCAACCCCTCCCGCTCATATACTGTCATCTGTTGGTGAAATGTTCTGGGTCCATCACTAGGCAGTCCTATGGATTGTTTCCAAGGCAGACCCTAGAGGACACCATTTACCAACATATACCCAGATGACGAGATTCCACTTATGAGTGGGCTGATGGGTATCTTTTTCCTCTCCTTGTGTATCTTCTCTTGTTTTTGTTTTCTTGGCTGTTTCCAGATTAACTGTGTATTCTGGGCATGTAAAGAGGACACTATTAGGTCCCAATAGAGAGATTTGCTATTTTCTTCTCTCTCCCTCTGTATTTCTGAGACCTTCTGTACCTTCCGTGTGTTATAGTGTCTAGTTGGGGGACTAGGTACCAGTAGGTCTATAATAATTTTTTTCCCCTCGGACCCCCCCTTAACCGTTTATCTCTCTGTTGAAAAAAACAGACCAACTGTAAGGTTAATGCTGGTACAAAAACGGAAAGCAAATAAACAAATCCATTTAATTATTAATAAATTCCATCGTGAAATCTTGCATGGGCCAGAGTATGTTTGTACTATTTGCAACCAGTTGTGGCATAAACAAACAATTAAAAATACTCGCACCGTTTGTGAAACTGAAATTTTTAAAAGGTGTGACATTAGTAGCAAGAAAACAAATTTAATTTGTATGACTTGCTATGCTTACATCAGAAAAGATAAAATACCACCATGTTCCGTTCTAAATGGCATGGCATTTCCAAATGTACCAATTGAATTAGAATTATACGATTTAGAAGAAAGATTAGTTTCTCCTCGGATACCTTTTTTACAAATTCGTAGTTTACCACGTGGATTTCAAAAATCATTATCAGGTGCTGTAGTTAATGTACCTGCAGATGTAATGACAACTGTTACCATTTTACCAAGGCAAATGAATGATGCAATGACCATCCCAGTAAAATTAAAAAGAAAATTAATGTATAAATCGCACACGCATTATGAAAATATTCGACCAAACACCGTTAAAAAGGCAGCTACATGGCTAGCAACCAATAGTGTCATGTTTAATGAATATGGTGTGACAATTAACCCCGAATGGGAGTATATACCTCCAGAAATCTACAATGAAACTGATAATTCTGAGACAAGCTATTCTTCAGATACATCTGACAACATGGAAGCAGGCAATTTAGATACTATGTTAAATAATGAAACAATTACCAGTAATAGTGTCAATGTATTAAGTTTAGCTTCAGCTGAATATAATACACCAAGAGGTTTATATGAGGATAAAGATTCTGAATTTTTGGCTTTTCCTACCATTTATTGTGGTGAACGAAGGCCAAACAATAAAGAAAGACATATACCGGTACATTATAGTACAATTTGTCAATGGGAATTAAGAAGTCATGATAGAAGAGTAGCAAAAAATATGACTAATGTTTACTTTAAACTTAAAAAATTACATATTAAGCAAATTCAAGGAAAAATTAATATTTCTATACAGAAAAAATATACAGATGGTAAAAATATTACTGCTAAAGACATTAAATATAATCTAGAACATTTGTTCCAGTTTAATGAAGGTTATAAAGTTTTGAAAACTATACGGAGTTCACCTCCATATTGGGAAAGTTGTAAACGAGATCTATTTGCGATGATAAGACAACTTGGAATCCCAACGTTTTTTTTAACTTTATCTGCTGCTGAAACAAAATGGCACCATTTAATCAATATATTATTGAGAGTTAAAAACTTAAATGAATGCACAGAAGAGGAATTCAATAACATGTCTTGGGAAACAAAATGTCGATTAATACAAGAAGATCCTATTACATGTGCTAGACAGTTTGACTATCAAGTGAGGCAATTGTTTAATTGTGTTTTGATGAACGGGACAAATCCAATTGGTGAAATAGTTGACTACTTTTACAGAGTCGAATTCCAACAGAGAGGTTCTCCACATATACATGCATTACTATGGGTAAAAAATGCACCCGTCTATGGTGTGTCACCATTGGAGGATGTCAATGCTTTTATTGAGCAATATATTCAATGTAATAAGTCAGATGACACTATTTTACAGCCTTTAATAAATTTACAAAGGCATGGCCACACTAAAAATTGCCGTAGAAAAGATAAAAGAACATGTAAATATCAATACCCCAAATATCCTATGTCAAATACTCTCATATTAGAGCCATTGACACTTGAAGGGACAGATAGGCAATGGAAAGATAATATTAAACGTATCCATGAAGCAATGAATACTGCAACTTTTTGCACACTTTCTTTTGTTGATTTTTTAGGTGTTATTAAGATGGATAATGAAGAATATATAACTTCTATACAAACTAGTTTAGAAAAGCCTACCATTTTTTTGAAAAGAACACCAGATGAATGCTTTATTAATAACTACAATAGTACAATTTTGAAAGCTTGGCGAGCAAACATAGACTTGCAGTTTATACTAGATGCTTATGCTTGTGCGGTCTATATTATTTCATATATCAGCAAATCGCAAAGAGGAATTAGCAAACTTATTGCACAAGCTGCTAAAGAAGTGAAAAACAATAGTAATGTCAAAGACCAACTTAAACACATAGCGAACAAATTCCTCAACTGCACAGAAATAAGTGCTCAAGAAGCAGCATATCTCATTCTTCAGATCCCATTACGCAAAAGTTCACGGGCATTTGTTTTTATTAATACTAGCCGTCCCGAAAAAAGAACTTATTTAATGCGCGATATGGAAAGTATTAATTCGTTGCCAGAAAATTCAACTGACATTCAATGTGAAAATATTATTGCGAAGTACTGCAAGAGGCCCAAAAAATTAGAAATGTGTACTTTAGCGGATTATGCTTCAAATTTTAACTCTGCCATCCAAAAAAAGTATACCAGAGAAATAAATGATTCTGAAGATTTACTTGCTGAAACAAACTTTTTCAGCTCAGATGAGGAAGAAATTGAAATAGAATGTACTGAAGAGGATGTAGGAATGCAGAATATAAATAGCAAGTATTGTTTAAGGAAGCGGAAACGGAGGAAAATTATACGCTAATGCAGATTTAACAAAGACAAGGAGCCTGAAGAATATTATAGAGAACTATTAATGTTGCACTATCCATGGAGAGAAGAACATAAAATTATCGTAAACAATGACACTTACTACAAAAGATATCTACAAGTTAGAAATGTTATTGATTCACAAGTTAAAATATATAACCATAATCACGGGGATGTTAGGAACATTACGAATGAAGAGTGTAATGAAAATCTTATATCCCCTCCTCTATCACCACAAACAGTCAATGTATGTGATGAAGGGAACAATAAAGAAAATCATCATATATATGATGTGTCATTAGATTTAGGAATTAGAACAATAACTGAAGAACAAAGCTTAACTAACTCCATTCTACCTGATGATAAATACCTAAATATAATGCACAACTTAACTAGTCAACAACTAAATTTTGTTTACCATCACTTGTATTTGTTAAAAACTGAAAGTACTCCATGCTATACTTTTTGCACTGGAGGGGCTGGTGTTGGTAAAAGCTTTCTAATAACTGCACTACATCAAACATTACTACGCTACTATAATACAAAGGCAGGTGAAAATCCAGATAATATACATGTCCTACTTACTGCTCCAACAGGCAAAGCAGCACATATTATTCATGGACAAACATTGCATAGTACTTTTAAAATACCTGTCTCACAAAGTTTAAATTATAAACCACTAAGTCATGAAAATAGAACTTCTCTGCAAATGAAAATGATGCATGTTAAAGTTCTTATTATAGATGACATTTCTATGGTGGGTCAAAATATGTTCAATTTTATACATAACAGACTACAAAAAATAAAATGTTCAAATGAACCATTTGGAGGAATTTCTATTATAGCTATTGGTGACTTTTACCAATTGAAACCTGTTTGTGACAGATACATTTTTCAGGACTCTAATAATTTGTATGGTCCTTTAAGTTTGAACTTATGGAAAGAACATTTTAAACTATTTGAATTAACTAAGATTATGCGTCAAAAAGAAGATTTCCAATTTGCAGAACTACTAAACAGATTAAGAGAAGGAAAGCATACTAAAGAAGATATTCTACTAATTAAGCAAAGAGAAATGCAACCTGATGAGAGTCTATTAGAAACAATCCCATATATTATGTCTACTAATGTTGAAGTAAATGAAATTAACAGACTTGTTTTGGATAAACATAGCAAGGAATATCCAGTGTATATTACAGTAGCTAACGATACTGTGAGTTCAGATGTATCAGAAAATGTAAAAAAAACTATACTTAACCAATTGCCTAAGGATCCAACGAAAACTATGGGACTTGCACATACATTACACATTGCTTTACAGCTCCGTTATGATTTAACTTGCAATGTGGATGTAAATGATGGTTTAACTAATGGCGCAACTGGTATAGTACAATTTGTTGAAATTATTAACAAGACACCATTTATAGTTTGGGTATCATTTGACAATATTACTGTGGGTCAAAAAGCAAGGCAAGAATATAAGCATTTATATCATGCCCAAATAGAAAAGTCACTGTACTACAAGAAAGATCTTTGTATATTACCTATTTATGAAACACACCAAGGGATAGACATTTTACATTTTACATTACAGATTAATTCGACAGATTACCTTATTATTATAGTCTACAAACCACCACAGAAAAATATTACTGATCTTTTGGAATATATTACCATTATCACTAATTTTTACCCAGAACACAAATTCATCATTATGGGAGATTTCAATGTGGATGTCTCTCAAAGCAATTCACAAACTCAAAAACTGATTGGATTCTTTGAGACAAAATTGCAATGTTTACAATTTATAGACACTTACACAACAGACTACCAATCTATCTTAGATCATATATATACCAATTACATACTTCAAAATTATGGAACTTTAGAATGCTATTACAGTGATCATAAAGCACTATGGATTTCTATTTAACACTGTTTATAACATTTATTTCTATTTCAGATGATGACTATTGAAGAAATCAATAACATTACCTCCAATGACAACAAACCTTATGAAAAACCCATCAGAGTTAATGTGATCAAGTGCTCAAGTAAAACTAATTACAAGAACGCCAAACAAGAAAATAAAGTTCTATTTCATTTGGCTCTAGCAGATAAAACTGGTACAATTAAAGCAACGTGTTACCAAGAAAGTTTATATCAGCAGACACAATACAACTGTGGGCTACTAATACGCAATTTTATCATTAAAAACAAAACAATTCTGATAACAAAGCAAAGCAAAGTTACAAAATTTCCGGCAATGTCTCTAACTCAATCCCTAATTCAAGAAGCTGAAAACATTTTGCAGCCTCCTGCACCATCCGCTTCGCCAATTAAAGAAATAAAGGGTGCATCTGTGAGAACTCTTATGACAGTGTGTGGGACCATTTCAGAAGTAAGTAGAGGTCTTTTGTGCTGTGTGTCTCGCTTCTTCTGTTGTCAGTTAGTGTGTGTGGTATTGTCAGTGCCATTGCTGATATTTATGTTTGCTTTGTCAGTGTGCTGGTGTCTGTGTGTGTGTATGTGTGTACACTATTTAGTGCTTAGATCTTATTTATTTTTGAGTGTGTGCTGTTCTGTGTATAGTCTCTGTAACACATTAGATATGCTGTTATGTTTCAGAGGCTTTCTATCAATTATAAATGATCTGTACAGCATCCAAATCTTAAAATTTAACAATGCGTGGAAATAGGTGTGCTAAATATACTCAGCTATTAGAAATGTTAATTTGTTAGGTTATCAAAGAGGAGCGCTGTACTCAGACATCAAAGTTCTTATTTTTTTAACATGGTTGGGAACAAGGCCGTTAATTTGAAAATAGCAATAGACCTTAATCACTATGTCTTCAATGCTTGAACAATTATTAAGTCTGACTTCTGTGCTTTTGAATTTTAAACAATAATATTTTTTTTTAGGAAGAGGAAAGTAAACAGGTGCTCATCAATGGACAAAATACAGACATTAAAAGTATTACGTTAAAAGACTCCACTGATGACATCAAAGTCACATTATGGAGAGAAGCTACTCTATTCTCAATAAACATTGGAGAATATGTGATGTTGACTCATGTCACAGTACATGAATTTAATGGACAGAAAATATTGAACACGACAAGGCACAGCAAATTGAAAGTAAGGAACACACCCTCTCTCACGCACTCCTTACTCTATCACTTCCACACACACACACTCTCTCTTTCAAGTATACACAGTTTAACTATTCAAGACACTAACTCTCTCCCACACATTATCTCTCTACAACAGCCTCTCTCTACAACAGCCTCTCTCTACAACAGCCTCTCTCTAAAACAGCCTCTCTCTACAACAGCCTCTCTCTACAACAGCCTCTCTCTACAACACGCTCTCTCTACAACACGCTCTCTCTACAACACGCTCTCTCTACAACACTCTCTCTCTACAACACTCTCTCTCTACAACACTCTCTCTCTACAACATTCTCTCTCTACAACACTCTCTCTCTACAACAGCCTCTCTCTACAACACTCTCTCTCTACAACACGCTCCCTCTACAACACTCTCTATACAACACTCTCTCTACAACAGCCTCTCTCTACAACAGCCTCTCTCTACAACAGCCTCTCTACAACATCCTCTCTCTACAACATCCTCTCTCTACAACAGCCTCTCTCTACAACAGCCTCTCTCTACAACAGCCTCTCTCTACAACAGCCTCTCTCTACAACAGCCTCTCTCTACAACAGCCTCTCTCTACAACACCCTCTCTCTACAACACCCTCTCTCTACAAAACCCTCTCTCTACAACACCCTCTCTCTACAACACCCTCTCTGTACAACACTCTCTCTCTACAACACTCTCTCTCTACAACACTCTCTCTCTACAACATTCTCTCTCTACAACACTCTCTCTCTACAACACTCTCTCTCTACAACACTCTCTCTCTAAAACACTCTCTCTCTATAACATTCTCTCTCTACAACACTCTCTCTCTACAACACTCTCTCTCTACAACACTCTCTCTCTACAACACTCTCTCTCTACAAAACTCTCTCTAACACACACTGTAACATTTCGGTTGAAAAAAATTTAACTATGTATTTCTTTACTACAACAGGTAACAACGCCACCACAAGAAACTATTGATGTTGAAATATATGGAGTGGAAAGCACAAACGAAGATTGGAGCACTATAACAACTAAAATAACCAACACCGATATTTACCAATCAATGGACGTAGAAAATAAAACACTTATACAGTGGTTTATGTTGGACGAAGAGGTGGATGACATTGGTGAAGCCCTAATTCACTATTTCCCTCAAATATGGGAAGTTATATTTTGTAATGGCAAAATTACTAAAATTGTGAAAGAAAAGTCTGAAGATTTAATTTTAAACTGAACAATAAGAAAAAAAAAATGTGTACAAAGTTCAATAAATAAATATTCTTTTGTGTTTAAAAAAAATAAATATACTAACTTGAATATAGCCACTTGCATTGTCATTTTCGTTGGGTGTGGGTATATTTTTTTAAATTTTTTATTAAATGTACCACTACAAGATACATTACATTAGCAGTTGCAGCTACGCTTTCACGAGGCACACACAGCAACAGCCTTCATTGCACGCTTTCACTAGGCATACCCACCACCGGCCGTAGGTGCACGCTTTCACAACATATTTTAACATAACACACACACAATTACAGGTATAAAAGCATGCTTTTTGGCTGATGAGTACTGCAGTAGTGTGCATAAATGAAACTGTTGTTGTGCTACATACGGCTGTGGTGGTGCAAAGTGATGGTGTGTAGTTGCTCAATTGTACTGTGGGGGTGCTGAGTGATAATGTTGTGTCGCTGCGTGTTGCATTGGTGGGGCTCAGTGATGCAGTTGTTGTGAGAAGTGCTACTGTTGGGGTGCTGAGTTATGCTGTGGTGGTAATCAGTTAACACCAACACAGCACCACTCATCACCACACCAGCACCACTCAGCACCACAACAGCATTACGCAGCAGACAAATGTCACACAAACACAACATGTACGCTTTCACCAGGCACACACACCAACAGCCATCATTGCACGCTTTCACTAGGCATACACACACACCAACAGCCATTACTGCACGCGTTCAACAGGCATACACACCACCGGCCGTAAGTGCACTCTTTCACCACATATTTTAACATAACACACACACAATTACAGGTATAAAAGCATGCTTTTTGGCTGATGAGTACTGCAGTAGTGTGCATAAATGAAACTGTTGTTGTGCTACATACGGCTGTGGTGGTGCAGAGTGATGCTGTGTAGTTGTTCAATGGTTCTGTGGGTGTGCTGAGTGATAATGTTGTGTCGCTGCATGTTGCATTGGTGGGGCTCAGTGATGCAGTTGTTGTGAGAAGTGCTACTATTGTGCTGCTGAGTTATGCTGTGGTGGTAATCAATGAACACCAACACAGCAACACTCATCACCAGCACTGCACCACTCATCACCTCAACAGCATTACTCAGCACCACACGAACATCACTCGGCAACACAACAGCATCACTCCACACCACCACAACAGCATCATTCAGCAACAACACAATATCACTCTACAACGACACAGCAGCACTATCACCAGCACCACAACAGCATTACTCAGCAGACAAATGTCACACAAACAGAACATGTACGCTTTCACCAGGCACACACACCAACAGCCATCATTGCACGCTTTCACTAGGCATACACACACACCAACAGCCATTACTGCACTCTTTCAACAGGCATACACACCACCGGCCGTAAGTACACTCTTTCACCACATAACACACACACAATTACAGGTATAAAAGCATGCTTTTCGGCTGATGAGTACTGCTGTAGTGTGCATAAATGAAACTGTTGTTGTGCTACATACGGCTGTGGTGGTGCAGAGTGATGCTGTGTAGTTGTTCAATGGTACTGTGGGGGTGCTGAGTGATAATGTTGTGTCGCTGCGTGTTGCATTGGTGCGGCTCAGTGATGCAGTTGTTGTGAGAAGTGCTACTATTGTGCTGCTGAGTTATGCTGTGGTGGTAATCAGTGAACACCAACACAGCAACACTCATCACCAGCACTGCACCACTCATTACCACAACAGCATTACTCAGCACCACACGAACATCACTCGGCAACACAACAGCATCCCTCCACACCACCACAACAGCATCATTCAGCAACAACACAATATCACTCTACAACGACACAGCAGCACTATCACCACACCAGCACCACTCAGCACCACAACAGCATTACTCAGCAGACAAATGTCACACAAACAGAACATGTACGCTTTCACCAGGCACACACACCAACAGCCATCATTGCACGCTTTCACTAGGCATACACACACACCAACAGCCATTACTGCACTCTTTCAACAGGCATACACACCACCGGCCGTAAGTGCACGCTTTCACATTACTCGGCAACACACCAGCATCACTCCACACCACCTCACAATATCACTCTACAACGACACAGCAACACTCATCACCGCCACAGCACCTGTCATCACCACAACAGCATTACTCAGCAGACAAACGTCACACAAACAGAACATGTACGCTTTCACCAGGCACACACAACAACAGCTATCAATGCACGCTTTCACAAGGCATACTCCCAATCCGCCGATACTACACTACATGACCCGCATCCCAGGACGACACAAGCAAACATGAGTCAATGCATGGCGACACGGACACAAGCAAAGTGTGAGCCAAGTCCATAATTACATTATCACACAAAGGGACTGTATACAATTTACATTAAAAAATCACAAAAGAACTCTTTCATTACATTTCAACAATTTGCATTGAAAGCTCGATCATAGCAGCTCAGTCAGTGAAGTCTACTAATCAGACAAACGTCACAAAAAAAGAACAGAGGCAGTGCATACATACTAAGCCAATGGATACCACGACACAAGCCAGATACGGGCCAACAACGATCCAAAGAAGAGCCAGGTGCGAAATAAACAATTTACTGGGTGCGACCTCAGGCGAAACAACACTACAGGACCCGCATACCAGAACGACACGCGCAAACATGAGTCAATGCATGCCGAAGAGACTACCTAAATACGAGCCAGTGATCGCATGAAAAAGGGCACTAAGAAGAAACGAGCCGGACACAAGCACAAGTGCGAAAGAAATAATTGCACATTTCTTATTAAGATTCAATGCACATAAAAGAAAATGATTATATTTTTATGTGAAAATCCACAAAGGCACTCTTAAAAAAATAAAAAAATGGCAATTACCTGTCGATCGGAGCAGCTCAGTCAGTGAAGTGTAGATATCAGAGAAACAACACACAAAGAGAACATAGACAGTGCATACATAATAAGGTTTACAATAAAAATAAAACATCACAACAAACACGGCAATGCATAGCGGCGACACAAGCCAGATACGGGCCAACAACGATCCAAAGAAGAGCCAGGTGCGAAATAAACAATTTACTGGGTGCAAACTCAGGCGAAACAACACTACAGGACCCGCATACCAGAACGACACGCGCAAACATGAGTCAAGGCATGCCGAAGAGACAACCTAAATACGAGCCAGTGATCGCATCAAAAAGGGCACTAAGAAGAAACGAGCCGGACACAAGCACGAAAGAAATAATTGCAAATTTCTTATTTACATTTAATGCACACTAAAGAAAATGAATATATTTTTAAGTGAAAATCCACAAAGGCAATTACCTGTCGATCGGAGCTGCTCAGTCAGTGAAGTGTAGAAATCAGAGAAACAACACACAAATATAACATAGACAGTGCATACATAATAAGGTTTACAATAAAAATAAAACATCACAACAAACACGGCAATGCATAGCGGCGACACAAGCCAGATACGGGCCAACAACGATCCAAAGAAGAGACAGGTGCGAAATAACAAATTTACTGGGTGCGACCTCCGGCGAAACAACACTACAGGACCCGCATACCAGAACGACACGCGCAAACATGAGTCAAGGCATGCCGAAGAGATAACATAAATACGAGCCAGTGATCGCATGAAAAAGGGCACAAAGAAGAAACGAGCCGGACACAAACCAAGTGTCAACGAAATTATTGCAATGTTCATAATTACATTAAATTCACACAAAAGGAAAAACATTCACAGCCACTCTTTCAATAAAATATCAAATAAAGCAATTACCTGTCGATCGGAGCAGCTCACTCAGTGAAGTGTAGAGATCAGACAAACAACACACAAAGAGAACATAAACGTTAAAAAGTATTTAAACAGAAAAATAGCTGTATGTTGCCGAAAATAGCACATTGAAGTGACGAAAGATCACAATCAGTACCCAAAGATAAAAAAAGAGACACAGAAGTACTTCGGAAACACAAACATTTCTTAATTAATTACCAAAAATATTTTTCGTCCTTACCGTTCACATTTCACAGAAACAATCGGTAAGTCACTTTGACGGAGTCAAACAGGAACGGTACAGTCAAAACCTGTAAATAAAAAATTATTATATAAAATTAACGTATTCAAAAACAAGCAAAAAACAGTATATCAACAGCCATCATTTGGCCTTACAGCAAGAATTACAGAAAACATATCGATAGCTGACATTTACAGTTCGACATGTTCATATAAACACTGCATCCAATAAAATAATTACATTTTATCATTATACCATTACCATAATTCAATATTTACATACGCGCAATAAATACATGACACAATATGTAAATAACTGTAAAATATTATATAATAAGTAGATATGGTAACGAATAAACAAGGCAGAATAGCAAAAACTCAATAATACATCTAAAAAATTGATAGATTTAATAACAATAGAAACACAATAAATAATACATTCATATTCATGTAGTAACTAAATTTTTTTTCAGCTTACCAGTCAAACGACGCAGGAACAAGAACGGAAGATGAACACGCCTTTGCTGGAATAACATTCACACCAATCTGGAAAGTTCCACGTTGACGCACGTCAAACGCAATGCTACGTCACAAAAAGTAGCAATGCGATTGGCTAGAAATTACGTAACACTTAAATTTACATAAACACAAATACAAAACTAGAACGCTAAATTCTATTACGTAACGGACGTAAAGGGAATACATAGCGTCCGCCATTTTGAAATACGTAAATTTTGAAAATAATTACAATTACAGTTTGTAAACATTAACAACACATATGTATTAAAAAATAATACTTACCACAGGATAAACACTCACACTCACACAACATCAAATATGTTACATCACAAAATAATATTTTACTCACAAAGTACATTAAAAATACACTATCAAAAAATTAATAAAATATCGAATTATACGTTCATTAATATCACATTTCATAAATACTCCTCAAATTTTTAAATTTTAGCTAAACAAACAACACAAGGACATATCAGGGTAAATGGGAATAAAGTAAACTAACAACTAAAACCGAACTGCAAACTCAAAGGAACATCCACATGTGCACTTTCAAAATATGTTGCCTAACACTATTCGCATATTTCATTTCACACGAAAATAAGAATAAAAACATTCAATAAACAGTTCGACATGTTCATATAAACACTGCATCCAATACAATATTTACATTTTATCATACCATAATTAAACATTTTACATACGCGCAATAAATACATGTCAAAATATGTAAATAACTGTAAAATATTATGTAATAAGTAGATATGGTAACGAATAAACAAGGCAGAATAGCAAAAACTCAATAATACCATCTGAAATATTGATAGATTTAATAACAATAGAAACACAATAAATAATACATTCATATTCATGTAGTAACTAAAGTTTTTTTAAGCTTACCAGTCAAACGACGCAGGAACAAGAACGGAAGAAGAACACGCCTTTCCCGGAATAACATTCACACCAATCTGGATAGTTCCACGTTGACGCACGTCAAACGCAACGCTACGTCACATAAAGTAGCAATGCTATTGGCTAGAAATTACGTCACACTTACATTTACATAAAAACAAATAGAAAACTAGAACGCTAAATTCTATGACGGAACGGACGTAAAGGGAATACATAGCGTCCGCCATTTTGAAATACGTAAAATTTGAAAATAATTACAGTTTATAAACATTAACAACACATATGTATTAAAAAATCATACTTACCACAGGATAAACACTCACACTCACACAACATCAAATATGTTACTTCACAAACTAATATTTTACTCACAAAGTACATGAAAAGTACACTATCAAAAAATAACTAAAATATAGAATTATAGGTTCATTAATATCACATTTCATAAATACTCCGCACAATTTTAAATTTTAGCTAAACAAACAACACAAGGACATATCAGGATAAATGGGAATAAAGTAAACTAACAACTAAAACCGAACTGCAAACTCAAAGGAACATCCACATGTGCACGTTCAAAATATGTTGCCTAACACTGTTCGCATATTTCATTTCACACGAAAATACGCATAAAAAACATTCAATAAACAGTTCGACATGTTCATATAAACACTGCATACAATACAATATTGACATTTTATCATACCATAATCACATTTTTACATACGCGCAATAAATACATGTCAAAATATGTAAATAACTGTAAAATATTATGTAATAAGTAGATATGGTAACGAATAAACAAGGCAGAATAGCAAAAACTCAATAATACCATCTGAAATATTGATAGATTTAATAACAATAGAAACACAATAAATAATACATTCATATTCATGTAGTAACTAAAGTTTTTTTAAGCTTACCAGTCAAACGACGCAGGAACAAGAACGGAAGAAGAACACGCCTTTCCCAGAATAACATTCACACCAATCTGGATAGTTCCACGTTGACGCACGTCAAACGCAACGCTACGTCACATAAAGTAGCAATGCTATTGGCTAGAAATTACGTCACACTTACATTTACATAAAAACAAATAGAAAACTAGAACGCTAAATTCTATGACGGAACGGACGTAAAGGGAATACATAGCGTCCGCCATTTTGAAATACGTAAAATTTGAAAATTATTACAGTTTATAAACATTAACAACACATATGTATTAAAAAATCATTCTTACCACAGGATAAACACTCACACTCACACAACATCAAATATGTTACTTCACAAACTAATATTTTACTCACAAAGTACATGAAAAGTACACTATCAAAAAATAACTAAAATATAGAATTATAGGTTCATTAATATCACATTTCATAAATACTCCGCACAATTTTAAATTTTAGCTAAACAAACAACACAAGGACATATCAGGATAAATGGGAATAAAGTAAACTAACAACTAAAACCGAACTGCAAACTCAAAGGAACATCCACATGTGCACGTTCAAAATATGTTGCCTAACACTATTCGCATATTTCATTTCACACGAAAATACGCATAAAAAACATTCAATAAACAGTTCGACATGTTCATATAAACACTGCATACAATACAATATTGACATTTTATCATACCATAATCACATTTTTACATAAGCGCACTAAATACATGTCACAATATGTAAATAACTGTAAAATATTATATAATAAGTAGATATGGTAACGAATAAACAAGGCAGAATTGCAAAAACTCAATAATACATCTAAAATATTGATAGATTTAATAACAATAGAAACACAATAAATAATACATTCATATTCATGTAGTAAATAATTTTTTTTTCAGCTTACCAGTCAAACGACGCAGGAACAAGAACGGAAGAAGAACACGCCTTTGCCGGAATAACATTCGCACCAATCTGGAAAGTTCCACGTTGACGCACGTCAAACGCAATGCTACGTCACAAAAAGTAGCAATGCGATTGGCTAGAAATTACGTAACACTTAAATTTACATAAACACAAATAGAAAACTAGAACGCTAAATTCTATTACGTAACGGACGTAAAGGGAATACATGGCGTCCGCCATTTTGAAATACGTAAAATTTGAAAATAATTACAGTTTAAACATTAACAACACATATGTATTAAAAAATAATACTTACCACAGCATAAACACTCACACTCACACAACATCAAATATGTTACTTCACAAAATAATATTTTACTCACAAAGTACATGACAAGTACACTATCAAAAAATAACTAAAATATAGAATTATAGGTTCATTAATATCACATTTCATAAATACTCCGCACAATTTAAAATTTTAGCTAAACAAACAACACTATTCGCATATTTCATTTCACACGAAAAGAAACATAAAAAACATTCAATAAACAGTTCGACATGTTCATATAAACACTGCATCCAATAAAATATTTACATTTTATCATACCATAATCAAATTTTTACATACGCGCAATCAATACATGTCACAATATGTAAATAACTGTAAAATATTATATAATAAGTAGATATTGTAACAAATAAACAAGGCAGAATAGCAAAAACTCAATAATACATCTAAAAAAATGATAGATTTAATAACAATAGAAACACAATAAATAATATATTCATATTCATGTAGTAAATAAAAAAAATTTCTGCTTACCAGTCAAGCGACGCAGGAACAAGAACGGAAGAAGAACTCGCCTTTGCCGGAATAACATTCGCACCAATCTGGAAAGTTCCACGTTGACGCACGTCAAACGCAACGCTACGTCCCAAAAAGTAGCAATGCGATTGGCTAGAAATTACGTCACACTTAAATTTACATAAAAAAAATGGAAAACTAGAACGCTAAATTCTATTACGTAACAGAAGTAAAGGGAATACATAGCGTCCGCCATTTTGAAATACATAAAATTTAAAAATAATTACAGTTTATAAACATTAAAAAAGACACATGTATTAAAAAATCATACTTACCACAGGATAAACACTCACACTCACACAGCATCAAATATGTTACATCACAAAATAATATTTTACTCACAAATGACATGAAAAGTACACTATCAAAAAATAACGAAAAGATAGATTTATACGTTCATTAATATCACATTTCATAAATACTCCGCCCAATTTTAAATTTTAGCTAAACAAACAACACAAGGACATATCAGGATAAATGGGAATAAAGTAAACTAACAACTAAAACCGAACTGCAAACTCAAAGTTACAACCACATGTGCACTTTCAAAATATGTTGCCTAACACTATTCGCATATTGCACACGAAAATAAGAATAAAAAAAATTCAATAAACAGTTCGACATGTTCATATAAACACTGCATCCAATAAAATATTTACATTTTATCATTATACCATTACCATAATCCTATATTTACATACACGCAATAAATACTACGATCTACAAATAAAAGATACAGTTGGATAAAATAAATAATAATAACAAATAATAAACACAGGATAAACACTCACAGTCACACCACATCAAATGTACTACATCATAAAATGATCTTTTACTCACAAAGTACCTAACAACTACAGTAGCTAAAAATTACCAAAATAAATATGATTATGTTCATTAATATCACCTTTAAGTAACAGTCGGAAAAAATTGATATTCTTACCTAAACAAACAACACAAGAAAATAGCAGGATAAATGGGAAAAAAGAAAACATACAACTACAAGAAAAATGCAAACTCAAAGGAACATCCACATGTGCACTTTCTAAATATGTTGGCTAACACTATTCGCATACTTCAATTCACACGAAAATAACATAAAAAAAGATTCAATAAACATTTCCTAATGTTCGTATAAACACTGGTCATCCACGAAAATATTTAGTTTTTCTCATTATCCCATCACCATAATAAAATAGTTACATACTCGCAATAAATACATGTCACAAAATAAAGTACATACAATGCAAGAACATACATTTATGTTATACACAAAAAAACAAAATATTACAAGATTTCACATCCGAAAAATACATAGACTAAAACTACATACACGTTCGCCGAGTTAATAAAAATTAGGTACGTAATAATTCGTATACAAACAATATATTAATAAAATATCAGTTGTCAGAAACATATACATAATATATCAAGTTTACAAAAATGTAATTTCTTTAACATTAAGTGAATACGCTATTACAAATTGAGTCGCGAACACAACATTGAAGAAATTATACAAAAACATAAATATACATTAATTAATTTAGACACACTATCAATAGTACATTCAATAAACTTTAAACATAAACATTCAAACAAACTCTTACCTGTTAAACAACGCAAAAACAGCACAGCAACAAGAACACGCCTTCCGCACACCACCATTCTCGATCTTCTGGAAAATTCCCCGGTGACGCACGCCAATCGCAACACTACGTCAAAAAACGTAGCACTACGATTGGCTGAAAAAAATGTCAATCAAATATAGAACACGGAAGTCTAAAGAAAAAAAAAAACTAGACTGCTGACCTACTAAACGTAAGTAGCGTCAAGGGGACGTATTGCGTCCGCCATTAAAAAATTACAATAATTTAACAAAATTAATTACGTAACAAAACACTACACTAACACACACGCCACACACAAAATAAATTTACAAAAACATACATAGAAAAATTAAAAACATAACAATTACATTTATTGCATACTATCATACACGCAACTCCACTCATCCACGCAACACCACTCCTCCACACAACCCCACTCATCGACGCAACGCCACTCACACACGCAACGCCACTCACACAGGCAACGCCACTCACACACGCAACGCCACTCACACACGCAACGCCACTCACAAACGCACCGCCACTCACACATGCAACGCCACTCACACATGCAACGCCACTCACACATGCAACGTCACTCACACATGCAATGCCACTCACACACGCAACGCCAATCACACACACGCAACGCCACTCACACACGCAACGCCACTCACACACGCAACGCCACTCACACACACAACGCCTCTCACACACCCAACGCCACTCACACGCGCAACGCCACTCACACACGCAACGCCACTCACACGCGCAACGCCACTCACACACGCAACGCAACTCACACACGCAACGCCACTCACACACGAAACACCACTCATCCACGTAACACCACTCATCCACGCAACGCCACTCACACACGCAACGCCACTCACACACACAACACCACTCACACACGCAACGCCACTCACACACGCAACTCCACTCACACACGCAATGCACTCACACACGCAACACCACTCACAAACGCAAGGCCACTCACACAAGCAACGCCACTCACACACGCAACACCACTCATCCACGCAACACCACTCATCCACGCAACGCCACTCACACACGCAACGCCACTCACACACACAACGCCACTCACACATGCAACGCCACTCACACAAGCAACGCCACTCACACATGCAACGCCACTCACACACGCAACGCCACTCACACACGCAACGCCACTCTCACACGCAACGCCACTCACACACGCAACGCCACTCACACACGCAACACCATTCATCATATTGTGCTGCAAAACTAAATACTTATAAGATCCCACAAGCGAGACCTATTGGCATCACTATACATCAGAAACACTACACAACAACATAACTCTACAACACCACAGCATCAAACAGCACAACACATGCTGCACTAAGAGGAAAAACAACATCATTCATCACAACACATGCAACACTCATCGAAAAACACATAAAATACTCACCACAACGCCGCAATAAAACACACAACACTTGCATCGCTACACTCAACACTTGCAACACTCTACAAAAATAATGCATACGTCAGCAAACATAAGTACATCACTCTATCTACAATACCTGCATCATTCAGCGCAACAACTGCATCACTCACACCATACTCTGCATCAGTCAACACATCTCCAACATTCAGTCACACAAGGCCTGTAGTACTCAGCGCAACACATGCATCACTCTACGTAACAACACCATCAATCTGCACCACCACAACACCACTCAGCACAACACCAATATCAATATGCATCACAACAGCACCACTCAGCATCAACACATCATCACACAATACTACCACAGCACAACTCACCACCAATACATCAACTACAAAATAAATTCCAGCATCACTTAGCACCACAAAAAAAAACACTCACCACAACACAAACAAAACTATATTAAATATCACAGGAACAACGCAACATCAACGCTTCATCAATGTGCACTTCCCCATCATCACTCTAAAACACCAACATTTTAATTAGCAGCTACACATATACACTCATCACCACCACAACACCAGTCAGTACCACCACAACTTAAAAAACTAAAACCACCAATAAACACCATCACAACAACACTCAGCACAAAAACATTATGCCATCCTATTTCTATTTTGCATTTCCATCATTGCATCCCACTAGGTGATACACATCATAAATAACAATCATTTGCAATGCTATAGGTCTCCCATTTACTTAAATTGAACATAATGGCATTGTAAATGACAATAACTTTCAAAAATGTTTACTTTTACAATAAATTGAAAAGGCATTGTCATTTACTATGCCAACAGCTTAAAGTTGCCTAAATGCAAGACTTATTGCATTGCAAATAGCCAATAGGGCTCGCTTTTGGGACCATCTAAGTGTTTATGCATGCGACATTTTATGTTGTTGCAACAAGGAAATTATGCTGCATAACTACTTCTAAGGGCCCAAAAGCGAGACCTATTGGCAATAAGGGACGACGGTGGCAGCTTCTCCCGACCCCGCTTGACGCCTACCCCATTTCTAAAGCGGTAACGCTGCTGCTGCTGTAGAGTGACTGACATTGAATGAGAATTGTATTGTCACCACATTGACCCCGCACTCGCTAATTTTAAAACTTGATTGTGCTAAAATTGATTATTGTATTCTAATACACCCTGCACTTACCCTGATGGAATGTTTTTAAATTGAATCACTAATTTACTAAACATACGTGGGGAAGTCACCAAAATACCAGCGCCTGACAGGGCTATCGCGTTCTGCTCATTACTCCAGTCTGCCCGCCCCGGTCCGACTCGGTAACCTATACCGTTGAGCGGAGGGCGGGGCAGACAAGAGCAGGACACACCCAGGGAGGCGAGCGGTTAGCGCTCCAGCTCTCCACTTGACAGGGCTATATAGGCAGCGAGGAGGCAGTGTCATCTTGCGGTAAGGGACGACGGTGGCAGCTTCTCCCGACCCCGCTTGACGCCTACCCCATTTCTAAAGCGGTAACGCTGCTGCTGCTGTAGAGTGACTGACATTGAATGAGAATTGTATTGTCACCACATTGACCCCGCACTCGCTAATTTTAAAACTTGATTGTGCTAAAATTGATTATTGTATTTTAATACACCCTGCACTTACCCTGATGGAATGTTTTTAAATTGAATCACTAATTTACTAAACATACGTGGGGAAGTCACCAAAATACCAGCGCCTGACAGGGCTATCGCGTTCTGCTCATTACTCCAGTCTGCCCGCCCCGGTCCGACTCGGTAACCTCTACCGTTGAGCGGAGGGCGGGGCAGACAAGAGCAGGACACACCCAGGGAGGCGAGCGGTTAGCGCTCCAGCTCTCCACTTGACAGGGCTATATAGGCAGCGAGGAGGCAGTGTCATCTTGCGGTAAGGGACGACGGTGGCAGCTTCTCCCGACCCCGCTTGACGCCTACCCCATTTCTAAAGCGGTAACGCTGCTGCTGCTGTAGAGTGACTGACATTGAATGAGAATTGTATTGTCACCACATTGACCCCGCACTCGCTAACTTTAAAACTTGATTGTGCTAAAATTGATTGTTGTATTTTAATACACCCTGCACTTACCCTGATGGAATGTTTTTAAATTGAATCACTAATTTACTAAACATACGTGGGGAAGTCACCAAAATACCAGCGCCTGACAGGGCTATCGCGTTCTGCTCATTACTCCAGTCTGCCCGCCCCGGTCCGACTCGGTAACCTATACCGTTGAGCGGAGGGCAGGGCAGACAAGGGCAGGACACACCCAGGGAGGCGAGCGGTTAGCGCTCCAGCTCTCCACTTGACAGGGCTATATAGCCCTCGTCGGCCAAAGCGCGCAGCGGTGGCGCGCAGCGGTGGCGCCTTAGCCTGCGCCGAAGACAAGCCAAAGACCTGCCCGTCTGCGCCCGTCCGCGACAGGACGGGGCCAGGGGCCGGTACCCATGACATATCCACCAGCCACCCGATTAAGGTATACAGCACAAGACTTACTGCATATATGTTATTCCACAGTAGGGGAGTGCCCTATTAAATTGGAGGATAACATAGAGGGTCCATTTACCTGTTGCTTCTGCAAAACTCAATTTGACGAACTCACAGGCTTGATAAGTGCCCCCAAGCCAGGCCCCAAACACTATCTACCGAAATGTAACACTATACCGGATATATCTCCTGCGGATACAGATAGAAATAAATCCTTCAGGAAAAGCGTGCTTAACGATAAAAACTTGCTTTGCAACGTTAGGTCATTGCCAAAACATGCCGTTGAAGTATGGGATCTGATTACTGAGAAAGAACCGGACCTATGCTTCCTAACGGAAACCTGGCTTAAACCCCACCTAGTTCCCGTCATAACGCTGGGAATTCCAACGGGATATAAAATCGCCAGGGTAGACCGACCCATAAAAACAGGAGGTGGCATAGCAATAGTATACAAGGAAGGCATTACTGTCAAAATATTGGACGAATTATGCACCCCTGAGCTGGAACTTATGATTTTTAACCTACAGTTCCCTAACAAAACTAGCAGAAATGGAGCCTTAATATACCGCCCCCCTGGTCCATGTACCAATACATCTATTGTATTGATGGAAGCTTTGGCACCCCATATATATAATAATTCAGATTTCCTTTTAATAGGGGATTTCAACATCCATAGTGAATTAAATAACAACTCTGAGACAAAGACTTTTATTGCTGATCTCAACTCACTGGGTTTAAGACAAGTCAATAATGGGCCTACCCATAAGGCGGGACATACGTTAGACCTAATATTCACGAATTCCCTTCAAATTGAATGCTCTCTCCCTTACCAAGTTGATTGGACAGATCACTACGTTTTAGAATTTCAAACCCCCCCTACCTTGAATGGCCAAAAACATCCCGTGCTACCCAGCAAACGTAGACCCTGGCATAAGTTGACCCAGGAAAATTTTCGTAAAGCATACTTAGCACCTCAGTTAGATGGGAGCGAGAACATTGATAAAGCCCTGAATGACTATGAGGAAGTGTTGCTTAACACAATAGAAATGACTATCCCGCTAAGAACCTTCAAACCCAAACCTGCTCAAAAACAAGAGATCTGGTTCTCTGAAAACCTAAGAAGGTCTAAACAAACCACACGGAAGCTTGAAAAGAAATAGAGGGCTTCGCGTCTAGATTGCGATAAACAACTTTACAAAGACTCCTTGAGAAGTTACCACAAGGATATCCGCCTAGCACGGAAAAACTACATAGCTTCACAGCTACTGGAGGCGGGCAACAATTCTAAGACGCTATACCAGATCTTACTGTCCTTCACTAAACCCACCGCATGTGAGAGTCAAGAGGTAGCCTCACAACAACTATGTGATAACATCTCTGACTTCTTCAAACAAAAAATTGATACCATTTATGATAAAATTCTAGCATCTAACTCCACAAACAAAAGGGACAATGAATCCTCCATGAACTCTGATATGCCATTCACTCCTGAAAACTCTCTTGCGGCATTCCCGCCCATACAGATTGAAGATATAGTGGCATTCATATCCCAAATAAAAAGTGGTTCCCCCACAGACACTATCCCTGCACGGGTTATGCCCTCTCTAGCCATTGAATTGGGACCCACCATCCAGAAACTAATAAACATCTCGCTAAGTTCAGGGCAGGTCCCACGTGGATGGAAAAAGGCATTGGTCAAGCCACTCCGGAAAAACACCACCATCTCCTGGGATGAGCTCAGTAATCTTAGACCAATATCCTTACTCCCCTTTATGGGTAAAATTACTGAGAAATATGTAAATAAACATCTATCAAGATATACTGAATCGGCCGGAGTGTTAGATCTTTCACAATCCGGCTTTAGGCCCAAACATAATACAGAGACCGCCTTAATGTCAGTCGCAGACGATCTACGTATGTACCAGGATAGGGGCCTCTCCGTTATCTTGGTGCTACTAGATCTGTCTGCGGCGTTTGACACCGTATCCCACTCCATCCTCATGGCCAGGCTAAAGAACATCGGCCTGAGACATGAAGCGCTTGCATGGCTGTGCAGTTTTCTAACTAACCGGACCCAGCAAGTAACTATGGGGAGTTTTCGGTCAGAGGAAGTTGAGATCTCCAAAGGGGTGCCACAGGGCTCATGCCTGAGCCCGACTTTGTTCAACATATACGTGGCACCCCTGGCTAACATCTTGAGAGCATATGGTTTTGTTCCAACATCCTATGCGGATGACACTCAACTCCTCTTTCCTTTTAAAACCCTGACTCCCGAAGTACAAAACTCCTTCTCCCTAGGGATGAAAGCAGTGGCCAGTTGGATGTCTGCCAACTTTTTAAAATGTAATGTGGGAAAGACGGAAGTTATGTTGTTTGGGGAGGTAAAACGACTCTGGACTCCGGACTGGTGGCCGCAAGATCTTGGCCCAGTACCGGAGCCTAAACTTACTGTTAAGAACTTAGGAGTACGTTTCGACCAGGAACTTAACCTCAAACAACACACTAATCAGGTGGTGGGATCCTGCTTCCACATTATCGGTATGCTACGTAAAATCTTCCCCCTTCTACCAGACGGGAGTAGAAAGATGCTAGTACAGGCCTTAGTCATGAGTCGTTTAGACTACTGTAATGGCCTGCTGCTAGCAGCTAATGAAGAAGTCATGACCAGACTACAGGTGGTCCAGAACACGGCTGCCCGTCTGGTCTTGAATGTTCCCCCTCGCACACCTTCAAGGCCTCTCCTGACTAAGCATCATTGGCTGCCCATTAGACAGCGGGCAAAATTCAAGGTATGCTGTGTCATTCATAAGTCCTTGAATGGTATGGGACCTGCATATCTGGCAAACAAATTTGTTCCCTATAAACCCTCCCGCTCCCTTAGGTCTAGCGAACAAGGTCTTCTACAGGTTCCTAGAGCCAGGAAGGCAAGACAGGGCAGCAAAGCACTCTCAATTGCTGGCCCGTCCCTATGGAACAGTCTCCCTAACACCCTTAGGCTATGCAAGGACTACTTCCCTTTCAGAAAAATGTTAAAAACATTCCTATTCAGCACCTAGGCAGCTAGCGTAACCCTGATTGCATTGGGGCAGAAGTCAAAAGCGCGGAGATACTCCTCCGGGAGTCGATGCCAGCGCGATACAAGCCTGAAATAAAATAAATAAAAATAAATGCCAATGCTTGTTTAATGGTTGGTCCATTGGCAAGGTTAAAACCAGTGCGATGTCATAGGGGAAAGTGACCCAATACATTTGAGGTCAACATATTTCAGCCGTTAGAATAGCCCGTGTGGGTCGGCCGGCTTTCTTCAGGACGTTATTTTTGTGCTAATCCCTATAAGTGTAACTGACCTTAATCGCCGTGTATTTCTGTCTTTTTGTTATATATGAATTTTCAGAAAGGCATGCACGCAAATCATACAGACCAGTATGTTGGACTTTTCTGTATTGTCTGAGCTGAGGGAGAGAGAATCAATACAATTATGCAGTAATGATATATCTATGTTTTATGCATTGTACATATTTTCTCCCAGGCAGTTGTGCGTATTGTCATGCACACATGTGTTAAAACCCTCTTATAGTCTATATTGCAGGTTAAGATAAGTATCAGGCATTTATAATAAAATCCAGTGATATTGCACAGTATGCATGTGATTTCAAAGGTGTACTTTATCTACACCTACTTGGCATATTTAGTCAATAAGGCTTCATAGACTTAATCTGGGGGGTTGCTCCTTATAGTCACACTCTGTTGGAACAAATTGAGAAAATAGACTCAAGCATAGCATGTATATTAGGCAATATGAAAAAGGATTTTTAAACAGAAGGTGCATCAAAGCCTCTCCTGCATTTTTTCTCAGTGGGACGTGAATCAGTGGCTTATTGGTCTTTGTCATGTACATTAATAGGCAATATTTTGGGCTCTGAGTCATAATAATGATTATATCGTAAAGTACAGGTTTTTGTTTCTTGAACAGAAAATGACTTCCATTCCTTTGTCATGTGACAGTCATGTGATCTACTTATGAACGAAAGAACTTCTAAATTTGTGGGAATTGTAGTTCTTTCTCTGATGTGGTGTAAATCCATCCTATTGTGTGTTGTGCCCATGTTGGCAGCTGGGTAATGTAGTTCTACACTTAAAAACCACTTGAGGTGTTGTCATGCATGATGTATTGTATATCTTATAGGATGTTCCCCCATGGTATTTCATCATTCAGTCCTTTATGTAGTGCGGATAATTTATAAATAGACCGCTGTTCTTTTTCAAAAAGGAACTCTCTCTATGTCTCTTAATTCTGCTTGGGCTTGTTCTAGAACTATCCACCTGATTTCTTGTGTTATATGACCATTTGTGTGGTAATGTTCTGCCATTTTTGTTGTTGCCCGTCTGCGATGTACATTGCTTCATTGTTCTCATATTCTGATGCTCACTTTTCTTGTCTTCATGCCTATATAACACAAATCACAGGGGCATGTTATCATATACAGGACTTGTTTTATGGTTTTTTTATTATGATTTTTTTTTATTACAGTTAGTGTGCGTGCGTAATTCCCACTTTGTACGTAATCCCAGGTCTATATCCTTAGTAGATGTCATCAGGTGACAGACACTGCAATGTTCACAGGGGTAATCACCTTTTTATTTCAGGGAGCCAAAAAGTGTTTAGTATAGTGTTTTTTGTTCTCAACACAGGTCTTGGTCTTGTGTGCACTATTGTGTCTTTTATACTTTTTGCTCTTTTGTGTGAAAATAGATGGTAGTCCCACTGTCTAGATCCTATGTTCAGGATTCACCAGTTGCGTCCTATAATTTTCTTGACATAGTCTGAGGCGATGTTATATGTAGTCACACATAGTAAGAGAGGGTCTTCCTTTGCCTTTGTAGGAGACTCTAAAATTTGTCTCTAGCATAGCTTCACGATTTTGGTGTCTAGCTCTCTTCTTTTTTTCATTATTCTCTCTGGGTAATTGTGCTTTCTAAGTTTTGTGGATACATTTTAGCTACCTGTCTTGTGTGTTTAGTCAATTGATGATATTTAGAGCGGTTGCATTATTGCCTTTCCAGATGATGAATATGTCATCTCTTTATTGTTTCCAAGTTATTATGTGTGGTCTGTATGGGTTGTTATCATGGAGATTCACTGTTTTTTTTCTCCAAATTGTATAAATACGGCCCAGCCACAAAGGGGGCAAATTTACTGCCCATCGAAGTTCTGTGAGTTTGCAAGAACAGGGTCGTCTTAAATTGAAGATGCAAGTCCAGCACATTCCATTGCAAAGTTAACTGGTGTCGAGTGAGTCCATTCCTCCGTAGCTAGGATTTCCTTAATAATCTCTAAGGTTATGTCTTGTGGGAAGCTTATGTAGAGACTTTCTGCATCTAGACTGAGCATTAGATTTTCACTCTCCACAAAATCAAGATCTGCAATGTGGACAAGGAAGTCTTTTGTGTCTTTAATGTATGTCTGTCCTTTCTGTACAATTGGTTAAAAAAATAATCACAGTATTGTGAAAATGGTTCTAGAAGGGACCCTATCCCGAGACCATGGGTCTATCTGGTAGTGGGTCTCAGTTCTTGTGGGTTTTTGGGATGGTGTAAAAATACGACGTTTTGGGATTGTTGTTCCTTAAAAAGTCACCTTCTTGTTTATTTATCCATCCCTCACACTCTGCTCCTTCAATTAGCGTATTGATTTCTATTGTCAATGTGTTGGTTGGATACTTATTCAGAATGGTATAGTTTTGTTCACCTGCTAATATCCTCCTGCATTCTGTTCTGGAAGCTGTAGTGGTTTGTGGGACAATACCAGCCCCTTTATCTGATGGCTTGATAGTGAGTTCTCTGCCAATCTTTTTATTCTTCTAGCGTTGTTCTTTCTGCATTACTCTGAATTTGAAATGTATTAATGGAATTGCTGTCCAGTTTTTCAAATTTGGTATAGACTGCATAAGTTATTATTTCTACAGGGATTGTGTGTGTTGGGGTCATAATGTTGTTGTTTTTTCGTAATCCTGTACCAATTTTGTCACTTGGCTCTTTTTGTTCTCCAAAGTATGCTTTTAGTCATTTCATTTCATGAAGCTTTATTCGGTTCAAATAGATGACCATAAAAGCACATACAACAACATGATAAAAAATAAATAATAAATACAATTGATACATAATTCATAATCATCACATCAAATAAGGCGTAATTGTTCATGTTAAAAAAGGCATATCTAATCGTTTAACCAAAGAACAATTATATTTCTAAAAAGTCATGCTTTTCCTAGCATTGATGCACCGATTTAAAAACGTTGCAGTATAAAAACAGATATCAGCTGATTCCAAATTAAAAATTAAATTCATAGCATGTGCAACTGTTCGTACTCCGTACTTAATAAACAATGGTTTCAAGAAAACAATACGGAAGTAAGTATACAGTTTACAAAACAACAGGAAATGTACAGTGCTTTGAGTGGATACATTATCGCACATACATGGCCCAGTTGGATGATTCTTGATGTTAGGATGGGCCACCAAACAGTGAGCCATTCCGAATCGGAGCCTGGTTAATACAAATTTATGGGAATTCCTAGTCACCATGGTTAAATACAGAGGAAAACCCATAACAGTGGTATATTTGTTATAAAAAATGACAGTGGACAAGGAACCGGCTGCGATTGCCCGCTTTCTCCCCATAAATGTCAGGTAGATATTTTTCATTTCAGATTTAGAGATCATAGAAGCGGCACCGGGATCATCTAAAAGATTAAGGTTAAAAATGGCCGAAAAACAGCCAACGACATATTTTAGCCAAGGAATGTTTTGATAACTATCCAGGCGTAAGCAATCTTCAACAATAGATCCATTAAATTGCTTGTCATCCTCTAGCCAAAAGGACCGCCAAGTCATCAATGGCCAAAGGCCTAATAGATCAGTTAGGTGATTGACTGCAAGCTCTCGATGGATTAACACAGTCGAGGCTGACTTGGGCAGACAGAGAAGCCTTTTTAAAAATAAATTTTCCTCCAGTTGTAAATCAGAGGCGCTACTGTGACCCCAAACTCCTGCCCCACACAGAGCTATTGTAGCACATCTGGCCTGGTAGATTTTTAACATATCCCTAGAGCGACGATCCCCTATCTTAGCAACAAATCTGTAAATACCGTGGGCATTTTTTGCCATTTTGTTTCGAATATTAGTAAATTCATTTTTCCATTTCCTGTCGTTAGAAAAAGTAATACCTAAATAACAAAAATGTTCAACCTGTTGCACCTTCTCTATCTATAAAAAATGTCTTTAAAACTCTAGCTTTTGCTCCACATGTCATTGTGTACGTCTTCCCTTTATTGATTACCAGCTTTCTATCTTTAATGAAGAGAGAAAAACAGTCCATTAATCGCTGTAATCCTACCGGGGTTCTTGATAATAAAACAGCATCATCGGCGTATAAAAGCACCGGCACAGGTACACCATTGATCTGAGGGGCATCAGCATTGACTTTTTTTTAAAATGACATCAATTTCATTAATAAATAAAATAAATAAAAGGGGAGCCAGAACACAGCCCTGTCTAATTCCTCTTCTAACACTAAATTTTTGGGTGAATTCTCCTTTAGTACCAAAGCGCACACTGGTTTTCAGCTTCTCGTATAACCTGGCCAAAAAATAGATTATACCTTCAGGTGCACCTAGCTTCAACAGCGCAGGCCACAATAGTGCATGGTCCACCATATCGAAAGCACTACTCAGGTCTGCGAAGCAGAGATACATTGAGCCTGGTTTGGCTTCGGTATACTTCCCGATCAATAGGTCAAGATTGACACACTGATCGAGCGTACCGCGACCCTTTCTGAATCCAAACTGACTATCAGCTAGTATTCCATTCTGCTCCACCCAATCCTCCAATCTAACAAGCATGACTCTACTCATCACCTTGACAGAGGAGTCAAGGAGAGAGATTGGGCGATAATTCTTTGCGTCAGACCTGGTACCCTTTTTATAAATTGGTACCATAATTGATTCCCCCAGGTTGCAGGCGGCTCAGTACACATAGCTGCATTAAAAACAGTAGTGAGAATAGGTCCCCATACTTCAGGTGCTGCCTTATAGACATCTATAGGGACTCCATCAGGGCCCTGGGCTTTCCCTCCTTTACTGTTACGTATTCCGCATTCAACCTCCTGGACTGAAATATCAAGCGGCAAGACTGCCCACTTATTCTGATCGTTCACTAAAGGTCTATTGGTATCAAAAATATAAGAGAAATGGGCAATCCACCCCTCACTCGATACGTTAGATGTTAACTCTGGAGTTTTGTCTTCTTTTAGGAAGGGGAGTTAACAGTGGCCCAAAATAGGGTACAGTTTGAAAGTTCAGCCGCTTGGTTCAAAGATTCCCAAGCCAGTTGCTGTAATTCACGTTTCCTCAATTTGAGCTCATGCTTATACTCCATTCTCAAATTAATTATTATATTTTTGTCCCTAGGCTTGTCTCCTAATGCCTGCTTGAGTTTAGTTAATGCGGCAGTACATTGATGGTTGAACCACCCCGGTCCACTCCTACATCGTCTGTTATTACGTCCAGTAAATTTGGCATCAATCGCTTTGTTAATAACATAAAAAAATTGTAGTACTCTTTCAAGGTCAAATCTATTTTCTAAAATAAAAATAATACTCGGCAGGCTCTCCTTAAATATAGAACTAGATAGTTAATCGGCCTTTCCCTCTACCCATCTTAACCTAACCCCATTATTCCTATGAGGTTCTACATCAGTAATTGTATTACCTACAGCAACCAAACTGCCTGCCCAAAAACTGGTATTCATGATGATTCGATTATGGTCACTTGGTGTAGTAACTTCTATATGCGGGGGGCACAATAAGGGATTATATTTGATGACACAATCACGTGGTCAATGACAGAAGTGGCATGCCAGTTTTTGAAAGTAGGAATTGCCAGCCCATTATCGTCTTTACAACACTCCAATATTTCCAGACCATGGCAGCCCATAAGTTTATGCAATTCTTCGCCATAACCACAGTGTCCAAAATGCAGAATATCAAACCCCGCATTATTGGTAACCCCACATACCTTCTGTGCTGCCATTTCGCACAGTCCAATATTAAAATCCCCCACCCAGATAAAATCAAATACAACATTGGCTTCCTGGCACAGATTATCAATAGTTGTGGACAAATCTATCACTAATTTAGTCCTAGTGCCATCAAAAACATTGTTGTAATAATTGATCAACAAAATATTACGCTCTTTACCCTCTGCTAGCCATAGAATCTGTACAAGATTATTTACAGGTATATACTTTTTAACCAGGATAGGGCGTGAAATAGTTACAAGTGTAAGGAGACCCCCTTTGGGTCTACCAGGTCCCCCTCCCATTGCTAGCAAGTTGTAGGAGAAGAATCCATCATAATTAACTTCAGTCGTACTCCACGTCTCCTGGAAGCATAGAATATCATGGGCATTAATGAAATCTATCCAACCCGGGTCTTTCTCCTTAGACTTCAGCCCCGCCACATTCCAACAAATAATTTTTGTACCTTTTGTCCTAATGCAATCAGAGTTATACACCATGCTAGCATTTCTTACCCCACAATCTGATCGAATCACTTTATTTAAGTCCCCACATACAGTTACAACACTATCATCCTGCTCCCGATCGATATCTGAACTAGCAATAGGCTCTGGCGCCATACAGACTAAAGATTCCCGGACCACTCTATTGTCCTCACAGATCACCATAGGAGAATTAATAGGCACCTGGGACCGAGATTTCCCCGTCTGCTCGGGTCAATCGTTGGCATCCATACAGTTTAGAGCCTGAAATCGATTTTGCATCACAAGATCAAAGTGTGGCCTTTGAACAGTCGACCAGGATTTACCTCTTCTACCATCGTGGGGGGGATGCCTAGTGGACTATAGAAAAACCCAAGTGAGCGAGCACACACATTGCCATCAGTTATAGGTAGAGATGCTGCCTTCAGAAGTACGGTGGCTGCATGTTGAGGATGCTTAAAATTAATTATAACACAGTCACCCCTAATACTTTTCCTGGAGCTCCCAATCCAGTGCACCCTTCTAGTCGTCAGGACTTGGTCAGCAAAAGCAGTTGGGAAGCCACAGTATCTGTGCAGCCAAGAAACCGTTTTGGTTTTAAGAGTTTCATGTGTTTCTTGGTATTTGCCCTGCTCAGCTGGTGGAACATTAGTTAAAACCACCACGTATGGGGCACATTCAGGGGGAAGATTAGTAGTGAGCCTATGTCTTACCTCAGTCCAGTGTTCATTATCGTCGGCTTTAGTTACAGCCTGACTGTTATTACTGACTAGAGGCGCAGGAGTTGGAGGTTTGCCACTACCGTTATCACTGGGGCCTACGTCTCTCTGAAGGACAACATTTTCACTACTGCTTGGTGGCAATGTTGTTTGGCTACCCGCTGTTTCTACTAAGTTCTTAAGTAATCCCCCTAGTCTATTGACTTCAGCAGTTAACTGCTCGATTTTAATCATAAGGGGTTTAACAATGCCCTTGATCTTGGAGTCAATAGTATTCACTAGGCTATTAATTAGTTCGGCATTTAGACTAACAGCATCGCCGTTAGCCGTAATGCTATCATCTTTATTCATACTATTAGAAGGGGTTACAGCTCTTTTCCTGGTTGTCCGTGGCACTCCCCGTTTAATCTGAGTTTTTCGGCATGCCCTCACCACTCTAGGGACTGGAGTAGGTGGGTGCTGAGGTGCAGTATTAATGGAATCGCCCAAGTCAACCAGATTAGGAATATCCTGCTCAGATGTATCATCAGCAGAGAGCTCAAGATCGTTGGTACAATTACTTTCACCCGATACTAAGGAAACCAGCCCTGTTTCTAAGTTAGTTTGTATGGGAGGGCTAACTATGCCCAAGGACTGCCGCCTCTCATTATTAAGTTTACTGACGACCTTCACCAGATAGTTGTCTATGGTGTGCGGCGCCTGAGTAACTTTTACTTTACTTCAAGTTGCACACTTATTGACCCATAAGTGTATCTCCCTAGGCACCAGTACTCATGCGCTGGAATTTCCAGCCAAATTTCAATGTAACGTTCAACTTAAATGCTTCTCAATAAAGTTTGCTTCATGCGTCGTTTTTAGTTCAAAATCAAAGGTATTTTAATTCACTTTTCTTATTATTCAACATTCAAGACAATCCATTGTTCCAATGCATTTTGGTGTTTTACTACACCTTCATCAGGGAACGTCTAAAAATAAACAAACAAAACGTACTTATCATTCATGTGCTTAATGTTGGACGATTTTTACGCGCTGCGGGTGTGATTAGGAGCTTAACTTAGTGTGAGGCTTCACTGATACTCTGCGTTTGGTCTATCTGTTCTGAGCACCGGGATCGAGTATAAAATGTAATTTAACGCGGTCGATACTTGTAAAACGTTATGTTGCCGTGGTTGAAGTCCTTACTGCTCTTCGGTGCTAACGTTCATAACAAACGGCTTGTATTACTTGTTAAATGACTACGCCCTCCATTTCTCACCTTGTTGTTAAAAAGTGAATCCTGCTCGTTCTGCTACGCGAGGCCGCTCTGCTTCGCTTGCACTGCGGAAAGTGAATGTTCACTACGCGCTGGTTCGTGCATGCGCTTTGTGTTCGACTAACGTTTTTTTAAACTATGGTGCGATAACTTTACTGTTCATTAACGCCAACAATCTTATAATAACATAAATGGTTCAAGATCAATCTAGATTCCATGTGGTAAGGTGAGCACTGAACATGCTCGCTGTTCGTCGACTCTATTCACAATATGCTGAAACTATATACAACTCTATAAGTATTTCATCAATATAGATATATGAAATTATAATAGATAACAAGTAAATTGTGTTCTGTCGTTCATTCCATTAGGCTTCAAGCTGCAAAGGTAGTAAATCCAATAGTTCTCTCTCTTCAAAAGATTTTTTTTATTCATCAATCCTTCTTTTTTTGGTATTACTTCCAGTACACAGGCCCTTAACTGGTTGATGTTATGTTGTTTTTCGGCAAAATGTGTGGCTACTGTTGATTTTGATGAATGTGTTCTTATATTACTTTTGTGCTCCGTAAGCCGAACTTTCAACTTTCTTTCCGTGTGACCTACGTAAACACTGCCACATGGGCATTTCAATAAGTAAACAATGTTAGTTGTGTCGCATGTGGCATTTACTCTTAAGGGTATTTTATGTCCTTTCATTGGGTGATGGATGTTGGCACCCTTCATGATGTTGTGGCAGTTGCCACAATTTAAACATGGTACCGTTCCTTTGTAGTTCTGATGGTTTGTTTTGAGTTTCTGTGTTTTTAAAAGTTCTCCAATGTTTTTTCCTCTTGTATGTGCAAATAGTGGTTCTTTGTCGAATATGCCTTTAAAATCTGATTCCAGTTTTACTATTTGCCAATTCTTGTGTATTATTCGTTTGAATTGGGCACTGACGTTCGAGAATTTACTCCCGCAGGTTATGCGTTGTTCTTTTGTTGTGTGTTTGTAGGTCAATAATTCAGTTCTTGTTTTCATCTGTGCTCTTTCCATGGATTTTTGTATGATTTCCTCAGGATATCCTCGAGTTGTAAATCTGTTGGCCATTATTTTCAATTGCTGTTGACAGTCGTTCTCTTCAGAGACCACTCTCCTTACCCTGAGAAATTGCGTGAACGAGAGGTGTCTTTTCAGTGATTGCGGGTGATGACTTTTATATTGTAACAGATTATTTCTATCCGTTGATTTTCGATACAAGTTTGTTGTGAAGGTTTTATTGCTTTTGGTGACTTCTACATCCAAAAATTGTATGGTGGTGTCATTGATGTTCCATGTGAATTTTATTCTGTCATTCCTATTGTCCAAAATTTCTAATTGTTGTTCCAAGGACTCCTGTGTGCCTTTCCAAATTAGAAAAATATCATCAATGAATCTCATATATGCTAGAAGGTGAGTTGCCCATTCTTGGTTGTTGTAAATATGTTCCTCTTCAAATGATCCCATGAACAAATTGGCGTACGCCGGTGCGGCGCAATTTCCCATCGCGGTGCCATTCAGTTGGATGAACCAACGATTGTTGTAGGTAAAATAGCTGTTCATCAGTGTAAATTGCATCAGTTCCATCAAGAAAATCTGCAAACCTTCCGGGTAGTTACTGTATAAAAGGGCTTTCTCTATGGCTTCTAGGCCTTCTTTATGTGGAATGGCTGTGTATAACGTTTTTACATCTATTGTAGCCATGATGGTGTTGTCTTCCATTTTCACCTGTTGTAATTTTAGCAGAAAATCGGTGGTATCTTTGATATAGGATAGATTCTTGATGTTTATTGGTTGTAGGTGTTTATCAATATATTTTCCCACTGGTTCATGAATACTCATTTTGGTGGATACTATAGGGCGACATGGTGGATTGTGTTGATCTTTGTGTACCTTGGGTACTAAGTACATGGATGGGCTCTTCGGATTTTCTTGTGTTAGGTAGTTTTTCGTCTTTTCACTGATGGTGCCTCTTTCTACTGCTTGCTTAAGTATTGTTTGCAAAGTTTTGCGTATTTCCTCTGTAGGGTCTGTTTCTATTTCCATATACGTGTTGGTGTCTCCTAGATGTGTTTTTGCTGCATCCTCATAGAAGTCTTTGTTTAATATCACCATGGCACCTCCCTTGTCTGCTTTTTGACACATAATTTTCTCGTTGTTTGCTATGCTTTCTATAGCTCCGAACTCCTTCTTAGTCATATTTTGATTTTTACTTTTTCTGTTGGTATTGATTTTATTTATTTCTTGCTTACATACATTTTCAAAAAGATCAATAGTTTTATGGGATATTGGTGGCATGTATGAACTTGATGTTTTCAATCTCTTTAGTTCATCTTCCTTGTTGGGTGGCTTTTCTGTCACTACATTTTCAAAAAAGTGTCTAAGTCTCATTTTGCGTGTTAATTTAAAAAGGCTCACTTCTAGTTCCAACAGATTGGTGCGTGCGCTCGGTACAAATGATAATCCACGTTGTAGTGTGTTTATTTGAAACTCATTTAGCTGTTGGTTAGAAATATTTATCACCAGATTATCCGTATCTTTTAGTGGTATTTCTTTTTGTCTTTCTTTGAAGTTACATTCCTCGTTTGTGGTGGGGCTTTCTCTTTTGTTTTTGTTGCGTCCCCTCCTGGGTCTTCTACTTCTTCGAGGCCTGAGACTAAAAAAGGCTCCGATGTGGATGGTCTCTCTGTGGGTGTGTTTTTTTGTTGGTTGTATTGTTGTTTTCCAATATTGGGTCTGTCGCTATCCGTAGATGATGTGTCTGTGTGTGATGTATACTGTTTGGTTTGACGCTTTTTGGCATAAACTTCAGCCCATGTGTAAACTTCTTGAAGTTTGTAATCTAGGGTATCCCTTGTACATTTCCTTAGTTTCCGTTCGTTCACCTCTTGTGTGTGATGGGCTAATTGGGTGTTTATGTCATGTAGAATGTTTTGTAATTCTTCTTCTGATACTCCTTTTTTGAGTTCTTCCGTGACTGTTTCTATTTCTGTCTTGAGTTCATCCAGTATTTTAGCTAGTTCCTCTATGATAAGCAATATTAGATCCAAACTACATTTGTTGAGTATGGCAAACCAACGTTCGGTGAAAGGTTTAGAATTTTTACATAGCGATGGTTTCAGGGCTATTCGAAGGCCTCTGGGTATCCGCTGAGCCTTATGATATTTAATCATGGTACTCGCATGGAGTCGTTGATTGATCTCTTTTCTTGTAAGATACATGAGTTGTTTTATTTGTTGTTCCTTGTTTCTTGTGAATGTGTGTTCCGAAATCTCTGTTTGAATTAGTGAATAAATTCTTTCACTGGCCTCTGCCGTGAAAGCGAATGTATCCGCTCTTTTATCCGTTGAGTGGGTGATATCTTCATATTGCATTGTTATGCGTGGGCGTGCTACTTCCCGGTGGGGGGATATGCACTTAGCTTCTGGATATCGGGTTGTGCACCGCCTGTGGTTTGTTCTGTTTCGACTGTGCTCATGGGAATCACTCCCCTCCTGGAGTGTATGTGTCACTAACTTCAAGTAGCACACTTATTGACCCATAAGTGTGTCTCCCTAGGCACCAGTACTCATGCGCTGGAATTTCCAGCCAAGTTTCAATGTAACGTTCAACTTAAATGCTTCTCAATAAAGTTTGCTTCATGCGTCGTTTTTAGTTCAAAATCAAAGGTATTTTAATTCACTTTTCTTATTATTCAACATTCAAGACAATCCATTGTTCCAATGCATTTCGGTGTTTTACTACACCTTCATCAGGGAACGTCTAAAAATAAACAAACAAAACGTACTTATCATTCATGTGCTTAATGTTGGACGATTTTTACGCGCTGCGGGTGTGATTAGGAGCTTAACTTAGTGTGAGGCTTCACTGATACTCTGCGTTTGGTCTATCTGTTATGAGCACCGGTATCGAGTATAAAATGTAATTTAACGCGCTCGATACTTGTAAAACGTTATGTTGCCGTGGGTGAAGTCCCTACTGCTCTTCGGTGCTAACGTTCATAACAAACGGCTCGTATTACTTGTTAAATGACTACGCCCTCCATTTCTCACCTTGTTGTTAAAAAGTGAATCCTGCTCGTTCTGCTACGCGAGGCCGCTCTGCTTCGCTTGCACTGCGGAAAGTGAATGTTCACTATGTGCTGGTTCGCGCATGCGCTTTGTGTTCGACTAACGTTTTTTTAAACTATGGTGCGATAACTTTACTGTTCATTAACGCCAACAATCTTATAATAACATAAATTGTTCAAGATCAATCTAGATTCCATGTGGTAAGGTGAGCACTGAACATGCTCGCTGTTCGTCGACTCTATTCACAATATGCTGAAACTATATACAACTCTTTAAGTATTTCATCAATATAGATATATGAAATTGTCATAGATAACAAGTAAATTCTGTTCTGTCGTTCATTCCATTAGGCTTCAAGCTGCAAAGGTAGTAAATCCAATAGTTCTCTCTCTTCAAAAGATTTTTTTTATTCATCAATCCTTCTTTTTTTGGTATTACTTCCAGTACACAGGCCCTTAACTGGTTGATGTTATGTTGTTTTTCGGCAAAATGTGTGGCTACTGTTGATTTTGATGAATGTGTTCTTATATTACTTTTGTGCTCCGTAAGCCGAACTTTCAACTTTCTTTCCGTGTGACCTACGTAAACACTGCCGCATGGGCATTTCAATAAGTAAACAATGTTAGTTGTGTCGCATGTGGCATTTACTCTTAAGGGTATTTTATGTCCTTTCATTGGGTGATGGATGTTGGCACCCTTCATGATGTTGTGGCAGTTGCCACAATTTAAACATGGTACCGTTCCTTTGTAGTTCTGATGGTTTGTTTTGAGTTTCTGTGTTTTTAAAAGTTCTTCGATGTTTTTTCCTCTTGTATGTGCAAATAGTGGTTCTTTGTCGAATATGCCTTTAAAATCTGATTCCAGTTTTACTATTTGCCAATTCTTGTGTATTATTCGTTTGAATTGGGCACTGACGTTCGAGAATTTACTCACGCAGGTTATGCGTTGTTCTTTTGTTGTGTGTTTGTAGGTCAATAATTCAGTTCTTGTTTTCATCTGTGCTCTTTCCATGGATTTTTGTATGATTTCCTCAGGATATCCTCGAGTTGTAAATCTGTTGGCCATTATTTTCAATTGCTGTTGACAGTCGTTCTCTTCAGAGACCACTCTCCTTACCCTGAGAAATTGCGTGAACGGGAGGTGTCTTTTCAGTGATTGCGGGTGATGACTTTTATATTGTAACAGATTATTTCTATCCGTTGATTTTCGATACAAGTTTGTTGTGAAGGTTTTATTGCTTTTGGTGACTTCTACATCCAAAAATTGTATGGTGGTGTCATTGATGTTCCATGTGAATTTTATTCTGTCATTCCTATTGTCCAAAATTTCTAATTGTTGTTCCAAGGACTCCTGTGTGCCTTTCCAAATTAGAAAAATATCATCAATGAATCTCATATATGCTAGAAGGTGAGTTGCCCATTCTTGGTTGTTGTATATATGTTCCTCTTCAAATGATCCCATGAACAAATTGGCGTACGCCGGTGCGGCGCAATTTCCCATCGCGGTGCCATTCAGTTGGATGAACCAACGATTGTTGTAGGTAAAATAGCTGTTCATCAGTGTAAATTGCATCAGTTCCATCAAGAAAATCTGCAAACCTTCCGGGTAGTTACTGTATCAGAGGGCTTTCTCTATGGCTTCTAGGCCTTCTTTATGTGGAATGGCTGTGTATAACGTTTTTACATCTATTGTAGCCATGATGGTGTTGTCTTCCATTTTCACCTGTTGTAATTTTAGCAGAAAATCGGTGGTATCTTTGATATAGGATAGATTCTTGATGACTAATGGTTGTAGGTGTTTATCAATATATTTTCCCACTGGTTCATGAATACTCATTTTGGTGGATACTATAGGGCGACAAGGTGGATTGTGTTGATGTTTGTGTACCTTGGGTACTAAGTACATGGATGGGCTCTTCGGATTTTCTTGTGTTAGGTAGTTTTTCGTCTTTTCACTGATGGTGCCTCTTTCTACTGCTTGCTTAAGTATTGTTTGCAAAGTTTTGCGTATTTCCTCTGTAGGGTCTGAATTACAAAAAATTCTACACGACATAAACACCCAATTAGCCCATCACACACAAGAGGTGAACGAACGGAAACTAAGGAAATATAAAAGGGATACCCTAGATTACAAACTTCAAGAAGTTTACACATGGGCTGAAGTTTATGCCAAAAAGCGTCAAACCAAACAGTATACATCACACACAGACACATCATCTACGGATAGCGACAGACCCAATATTGGAAAACAACAATACAACCAACAAAAAACCACACCCACAGAGAGACCATCCACATCGGGCCTTTTTTAGTCTCAGACCCCGAAGAAGTAGAAGACCCAGGAGGGGACGTAACAAAAACAAAAAAGAAAGCCCCACCACAAACGAGGAATGTAACTTCAAAGAAAGACAAAAAGAAATACCACTAAAAGATACAGATAATCTGGTGATAAATATTTCTAACCAACAGCTAAATGAGTTTCAAATAAACACACTACAACGTGGATTATCATTTGTACCGAGTGCACGCACCAATCTGTTGGAACTAGAAGTGAGCCTTTTTAAATTAACACGCAAAATGAGACTTAGACACTTTTTTGAAAATGTAGTGACAGAAAAGCCACACAACAAGGAAGATGAACTAAAGGGATTGAAAACATCAAGTTCATACATGCCACCAATATCCCATAAAACTATTGATCTTTTTGAAAATGTATGTAAGCAAGAAATAAATAAAATCAATACCAACAGAAAAAGTAAAAATCAAAATGTGACTAAGAAGGAGTTCGGAGCTATAGAAAGCATAGCAAACAACGAGAAAATGATGTGTCAAAAAGCAGACAAGGGAGGTGCCATGGTGATATTAAACAAAGACTTCTATGAGGATGCAGTAAAAACACATCTAGGAGACATCAACACGTATATGGAAATAGAAACAGACCCTACAGAGGAAATACGCAAAACTTTGCAAACAATACTTAAGCAAGCAGTAGAAAGAGGCACCATCAGTGAAAAGACGAAAAACTACCTAACACAAGAAAATCCGAAGAGCCCATCCATGTACTTAGTACCCAAGGTACACAAAGATCAACACAATCCACCATGTCGCCCTATAGTATCCACCAAAATGAGTATTCATGAACCAGTGGGAAAATATATTGATAAACACCTACAACCATTAGTCATCAAGAATCCATCCTACATCAAAGATACCACCGATTTTCTGCTAAAATTACAACAGGTGAAAATGGAAGACAACACCATCATGGCTACAATAGATGTAAAAACGTTATACACAGCCATTCCACATAAAGAAGGCCTAGAAGCCATAGAGAAAGCCCTTTTATACAGTACCTACCCGGAAGGTTTGCAGATTTTCTTGATGGAACTGATGCAATTTACACTGATGAACAGCTATTTTACCTACAACAATCGTTGGTTCATCCAACTGAATAGCACCGCGATGGGAAATTGCGCCGCACCGGCGTACGCCAATTTGTTCATGGGATCATTTGAAGAGGAACATGTTTACAACAACCAAGAATGGGCAACTCACCTTCTAGCATATATGAGATTCATTGATGATATTTTTCTAATTTGGAAAGGCACACAGGAGTACTTGGAACAACAATTAGAAAATTTGGACAATAGGAATGACAGAATAAAATTCACATGGAACATCAATGACACCACCATACAATTTTTGGATGTAGAAGTCACCAAAAGCAATAAAACCTTCACAACAAACTTTTATCGAAAATCAACGGATAGAAATAATCTGTTACAATATAAAAGTCATCACCCGCAATAACTGAAAAGACACCTCCCGTTCACGCAATTTCTCAGGGTAAGGAGAGTGGTCTCTGAAGAGAACGACTGTCAACAGCAATTGAAAATAATGGCCAACAGATTTACAACTCGAGGATATCCTGAGGAAATCATACAAAAATCCATGGAAAGAGCACAGATGAAAACAAGAACTGAATTATTGACCTACAAACACACAACAAGAGAACAACGCATAACCTGCGTGAGTAAATTCTCGAACGTCAGTGCCCAATTCAAACGAATAATACACAAGAATTGGCAAATAGTAAAACTGGAATCAGATTTTAAAGGCATATACGACAAAGAACCACTATTTGCACATACAAGAGGAAAAAACATTGGAGAACTTTTAAAAACACAGAAACTCAAAACAAACCATCAGAACTACAAAGGAACGGTACCATGTTTAAATTGTGGCAACTGCCACAACATCATGAAGGGTGCCAACATCCATCACCCAATGAAAGGACATAAAATACCCTTAAGAGTAAATGCCACATGCGACACAACTAACATTGTTTACTTATTGAAATGCCCATGCGGCAGTGTTTACGTAGGTCACACGGAAAGAAAGTTGAAAGTTCGGCTTACGGAGCACAAAAGTAATATAAGAACACATTCATCAAAATCAACAGTAGCCACACATTTTGCCGAAAAACAACATAACATCAACCAGTTAAGGGCCTGTGTACTGGAAGTAATACCAAAAAAAGAAGGATTGATGAATAAAAAAAATCTTTTGAAGAGAGAGAACTATTGGATTTACTACCTTTGCAGCTTGAAGCCTAATGGAATGAACGACAGAACACAATTTACTTGTTATCTATGACAATTTCATATATCTATATTGATGAAATACTTATAGAGTTGTATATAGTTTCAGCATATTGTGAATAGAGTCGACGAACAGCGAGCATGTTCAGTGCTCACCTTACCACATGGAATCTAGATTGATCTTGAACCATTTATGTTATTATAAGATTGTTGGCGTTAATGAACAGTAAAGTTATCGCACCATAGTTTAAAAAAACGTTAGTCGAACACAAAGCGCATGCGCGAACCAGCGCGTAGTGAACATTCACTTTCCGCAGTGCAAGCGAAGCAGAGCGGCCTCGCGTAGCAGAACGAGCAGGATTCACTTTTTAACAACAAGGTGAGAAATGGAGGGCGTAGTCATTTAACAAGTAATACAAGCCGTTTGTTATGAACGTTACCACCGAAGAGCAGTAAGGACTTCAACCACGGCAACATAACGTTTTACAAGTATCGAGCGCGTTAAATTACATTTTATACTCGATACCGGTGCTCATAACTGATAGACCAAACGCAGAGTATCAGTGAAGCCTCACACTAAGTTAAGCTCCTAATCACACCCGCAGCGCGTAAAAATCGTCCAACATTAAGCACATGAATGATAAGTACATTTTGTTTGTTTATTTTTAGACGTTCCCTGATGAAGGTGTAGTAAAACACCGAAATGCATTGGAACAATGGATTGTCTTGAATGTTGAATAATAAGAAAAGTGAATTAAAATACCTTTGATTTTGAACTAAAAACGACGCATGAAGCAAACTTTATTGAGAAGCATTTAAGTTGAACGTTACATTGAAATTTGGCTGGAAATTCCAGCGCATGAGTACTGGTGCCTAGGGAGACACACTTATGGGTCAATAAGTGTGCAACTTGAAGTTAGTGACACATACACTCCAGGAGGGGAGTGATTCCCATGAGCACAGTCGAAACAGAACAAACCACAGGCGGTGCACAACCCGATATCCAGAAGCTAACTTTTACTTTAGACATCACACAATATTAAAAGGAACCAATTTAAAGCTTCTTAGATTTCACACAGAAATGAAAAATCAAATGTTCCACACCACCAATTGGTATGGTCTCAATTTAAAATATAATAGTCAATTCACACAGCTTACGGGAATCAGGGTCACTGGCCCAGCCCAGTCTCCTTCTGACTCTGACTGTCGCAGACTGTCCCGCCCTTGTCCCGGGCTTCTCCAAACTTCCAGCATTTCAAATTCCCCTAATTTTGCCCTTAGGATCTCGGACCCTTCAACATAATAAAACAACAAAATACCCTCACCTCCCAACTTGATACAATATCTCCCAATGATCAATGTGAAGAAATAGCCAAGTTCTTCACTGACAAATTTGCAAACATTTTTATGATCTATTATTCGGGACACACGTCATACTTCCCAGCCCGCCCAACATTCAACTAAGGATCGAAACACACCCAAAAAATGAAAGACAATAATGATCTCTTAGAACTGCAAAAACAATGCGAAGTGGACTGATTTCAAACCCATGACAGTTAGAAGTCTGCAAAATAATTGCAAATCTGAAACCCACATCCCACACTTCTGACCCCTTCCCCTCAACTTTAGTATGGAACCTCAGACACATCATCTCTCCGTTTGGGACCATCAATGCCTCTCTCTTGACAGGCCTTGTACCTGACTCACTCCAACTAGAACAAGTCACTCCCATCCTCCAACAAGCAATGGCATAGTCAGTAGGTCTCGCCTATTGGCTTGATAATTGCTTTTGGCAGGACGGTAGACTAAAAACTACACTAAACAGTACAACAACTGGCTCCAATGTTATGACAACAACATCAGTGCTGATACAGGACTTCACATTGTGCCATTAATGGCGTCCTGCTGACTTTCTGTGTTTGGGACCCAGACACAGAACCTTAACCAACAGATGCGTTTTTTTTTATTCATGCAGGAAGTGACGTGACGCAAGCAGTGTAGACAGATAGGTGAGCAAGTGTGAAAATTGGTAGAGGATTCGACAGCCTCACAATTTATTTGTGAGGTATCAGTGAAAGCCCAAAGACAAAAATAACATTGTAAAAAAATATATTTTATATGAAGAAACGAACATCAGTATTATTCTTCTTTTGCATCTTTTCCAACATACCTTTCTTACATGTAAGCATTGCATTTTACAACATAATAGGCATTTGTTATCAACCCTCAACATAGCATATCTTTTGAAGGAGCTCTCAATTATGACTGCTAGACTTACCAACAATGCTGACAAATGTTATCCATCCTATTCTTTACTCGGCAACCCTCTTTCCCCGAAAGCCATGTTTCTCAAAGAGTGCAGTCGATAGGGATTATTAAAGAACAGCCACCAGGTTCCATTTTTTACAAGGTACATGCGTAATAAACAGAGTTTGGAATACACCACTACTCCTACCTGGCTTTCACGAGGAATGATGCTTGGATTTTCAGGAAGGGCACCTTAGAGCAGACATGACTTCCGCAAGGTCTACACTACAGAGTCTCTGCGCTCTGGGCTGGCAAAGCATCACAAGCAAACCTGGCATTTAACCCAGGGATGATCCATCCCACACAGTTATACAGTCTATCCTTGCGTGGTATAATTTAATAAATCATTGTTTTTATTTTTGTTTTGTACCGGAGCAAGAATTTGTATTGCTTTTTTCAGCTTTTGTGTGTGAATGTCAGACCTATTGGGTGTGCCAATATTAGTTTTTTAATGCACACAAACCTCTGCTTCTGGGTGGCTTCACAGGAAACACAAATTGCTTTCAGGGCATTACAGCTGATATGTAACTCTTCATAGTGCCTTTGAAAAATGGCCTATAGGTAGGACATCACCAGAAAGAGAGCCTGTCCGGGACATTACACAATTTCAATCGAAATACTGTACATTTCTGGCTTCTATTACCCAGGACCACTGTAAGATCAACTTTCCAAGCGGAATCTTGTGTATCTTAGTATAGCCCCCACCAGTGTGCTGAACTGCTTAAGCCACAGTTTAAGTGCATAGTAATATTCCACAAATACATATACAAAGTTCACATTCTACGCAGATGTTCATATATAATTTTGTTTTCACAGAAAGGACTGCTTGGCGCGTGTGATTTATGTTTGAATGGCAAGCAGAAATTGTCAGTCTACAAAGGCACTGTGAGAAGCGTAGCCTAAAATGACCCAATTTTTTAAGATTTCAAAAAAACGCCTGCAGCCCAGCATCTGAGTAGTGTGATAATACAACAGAAGTGTGCTCCATGATAATTATTCAAACAGTCCACCAGTAAACACAATACAAGTCACACACTAGCAGTGTGGCGCGTGGGTAATGATAATTTGTGATTAACAAGCCACATATGTACAATGAGTGGCTTATCAGTGACATGGTTCTGATTAATGTAACAAACATTTGCTCCGCTCCTGTATTTTTCAATATGGCCACAGTTTATAGTACTAAGATAGTGGTATCAAACTACTTTGAACTTGAAAGGCAAGCTTCTCTTGACGGTTGAAATACAGCGAGTTCAGGACTTATGGCTTCGTATTTTTAATGCCAGAAGAAACTAGCCAGCAAAACGGAAGCATCTTCATGGGAGATTTGCTGCGCCTTCCTCAACACCATATTCACACCAAGAGGGGTAGAGAGGAAACCGAAACTGAAAAAGCATGCAGGGGCACAAAGTATGTTAGTAAAACTGCCCTCACTCACACACAAATCTGTGTGTGGCATGCTTCATCATCGGGTCTGCGTACAAAACACCCTGGCGTAGCCACGCACAGGATGGAGCATAAGGGGGGGGGGGGAGTTAAATAAACAACATAAACAATACTCATAAATGGGTGAGTAAAGTGCTACCAACCCAGACTGGGAACAGTGATAAAAATAAGTGCAGTGAAAGATAAACCTAAAACTGGATCGTGGGTAACCCATAGATCCACTTTATTCCAGGGTACCACGGACAGGATTAAAAAAATTAAGAAGGATGGGCTTGTTCGAGAGAATATTAGGAGCTCACAACAACTCTCCTTAGACTGCCAAAGTCAACATGTTTCGACCGTGATTAGTGTGCCCACACTAACGGGTCTTCTTCAGGACTTCTATCAGTCCCAGTCAAGCAAACCCTGTTACCTTATTCTGGTTAATTACCAGGGTACACAAATACAGCAATCCTGGCGTGTGGAGGCAATTCCCCTGACACGGGAAATAAATACTGCAAAATAAAACACATATATCCTTGGGTGTTAGAAGGATTCAAGTTAATCACACCGAATCTCATTACAATCAACATCCCATGCCACAAGGACATACAAACATCTCCTGAGCAATAGATGTATGCCCACCCCCCTCCTACATGATAGTGGGGCAAAATTGAAGACATCAATATTAGTCTCTAAGTCTCCAAGCTTCAATCTGGTACATACTGTTCATACCAGTTATTCATAATAGCCCTTGTCGCACAAATAAGATATACTCCACAAGCACATGTCTATGATTACTAATATCATCATTCATAGATAACTCCGTGGCCACTGCAAAGCAGCCCTTCTTCCCTTCCCCATAGTGCCACACTCATCGAGTTTACTGATATTGGAAGCTTGAACTGGCGGCGTGTGAGATGAACCCCTGATAACACAACCTGTAATAAGGGTAAGGGGAAGAAAACGTAATGCAAGCCATCCGTGAATACCGGCATGCTCCGGTTATAACAAGCATAAACATTCAAGGAGATAGTCAGGAGATGACAAGCAGGTCAGCCCCCCAAAAAACAACCAGGAAATCTGTATAATCTTTATAATCCGCTTACTGTCCCACAGGTGATTCACGCCAAGTTGTCTTGCTACAGTCCCGCCGTGTAGTCTAACAATAGACCACCGTGCTCAGCGTTAAATCTCTTCCTTCCTCCTTCTGTATACGTCCGCAGGTCACGTGAGGGCGCGTATGCATCAAGGGGATGGCAGCACCACACGTCATAACAGTCCCGCACCCTGACTATCGTCAGTGGAACGCTGCAGTCTGGGCTCAAGTGTTGTCAAGGTTACGAGGTAAATACTAATGACCGGGCGAAAGTGTACCGAAGCATAATGCAGACATCTCGATTAAACGCCAGCCCACTGGGGAACAAGACCCCATAACCATGATCATGGATTAAAATAGAACGAAACACCGCAAGGTGCTAGAAATACTCGGTCAAGGAGGGGACAGCAAGATGACGCCCCTTATGAATGGAATTATATGTATTGGCACAGGGGTGGACCGACAGTAACACCCCGCTGTTCATAATTCTTCTTAACAAAAAGGGAGTGTGATTTCTTATTACAGTTATCATTAAGGCATAGCACCCACAACTGGAGATGGTTGAGAGAGATGTGATCATATTCAAGCATCGACAGATTTGGTGCCCGGGTGGAAAATCACCTAGTAAGGGCATGCCAGGTATAATCGTCATTTGATTCCACTATGTGGCTTTTAAGACGGTATACCCACTTCTTTTCACGCAATAATAGGGCTCTGTTTTTATCCCCACCAACCGAGTTACATTGTAGTTTTTCAATAATGGACCATCTCAAGTCTTCCGCAGTGTGTCCCATTTTAAGGAAGTGGGCAGTCAGTCTCGTATTAGATCTACCACATCTAATGGTGCTCTGGTGCTCCATTATCCGGGTTTTTACTTTTCGGCTGGTCATCCCAACATATTGCTTCATGCATGGACATGTAATCAGGTAGATGACCCCCTCTGAATTACAATTTGTGTGGGTTCTCTGTTCCCAAGGGTACGTTAAGCCAATGTCAATGCTTTTGGTGTTATTTGTCAAATGACATACACTGCAGGATCCACAGCGTGTGTGTCCGATTACCGAAGGTAGAAGAGTATGTGTCATACTTCCACCCCCTCGAGTGACCCTGGGTCTAGTATGGACTAATAAGTCCTTCAGGTTTTGGCTTTGTTTAAATGAGAATAGAGGCTTTTCCACACTCAGACCATTGGAGTTCAGAATCCTCCAGTTTTTGAGAACCATTCGATTCATCTGTTGGGAAGCAGTATTAAATGTAGAAACAAAGACAGGTTTCTTGGACGCTGGTCTAATAGTCTTGGACAGAAGTACGTCACGGTGGATGTTAGTCGCTCTCTTTCTTGCCCTCCTGATCACCCTAGTAGGATACACCCTCCTTGCAAGTTTTACAGATAGTAAAGAAGCCTCCTCCATAAAGTCAGACTTGGCAGAACAGTTCCGACGTACTCGAAAAACTGTCCTACCGGTAGATTTTCCCTGAGGGATTTCGGGTGAAAGCTGTCAAAGGCTAACAAAGAGTTTTTGTCCTTGGGCTTATGAAAGACTCTTGTATGAAGTACCCCCTCTCTAGGTTCAATCAGAAGATCCAGGAAAGTTAACCCCGTTTTCATGACAGTGGAAGTAAAGTGGAGTAAAGGATTTCTCATATTCAGCCACTCCAAAAACAGGTGAACAGAACTCTCATCCCCATTCTAAATAACCAAGACATCGTCAATATAACGACGCAAGAATCTTATGTGGGAAGACCACGGGCAAGTGATGTCATAAATCATAGCTGTCTCAAAGGCTCCCACATAAAGCCCTGCCAAGCTAGGGGCAAAAACACTCCCCATGGAGGTACCATGGGTCTGAAGGAATAGTGTCCCATCATATTCAAAGTAATTCTTAGTCAGGGCTATTTCGGGCAAATTATAAATGAAAGCCCTGGATGTTTGATAAGGCCAGTCCTCTGCAAACACGATGTCCTCCGAGACTCTGAGAGTTTCTCTTTGTGGGATATTCATATATAAGGCCTCGATATCGAGGCCTATGAGAAACTCAGTCCCGGGGTCAAAGGGTAGGTCCTTCAGATGTTGTAAAATATCTAGGGTGTCCCTAAGATATGCCGGTAGTTTCGGAACCAACGGTTTCAGATAAAAGTCACAAAATTGAGATAAAGGTTCCAGAAGGGAACCGATCCCTGACACGATCGGCCTACCGGGGGGAGGTCTGGTCAGCCTATGAATTTTGGGGAGAACATAAAAATAAAGAGTTCTCGGCTGTTTATGCACCAATAACTCATGATCAGAGATCCAGTCTTTGGATCGCGCCTCCTCAACCAGGGAGACGATTTCCTTAGTTATTTCCGCTGTTGGATCCCTGGATAGTGTCTGGTAATTCGTCTCATCAGATAGAAGGCGGGTGCATTCATTATCATAAGTGATTCTGTCCAGAATCACTATAGCCCCGCCCTTATCTGCAGGTTTGAGAACAATGCTAGAGTTTTCTTCTAGTTCTTTCAAAGCTTTTTTCTCCACATTAGATAGATTAGAAAACGAAAAAGTTTTATTCTCATTGAGATTCTCCAAGTCGTGAATCACTGCCTGTTCAAATGATCCCACCTCCAAAGGTAGTACCGATAGCTGGGGTGTGAAGGTAGACTTGGGACGTAAGGAAGTATCCCCTTTCAAGGGGTCAATGTGTTCTTTATCTTGAAAAAAGATTTTCAATCTTAAATTTCTAAAGAAGGCTGCTAAATCTTGCAGCAAAGGGACAAAACCCAGCCCTTTGTTGAGTAGTTTATTCTGGGTTTCTGATATTATGGTGGAAGACAAATTCACTACCAAGGAGGTCAGCGACTGGTCCCTGGCGCCATGTTTGACGCCATGCTCCTTGAGACCCGTTGAGTGATCTCTTGGTCCTGATCGTCCCAAGTTACCCTCTGTTGTCCTCTCTGCTTCCCCCTGCCCTTGTTCCGGCCTCTCCCTAAAAAAGGTCCCTGGAAGTTCTGAAATTGGGCTGGTTGAAAATGGGGATTCTGAAACCGAGGGTCCTCAAACTGCGGATTCTGAAACAAAGGATGCTGAGGGAAACCCACCATCGGCCAATTATAGGCCTGATTCTGATACTGTTGGAAGGGGTGTTGGAACATCGGCGGTCTAGAACCCCGCCAAAAGCCCCGTCCTCTCCCTCTCCTTTTCTTTAGGTAGTCATTGTCAGTGAAACTACTAGTAGTGTACTGACGTGGTCGACCCTGCTTGTCCCCCTTGTTGTTTTCTCTCAATTTTTGTTGGACATATTCATCTGTGGTATAGGGGTATACCTTCTCTCTAGAGAAATCTTTGAAATCCTTCTGCAACTTAGTAATCTTGGAGTTCATAAGATAATCACGGTATTCGCCCAGTTTCGTGTTGACCTGATCTAATTTATGGTCAAACCTGGCCATTATAACATCCGTCCTTAATCCTGACTCAGTGGTCTGAATCTGTATGAGGAGCACCACCTCTAGATGGAGAGCCGAGCCTGTCCTTAGTCAGTGAGAACAGCCAAAAGCAGCAGAGCACCAAACAGAGGAAGATGCCAACAGACAAAAGCGGCTGAGTACCTATCTGATGATACAGGTGAACGCCGAACGGATATTGGGAGAAAGAGGACCCAGGAAGGACGTGAATAGCGTAAAGTTTGTCTGATGTTAAAAGGGCCCATGTCTAGTGGATGCCTTGGTGATGCAAGGAGATAGATGCACTGTTGTGTGTTTCTCTCTTTTGTGATGAGTACTACCCCCCCCAAAAAACATGAAAAACTATCGCTGTGAATCAGACCCAAGTATGAGCCATATAGATAAAAGTTAGATGTGCAGCCACCATGCTGAAATATGATGCGTGGCGACCATAAAGCAGGCACCGTGCTGTTTACTGAATCTGACGTTTGAGCGACTGGAAAGATTGAGTGCTTTTGTGCCGTGCTCTTGGACAAAGAAAAAAGTAGTCCCTTTTCAGTTACTATAATTGGGACAAGTGGAAGGGTACAAGTACAACAGCGGTGCTCTGTGGAAGTAAACAATTGACCTATAGGGGGGGACACAGAGCAAACATTAACCACTCACAAGCAAAGAAATAAAAGGCAGTGGGCGGGCTATAAGCCCACAAACTATGGTCTCTAAGCGACAGCACAGGGGCTGTCTAGAATCGACCTAAAACTCAGGAGCTGACCAAAATGACCTAAATAACCTCAGACTTGTCACTAACCTTCCTTTCCTAGCTAACACTATTGAGAAGTGTGTCATATTACAACTCAACCAACACATAGACAAATTCAACTTCCATGACACATTCCAATAAGGATTCAGGAATGGCTGTGGCACCGAAACTGCTATGCTCAATCTAACAGATAACATTTACAGATTTTTAGATGAAGGCAACTCCTGCCTCCTAATCCTACTCGATTTATCGGCGATATTTGATACATTGAATCATCAAGCTTTATTGAGATACTCAAGAACCACACTGATATAAATGGCACATTCTTGAGTTGGTTCGCGTCCTATCTACAACATCGTTCCCAACAAATAAACATCTACAGTTGCCTCTCGAGCCTACTCCAGTTCCACAAAGTGTGCCACAAAGCTTAATCCACTCTCCAGCCCTATTTAATCTCTTCATGAGAACTCCTCACAGTTATTTTAAACCAATCAGGGGCTAAATATCACCATATGCTGACAACACACACAACTCTACTACAAAATAATAACATCACCCAGAGGCATCCGTCATCTAAATGCCACACTAAATAAAATACAAACCTGGTTAAACTCCAATCACCTAAAGCTGCACCCCAACAAGACTGAACTCCTACTCCTCTCTCCAAAAAATAATTCTCTACCAATCCAAGAATGGGCCAGAAATGTGGATGTACTAAACTGTTCTCTGTAACTTTCTAACTCAGTAATGTCCTTGGGTATCACCCTGGACAAAAATATGGCAATGAATGAACACATTAACAACGCAGCCCAAGGAGTGCTCTACATGCTAAAACATGTCAAGAAAATCAAACCGTTCATTCCCCCTGACAATATTAAGACCGCAGTGAAATCAATAGTCCTCTCGAAACTTGACGACGGCAACACCATCATCACAGGAACTCTGAAAAATCACCTGGCGCCTCTAAGAGCAATTCTCAATACGGCGGCCAGACTCCTAACAGAAACCAAACGGTTCAATCATATCTCACCTGCCCTCAGAAGTCTCAGTTGGCTTCCCATGGAAGGAAGAAGGAACTTCAAGACAGCATGTATCATTCACAAAGCACTTCATACAAAGAACTCCAAATGAAGCTAAACTATTGAGAGCAGGAAATGGCAGGGCACTGAGAAGCTCCAACTTACTCTTACTCATGCCTCCAAAAAATAAAAAATAAACCCAGGCATGTACTTTCTCAGGAAATGCTCTTAGGATTTGGAAGTCACTACCGAAAGATCTCCTCTGCAACCCTCCGTCTTTTGCTTCAAACTAGACCTCAGATCTCTACTGCTTAACAAATACTTCAACACAATCCCAAATTGAACTATGTTCCCTAAGACTCAACCACCATCGACAGGACCCTTTAATGTTGTCGCCTGACTAGCTCAGTCTTTAACCTATCGCTAATGCCATTTACTAATGCTGGATTGTGATATATTTGTGGGACTGTTTTTGTTTACCAAAATATTGCATTGTTCTATACTCTTTTGTTGACTGTTTTGACCCACACAAATTCTTGCACGTAGTTCAAGGAATCTTATTTGCATAACATGTAAAGTGCTCTGATACTATCAGGTCTAGCGAGCGCTATTAAAACTCAAAAATAAATAAATAAATAGACACATGCCCCTAATATATGCTTTGAAGGCCTGCCATACCATGAAAAACTTTAGTTTATCTTGAAATATTCACTTATCGTTGATTTATTTCTGCTTTAAATGATGTCTTCTGTACGGATATATCGTTAAACATCAGGTGCTAATTTTGTCACCAAATGATAGGCCCATCTGGGTCATCAGTTTAATTGAGTGGTGAGATAATGTTTCGGGAAGTATTGCAGGGTCCTTCACCAAACACCTAAGATTCTGGATACAAGTCAGAAGTCTATATGTGAGCTTGACTCATGAACCAAGGAATGAAATTTGTATTGTCTGTCATTTGGGTGCACAAGCCTCCAGATGTCAAGAAAGTCACACATCTGCTTTATTTGCAGCATAGTTTCAGTTGACCTAGAGGACATCTGCCCAGGTCGGTCTAGATGTAAGTGCTTCATTGTGTTTAAATCAACTCCCCCATATAATGCAACTATCTTAGAATTCAGGGGTGCCTGTTGTGGCAGTACATGTTGATCAATGCTAGAGCATCTGTTTCCAGTTGCCCATTCACCCTCACTCATCTCTCCAGTATGTTTGCTACACTGCAGTTGACAGACTTTTTTTATTTCCTGCGTATTAGTGTTTTCCTCCCTCTGGAACATGAGTTATTTAAGGAGTCTGGTGGATGAGGTCGATTCATAGACTAGTCTGACAGTCAGGCTGATATTCACAATGAGGGTTTTTGAGGCCTGGAAAATGGAGGAGAGGAATCTGGGACCACCGATGAAGAACATGCATCTTATTCTGTAAAGGAAGGTGAGGAATTACCTCTTTACCCTTTTTTACTTCTTTCTGAGGCTTATCCCTTTTGAGATGGTGAAGACTGTTATATTGCCTATGCTTGCGAAAAACTTGGGAGGGATGGTTAATTAATTGGCAGACTGTACAGCTTCCCCTGATGAAGAAGTACCTTTACTCACTCTCTAAAGAAAATCCTTCAGACCCCAAACTGAAGGGCCCTCAACTTCATCTTTAAATCCAGTAAAGTCACTTGGTATATGGGTAATCATGATACATATTGTGGTCATGGGAACGTTTTCTGGAGTCTGAGGGCACATGGAGGTTCCGCTGTTAAGACTGTAACAATAAGAGACATTTACCATTTGTATCTTGGGGCTTTACTTTAGTGCTGTACTCTATACTGAGTGACAAGTACATCCCTTTACCACTTTATCCTCAGGGTAGTGAAGGGCAGCAGTCCAAGGCTTACTCATGGAGATGAAGGGGGTAGAAGCTCATCCACTAGTACAGGTATTAAATAGTTGCGTAATGTGAGAAACACATTTGCCCACCTGGGTAATTAGTGGTAAATGTTTCCTGTGAAGGCTCCTAATGTGGTGGTTTCCCTGCCCTATGAGTGCCAGTTTCTGTCCTTTTCTTTTTAACACCTTCGCTGCAGCGGCTATTCCGCAGCAGCGCGTAGGGGGTCAGGGGGGGGCCGTGTGGTGCTCACACGCTGGTGATGGAACCGCTCCGTCACCAGCCTCGGGTGAGCTGTGCTGATGACGGAGCGGTTCCGTCATGGCCCCGCCCGCTCAATAGAATGCGCCGCGCAGGCACGAAGTCAGCGCCGCGCAGGCGCGTCAGGCGGGCCATGACGGAACCGCTCGGTCATCAGCACAGCGCCACAGCAGCTGATGACGGAGCGGTTCCGTCATCAGCATCGATGCGGTTAAGTGAGTAGGTCAGGCCATTGAGCGATGCCAAGGGGAGGGGCAGGGCTGCTCATTTTGGTCTGTTTCCATCAAGTGGGATCCTGCTGACTCTGCCCCATCACAGCTGACATTGCAGCAGTCGGAGTCAGTTACGCACGCCTTTCTTGGGTGATCACAGGCAGTGCCTACATTAGCTGTGAAGGGGATAAGCTCAGGTAGTGCTGTTGCCTTCAGGGAAGTCTTGCTGAATAGATGTTCTCTGGGTCCAACCACAAGGCCCCTTTCCAAACACAGAGAATAGTTCACCCTGGGTCTCACTGTGATTGAGAGATGCAGGTTAATGACCCCACCATATGGGTGGAGTGGCCCTTGGTCCAATGCATGCATTGGGTCGTATTATGGAAAGTGTCCTGGGGGCACAGAGGGCATGTGCGCCTGCTTTGTGCGCCCCCAGGGCACTTTGGTACTACAGAAAAGGTTGCAGACACTTGTGCGGCCCTTTCTGTAATGTAGATAGCGCTGGTGCACATATAGTGTCAGCGCTATCGCCAGAGGGTATTCCCTCATTTGCTTGGGGGCATAGCCTCATGCAAATTAAGAAATCCCCTTGCCTCTGCACCGCGCTGATTATTGATGCAGGCACAGAGGCAATGAAATAGTCAGAAGGCGTACTGCCCCCTGATGGCAGCCCTCTGGATGGGGGAAAGGGAGTCCTATGGACCCCCCAGACATTCCCTTGTAGGCAGGTGCAGTCAATCACTGCAACCACCTGCAAGGGGAACTCTCTCCCCTCTTAAAATTACAGACAGGTAGCCGCCCGCACAATGAAACATGGAGCGGTTGTTTCAAAGCTGCTCTGTTTTTCACTTGAATGTGCTGCCCCCAGGGCAGCCCAATTTCACGGCTGCCATGGGGCAGAGCATTCAATGTAATAGGGTGCACTTTCCATGTCTGCACCCACCACACCTGTTTTAAGGTACGCATTGGTGCAAACAGGGAAAGTGCACCCTATTTTAATAGGTGTCCCTGGTGTTTCAGTTCTTCAGCTGCTGTTGCCAATGGTGGTAACTGTCTCACAGCACTTTTCAGGAAGCATGAATTCTTTGGAGGGAGTCAAAGTACATTGGATGCTTCCTTGAGCATAGCACAGATTCGGATGTTTGTGTTTCAACATATGCTTCAGGGATACCCTTGTCTCCAGACTTCACAAAAAGGCTCAGAAACCAAGGTCCTCTATTGTCACAATGGGGAGACTCAGTCATCCTGCATCAGCTCCTGGCAGTCCCCCTATTCTAGGAAGCATGGTTTTCATGCAAGGGCAGCAAGATGCCCAACCTAAATAATTTTAATAAAGTTGTGGATTGAGCCTGTCTGTCTCCTAGGAGATTCTGAACAGGAGCAAGCAGCTGCCCAGACCCCACCCCCAGGCCAGCAGACCATTGGCTATTCAGCTACCAGGCAAGTCTGAGCCCTCCCCTCACACCTGCCCAGGCCCCTTAAGGCCTTGCTGGGTGCACCCCAAATCATTCTCCTCCATCTTGTGAGTTGCAGCCTACATGTGGCCCAGATTGCAGTGAGCAGAGTCCAGGAAGTGGTAAGGAGACAGACTAGTGCTGTCTCTTCCCAAGACAAAAAGTTGTTTAAAAAACGATTTTCACGTTCTGTGTTTACTGTCTATGCCTGTGGTTGTTACAGTTAAAAATTGTAATTTTAGCCTGCCTGTAATTGCATATTTTATCACCTGTGTTGTGTTTTAGATGTGTGGTTTTCCCTGCCCATGATTGCCTTCATTTAGTGTGTTGAATTGTGGGATTTGCAGTCCAACCTCTGTAGTTTGTCCCTCTCATTCCTTGGTGACAAATCTGTTTTCCCTCCAAATTTCTCCTTTGCTCTGTGCTTAGGCCTGTTTGCTCAAACAGTGCACCCCCAGCCTCCATTTTGTGTTCACAAGCCAGTGAGGCCAGCCCCCCTGCCTCCCCCCTCCCACCCCCCCCAGTAACAGGGATTTTTCTACATCAGAGGGTGCTTCTGTGAGATGTTGAAACTGTATTTACTGGGGCCGGAGCACTTCGTTTTTTGGCCTGCAGGGGGAGTAAAGCTTTATTCAAACAGTATGGTTAGATTTCGAGTTAGTGAAGCCTTTACCTGCTGAAGTCCAAAGTTGTGGATTGAGCCTGTCTGTCTCCTAGGAGATTCTGAACAGGAGCAAGCAGCTTCCAAATCCCTGGCCAGCAAACCTTGTCTGAGGTTGCTGGGACCTTATATGGTGTGCTAGTGGTTGGCACATGTGTACACTGATTGGTGGTTGTATCTGGTGTTTCTATTGGGTTAGGTTTAATGTCCTCATTGGTTGGGTATTTGAGGGTTCTGATTGGTTTCTCGGTCTGTGAATCAATCATTGCAGGGTTGGGACAAGGGCTAGGGTTAGGATTTCTATTGGAAGTAGGGACTAGGGCTTCCTATGTTATTGGTTGTTGGGAGTAGGATGGGACTAGGGCTAGGGTTAGAGCTTTAATTGGAAGTAGTGATTAGGGCTTCTGGTGTGATTGGTTGTTGGACCAGTTGTGGGACTAAGAGTAGGGTTAGGCTTTCTATTGGAAGTAGGAATAGGGCTACCTGTACCATTGGCTGCTTTGACTTGGGTTGGGGCTAGTGGTAGGGCTAAGTCCTTTATTAGACGTAGAGATCAGGGTTTTTTTTAACTGATCGGGTGCTTGGACTAGGGTTGAGATTGGCTGCAAGGTCCTGGTCTCCTATTGGTTCTAGATGCTAGGGCTAGTGGTGTGATTGGATAGTGTTAGTGCTAGGGTTCCCATTGGCTGAAGGGGTCACCTGATTACTAGGGCTACAAAAAAGGCCAGGCTTAGGGCGTCTCAGCACGGGTGTCGAGGCTAAGGGCAGAGAGGACAAGGGTAGTTGCCTGTTTGGGCCTGTTCGAGACTGGTCGGGACTAGGGCCACAAATGCTGCCCTCTGACTCCTTCCCTCCAAAACTCCTTTTTACTCATCCAAAAGCAGCCTCCTACTGCTAAGACCTAAAAAAAAAATCCTTCACTCTTTTATCCCTCCACTATCCTTTTTCAATAAAAATTAACAGACTAACATGTTTCACTTCTCAAATTCCATATTCCATATTCAACTATACTAATATACTGCCCAAATAACGGAATAACATATCTACTACTCAAATTAATTCATATTTATACAATACTAATTTTCAACACTAATCCTTTATGGGTTCCGGAGTGGCGTGCTACTCGCCAGAAAAGCGCTTCAACTCCCATCAGGTGTAACAAGTGCTATATGAATGCAAATCTTTCTTCCCCTTTTATCCATCCGCTATCCTTCTTACTCCAAGTAACAGACTAATATCCACTACTGAAAGTACCTCATATTTCACCATATTAATTCACCACTAATCCTCTATAGGCTCCCTGAATAGCATGCGTCAACAAGCGAGCGATAAATAAATACAAACCTTTGTCCTACTCTATCCTTCTGCTATCATTCCAAATCCAAATAACTGATTAACCTATCCACCACTTAAAATGTACTTGCATGTTTCACTATACTAATTCAACACTAATCCTCTGTGGGTCCCGGAGTAGCGTGCTACCCGCCGAAAAAGCACTTCGACGCCTCGTCAGGGGTAGTAAGCGCTATATAAATGCAATTACAATACAATACAATACAATTTCTCCTCTCCTTCCTTCATGGCAGGGGTATAGGCAGTTTCTTCTACAAGGCTGTAGAAGTCCACTTCTAGTCCCACGCCTGATAAAAGGGAGTTGGTTATCAATACTCCAACTCTGGAGCGCAGAGGCTTTTCTCGGTTTTCACTGTTGTACGAGCCCTGTACTCCAGTAGAGACATATTGACACCCTCATTGGTTATTTTCTGTCCAATGCTTGTACTAGGGTTGCAGATGGAGGGCTTTTTTACAAGCCCTGTATGCCGCTGAAACGTCAATTTTGTTGACGTTCTGGTGGTGAAGATTGCAGAGCCATATCTATGAGGCCACGAAAACCCACCCTGCATTGCTTTTCATGGCCTCATAGATATGGTGTAAGGCAGTGCAGTGCAAGTCGCTGCGTTGCCTGCAGTGCAAGTCGCTGCGTTGCCTCACACTGCATCTGGATGGCGTACCAGGGGCGTTGTGGTGGGTGTTCCCACTCAACGTCCATAGTATTTGATACATCCCCAGATTCACAATACAGCATAGAGCTGGAAATGTGTCAAAACCATGCACCTCCCAAGGGAAGGCATAACAATTGTTTATGTGGAGGAAGGTGACAATTTCACCAGCAAGGGTGCCTGTGTTGGCTCTATTCACCAATTTATGCACCAGCGCAGTGGAAGAGGACAGGAATGCGCCGTATCTCATAGATATGGCCCATTCCGGTCCTTTTCCTTTGATGCAGGACAGTGCAGCAAAGTGATGTGCAGTGCTGCTCTTCGTCAATTTGTTGTAAATGAAGCCCAGAGTTTATAGATTTTACAAGTTCTCCTTGGAAACTGGTTTCAGGTAGTTCCTGCCTTTTGAGTGTTCCTCCTGATGCCAGCCATGCTCTTTGTCTTGCTGTGTCAGCAGAATAGTGGGGTGGCGCTGTGAATCTCTGGTCAGGGGAGACACAAAACAAAGTCACAAAAGAGGGAGATGCATCCCCACTTAACCACTGCTGAACCTGATGTGGGTACCACTTCTAGGAAAGAAAGAAGCAGGAATGGCGCAGTGGAATTCCTTCACTACAGAGTGAGTCTCCGCTCTGATGTCTGGTCCTTTTCAAATGCCCCAGCATTCCCTACAATTCACACGCTGTCTGGGGTTCTCTCCAACCCTCAATCCTAGGTTCCATTCCACTGTAGGAAAACAAAATTGATTTGTGTGTTGTAACAGCCACATGGTACAGACACTCTCCCAGTCCAGCTGGTGGCTGCCGCTGGGGGCCACGCACTTATTTTTGGGGACATGCCCGTATTTGTCCATCCACAGTCTATATTTACAGAGAGGAAGACAGAAAAACACAGAAAGCGGAAAGACAGATGAAAAAGAAAGACGGAAAAAACGTCTCAAGGCATTAAAGAAGAAACTTGGAAGAGTGAGATAAAGCAGCAGGGAGTGTCTAGTAATTGATTAAAGAGGTGGATTTAAGACTACCAGCCTTGGTATTCAGCACACTAACATTTAATTGCACGGTTCTCAGGCTTTTGAGCAGAGGTTTGGACCTCGGCACTCTTTGTTTCACAAATTAAGCACTGTCAGCCTATTGTACACATGCAGTGACGGCTCCTCTGCTAAGGCAGAGGAGCGTCGCCTCACTGCTCTGCTTCCAAGAGGGCTGGTTAAACCGTCATGCGCACTTTGCATCTTCCCCACCAGGCTGCATTACACAGCCTGGTGAGTACATGAAAGCCTCCAAGCCCCTGTCTGAGTGCCAATCCACGCCGCTCAGACCAATCACAACGCTGCTTAGAGCAGCGTTGTGATTGGACAGGGGATTCTGGGAAGCTGGGAACTTCCTGTTGTAGCATGGAGGAAACAGAGCAGAGGCAGCAGCACACAGTGGTATCCAGGTAAATTAGTTTAATTATAATTTTTTATTACCCCCTCTGCTCTCTTGCCCCCGCTCCACCACCCACACTTAGTAGCGGTCGCTACTGGTTATATGCACATTTGTCATCTATCTCCCGCATGGATAGCGTGAAGGACCTGATTGCAGGGGACTGACAGACTAATTTATACCAACAAAGAGGCCAGTAGGCAACTCTCTCTGCCAGATGACAGGTATGACAGGTGGCCTCTCCTGCCACTGTAATCTGTAGCTGCCATTACTGTCAGACCTTTATAGCCTGGTGAGCTAACAGAAGTTGCTCTCACTACAAAGAGGGTGTACGAGGTATGCTTCTCAATGCCAAAGAGCCCAACTCTGTGCCGCATTCAGTGTCACAGAACACCGCCGGCAGACAACTATGACTTTAGTGTTATAAGGTGAAAAATAAAAGAACCAACTATACTTGCTTTGGGGAACTCAAGGCCGACCTCTTCTGTACCGACAGTGGTGATATCACTTTTAAAATATTTAAACAGGCTTTGATTAATTTCTTTTTCTGTATTAGAAAAAGGAGGGATTCTGGCAAAAGTGGTAGGCTCAAGGGTACTAAATCAGATAGTTCTTATAAAACAAGCATTTGCAATGCAATAAGTCTCGTATTTAGGAGAGTTTGAGCTTTTGGCATAGTAATTGACAATGCCTTTTATTTATGTGTTGTTTTTAAAACAGATAAATAAATGATATTGTCATTTACAATGCTAATATCTTAAATTCTCGTAAATGTGAGATCTATTGCAGTAAAATGCATGCTATAAAAAGTTTTGAAAGTGTTAGGAGAGAGCACGTCCTGCCTGCAGTAGCAGGCATGACAAAGCTATTTGAGACAATTGTGTTTGGAGGCTGTAATTCTGTAATTAAAGCCTACTGACCAATAACACATGTAACAGGGGGTGTCGCCATGTGAGGTTACAAAATGAGACAAGGCAGTACTAAGAAGGGACTACTACGCCTTTTCACCAATGAACAGCCACAGTTTACAGTGGACAATGACACAAGCCAATGAAATATGTGGGCAGTGTATGAGTGCAGGGAGAATGGTGAGAGTTCTGTCTATGCAGGGTGAGTGGTGCATGAATGAAGGTTGATAAATGTCTGAGTGCAGGGTGAAAGTGCCTCAATGCATGGTAATTGATGTTTGTTCAGTGCAGAATGAGAATTGTGTGTGGACTAGGTGAGAGATGTTATCCGGTACAAGGTAAGAGGTGTGTTTGTATAGGGAGAGCAGTATGTCAATAGTATAAGTGCCGGATGAGCGGTTTAAGTTCAGGGTGAGAGGTGTGGGTTAGAGGGTGATAGGAATGTGAAGGCTGGTTGAGAGGTATGTTAATGGTGTGAGAGTGCAAAGTCACCACTGTGTGAGTGGTGGGTGAGCAGTATCTGACTGCCAGTGCAGTGTCAGGGTGACTGTGCAGAGTAATTGGTGGGTGAGAGTGCGAGGTGAGCAGCGTCTGAGAGTAGGTGAAAGGTATGTAAGTGTTGTGCAGCAGAATACATTTTTATAAAACGTAATTCTAAATAGTTACATAAATAAATAATTCTGCAAGAGTTAAATGTTCTTTCGCATCGTCCCTTTAGGGCAACAAAATGGCATCCCCTCTGACCACTCATTGCAAAGTTAACATTTGCTTAGACCACTCATCGTAAAAATAACATTTACTTTCATGAACTCTTTGGTAACCGAAACAGGAAATGTTTACTATTTGTTTTTTTGCAATGCTGAAAGCGAGGCTTGGAGACCGATGCATTTCAAGCCTTGTGTAATAATACATTAAAGTTACAGAAACAAGAGAACGAGGTGCACACTGAAGAGAAAGCACACTAGAACGCTGACTTTTGTCAACAACAAGACAGCCACAATCCCTACTAATATTATAAAGAGAGAGCCCAAACCTTTGAGGCGGGTAAGCTCAGGAATTACAGCGCCAATCGGAACACCCAATACAGCATTGCAAAACACAGTATCAGCAGATGGACATAGGCTATACAGCAGCCCACCATATACATTATATGGGGAAAAGAACGTTAGGGGCAAAGTAGTCCGTTGTGGGCGTGTGCGTTGTGCTGGGGGCGTGTGCATAGAGCGAAGAGCACATGGGCGCAGCATTCGTCAAAACCAAGCTGGATTGCACCGCTTGCGAGAAGCGTTCTGGATGGGACTAGCGTTCCAATACGAGTGGGCGGTGCATTTGGCATTGTTGTGGGCGTTGGCCGTTGACGCCATGTGGGGCGTCTAAGTGGCACTGCAGCGGACAAACACGTTTGCGGCTGACACAGTTCTCATGTTGCAGTGGCGTCAGGTACAGCGGACAAACACGTTCACGGCTGGAGCCGACAAAGACGTTCCCAAAATTGCTTGGGTGCTGAGGCAGGTGCTGAGGCAATTCAGCGTAGCAGCGGGGCTAAAACGCAGTCACTGTGGTGCTTCCTCACACTGGCTGGACAAGCGGAAGCACATGTTCGGCTGCAATGGACACCTAGCGTTACCGTGTATGCACTGCTCAACTACACAGGTAAAAAAGAACTTTCGAGACTTTCATTTTCATCCCTGGACAACGTCGGGACGGGCAGCTAGTAAGATTACATAAAGAGCAGAAGACAAACATAACACGCACAGCGCAAGCGCTGTGCAGCCAAAACATTTAAAAAGTCCCCAAAAGTGGATGTAAACATTACTTGGGCCTCAGAACACTTATAAGAGCAAACACACGAGGAAGAATGGCAAATAGTATGCTACAGCCAATAGAAACGGAGGGAACGTACGTGACAAGCACAGGAACCAATGAAAAGCAAGGGGGTGGGATGTAAGACCCTTTTAAGATATATATTAAGAATAGATTTCACAAGCACAAGCCTAAGCGCTGTGCAGGCAAAACCAAAAAAAGGCCTGTCCCCCCTCCATTATAATTCCATGCTGACATTCGTTCCTGTTGCACAAAGCCTAGTGAAAGGACATAGTCACTCCCCCGATGATGGGGTGCACATTGTGGGTCCCTCTTGATCTCAGAGCAATACACTGGGGTTTCAGTTTGGGAAATAGGATTGCCTTCGGAGAACATGTGTGATTATGGTGTTCAGAGGGAAAAACGATAAAGCCTGCAGTGGTGTTTCCCTGACTGTAAGATTAATCTAAAGTAGGTAAGCGTGCTCTTCAGACCTATGCAGGTGACCTTTACCTTCCACCACCATGTAATTAAAATAGACTGGCAAACTCACATGGCGATATACCATCTTTTAATTATGCTAACTTTGCAACCATGGAAACAACTACCTCCCAGCAGCACAATGCTACTGCAAAGCATCTTGTTCCCTTGATGGTTAAACCATCTAAATCTTCACGCCCCCTCATTACGCTGGAAACAGTCCTGAGAGAAAGACATGAGGAAGAGGAATTTTCTGTATAAGTTTATTCTCGATCACCTCATAGAGATAACTAGTTATGGCTCAAGGCCTAAAGATGAAGTAATACTCGAGGCTCTAAACACGGGAAAGAACTGTGAGAATCACACACGTTCACAGGTGGCATTCACCTGTGGGTTAAACGAGAAGGTGGACCACCACCAGACGGCACTGTTGGAGAAATGCAATAAGCTTAATGCTTTGAGATGTCAGCAAAGTTCACCCTACTCCATTTCACTAACCATTTAATGGCCTCGCCAGTATTTCTTCCGTATTCACTGGGTTAAAATAACAGAAAACAAGCATATTTAAAACAGCAGAAATTGTCCTCAACTTAAGTTATTAATAATAGGAGCAGGTTTGGGTACGGCCTGATCAGCAATGGTGACAGACATGCAGTGTTAAGATCTGTGGCTTTAGCCCCACAGGCACAGTTATTCTGGGTGCCCCATTCCAGAGGTTCCTCCGGAGTCCCCGTCGTGTCACAAGGTTCCATAGGTGAGGTGGACCTCCAGATTGGTCTGGGGGACCCCCCAAATCATTGGCAAGTAGCAGACCGAGCCGGCAGCAGTGCTCATGCTAACGGCAGGAAGCTTGTGAACAGCACTGACACGGGCGGGGACCGTGGCCCACTGTCCTTCATTGGACAAGGCCAGACCCCGGAGTGGCTGATGACTCCAGTGGCTACTTCCAGGTTGGCCTGGGGAAGCCCCCCTCCAAGAGTTTAAATGAGGGCCACAGAGGCCACGCGACCCAAGATGGTAGGACCCATCCCCTAAAGACTGCCAGCCGAAATTGACAGTCCTGGCTGGACTGGCCGGACCGGGCATCAGGCTTTTCCCTGGAAGGCTCGAAGGGTGGGGCAGTTTTGTTACTGGGCACCGTTTTTGTAGCAGTGCAGCAGTTCTGAAAGCACCCCCTGTAGAGTTCCTTGTATATCCAGTAATTTTCAGGCAACAATGAAAGTGTTAAGATAACTCAGGTGATTAATGTACCTACTGGTGAGAGATCAGAGTTTTGTCTAGTTGCAGTTATGACTCATCTACGGTAGCGTAGAGGGTTAATGTGCCTGCTGCAAAGGACATGTACCATCCAGATCACAGAGCTGTATTTTATGTGCATAGCTTAGTGGGTTACTGCTTTTTTCACAGAGAACCTTTTGTTGCTGTGCAGTTCATAACTGACAATCATAATCTAGTACAGTGAGCTATGAAGTGTCATCAAAGAGATGCATGCAAACTATATGGTACAGGTAAGAAAGTTATATTTTTTCCAAATCGTTCATCATCCTACTGTTTCTAAAAAGGTTTTGTTTGGGTAGAAATAAATTCTTATTAGTAAAACCAACTCTAACCACTATGTTACATTTTGAATCCTGATTTTGTGCTTCTCCAGGCCAAGCACTGTTTAAAATTTGCCTACCAGCACGGATGACATGAATCCTACACCTTTTAGTGTATGTAACATTTTCTATAAACTGATTTACACATGGCTGATTCATTGTCTCTGAATTTGTTTGGGATGTAAAGTGCTCCAACACCCTACATTGGCATGAGAGGCACTATAAAACAAATGAAATATGTGTGAGAGAGGGCTATGAAGAAATGAGGGCCACTGTTAGAAGGTGATAGTGAGGGAATCATTGAAGGGCCACAACAAAGATTGTCCTGTTCTGGTGCACTGTAAGGTCATCATTCACTGTGCTTTAAACGCTAATACAATTGAATATATAATTAAATATGTGTTGTAGAGTGTGAACTTTTTACCCAGATTTTCTTGGAGGGGGGACCCCTCACAAACCTTTCTTGTACTGGTCAGGCTCGCTCGCTGCACTCACTCCGGTCTGACAAAATTTGTCAGGGCTGCTTTGGGTTCCTAGTCCAGCTCTGGTGACAGTAGGAATGGCAAAGTGGAAGTGGAGCCTGCGGGCCCAGGAACAAGGGTCATCGCGATCATGGACCCTTGAGGTAGAAGGAAGGATAGCTGGCACGCAGTGCTGTTGGGGGCTGGAGAGACCAGTACGAGGGCGGCAGCGAGTGGGCCCTCAGTAACACCCCCTGAGGAAACAAGTGAGTGGGGTTCCTCCCAGTGTCAGGAGAACTCTGGGAGCAGAGAAGAGAGACCACAGTGTACATGGGGCTAGTCACCCTAATATCACAAGTTTGGCCACAGCATGAATGGAGGTGAAATCTCTGGAAACATGTGCTTCGCAAGTGGCGTACCCTCATGCCATAGAGACTGAGGGCAAGAAGCAAGATTCATATAGCTACAGACTGGGTGTAGACCGAGTGGCCAGAAACAACTAGGAGGACCCAAGTTTGCGAGTTCACATTTAAAATGCACTATGAGACAATAAAATATGATTTGCATACTGCTGTTGGTCTGCATAGATCGTTAAATGCCTTGTTTTTCTACCGCAATAAAAATAGGATCTCTATTGAAGACAAAAATAACTGTGTGGGAGGAAAATGGTTAGGAAAACAACATTAACTTTGGATCAAACAAATATTGAGCAGGTACCCAGCTTGGAGTACCATGGCATCTACTTCAACAAGAGTGGTTCCCTCAATGTTCAGCTGGAGGCAATGAAACGAATGATGGTTGTAATGATTAGCAACTTTCAGAAACAGGTAAAATAAATGAGAGGTCCTGATCTTCCACCAAAATGATGTGCTAAGATACTCACAAAAAATGCAAGACTGAATGTCTGCTGATGACGATCGATAGGAACTATCAGCAAAGGCCCAAGCGAATCTGAGTATTTCTCTCCAATGGTGGGCCGCATATCTATCTAGCCCTATGAGTCCCGGCTGAAAAAAGATCAACAAGATGCGACAATATACCCCTAAAAGCCTATAAATATGGATCATTGAAAGGAGCAGAGGCCTTCAACTGTAGACTGTGTAATTGCAAACTTAAATCACTGTTGCATGCAGTTTGGATCTGTAACAAGTTGAAACATTTTAGGAAATTTTGGTTAACTTCAGTACTTCACCACCTAGGAATTTGGCAGTGTCCAAATGTGATATAAACATGTCTAAGTGGGTCCCACTTTCAGTTGACCACTATATTTTTTAATTCATGGAGGACGAGTATAAAGTCATGAACAAGAATGCCCTATCTGTATAGAATTCTAAACATATGGAAAAGAGCGGTTTAAGTAATTTGTCTTCAATGTATTTTAAGTTCAACACTCAACAGTCAGGGTTCCCCCATATGGCACATTGTACTTTTTTAATACCATTGCACCTTAAACAGCCTTTAGCAAGTCAGTGGGGCTACAGGACAAGCAAGATAAGGGTAAAAAATGAACGTGATAGCCCAAGCCAGCACTTTGCACTTTATGCTTTTACAATATGATTAACTATTGGACCCTCTTTGCAGATTGAATTAATTTTAGATTAACCTTTTATTATGTCTCATTTTAAGAATGACGCTTGTGATTATTTTGTTTTTATATATCAAAATTGTTATGATTCTAAATAACTAAAAACAATCAAATGTATTACTTACGTAACTAGGAGGAAGAGCAATAAAGCTACTTTGCAACCCCAGCCACATAAATCTGTGGTCCAGGTCCTAGCCTCTAAAAGAAATTGAGTTACTTTCTGGGGCCTTGAGAGGGTCAGAGGAGATGGTGCTGCCCAAGTAAGCCAAATGATCCAACTGATAGGACTCATGGTCCATATGCAGCTGCCGCAACACAGTCAAACTGGTAGATGAACTTAGAGCAGAGGTCTTCAAACTGTGGGGCTTGACCCCCCGGGGGTTGGGGGGGGGGCGAGGATGTGCTGACAGGGGGGCGCAAATAGGTCTGCAGTTACATGTAAATGAAGATTGCGTGGAAGCGCGAAAGACGCCGTTCTAGGTCTTCATTTACATGCAGCAGTTAAACGCCACAAAAAAGTGAAAGGACGTATTAGTAAGTGGCACTGGGGAGGCCAGCGAGTGTGAAGTTAGGGCCAAAGACCAGGCTAAAAAGAAGGAAGAAAATGCATTCCAATGTTTTCTGTTCAACTTGGAATGACTACATATCGAAACACGCACACAACTCGAGGACAAATAATCAATTAACAGTCAATTAGGCATATAGGGCGTGGTGTAGCGCCGGGCCATCAGGCAATAATGTAAATCTGTGGGGGAATGGAATGGAATGTCTGCAGAGAAACTAAAACCCAATCCCTTTTAAACTGTGAAAGTGTTTAGCAACTCGGAAAGGTGCGGTGGGTGATATAAACAGAGTTTCCATCCATTGAAAGGTATCAAAGAGAAAATTACTTAAGAACTACTTGTTGGGAGGCACAACAAATAACAGATTTTTCTTTTTTGTGAAAAATAAACTTTGCACCAGTCCAACCACACAGGACATACTGCTTCATTTTTGTATTTTGGAGCTGGTGAGAATAAAGTGCTCACAATGTTTCTGATTTTGTTTTCAAGTGTGGAGATTGCAGGCAGGATAGTGATAAATGGATGGCATTTATCACCTAACATTTTCGTTGGGGCATTGACAGACATGATGGTGACTTGTCCTGCACCCAATTACTGCACCACAGTAACGATAGTAAAAGGATTTTTGAGGTTTTGCAGTTAGACATCGGGGGGCATATTATCAAGGGGGTTTATCTCTGCTTTTTTGGCTTTAAAAGCCAAGAAAGCGGAGATAAAATTATCTCCCTATTACCTAGCTGTCGCTAACACCAGTTAGCGACAGCTAGTAGGAGATAGCGACTATCTTGAGCCCCACTTTGCATGTCAGTGATATTTATCACTAATGACATGCAAAGTGGGTGTGCCAAGATGTTAGCGACTGGAAACAGTCGCTAACATCGCTATCTCCTATTACCAACTTATGGAGATATTCGCGCTAAGCGCGAATATCTCCAAAAGCTAACACCTGCCCTGAGCAGTTCTTAGCCATGTTATCCAATGGGAGGTGGATAACATGGCTAAGAGCATTAGCTCGGTAATGCATGAATATCGCTGACTTTTCAGCGATATTCATGCATTGCGGCCGATTTTTATCGCATTTGCGATAAACCTTGGTAATACCAAGGTTTATTTGCGGTAAAAATCGCCGCAGCTCAGCGGTAATTTTTGTCTCTAACCAAGCAATAGCGATAATTATCGCTATTGCTTGGTAATATGCCCCCTGGTTTGTCACAGAAACTACATCTTAGTAACGGCGAGACTACATTATATTTTGTAAAATGCAAAATATAATGTCTGTTCTATTTTTGAAGGTGTAATTATATTTGAAATAAAGACGCACACACCTTAGTTGAAAAATAAAAGGAAGTTAAACTAACCAAAAGGAAATATACTCGTTTACCTTATGGAACCTCAGTTAGCTAATGTGATTACTGCAGATGTCTTTGTGTGTGACGACTAAGTCACAGAATTAAATCCTGCTTGGTGTAGTGAGGAATAGTGCTACAATGTCCCAGTCTGTGACAGAAAGCTCTGTGAACGTCATTGTTTTAAAATTGTGTTACAATGTATAAAACAGACTTCAGCAAAATATGGTTTAAGATAAAAATAAGTGCTTTAAAAATATACATTTTAGTGATAAGAATCCAGACTATACCTAACATAAATATTTTTATAAAAGCCCATTTAAAGGGTGCACTCCTTTTAATGGACACATATATTACCTCTCAGAAAGAATAAATATGTGTCACCATGAAACTGAGTGACTATTAATTAAAGCCTCAAAAACAAACGGATAGATGGAGGGTCCAAGGGAATGTTTAACGACCTAAACATAGTTACAGCCCCCTTATTAAGATATGTATTACAAAAAAAGGTAACTGTGGGTCTAAAAGAGAGAGATGTCTATGTGTGCCTTGATGACTCTATGTGTGCCTCAAATCTGAGGCACACAACCGGATATCTACACAATGTGAAAGAGTATCCATCAGTTACTTTTCCTGTACCGCCCCTTCATCATCTGGACCACTTCACAGAGTGGGGAGTCCATGTTGTAACCACCTCAAGAGATATTATTGTGAAATGGTTAACTACAATGGTATTAGGACCCAAGTGACCAGTGGTTGGTATGTAGATGTAACTGAAAGCAGTGCATAAAGCGATAAAGAAAAGTGCTCTTGTTAAAATTGGAGAGTGAACGCAATAATCACTTTATTCTGGAGCCGTCCACTTCCAAGAAAATAATTAAGTGCAAATAGGTAAGTAGATTAAACAAATGACTACTGACTAGATCTTTTGGTCGACATGTTTCTGCGGGAATTAAAGATCCACAAAGGTATCTACCGCTTCTTCAGGACCCAATAAATATTTGCTACTGCTCAAAAAATATATATTATTTAGAAATATAGTGAACACAGAAAATGATCATAGTATCAACTGTTCACTCCTGGTAATCCTTCTGGTTAGATAGAAGATATCGAGATTTCGAAAGCACCAAGACACAAATAAAACATAGACAAAGGGACAAAACAAGGCAGGATAACAAAACCAACATTAGTATAAGTTATCACAAGCTACAACATTGTGTGAAATAATTTCTCTTATTATATATGGGTTCAACTTAACCCAATTATAAAGGAAATTTGGCCTCAGGCTCACCTCTGGTGCGAGAGGAACGTGCTTCTCCTCACCTGGCATGCAGCTCGGGATAATGGGGCACCGCTCTGTGGTATAGAAAAATACTCAATCATGATTGTCTTCGCGACCACTGAACAGATAGAGACTCTGTCAGTTAGTTAGGTTAAAATAATGGACAGTGGAACCATCTCTTCCTTTAAGGTTCGCTGTACATAAAACCGTGTGTGCAGATGATGTCTTCTCTATTTCGACACTAGAGCTAACACCTCTACTAAGTGTGGCAAGGATAAGCATACCCTCCTACATCTAGAGCAAGCTTGGCATGGAGTTTTAAAGTCATTAAATTGTAAGCGTCAAATGGCACTGTTATGATGCGCGGTACAAATTGGCTCTTCTCTGCTTAAACAGCAACAACTATCGCTTGCCTCCGTATTGTTAAGAGCAAGTGCACCACATCTATACATTTTCAACAGTTGCTTGGCGCCTAAAGTATTTAACCGCTGTATTAATTAGAGGCATCAACGGGCTCTAACGCTAGATTCTTGCGGGCAGGCTATTGCGCCGCGTACAATCTACCGCGATTTTTTAAAATAAAGGAAGGAAGAGCTATGTAGCCCGTGAAAGGGTTCTATTCCCTTGTGCTGTACTGACCTGTCGGTCGGTACTCCTGACAGCCTACTGGGCTGTATGGGGAGGTATCGAGCAGAGTCTGGGGCCATCTTTGTTTACTACTGTTGTGATGCGATTGGATATGGATGACGTCATTCCTCCGCGACAGGGAATCATGGGAAATGTAGTTTCTGGATCAAACCTGTAGTGTTTAGTGTGTGTCTGGTGGCCCGGAGTTACCACATATTGTAGTCTCCTTTCTATTTGTTCAAATCATGTGGGAGGGTGTTCTATTCAGTGGTATTTACGTTTAGTATTCTATCCAGTGGTATTGTGATGTTATGGGACCACTTATTCTAACTCGCTAAAAACCAGCCACATATTTTGGAACTGTCATCATTCTTAATGAATTTTAAGTGGCAGATGTTACTGCGCCCATTTAATTAAGGTGTTTGCGAGCATAGGGAGAGTCTGTTTCTACAGAAACCCTGAACGAACAAGGAAAGACCAAAAAAGATGCTGAGACTCTTAACGTGTAGTGCACAGTCTGCAGTGTTAACCACGCCAGAACAGAGTCTCATGTAGTGCATTGAACAGTATCCACAAATTCTGATTTACTGTACTATAGTAGACATAAATAAACAAGCATTTACAATGCAACGGTTTCGCCTTTGGAAAAGTTAGAGCTATTGGCATTGTAAATGACAATTTTTTTATTTATGTGTTTGTTTTGAAAACCGATAAATAAATAGCATTGTCATTTACAATGCCAATAGCTTAATCTCTCGCAAATGCCACACACACCCACAGAGAGCCCCCCACACAGAGCCCCCCCACACACACAGAGCCCCCCACACACACACACAGGGCCCCCCACACACACACACACAGAGCCACCCACCCACACCCACACAGAGCCCTCACACACACTGCGAGCCCCCCCACACACCCAGACAGAGCCATCCACACACCCAGACAGAGCCCCCCACACACCCACACAGAGCCCTCCACACACCCACACAGAGCCCCCCACACAGAGCCCTCCACACACCCACACAGAGCTCATCCATCAACATGGATGATCTGTGGTGCTGCTGCGAAAGGTCACCGCTCAGGCATGTGTGCCCCCTGGTCGGGTGCCGTGAAGATGCAGCGCCTCGTGCCTCCAGGGTGGTGCTGACATTCAGTACAATGTCACAGCAAATTAGGAAGCATAGGCTGCACACCAAATCGTAAAAATTGAAACACCACTATACTTGTCCTCCAAAAATCTTCAGCTTGGGCCTTGCAGCACTGCACCTTTTTATCACCAAGCTTAATAACACCTCCCTCAACTGCTAAAGCATGCCATCACCACATACATCATAAAGAAATCTTCCTTGAACTCAGACAATCTCTCTCAATAACCAGACGATCTTCAACCCACACTCTTTTGCCAAAGCACTCAAAACTGTTTTTCTCACCAACTCACAGCCTACCAGGAAGCTCAAGGCCTCCTCAGTGATTTCCACTGATCTCAGCAATGCAGAATCTGTTCTTCTAACCTCATTAAACTAAGGCAAACCCTGTGCTTTAATTCTGTACTCATCAATGGCTTGAACCTCTCAGCCACTATCATTGGAAATGCACTATCCTTTTACTCCTCCTGCCTAAAACACACTCAGATACAATTGGGCCCTTCTTCTCCTGATCTGACAGAATCAACTATGAAGTCCCACAGCACTCAGCTCTTTCACCAGTGTTGTTCAACATCTACTTGACCCCTCTCACCCAAATCCTTGATTCTTTTGTTAGTGTATTTAACTGCTAACAATACCCAGTACACATATGTTACACATAAAAGTTGACAGCAGCTCGAATCCCTCTCAGCAATGGCGGAAATGGTAGGCTGAAAGTTGGCATTTTTCGCGAGTGCAGCATCTAAGGAATTCATGCGAAGAATGCACTAAGAAACGCTGGAAAACTCACGGCAACAATAACATCCAGGCGGCTGTGTCTTTCGGGGACTTTCGGTGGCAGCGCGGTGGAGAGACAAGAAGGAGTAGCAGAAGGGCAGTGGAGTTTGTTGTCTGGCAGGAGCAGTGGCAGCAGAGCGATGCGGTAGAGCGGTGAATGCGCGTCCGCTCAACTCAGGCTAATTACTATCGGCCGGTGCTTGTCTACCCCCTCCGGTGGCTGCTTTCAACAAGTCAGCGCTGCGAAAATAAGAACAAGGCATGGCATGCGCGCACACAGGGATAGAGAGGCTTTCAGGGAATGCGGCTCTTTCTTCAAAGGCTTCTAATGGCGAGGACCCCTAATGGCGTCATGAACAGAAGCGGCACGGACAGCGGGAGGGGAGGGGGGCGGCGGGAACGGCCAGCACTCACCTGGACCTGTACTTCCTCCGGCGGCGGTCGGCCAAAACAAACATGAACGCCAAAAAAAAATAAACCCCGCCCACGGCCGCGATGACGCGCACAGAGGGGCGGAGAGAGAAAAAATCACGGGAACGCCCCCGAATCTGGTCCGGCCTTGACGGACAGATCCGGCTCCCAATGGCTAGCCTCCATTTATGGAGCTAGCCAATGGGAGCCGGGGGACGTTCCTGAAGCCCATATTGTAAACAATAGATTTCGCCTGTGCCGAAAAGCTGCGCAGAGCGCAGCCTTCGGCAGGCGAAACCTAAAAAGGAATTGTGGACACTATTTAGAGTGACATCCATGGAATGTCCTCATTAAGGCCAGCCTTATCACAGTTCAATTTGTATACCCACTTTTGTTCTATTTTGAACAGATGTTTGGACACGTCAGTTATATGTACTGGAATAGTTGGTTGTTCCAGTACGGTCGATTCAAAATCTGTGGGTTTGTGCCCTACTTGTAAAAAATGGTTTGTTAGTCGGGTTGCCTGTTTTTTGCACCTTATTGTGCTTTTATGTTCAGAGATTCTAGTTCTGATTTTTCGAGTAGTCATCCCGACATACCTAAGGAGGCAGGGGCAAGTGATAAGATAGATTAAATTACTGCTATTCCAGTTTGTGAATCGCCTTTGTTCCCATGGGCGACCACTCCCTATGTCAATACTTGTGGAGCGCTTCGTTTGTGGACAGGCTGCGCAGTTTCCACAGGGGTGATGTCCCATCACTGGCGGCATATCCCATAATGTGCCTACTTGGTGTATCTCTCTTGTCTGTGGTCTAGTGTGTATCAATTGGTCTTTGAGACTCTTGCCACGTTTGAATGCAAACAGGGGCTGTTCAAGAGAGTCGGTTCCAGTGTTCAGAATCTTCCAATGTTTCCTGATTATTCGCTGTATCGCATTGGATCTCGTACTGAAAGTATTGACACAGGTCATACGTTGGCTCTGCACTTTAGGTGGAGCTGGCTCCAATAATGCCTCTCAATTGTTATTTCCTGCCCTCTTTTTTGAGCGTCGGATCAATTTCCTTGGGTAGTTTCTGTCTTCAAGCTGTTCTGCTAGGTCTTTGGCATGCTTGTTAAAACTCTCTTTAGTGGAGCAATTGCGCTGAATATGCAGAAATTGCCCAAATGGCAGATTATCACGTAGTGATTTAGGGTGACAACTGTCGTATTGTAACAACGAGTTACGTGCCATGGGCTTCCTGTAGAGCTCAGATTTGAGACCTTCTGGTGTTGCAGTAATCAGCAGATCAAGGAAAGCCAGTGAATGCTGATTGTGTTCCACAGTGAACCGTAGATAGTTGTTACGATTGTTTAACCAATCATGAAATGCTAAGAGAGTAGGGACAGTGCCACGCCACACAACCAAGATGTCATCAATATACCTCTTCCAAACCCGCACTGATGTTAGATACGGGTTTGTGGTGTGTAAGACATGGTCTTGCTCAAATTTGTGCATATAAAGGTTCGCCAGGCTTGGGGCAAAAATTTTGCCCATGCTGGTCCCTGATGTCTGTAAATAGCACTGCCCTTCGAATTCAAAGAAATTCTCCTTCATTGCTATTGTTGCCAAGTTCATTATCAAGGGGATGGGTGTGATGGAATCAAAATCATGTTCACCAGTCCTTCAATCACCTCCAAGGTTTCATTCTGGTGGATGGAGGTGTACAGTGACTCCATGTCAAAGGACACAAGAAGATCTACTGTCGGGTCAAACTCAATCTCCGGTAATAACCTAAGCAGATCTTTGGTGTCCTGGAGATAAGTTGGCATGAGTCTGACCAAAGGTCTCAAAAAGATATCGACAAAAGTCGATAATGGTTCCAGTAAGGATCCAATGCCAGAAATGATTGGCCGACCAGGAGAAGTACAACGACCTCCTCCTGGTCGGCCAATAATTTCTAGCCGAGACTCTGTTCTGGAGTGGTTAACACTGCAGACTGTGCACTACACGTTAAGAGTCTCAGCATCTTTTTTGGTCTTTCCTTGTTCGTTCAGGGTTTCTGTAGAAACAGACTCTCCCTATGCTCGCAAACACCTTAATTAAATGGGCGCAGTAACATCTGCCACTAAAAATGCATTAAGAATGATGACAGTTCCAAAATATGTGGCTGGTTTTTAGCGAGTTAGAATAAGTGGTCCCATAACATCACAATACCACTGGATAGAATACTAAACGTAAATACCACTGAATAGAACACCCTCCCACATGATTTGAACAAATAGAAAGGAGACTACAATATGTGGTAATTCCGGGCCACCAGACACACACGAAACACTACAGGTTTGATCCAGAAACTACATTTCCCATGATTCCCTGTCGCGGAGGAATGACGTCATCCATATCCAATCGCATCACAACAGTAGTAAACAAAGATGGTCCCAGACTCTGCTCGATACCTCCCCATACAGCCCAGTAGGCTGTCAGGAGTACCGACGGACAGGTCAGTACAGCACATGGGAATAGAACCCTTTCGCGGGCTACATAGCTCTTCCTTCCTTTATTTTAAAAAATCGCGGTAGATTGTACGCGGGGCAATAGCCTGCCCGCAAGAATCTAGCGTTAGAGCCCGTTGACGCCTCTAATTAATACAGCGGTTAAATACTTTAGACGCCAAGCAACTGTTGAAAATGTATAGATGTGGTGCGCTTGCTCTTAACAATACGGAGGCAAGCGATAGTTGTTGCTGTTTAAGCAGAGAAGAGCCAATTTGTACCGCGCATCATAACAGTGCCATTTGACGCTTACAATTTAATGACTTTAATACTCCATGCCAAGCTTGCTCTAGATGTGGGAGGGTATGCTTATCCTTGCCACACTTAGTAGAGGTGTTAGCTCTAGTGTTGAAATAGAGAAGACATCATCTGCACACATGGTTTTATGTACAGCGAACCTTAAAGGAAGAGATGGTTTCACGGTCCCTTATTTTAACCTAACTAACTGACAGAGTCTCTAACTGTTCAGTGGTCGCGAAGACAATCATGATTGAATATTTTTCTATACCACAGAGCGGTGCCCCATTATCCTGAGCTGCATGCCAGGTGAGGAGAAGCACGTTCCTCTCGCACCAGAGGTGAGCCTGAGGCCAAATTTCCTTTATAATTGGGTTAAGTTGAACCCATATATAATAAGAGAAATTATTTCACACAATGTTGTAGCTTGTGATAACTTATACTAATGTTGGTTTTGTTATCCTGCCTTGTTTTGTCCCTTTGTCTATGTTTTGTTTGTGTCTTCGTGCCTTCGAAATCTGGATAACTTCTATTTAACCAGAAGGATTACAAGGAGTGAACAGGTGATACTATGATCATTTTCTTTGTTCACTATATTCCTAAATAATATATATTTTTTGAGCAGTAGCAAATATTTATTGGGTCCTGAAGAAGCGGTAGATACCTTTGTGGATCCTTAATTCCCGCAGTAACATGTCGACCAAAAGATCTAGTCAGTAGTCATTTGTTTAATCTACTGACCTATTTGCACCTAATTGTTTTTATTATCTTGGAAGTGGACGGCTCCAGAATAAAGTGATTATTGCGTTCACTCTCCAATTTTAACAAGAGCACTTTTCTTTATCACTTTATGCACTGCTTTCAGTTACATCTACATACCAACCACTGGTCACTTGGGTCCTAATACCATTGTAGTTAACCATTTCACAATAATATCTCTTGAGGTGGTTACAACATGGACTCCCCACTCTGTGAAGTGGTCCAGATGATGAAGGGGCGGTACAGGAAAAGTAACTGATGGATACTCTTTCACATTGTGTAGATATCCGGTTGTGTGCCTCAGATTTGAGGCACACATAGAGTCATCAAGGCACACATAGACATTTCTCTCTTTTAGACCCACTGTTACCTTTTTTTGTATTAATTAAAGCCTACACTGGCTCCAACCATTGCACACATTTGTATTTCTTTCAGGTAGCGGGCACCTTGGTGAGAAGGCATGCTCCTTCTTTAGTTCTCAATATGTTTTGCAGGACAGGAGCCCTCCCCCGCCACACACACTTTGTGAGTGGGCACTAGATCTCAGTTATGACAGTCTTGCTATGAAAAAGAACATGGGGTGCATTTTCCTTGCTAGCATTAGGGCCCAGGACACCATTGTTCCACACAGAACAGGGCCCAAGCAGTGGAAGGAGGGAGGCTAAATGTGCTATTTGTGTGGTTATTGTTAGAGAAAACCTGCTTTGGGCATCTGAGCTATAAGTATTAGCCCAGCTGAGTGGGCTGAGTAGACAGCCTGCTTTCAGAGCTGTAGGCATCTTTGATGCTGCAGCTGCATAAGAGCTATAGGATACCATTCCTATGCCAGTGTTTCTTTGAGCCTTGGAGCAATGACCCAAGGGAGCGGGGAAATTAAATAGAGGCAACATCTTGATTTGGGCATCAGAGAGATGAGAGGGTGAATAGGGATGGGAGGGAGAGGGTTGGTGTGGGATGGGATCCCATGCTGTTAAAGGTCAGAGGCAACAGCAAGGCAGCAGCTAATATTAGTGAAGCAAGTACAGTGACACTTTTGCCAAGGGGCCCACTGCATCACAATTATGAATGTTTTACAATAGAATTTGGGCATGGGGGCTCATTTTCCTTGCTAGCATTAGGACAGATGACGCCATTGGTGCAAATCAACTGGGGAAGCATGCAGTAGCTAATTTTCTTTCAGACAGAGCCTGGACTTGTTTTGAGATTGAAATGATAGTCAGACATGGTGGAGAAGGAATGAAAGAAGAGAAAATTGCTTGTTTCTCAGGGCTACATCCATCATTAGTGCAGCAGGTGGAGTGCATTGGGGCCCACGGCACCCCAATTATGGGCAGTATTGTTTGTGGTCAATTCTGTTCTTGCTTGGTGATGCACATTTAGGGGCTCATTGGGATGGCGGACGGAAGTGTGACCGCCGTCCTGGCGTAGGCGGAAAATGCCTTTTCCCTGTCCGCCTGCCGCGGACAGTCCGACCGCCATATTAGGATGGGAAACACTGGCAGAACTCCGTACGTGGTGGAAGAGAACGCACCGCCGCGGAATTACACCCGACCCCGCGGCGGACGTAACCAATCCAGAGACACCGCCGTACGGAATGACGTCTCCGACCGTGTCCCAAATCAAGATGGCAGAAAACACACATAAAACCGCTGCGGAAAAACAACCTGCCTGAACACGGCGGATTCCCCACAGCGAACAAACCACACATTGCTAAGATACCCACCACAAGCAGCTCGTCCACATGGACCCAGCGCTACACGCTTTTCCGATACTCTTCGCGATCCTCCACCAGCAAGTCATGGACCATCATCGACGACGACGCAGGTACGCTACACACCATTTACTGTCGGAAGGGGAGTACCTGGCAGGGCTGTGACGTTGGGAGGGGAAGTGTCATGTACGAGAAACCACATCAGATCGCACAAACATATCCACAATCGAAGTACACATTCAGGAATGACAACGACAAACCAGTACACATGAATGACTTGCTTTATTAAACATAATCGGGGTACAATCTCTGAGTACGCAAGAGCATGGGCACTGGGTACAACCGAGCAGGTACATGATAGGCAGCAAATGAGAGTGCAGAATGCAGTATCAGAACAGCAACAGGGCATTGTGGACAACAGAGCAGGTACATGATAGGCAGCACATGAGAGGGCAGAATGCAGTATCAGAGCAGCAACAGGGCATTGTGGACAACAGAGCAGGTACATCAGAGGCAGCACATGAGAGGGGCTAAGTGCATCAACAGTCCATTGCACAGAACAGGTCCATCAGAGGCAGCACATGAGAGGGGCTAAGTGCATCAACAGTCCATTGCACTTAACAGGTCCATCAGAGGCAGCACATGAGAGGGGCTAACTGCATCAACAGTCCATTGCACAGAACAGGTCCATCAGAGGCAGCACATGAGAGGGGCTAAGTGCATCAACAGTCCATTGCACTGAACAGGTCCATCAGAGGCAGCACATGAGAGGGGCTAAGTGTATCAACAGTCCATTGCACTGAACAGGTCCATCATTGGCAGCAAATGAGAGGGCAGAATGCAGTATCAGAACAGCAACAGGGCATTGTGGACAACACAGCAGGTACATGATAGGCAGCAAATGAGAGGGCAGAATGCAGTATCAGAACAGCAACAGGGCTTTGTGGACAACACAGCAGGTACATCATTGGCAGCAAATGAGAGGGCAGAATGCAGTATCAGAACAGCAACAGGGCATTGTGGACAACACAGCAGGTGCATCATTGGCAGCAAATGAGAGGGTAGAATGCAGTATCAGAACAGCAACAGGGCATTGTGGACAACACAGCAGGTACATGATAGGCAGCAAATGAGAGGGCTGAATGCAGTATCAGAACAGCATCAGGGCATTGTGGACAACACAGCAGGTACATGATAGGCAGCAAATGAGAGGGCAGAATGCAGTATCAGAACAGCAACAGGGCATTGTGGACAACACAGCAGGTACATGATAGGCAGCAAATGAGAGGGCAGAATGCAGTATCAGAACAGCAACAGGGCATTGTGGACAACACAGCAGGTACATCATTGGCAGCAAATGAGAGGGCAGAATGCAGTATCAGAACAGCAACAGGGCATGGTGGACAACACAGCAGGTACATGATAGGCAGCAAATGAGAGGGCAGAATGCAGTATCAGAACAGCAACAGGGCATTGTGGACAACACAGCAGGTACATCATTGGCAGCAAATGAGAGGGCAGAATGCAGTATCAGAACAGCAACAGGGCATTGTGGACAACACAGCAGGTACATCACTAGCAACACCAGTACGTGGGTCAAGCTACCCGTCCCAACGACAACAACAGTGCAAGGCTGGTTATAATGGACAATGTACACACCAAGTCAAATCACATGGGAGTGAAGTGAACAGCACCTCACATCCCAGAATCAGGTGAACTGCTTAAACTACCTGCCTCGGACACACTGCCAGCACCAGAAACAGGAGTGTGAGACACAGCCACAGATCTACTGACTGACACATGAGCCACAGACCCAGACACACTGCCAGCACCAGAAACAAGAATGTGAGACACAGCCACAGCTCGAGTGACTGACATGTGAGCCACAGACCCTGACACACTGCCAGCACCAGAAACTGGAGTGTGAGACACAGCCACAGATCTACTGACTGACACATGAGCCACAGACCCACACACACTGCCAGCACCAGAAACAGGAATGTGCGACACAGCCACAGCTCGAGTGACTGACATGTGAGCCACAGACCCTGACACACTGCCAGCACCAGAAACTGGAGTGTGAGACACAGCCACAGCTTGAGTGACTGACACGTGAGCCACAGACCCTGACACACTGCCAGCACCAGAAACTGGAGTGTGAGACACAGCCACAGCTCGAGTGACTGACACGTGAGCCACAGACCCTGACACACTGCCAGCACCAGAAACAGGAGTGTGAGACACAGCCACAGATCTACTGACTGACACATGAGCCACAGACCCACACACACTGCCAGCACCAGAAACAGGAATGTGCGACACAGCCACAGCTCGAGTGACTGACATGTGAGCCACAGACCCTGACACACTGCCAGCACCAGAAACTGGAGTGTGAGACACAGCCACAGATCTACTGACTGACACATGAGCCACAGACCCACACACACTGCCAGCACCAGAAACAGGAATGTGCGACACAGCCACAGCTCGAGTGACTGACATGTGAGCCACAGACCCTGACACACTGCCAGCACCAGAAACTGGAGTGTGAGACACAGCCACAGCTCGAGTGACTGACACGTGAGCCACAGACCCTGACATACTGCCAGCACCAGAAACTGGAGTGTGAGACACAGCCACAGCTCGAGTGACTGACACGTAAGCCACAGACCCTGACACACTGCCAGCATCAGAAACTAGAGTGTGAGACACAGCCACAGATCTACTGACTGACACATGAGCCACAGACCCAGACACACTGCCAGCACCAGAAACAGGAGTGTGAGACACAGCCACAGATCTACTGACTGACACATGAGCCACAGACCCAGACACACTGCCAGCACCAGAAATAGGAGAGGGCACAACAGAGACAGTGCTACTACTTGAAGCATGACAGCAAACAACAGACACAGTACCACCATCTGACACATGAGAGTCAACTGCAGCTGCGCCACTGGGACCAGTGAAATGATGAGCCACAGGGCTGTATGGGCCAGGAGGCAGGGTGGCCCTGGGAGCTGGGGATAGCTGTACTTGAGCGACATCGGGGTGTTCAGGTGTCAATGGTGTGTGTCTACGTTTCTTAGGGATATGTGAGTGCACCCTGGACATGACTGGACTGGTAAGTGGTGTGGCCTCATCTGAAACATCACCCAGCGAAGGTGGATCATCTGCTGGTGGGGGTCTGCTCTCTGGGGACGTGCTGGACCCTGCTTGTTGTTTGCTGTGGGCCTGCCTTCTGCCCTCTAAATCATGTGTAATGGGGGATGCAACTACAGGGTACTCCTTCCTCTGTTTCTGACGGGCGTGGATGGGAGTAGAGGTATGGGGGGACTCCACCGCGGACACATCTTTACTACGTTCCTTCAACAACATCAGCCTCAGTGCAGCCAGGGGTGATGTATGCCTGTCCTTGATGGAGCTAGTGTCTATGGGAGAAGCCCTGTCCCTTGGATGTGCCTTGGCCGTAGGAGGTGTCCTGTCCCTGGAAGTTCCCTGATCCCTGGGCGGTGCCCTGTCCCTGGGTGCAGACTTTTCCCTTGTAGTGTACCTGTCTCTAGAAGCAACCTTGTCCCTGGGAGTGTCCCTGCTCTTGGGAGTTGCCCCTTCCTTTGTAGTGTCCTTGTCCCTGGGAGTGTCTCTTCTCTTGGGAGTTGCCCCTTCCTTTGTAGTGTCCTTGTCCTTGGGAGTGTCCCTGCTCTTGGGAGTTGCCCCTTCCTTTGTAGTGTCCTTGTCCTTGGGAGTGTCCCTGCTCTTGGGAGTTGCCCCTTCCTTTGTAGTGTCCTTGTCCCTGGGAGTGTCTCTTCTCTTGGGAGTTGCCCCTTCCTTTGTAGTGTCCTTGTCCCTGGGAGTGTCTCTTCTCTTGGGAGTTGCCCCTACCTTTGTAGTGTCCTTGTCCTTGGGCGTGTCCCTGCTCTTTTGAGGTGGCCTTGCCTTTGTAGTGTTCTTGTCCCTGGGAGTGTTCCTGCTCTTAGGAGTTGAACCTTCCTTCGTGGTGTCCTTGGTAGTGTCCCTGGACTTGGGAGTTGCCCTTCCCTTGGGACTACCTTTTGTGGGGGATGCCTGTGTAGCATGTGAAGCCATTTCCACCCACACCCCTTGAGGATCCTGTGTGTCAACTCCAGTGTAGCTCACGTCGTCTTTGGTGCCAGATTTACCAGTCCTAGGGGATTTTAATTTTTTTATTTAATTTTAATTTTTTTAATTTTAAAAGTTTTATATAGCGCTGCTGGACCCGAGAGTATCAGAGCGCTTTACATAGTGATGGCACATGAACATAGCAGGTACATATTAAGTAAAATATATAGTTAGAAATGGACAAGATACAGTGAGAGAAATGGTCATTAGAGCAGATTAGAGGTGGTGCAGGGGGAGTTGAGGATAACGCTAAGGGAGAGGGTGAGGAAGGGGGAGGGTGAAATGAGAGGGGGAGAATGTAGGGTGACAGAGAGAGAGTGAGAGATGGGAGATGCGGAAGTTCAAGGTCAGTGAGAATTATGAACCCCAGTATTTATTGAGGAGAAGAGCTTTGAGTCTCTTTTTGAAGAGAGGATAGGAGGGGTTGCATCGAAGGTCTTTGGGTAGTGCATTCCAGATAGTGGGGGCATTACCAGAGAATGAACGAGATTGGGTCTTTTTGCATTTAAGTTTGGGAGGGATAAGGGCTAGGGAGTTAGAACTTCTCAGCGATCTAGTGCTCCCTGCTTTTTGTAGTTTACTTGACAGGTAAGAGGGGGTGTTTTGGTGAAGCGCTTTATGGGTGATGCAAGCAATCTTGTAGGTGGAGCGACCTTCGATTGGAAGCCAGTTCAGGTTTTTGAGGACAGGGGAAATGTGGTCGAATTTTCGACAGTCAGAAATGAGTCTGGCGGCTATGTTGAGGACAGATTTAATTGGTGCCAGGTGGACCTTGGGGGTGCCTGCCAGAGTGGCGTTTCCATAGTCGATCTTGGATAGGACAAGGGATTGTACGACAATTTTGAAATCATCAGCTGGAATGAAAGGTTTAACTTTTTTGAGGTGGTGTAGGGTGGAGAGAGCACTTCTTGCTGTATTTTCGATGTGGGGGATGAGGGTAAGGTTCTGGTCAATGCTGATACCCAGGGATTTTACCGAATTAGAGGTGGAGAGGGAGCAGTTAAGGGCAGTGATGTCTTTAGTCCAGAGTTGAATGGGTAGGGAGTTAAGTTTCGGAGTAAAGAGGATAATTTCAGTTTTTTTAGGATTCAGTTTAAGATGATTAAGGTGGAACTAAGCTTGGACTTTCAGCAGAGTGTCATTGAGGTGAAGGATGTCATTGTGGGTTTTGATCTTGTAGTATAATTGGGTGTCATCGGCATATAGGTGGTAAATGATTCTGGCTTGTTTGAGAATGAGAGTGAGGGATTCCATAAAGAGGTTGAAAAGGGTAGGAGAGAGAATAGAGCCTTGAGGGACTCCGAGAGCGACAGGTTGGGGTTTGGAAAGGCAATGACTGAGTTTAATTTGTTGGTATCTGTTCTGGAGGAAGGAAGTGAACCATTGGAGAACAGTGCCTTTAAGACCGAAGCAAACTTTTAGGGTGTTCAACAGGGTGGGATGGTGTACGGTATCAAATGCCACTGAGAGATCCAGGAGGATTAGTAGGGAGGATTCGCCCTTGTCAAGAGAGCAATGAATGTCATCAGTAATATTGAGCATGGCTGTTTCTGTGCTGCATCCTTTTCTAAACCCCGATTGGAAGGTGTCAAGTAGGTTGAAGGAGGAGATATGGTTGTCTAGCTGTGACAGAACACATTTTTCAAGGGCTTTAGATAGGAAGGGAAGGTTGGAGATAGGGCGTAGATTGTTCAGATCATTAGTATCGACAGTAGGGTTTTTTAGAATAGGGGAGATTTGACCTAGCTGTAGGGAGGCTGGAACGTAGCCAGAAGAAAGTGAGGAGTTGATGATAGTGGTCCAAATTGGGGCAATGATGTATTTGAGTTGTTGGACTAAGTGGGAGGGGAGGGGGTCGTTAGAATGTGAGGATGGTTTGAGTTTGGCAATGATGTTGATGATAGTGGTTTCCGAGGTAGGAATAAATACATTCCATGAAGCGTTATTTTTAGGGATGGAAAATGTGGAGGAAGAGTCCTGCGGGGTGAGAGAAGGGAGGGGTAGGGTGGAGTCGGGGTGAATGAGGGAGGAGGAGGTAGGTGAATTGGGAGAGTTGGGGAATGAGATTTTGATGGGGGGAGGTTGATAGGTGGGAGGAGAGAGGGAGGGGGAGGGAGGTGAGTTGGGCCTGTTTAGTAAGGTGGGTTGGATGGAGGGAGGTTGGAGCGAGAGAGGAGGGGAAGAGAAGGATTGTTCAATGAAGTTGACTTTGTTTGAAAAGAAACTGGCAATTTCTTCACATCTTTTGACAGAGGCAGCAAGTTTAGGAGGGTCAGAGGAAGTTTGTTTTTTAATAATGTTAAACAATTCCCGGGGACGGTTTCTGGCCTGGTCAAGTTGAGACCAGAGGAAGGTGGCTTTTTCGTTAAAGATATGTTTTTTGTAATGAGCTCTGTTAGATCTCAGTAGGGCCAGGTTTTCAGAGGAGGGATGATTCCTCCAAGCGCGTTCGGATTGTCTGAGGGACCGTTTTTCGTTATTGAGTTCAACGTTGAACCAGGATTTTGGAGGGATGTTTTTTTGTTTTTTTAACTTAATGGGGGCAATTAAGTAAAGGGCATCAAGGATGGATTTGTTATAGTGATCGGTGAGATCATTGGTGCCAAGAGAGGGGGGGGGGAGTAAGCAAGTTTTAATTGCTGATTCCATTTCTTCAGGTGGGATGAGGTGAAGGTTACGAGTGGGTTTACTGGGGAAAGTGTTGATAGGGGCGGGATGAGTGGAGGGGCTGTTTAGGGTGAAGAGGATGAGGTGATGATCAGACCAATCAACAGGTGTTATGTTCGAGAGAAAGGCCGAATCCTTGTTCGTCAGGATAGCATCTAGGGTTCTTATTCCAGTGGATGTTGTAGTCACCCAGGAAGACATTTTTGGGGTGAGAGATTGAGGCTTGGATAATAAGATCAGTCATCTCTTCTGTGAAGGGGAGGCAATTTCCTGGGGGGTGGTAGATGGTGTGTAGCCGAGTGGTGGGGAAGCCAGGGAAAGAGAGGTCGGCGCAGAGGCATTCAAAAGACGAAGGGTCTTGGAGTAGGACGGGTGAAATGTCGAGATTCTCCTTAAAGATGAGGGCAAGGCCTCCACCTAGTTGTTTGATTCTGTCCTTCCTGATAATAGAGAAGCCAGGAGGGATAAGCAGGTCGAGGATAGGGGTGGAGTGGGTGGTGAGCCAGGTTTCAGTAAGGAAAGCAATGTCAATATTTTCACTGAGAATGGTTTCAGAAATCTCAGTTGCATGGCAGGAGGCGGATCTGCAGTTTATCAACATGCAGCGAAGGGGAGAGGGGATAGGAGGAGGGGTGGGAGGACAGGGGGGGATAGATCTAAGTAGTTGGGGGGGTCTAGGAGATGTCGTTTGAGGGGGGAGTCTGTTCGAGTTAACAAGAACAGGTATTGTGGATGAGCAGGAGATGGTAGGCGGGGATGGAGAGGGGGAGTCAGGGGAGTTAATAAGAGAGTTGGTTCCCATGATTAAGTTGCTAGTATCAGGATGTGGTGGAGAGAAAGAGTTACAGTTGCTGGGTGGGGTGCTAAAGGGGTAATCGTTCAGCTTAACTCGGGTAGTGAGTTTACAGGGGAGGAGAGGGGGGTCGGTGAGGGTCGATATAAAAGGGGATTTGCTAGGGGGTGGTATGAGGAGAGTGTCAACTTGCAGCGGGACGGTGCACTCTGATGTCATAGAGGTGTGGTCGGAAATAGACGGGTGAGTTTTAAGGAGGAGAGAGATATCAGTTCTGAGTGCGGAGAGTTCTGATACGAGGGACGAAAGTAAAAGTTCAACTTTAAGGAGTGATTGGGATGGAATTGAGGCGTAACGTGTATCGGGTAAAGGTTCAGAGATTGGTGGGGTACAGGTTATTGAGGTGGGGGAAGCATGGGGCGGAAGGGGGGGAAAGCCTGGAGGGGGGAGGGGAATGTAGTGAGGTGGTCGAGTATTAATAGAGGTAAGGGATATATTAGAAGTAGGTGTGAGTGGGGAATTCAATTTACTATGGTTGTTAACAGAGGAGGTGGGTATATCAGAGGTAGGCATAGGATGACCAGCTTTTGGAGGACCAATAGGTGGGGGAGGTGAAGAGTCAGTAAGGGATGGTGAGTAAGGAGACACGTGGGAAGAAGGAGGGGACAGAGGAGGGAGCATGGTGGGCGTCGCCCGGGGAGGAGGTAGAGAGGTGAGGGGGGCTTTGGGGGGATAGGAAATGAGGCGGATCAAAGGGTGAGGGAGAGTGGGAGTATGTTGGAGGGAGGGCATTAAGGGAGAGCGAAATATTAGAAAAGGGGGGGATGAAAGAGGGTAGTTAGGTGAAACTGGAGGGGTAGGTGAGACTGGAGGGGTAGGTGCGGGGTTGGATGGTCTTGAGGATATGGGGGGAATGGTTGAGAGGAGATCGTCAGGCGTGGGGGTATTAGGGGATATAGTTAAGCATGGGGGAACAAGGGGTGAGTCGGAGGGAGGGGGTATGTAGGGGAGAAAGCATTGCTAGCGAAGGGGGGTGATAGGGGGTCGGTAGTCGACGCTGGGGGTGTGGTAGAGGTGGTGGAGAGAGCGGAGGTAGAGGGTGGAATAATCGGGGGGAGATCGACAGGCGGAGAGTGAATGTTCATGAAATGGCGATTAGAGTTTAGGGAAGAGGCCTGAGAGGGTGTGGAGAAATCAGGAGGTAATGGCGATTTAGGGGAGTTCAAGGGTATGGGGGGGTAGGGTTGTGGGAGAGGAAGTGGGGACAAGAACATTGGAGGGCTGGGAGGCATTCGAAGATAAGGAGAAAGTTGGATATTGTGCGATATTTGGGGATTGGGAGATGTTAAGGGATATGGGGACAGGATTGCCGTAGTAGGTAGGTAGTGGTTGAGGGAGGTCGACATGTTTGGGGGCGGGAGAGAGTGTGAAGGAGGGAGGGGATCGAGGTATGAGGGGAGGAGTGGTGTCGTTAATTGAAGTATAGAAAGGGGCGTGGGAGGTCAGGAGTTGTTGGGAGGGGTCGATGGGGTAGGGTGTGGGGGAGGGGGGTGGCGTATCAAGGGGAGGAGAGAGTGGGGTGGGAGTGAAGATGGGAGAGGAAGGTGTTGAAGGTGGGGTGGGGAGGGGAGACGGGGGGGCGGAACAGATTGTGAGAGGGATTGTGATAGAGAGTTGAAGTGGAGCTCAAAGATGAGTAGGTGGTTTTCAGAGGCTTGGATAAGAATTTTTCCCGAATTAAAGATAGAGATATCGATATCACCCGGAAAGGAGGGAGAGGGAGACGTGGAGAGTATTAAACCGTATGGGATATTGCGGGAATTAGTGATAGGGAGGTGGCGGAGAAAAAGGCTTTTCCATTTAGAAGTGCATTTAGTGTAGAAGATGTAGTTGGTGATGATGGAGGAGTTTAGGGTATTATGATGGTCTGCAAATAGGGTTTCAGGGTGAAGACAGAGAAGTTTGTGCTTGAGGAGGGATGGGGTCTGTGCTCTCTGTGCCCTGCCCTGCTGCCTGTGGCTGCTCCTAGTGCAATAACCTGTAAAAGAGTCCTGCTCTGAGAAGTCACTCCCCCCTGAGACATCAAGTGGTGTGGATGGGGGAACAGAAGTAGCACCCTGTCTTTGCGACTGTACAATGGCAGAAGACACAGTGTTTGCCAATGACTGAACTGTTCTGTGTAGACCAGCAACATCGCCTTGCATACCCTCCATGAATGCCACCACCTGCCCCAACTTCCTATCGTGGTCTTGGAATGCATTTATCATGTTGGTCTGCCCTACACACAGCTGTCGCAGCAGATCTACAACCTCTGCACAAAGTGCACTTTGTGTCACCGGGGCAGGGGCGGCGGTTCCTGCACCGAAGGCAACTCTGCTCCCCCTCCTCTGGCGAGCACGAGCAGTACATGTTGCAGTGGGTGGCAGTGTGGGCCCTGTGTGCTGTGTCCCGACTGAAGGTGTCGATTGCCCACTCCCTGTCTGTGCCAACAGTGCGGTCTCACCAACACTTTCTGAGGATGAGGGCGATGGTGTTTCCACATGTGAGTCCTCAGGGACTGTCCTGTCCCCCTCTCCGGGGATGCCCTCTTCAGTGTCAGTCTGCGTGTGTGTGACCTCTGATCCGGAAGCATTGCCACCACTCATCTCCGTCGTCTGTGGGTCAGTGCCCTCTGCCAAAGCTGAAATAGAGAGAAACGAGGTGTGAGTAAGTGCCACACTCACGTACAGAAGGACAACAGATCTAGAATTCCATTACATACATAGTACATGTAGCACACATCCTGCACACGTCCCACCCCTACCAGTCATCCTCACATCAAAGAACCGGTGTTGGCTGTCAAACATGTACATCATACGAACATGGCAAGTGCCTGTAGATCTGCACACATGTCATGCCATGGGACCACAGACCTCAACGGCATGTCCTGGAACCCTCAACTACTAAGCAAGTGGGCTGTCCACCTGGCGGACATGGATGCCAACGCTCACTCCGCTAATGGCACCAGCATGGTATTTCAGCTAAACATACGCACCACGGAAGTCACTACTGTGTCTGAGCACCAATACATGCATTGCAGGCCCAAGTAACATACACATACATTCTGCTTACCGCTAGTTTGCTGTGGATTCCCACTCAGCCGGGCGGACAGGTCAGGATGCGTCACAGCAATGATACGGTGCATAAGAGGGGTCATGGTGCGGCGGGCCAGACGTGTAGATCTTGGAATCATCCCCAGTGTCATCACCGCCACATTCTTGCTAAGCCTGGATATGTCGTCCCAGCGCTTGTGGCAGTGTGTGTCGTCTATTGCACACCCCCACTGCCCGTACATCACGTGCTATGGTCCTCCACACGGCCTTGCGAAGGTGCAGCTTTACCTACCATGATGGGAGACAAGAGGGTAAAGTAAGTGGACAGTATGACATGCACAAACATCGTAGTAACATGTTTCTACATGCAGCCATGCGCAGCACTGCAATGTGAAGGTCCCACAGCACACCGCCAGGCTTGCAGAAGACAGGAGCCACTGAACACCTCATGGCCAACAACATGTACACCACTGAACTTACCACCTGTCCGGGTGCACCGTAGAGCCGTTGGTAGTGGCTGAGCACACCGTCCACAAGGACGTCCAGCTCCGCTGCGTTGAAGGGACGAGACCGGGTCTCTCGCACTCTCTGCATGGAGAGGTCCTGGACTGTGGCACAGCAGCAGCAGCCGTAGGTCAGCTCAGCAGCAGCAGGTCGAGGTGATGGTCACAGGCAGCAGGCGTAGGTCAGCTCAGCAGCAGCAGGTCGAGGTGATGGTCACAGGCAGCAGCCGTAGGTCAGCTCAGCAGCAACAGGTCGAGGTGATGGTCACAGGCAGCAGCCTTAGGTCAGCTCAGCAGGAGCAGGTCGAGGTGATGGTCACAGGCAGCAGCCGTAGGTCAGCTCAGCAGCAGCAGGTCGAGGTGATGGTCACAGGCAGCAGCCGTAGGTCAGCTCAGCAGCAGCAGGTCGAGGTGATGGTCACAGGCAGCACTGGATCAAAGCAGTGAATGTGTGCTTGTGAAAGTCACACATATATAGGGCCCTGAGCCCATGTCAGTGGCACACGTCGCCAGCTATTGGTTCCCCCTGGATGCCTCATTCAAAAAGGGCCAATGACAGGCCCTGGTGTGACGGTGCACTGTTTCCGCCATTGTCGATGGCGCATACGCGCCCGGCGGTACCTCTTCCCATTGGCTGCCTGTGCACGTGCCGTCACGGACACACATCGGCAACCGCAAGTGCGCACTTCCGCGACGGTTGCATCTTTTGCAACAATGTTCAATCAGTGGCGCCACGGCGGTGGGTGACCGGGCGGGGACGGCGGTTGGTGACTGGGCGGGTACGGCGGTGGGTGACCGGGCGGGGACGGTCGGTCTACGGTGGATGATGCAATGTGACTGTAAGGGGGGTCATGAACTGCCATTTGGATTTCCATAATCACAAGTATGTGTTGGCCTGCACCTCCCCCGCGGAAGGCATGCACCGCCATGGTGGTGCCACTGATTGAACATTGTTGCAAAAGATGCAACCGTCGCGGAAGTGTGCACTTGCGGTTGCCGATGTGTGTCCGTGTCGGCACGTGCACAGGCAGACAACGGGAAGAGGTACCGCGGGGCGCGTATGCGCCATCGACAATGGCGGAAGCCATGCACCGCCATGTCGACACCACTGATTGGATATTTTCAAATGCAGCACCGTCGTGGTAGTCCCCACATGCGTTATGAGGGGTGTCACCATGATGGCTAAACAGCATATGTCATGCACTATATCATGTGTGTTCACACTATGGCCATTGATGTACACCCAATTTGCTACACATGTGCATGTCTATGTGTCGACCTCTTGTTTTTCCGTACACACGTTTCAACTCATACACATCTACACACTACATCAAGGCTGTCTGGCCACATTCAGGATCTGTTGTGAGTGTGTGGTTTGTGCGTGCAAGTTACAATGGTGGGGGTACACATGGATTCAGTGTATGCGTATGTGTGTTGCCTCTTGTATGACCATGCATGTAAAGTGAGGATGCTCACCATTGTAGGAGTGGTAATTGGTGCATGAAGACATGGAGTGTGTGTAGCATTTTTGTATTGTGTGTGCACGTGCATGTGTGTCTGTGATGACGCTTGTCCACATTAGGGTCATTAGGCATGTCTCGTTGGCAGTTCTTTTGACGTGTGAGTACGTTACATTGTACATGTTGGCACACATCATGTTGTTAGTGGCTGCACATTGTTTGCATGCTACTCTGTATTGTAGGTAATTTCAGACATCTCACACATATGATAATTGTCGACGACAATTCTCATTTTGATTGTGTTGGCCTACATGTGATGGAGTTGCACAGCTATGCGTTGTTGGTAAATTGACATCTACTACATCTACTCCCACACAGGAGGGCTCCAAATGTGCATCGCCCATACACTGTGCTGGAGGACATGGTTGACGAGGAGGTGATCAGGAAATTCCGGCTTGATCGACGTAGATTGCTGGAGCTTGTAGACCAATTGTCTACTCATCTGCATCCACGAAGGACATATCCTGGTTCCATTACACCCACAGCTAAGGTGATGGTGGCACTTCACTTCTTTGCAACTGGCACCTTCCAATACACAGTTGGTCATGCCGGGGGTATGTCACAGTCCATGTTCAGCATGGTACTGCGGGATGTTACATTTTCAACGGGCGGCAGAGTTGGCAGCAGTCAAAGCAGACTTCTATGCACTGGGCCAGATACCGTAGTGGGTTCCATTGATGGCACCCATATCGGTCTCATTCCACCCCGGGCACGTGAGCCTGTATATCGCAATCGGAAACACTTTCATTCGCTCAACGTGCAGGTGGTGTGCCTGGCCGACAACATCATATCCCATGTGTGTGCTAGATTTCCAGGGTTCGCACATGACTCCCACATCATGCGGAGCACCATTGTCCCCCAACTGATGGCAAATCTGCGTCCAGAACGTGCGTGGCACGTTGGTGAGTATGCTGTGGGGACAGTTGTGTATTCTGTGTGGCATGGGGTACCCACCAATCCTGGTAGGGATATCTGTGTCTTTCATCCCCCCACATAGGTGAAATTTATTTACAGGTTGTGAATTGATGCTGGTGGATATTTACAAGTAAGTGTTGGGTGGGGGAGTGTGAGTTGAAGGTCATGGTAGATGAAAAGACCGTGGTGACACCACATTGGGTGATGTCCAGCTAGTCCATTAGACCGGTGCCAATACTTGGTGTTGTGGGACAGCATAGTTGGCGGGTGAATGGCAGGGTCAGGCAAGGTTAATGTCATTGGCGGCCCCTCTTTGAGCGGGTGGATGGTGCATCCCCGCTGCTCTCACCTACTTCCGCCCTCGGACGGCCCCTCCGTCTTGTAGCCGGAGCGGAGACAGCTGGGGGGGCAGGTTGGTCAGGGGCCACATCCATGTCCATGGGCTCAGGTGGCGGTGGCAGTGGTGTTGGCGACCGTGGCGGCTGGGCACTTGGCTGAGAGGGGGGGTGGTGCGGGATAACCAGTCCCTCCACAGTGCTGTTACCTGGCCCATGATGTCCACTAGTTGCCCTATGCGCCTGTCAATTGACCGCAACTGATTGGTGTTCTCCACTGAGTCCTGGTGGGCACGATCAGCCTGTGCCTGCCCCCGCTCATAGGAGGCCTGGACTCTGGCTAGGGCTTCCAGTGTTTCTGCAGCAGGATGGGGTGGGTGTCCTTCCACACCTCGCCGGTGAGAAGCACTCCTGTTGGTGAGATGTGCCCTCTGGTCTGTCCTTTCCCGTCCACTCTCCCTGCTTGGCTGGGATGTAGATGGCCCTGCATCGTGCGATTGGGTCAGGCAGGGTGGCACAGGCTGGAGTGGTGGTACTGGTGGTGGTGGAGGTGGTGGTGGTGGTGGCTGCACAGGTCACTATGGCAGGTGTTGGTGGGGTGACACAGGCCAAGGTTGTGGAGGCAGGGATGTCCTGTGAGCCTGATGGCCCTGGGAGCTGGCTTGGGCCCGCTTCGTCCTCCGCACCGGAGCTGACAGTGGGATCGTCCCCAGAGAGTCCGTGCTGTGAGTGGGGCGACTGTTGCAGGCGGTTGCTGGTTTCGCCAGTCAGGTTGCGATCACCTGAGGGACAAGAATTTAATGATCAATGCAGTGGACATGACATGTTTTCATCTTTCCAACATTACATATCACTGACCTCTCTACAAACCCCACCCACTTCCCAACACACACCACCCACCTCCCAACACACCCCACCCACCTCCCAACACACACCACCACCCTCCCAACACACCCCACCCACCTCCCAACACACCCCACCCACCTCCCAACACACCCCACCCACCTCCCAACACACACCACCACCCTCCCTGTGGACATGGGGGCCTGTTGGGAGTCGTAGTGCTGGTCTCTCACACACCCCACTCACCTCCCAACACACACCACCACCCTCCCAACACACCCCACCCACCTCCCAACACACACCACCCACCTCCCAACACACACCACCCACCTCCCAACACACCCCACCCACCTCCCAACACACACCACCCACCTCCCAACACACACCACCACCCTCCCTGTGGACATGGGGGCCTGTTGGGAGTCGTAGTGCTGGTCTCTCACACACCCCACCCACCTCCCAACACACACCACCACCCTCCCAACACACCCCACCCACCTCCCAACACACCCCACCCACCTCCCAACACACACCATCACCCTCCCTGTGGACATGGGGGCCTGTTGGGAGTCGTAGTGCTGGTCTCTCACACACCCCACCCACCTCCCAACACACACCACCACCCTCCCTGTGGACATGGGGGCCTGTTGGGAGTCGTTCACATTATGGTGAGTATGTGTCCCGCATGCATGGTTTGGGTACTAGGGGATGTGTCCTCTCAGTTGTGTGAGGCAGACCATGTCGGTGTGATAGTGGTGCTTGGTTTGTACTTACCAGCCTCTTCTCCCTCGTCGATTCCTTCAAGGCTCTCTGGGTGCAGTATGCCCAGCACCTTTTCCTCCCATTCTGCATAGGGTATGGGCTCCGGGGGTGTGCCGCCGCCAGTGTGGTGTGCCCGCAGGTGATTTTTTGCACGGATGCCTTTGACCCTTGTTTTGAGGTCGTGCCACCGCCTCTGGATGTCGTGCTTGGTTCGTGGCACGGTCCCTGACGCATTCACCCGACTGACTATCCTGTCCCACATGTGGTTTTTGGTTGCCACGGTGGTCTGCTGGACTAGTGTGCCGAATAGGTGGGGTTCGACACGGATGATTTCATCCACCAGGACCTTCAACTCTGTGTCAGTGAATTTAGGATTTTTCTTTGGTGCCATGGTGTGTGATGTGCAAGGTGTGGGTGGAGTGGGTTGGGATGTGCAGGTGTGTGGTGTGTAGGAATGGTGTGGTGGGTGTTTGTGTGGTTTGTGTGTTTGTGTGCAGGTTGTATGTGTGGACTTTTGTGTCTGCTTTTAGTCGTAATGAGCTTCTTGCTTGCAGCTATGCTGTGGTACAAAGGATTGTGGTAGTGGGTGGGAATCTTTTTATACTCGGTGTTGTGGTAGTGTCCCAATGGTTGTTGCCAGTCAGGTGCTAGGTGGGTGTGTTGACTTCAGTGGATGTTTAGGTGCTTGGGGGGGTGTCATTGTGGCTTGTGATTGGTGTGGGTGTTCCAGGTGGGTGGGTGTCCTGTGTAGTGTGTTTTGTATTTACTTCCGTCAGCCATTTGGAAATTGGTTTGACGGTAGGGATGGTGTTCGTGTTGTCCTTCCGCTGGGATGCTGGGTTTATCCTTGCATTGTTTCCGCAGCGGTCGTGGATGGAGGTGAGTTCCGTGGGACTGGCGGCGTTATCCTAATCGTGGGCACGGAGCCTCCGCAGGTATTGCGGTGGCTGTGCCTGTTCCCGCGGTCATGTTCGTCCGCGGCGGACGGTGTTTCTTAGGTTCCGTCCGCTTGCGGCGGGGTTTGATGTACTCCGTCCGCCGCGGACGGAGTTTCATGACATTATTATCCTAATCGCAACGGCGGTTTATCCGCGGAGCGGTCGGGAGTATCTTGGCCGCGTCCTTGGCAGACGGAACCCGTTTCCGTCCGCCATCATAATCGGCTCCTTAGTGTGCTTTGCGAGCTACAGAAAAGCACACCTGAAATGGTCTCATGATCCCTGCCCCCTGTGATCATCCCTCCCACTCCCCAAATCCTTGCCATATAGTTTTGCTTAAGGGGGGCTCAGACCAAAATAGTTTGAAGACCTCTGATTTAGAGGCACACACAGAGTGGATTTTGGTGGCAATTATGGATACGAAAATGGCACTGGGAATAAAAAAAATAGAGGCGATGGCACTCAACTTTGGCATACTGAGTGATGACCGCAAAAAAACTCCCAGGAAAAGTGGTGGAATAACTGAGAACTCAATGGCCCAGTCAACTCTAGTAGTCACAGATGCCACCACACTGCAACACTTGCAAACAAAGCAAAAAAAACTATGACCTCAGCTAGATGATGCTGAGGGCCACTCCAGGCGTAATCATATTGTATTGTATTGTAATTGCATTTATATAGCGCTTACTTCCCCTGGCGAGGCGTCAAAGCGCTTTTTTTGGCGAGTAGCACGCTACTCCGGTACCCATAGAGGATTAGTGTTGAATTATTATAGTGAAACATGCAAGTACATTTTTAAGTGGTGGATAGATTAGTCAGTTATTTGGATTTGGAATGATAGCAGAAGGATAGAGGAGGACAAAGGCTTGTATTTATATAGCACTTGTTGACGCACGCTATTCAGGAAGCCTACAAAGGATTAGTGGTGAATTATTATGGTGAAATATGAAGTAATTTCAGTGGTGGATATTAGTCAGTTATTTGGAGTGAAAAGGATAGCGGAGGGATAAAATGGGAAGAAAGATTTGTATTCATATAGCACTTGTTACCCCTGATAGGTATTGAATCGCTGTTCTGGCGAGTATCACGCCACTCCGGAACCCATAAAGGATTACTGTTGAAAATTAGTATAGTAAAAAAAATGAAATAATTTGAGTAGTGGATATGTTATTCAGTTATTTGGTAGTATATTAGTATAGTTTAATATGGAATTTGAGAAGTGAACATGTTAGTCTGTTAATTTCGATTGATAAGGATAGTGGAGGGATAAAAGTGAAAGAATTTTTTTTAAAAGGTCTTAGCAATAGGAGGAGTCTTTTGGATGAGTAAAAAGGAGTTTTGGAGGGGAGGACTCAGAGGAAAGAGTTCAGAAATGTTTGTTTTAGGGGATCTGTATAGTTAAAGAGGTGTCAGATGATGCAAGGAGGGGTAGAGTAGGAGAGAGTCTAGAAAGGGTTATTTTGGCAATCATAGTAGTGGTATGGGGTTTGGGATAAATGAGAGAGTGGATGTAGAGGATATATTGATAGATGTATAGGATGAGAGATAGGGTAGTGCATTGGAAGGAGTAGTAGAAGAAGTTTGAGATGAGTCAGAAGGTTGGGCTAGATGATATATGGAGCGAAGTATAGGCTGAGAAATAGGGTAGTGCATTGGAAATGCTAAATTAGAAGAAAGTGATAAATATATCGATCCATAATTACATTGAAAGTATATAGATACATAAAGGAGGTAAGTATATGTAGATTAAAAATATTGATAGAGGCACAGGATGAGAAATAAGGTAGTGCATTGGATATGCTTTTTCAGGAGAAAAGTAACAGACACACAGATCCAAGTACATGGAAGGTACATAGATGCACAATGGAAGTATGTACATGTAGACCAAAGATGATTTTTATTTATTTATTATTATTTTTTCTCTCAACAACATAATTATTTTACATGTTTATACAAAGTATTACACAAAGATAGGTACATACATAGTGACAAAAAAATGCTTGTATACAGAGGGATATGCTGTAAATTTCTGTTTGCGTATGCTGCTTATGTGGGGAAGAGCCAAATCTTGAGTAGTTTTCTGAAGATAAGGTGGTTGTCATGGGACGTTATGTTGGGGGGTAAAGAGTTCCATAGTTTGGCTGCTTGAACAGAGAAGGATGTGCCACCCATGGTTTTTTCTTGTATGGTGGGATTTTGAGGCGAGATGCTCCTTTAGAGCGGAGGTTCCTTTGTTGAATGTGTTTGGTGATTTTATTCCTAATGAAGAGCGGACCCAATCCATGTACTGCTTTGTAGGTGATACAAAGCAGCTTGAACGTGGATCTTCTGGCAACCAGTAACCAATGCAGGGCTTTCACGGCAGGGGAAATGTGGTCTCGCGGTTTGATATGCAAGAGTAATTTGGCAACCGAGTTCTGAATCCGTTGTAGTCTTTTCATGGTCGTTAAAGGTGATCCGTGGTAGAGGCTATTGGCGTAAACGAGTTTGGACAGAACAAGGGAGATGGTAGCTTGGACCTTGTGTGGAAATCCCAAATGAGGGAAAATTTATCACAGTGTTTTTATAGTAGCAAAGCTTGATCTTGCTAGTTTATCCACTTGGGCATTCATCGACAGCTTGGAGTCCATGGTCATTCCGAGGTTTCTTACTTCCTTCGATACTTTAGGCAGTGATCCCAGTTCATCACGCCATGTTGGAGAACCTGGCCTTATGGGCCGAGCGGCGCAGGGCACGCCTAAGATCTCCGAGTTCACCTGCCTCGACCGACAGAGACACAGGACACTCTGCTTGGCGTAGAAAAGTAGTTTTATTAGCTGCAGCTAAGCACAGTTATCTAAGAAGTACCACACAGGTAGGTTCTCAAGAGACTGCCACTTCAATCTGTGGCGCACAGTCTATTATACAACACAAGTTTACAATGATAACTCCCAATATACACAAAACTGACAAATAGGAATAGTTCGAAAACAAGCTATCAGATGTCTAAAACACACCCTCCTTTCAGACCCCGTGTGCTCTCCTCCCATCAGGTTAATCAACACTAGTGCCCGTAGTTCAATTTGCAGGTGGCAAAACATGTGTAGAATGCTTCAAAGAGAAGAGCTATGTAACAAGAGAACACACGGAGAGAATAGCGAAGGCCATTTAAATAAGACAAGGTAGAGAAGAATGGTGGGACCCAAACAGTGGAGTAAGTCATGGATTAATCAGTCTAGACATGGCTTTGCAAACTCGGCCGGACCCTGACATCAGTATCGCACACAAGGACAAAGGTTGCTCCTTGGCGAGAAAAACATCGAACAGCTGAAAGTGGCAGAAAAGACCATTTTCTCCGCGTTAGCCGTGCTGCCTGAGTAGGGCAACATAAAATGGCGACTAAACGCAAAATGGCGGCTGTAGCGAAGCAAGGCTGAAAACTACGTAACCTCAGCCCCTCCTTTTGCCATACTCAGGCAAAGCACAAAGGAACCCATTTCAATCTGAGTCGATATCAATGGTCACGAGGTCACTAAGATGTTGCTGCACCATCATCTTAATGTGTTCTGTCTGTTGTGCTACTGGTTTGGAGACACAGATTGTGGCACAGAGTCCACAAATAGCTGGACCACACTGTAGACAAAAACAACAAGAAAAGACGAGTGCTAAAATCATTCCAAGGAAAGTTAGCACTTTCCATCCCTAAGTGGACAGTAGTCCCCAAAACCATCCCATCACAGACCAATCTCCAGTATCTTGGTGGATAGACTCAGAGATGACATGTAGCTTAGAGATGGCTTGGTATACTGTAGGGGCGTTGTCAGGAATATAAATGCAACAACTGGACCCAATCAATTTGCAAACTCCTCCTTTATCTGCAAGTATTATGTCTAGAACCATTCTATTCTGTAAGGTCATAAGTCGATCCGCCTGAAGCTCAGCAGTCAAATTTTTCAGAGCTCCAGAAGTTACATTGATTGTGGCATCAACCACACGGATCAACTGTCTGATATTTTTGCTATTGGCCATCGGACCCTAAAAGGGAAGAAACCCTTTCAGAAAATCCCCTCCTTCTTCCCCTGCTGTATCTTCTCAATCTAACACTCCTCTAGCAACTCTCTTCCTATGATAATCAGCGGGAGCGGTGTATGTAGGAGGGAGGAGAAAAGCTACATAACATGTTCCCGAGAAGTGTGTGGGAAGCCATGTATAAGCTTTATCATGACAGATGAAATATGTACCTTGTGAAGCCACTAATGGTGCGGGTGTAGAAGGAGTATAGACATAAGTGTGGGAACAGTTGCTTCTCTCTTGCTTAGGTTTGGAATTCTGGCCGTTTATTTGCAAGCACAAACGACCTCTTTGGGGTAGTACCCAAATCGGTGCAGAACTCTGTTGCTTGAGCTTGTCAGTAAGGCTAAGAGTATAGCGAGTTATATTCCACCCATCATACGCTCTCTTTTCGTTTTTGGGAATCTTGATGATATCAGCAATCTTTGCCATAGTTACAATGCCCTTTATCAAAGAACTATGACTGAAATCCACTCCACCATTATAGGATCCACCAGAAGGGTATCGAAGTAAATTCTGGTATGCATTGGAAAACATAGCCAGATAGGCCAAAGCAGAACCTTCATATGAGAAGGGGAGGACTAGATACGGCATTCCTCTTTGTGTATTATGTGGTATGAGACCACATAACCAACAATCAGT